>NC_090440.1:1409298788-1409945872 GCF_031143425.1 Pleurodeles waltl
AGAGGGCTGAAGTCAGCATAAATGTTTAATAGAAAACAAAGGGGGTCAAGGGGCTATAGTAATCAATGCAGGGGAGTTCAGGATCATAAGAAGGCTCAGATGTCTGAAAGAGAAATTCTGAATAACAAACAACTCTGATTGTCATCTGTGACAGAGATGGGAACCAGGACCAGCAGTAATAGCTTAAACTCCAGAGGAGTGTTCTACGTGAGGGCAGTGGTGGTGATACATATGCAGCAGAAGTGTTTGGAAGGCCAGCAAGGAGGCACACAGTGGCAAGACTGGTAAAGTAGTTTGCATGATTCCCAGACCATTGGGCTGCCAATTAATGTGTGTGAATATGTGATGGACATGTGGCAAGTGTTTAGTAGTAAGCCTCTTGGTGTAGTGAACGTCTAAGTGCATCTTCCAGTGGGATGCATTTTGCATGGTGTGATGGAGAATAAATACAGATACCCTAGACAGTGGAAGTGTGTTTACTGCATCTCTGGGGGTGGAGGGAAGAGACCTAAAACTGACTTCAGGGAGGATGGAGAAAAGGGTGAGCATAATTGTTCTATGATGTTCTTGTAAGCAATGGACAGATGATTAGTTCTTCCTGAGGGATGACATAGGGTAGATGGTGGGAGTGAGGAGAAGGTCACAAACTTTCTAAGCAGGGCTGCCATTTTGCTTTCGCCTGATGACTGCTGAAGAAGGCTGATGACAGCCAGTTACTGAGATCTCGCTGTTGTCCTTGTTTTCGATACACTTGCTTGGAGGCAGTACTATTATTACTGCTGTGAGAGCCACCCTTATAGTCCACCTTCGGCTGTGTGGGAGCTACAGCCAGAAAATGGCATTTGAAAGAGAGTCACCCTAAGTCAGTTCTGGAACCTCAACCGTCACTGCACATCATCTGCCTGGAAAATGCGTGTAAAAGTGAATCTGTAATGTTTATTAAGTGTCATAGGGGCGGATTTAATTTAGGCGGACTCCACCCATTGTGTCAATTTTTTTGTTTATTTTCAAAAAGAAAATCCCAAAGTAGATGACCGTATTGCCAAGGAAGCATTCTCCCGTGCTGTGGGGTCACTTAAAAGTTTCACTTCCCCTTACCACTGGATTTTAATGGCAGTGAGGGGCAGTGAAAACTAGCAATGTGTGTGCCCAATCCAAATATGCTAGGCAGAGACATAGCCAAACTTCAGACGGGGCATAGGGCCCTCAGAGGGGTGTGTAGGCAGTGGAGATGGACTAGTCTCTGCTCCCTATAAAAATAAAGTTATCCTGATTATAAATTAGGTGGGTGGACCTTTAGGTAGGCAGTAAGGATACTCCTGTACTGTTGTGACGGAGTACCCTTTACACCAACATTTAAATCTGGCATTTAATTCTTAAAATATGTGTAATAAAATATCTCTGTGAGTTTCTTTTCTTCTGTGCCTTTGGTGCCAATAGGTATTTCTCTGATTTACAGGAAAAATGCATTCTTACTGCAATGACATTCAAATCAATTAATTATAACCCCTTACTTCTGCTTGTGGCTCCTTTACAGAATACCTTCTCTGATGATCCAACAGAGCAGTAGCCATCAAAGGAAGGTCTTTATACCATCCATCCTACTTACGGTAAAACCTGGCAGTTAGGAACAGGGAAAAAATGACCTTGTGACCCTGGCAGTAAGCTCCTAAAACATGTAAAGTATTCGTTTTTTTTATATTTTTCTAAAAAACAAATTGTCCCTTTGGAAGTTTATTTTTGAAAAACAAACAAAAAAACTTTTGAAACATTTGCTGGCCAACCATCATGCTTGGCTATATCATCTGTTAATTTTTTTGTGCAGGAACTGCAGTGACAGCTGTTCCTGCCACTGTAGACAGTTGTCCATGGGACCAGGAGACAACATTAAATTTGATGGGCTAACGTCCTCCAGAATGGTGTAGATACTGTCCTCCAACATTTCAATGGAGTTAAATTAATTCCCTAAACTCTGCAACAGGCCCATAGTTTTTATTCCAACTGTCATGAGATTTAAATGAAGCCTCCAAATTTTACTGTGTTTGTGACTTCATAAGGGGCCATATACAGTTGTTTCTATTATGACAGGATCACCCTAAATATCAGATGGCGCTGTGTCACTGGAATATAACATTTCCAGCTCTGGCTTTTGCTTTAACAAATCACTGTTTTCACATGTTTTAGTCTGGTCTGTTGAATTGAACTGAACCAGAACTAATAATTTCAGAATGCACTGATTAACTGCAAAAAAAGGTGTTGTTCTGATGACGTAGCCTTTTGGCAATCCTGTATCTGCCAGTGGTACATTCCATTGCCTTTGTGAGAGCATACGTTTAGAACAGTCAATAGCTTTAACTAGTCCTGCAAAGGTTCTTCTTCATCATTATCATTTATTACTATACACCTCAAATGGTTAACTTAAAGAAGTGGGAGCAATTTTGGAGCATGAGACACCTCCATAAAGGGCCTCCCAGGTGGTTGTGTCTTGGCCCATGATTTATTGAAGTGTCATTCTATGACATGTCTGTCACAATAACTTGGAAACATTCAAATATTTGGGAACTTTAGATAGTGCCAGCATCCAAGCCGGTGTCAGCAATAATGGCCATGTGCTGCAAAATCACATGGTTTGTGACAACAAAAGTGCTTATCTTTATATGACAAACCTCCTTCAAGAGTTATTTTGAGTAAAATTATGTTGACTTTTAAAAAGGACTTTTGTAATTGTTTCCAAATTGCAAATAGGTGGGGCCATGAAAGTGGTTCCCTAACTTTCCTTTACTATTTGGAAATGAATTTATTGATAGTGTAAAACTTCAATCACTGTTGCACACCATTTATGAGCTAATGACTCCCTCAGTCGGGGGGCAACTAATTTGCAAAGAGGTGCAAAGAGTTGTGCGTCGCCTGAGGAATGGCCAAATTGTAACCTCTGCTATGTAATAAGTGGCCAGGTAAATAGTGACGTGTCCTTGATATTTGCACTGTTGCCAATCAAACAGTGCAATATTTCTAACATTTTGCCAACTGTTGTTTAAATAGTGAATGTTTCTGGTATTTGCATGCCCAACTCTCTATTCTCTAGAATCAATATTATTCAGCCAGTGAGAGGGTGAATAGTGAAGTTTCTCTTCTATTTTCAAGGCCTCATGCTAAATTGTAAATACATTCTACTGTTTAGCCAGAGGCCAAGTGAATAGTAAAGAACATCCAGGGCCTGAGGCACAAAGGTAAACTTATACTTTTGTGTAAGTGTGTGATAGTTTGCTATTCACAAAGGGATTTATGAGTAGTATCCTTACGAACGTTGTGTCCCCACACATAAAATAACCTATTTTTTTATGTGTGGTTACACTGAAAGGAAGCCAAATTACATAAGCCTAAACTACACAAGCAAGACACCTCCTGATAAAGGACAGTAGAGGCCTGAAATGGATTGGGGAATTGAATGTAGTGGGGAATTTCAGGATCCGTGCTTTATAGATTTATGTTGGCCAGTAGCTCATTTCTGCAAGCTTAGTCACTTGAGCCACTGCTTTCTCTAATGTGGTTTTGAAACATACGCATTCCTCAAACTGACTTGTTGTTCTTTTAACAAACCATTATATGTATTACAATTTATTTTAGTGGCTAACATTTTACCAAATGGAAATCTGGGAATGACTACCATAGGCATGTAGGAGACTATTTCCAAATGTAGGCTTCCGGAAAAAACTCTTTAGCAATTTGTCCCCACACACCTGAGTTAAGATATCCAAACACACAAAATTCATATGCTGATCTTTCAGTGTAAATTCAAATTGTTTCTCTTTCAGATAGCCAAAAATGGACCTTTCCAGATAATAAAAGCATTATCAATAAATTTGACACATAATGTTACATGTTCAGTAAGAGTATCCATTGCGCCAAGGACCTGCGCCTTCCATCAGCCCAAAAAACAAGTTAGGATAGCTGGGGGCAAAGCAGGTCCCCATTTCTGTGCCCTGGATTTGTTACTTTAATCGGTCATTGAATGAAAATGAGTTACTGGTCAAACAGAAATGTAACATGTCATGCAACATTTCATTGTAACTGAAATAAGACAGAGATCTATCTTGCAAGAAATATCTGCAAGCTGCATTCCATTGATCATGCTTTATACTAGTATAGAACATTCTGTCAACTCTCTCTGCCCATCACATTTCACCTCTGTACAGATGGTGTCATGCAAACCTTTAAGGAAAGGCAGAGGGCCTCATATACAAGAATACAATTTATCGGCTCCGACGTGTCAGATTTCTTTTGCTGCTCTACGTCCCCCTAATGATGCCATGGATGCACTGTATTTACAATACTGATCTCCATAACGCACATTTTCATAGATAAGTAAAAAATTCTGATGCATTTGTGGCCCTAAATTCACGCATTGCTAGACTAGCACAAAACAATTACGCTACTCCAATGACAGAAAGTGCCCATTAAGAAAACCCTGTGTCAGTTTTACACCTGCTCTGAGCAGGCGGCAAATTCGAATGCAGTGAATTTGCAGAATAAGAGAGTGTTAGAAATGGGGTTTCTAGTTGGCTAGGGTATGCACCTAAGCCAGGCAGAACCCACCCACTCTAATCAGGGCGAGGAGGTTACACACCCACGATAACCCCTGCTCACCCCCTTGGTAGCTTGGCACAAGCAGTCAAGCCTAACCTGGAGGCACTGTGTAAAGCATTTGTACAACCCACACAACATGTCTGGCGCAATAAATACACCAGAAAAGAAACACAATAAAAATGTATATGAAAATAAACTGTATTGCGTAAAACCTAATTAGACCAAACAGAATATGTCAGTAATACCCTGCAACACAAGCAGTTGTCAGAACATTACTCAGGCACTATTACTCTGTGAAAATCAACAGTAGTCATATTAAAACACATAGGTTACTGGTTGTCCTGTAAACACATGTGGTAGGCAGGTCATAAAAAATGCACATATCAGGGTAAAACATATTATCATAACTGCCAACACATTATTATAGAGGAGTATTACATGACAGCTCCCCAAGAATACATATGGCGCAAGAGGCGTATAATCGTAGGCCAAGACAGTGTCACAAGAAAGGCACTAAAAAGTCATGTGATTACCACTGTATGTTTCTCTCAGAAGGGCCGTGGAGTATGGTCCACTGCTCACCACGGGTGCCACACCGGGAGTAGTAGGGGCACAAATGGGGATGTTTGTGTCCCAAGTATAGCACTCTTCCGCCCGACTCCTGTGTAACTTTTGCACGGCTGGAGACCTCTGTGGATGTACGCCACCCCGGCCTGCTATGTGGGAATGAAATGCAGTGAGTGAGAAGAGGGGGACCCAGCAGTAACAGGGGACCTCTGATGAGGTCTCCACCCCGCCCCTTGAGTCAATGACCACAGAAAAAGGGGCCCAGGGGAATCGGGGAACCTCCAGCGAGGTTTCCACCCCGCCCACAAGTCGAGCAAAATAAAAGGAGGCCAAGGAGGGTGGTGAGGGGCCTCCGTTGAGGTCTCCCTTTCTTCCCAGGGCCGAGGTGGCCACAGAGGGGCTGCTGCAGCCCACACGCCACCCAACTTCCATTCCATCTCCTGGGGATGGGAGCCAGAGTGATGAAAACACTCGTAGCCGGTGCCTGTGAGTGCCACAGGAGCACTCCTGAAAGCACTCTAGACACCAGAGGCACTGAAAAATAGCATGCTTCGTCTGGGTGGTTTTCGAGAGGCAGCCGGCAGGTCTTGTCACTCTTCCTCTTCGGGGCAGTCCAGCCTGGTGGAGAATTCCAGCTGGGTCTTTGCGACCAGCCAGCTCCTCCTTCTGCAGCTGGGCCACTGTGGTGATCCTTTGAAAAACAGTTCCTGCTTGTGCCCTGGGGGCACTTTTATGAAGCGCTATTCACACGCTTGTTTTTGCAGGGCAGGGAACATCGATAGTGGATATCTACAGCGCTCCTCATGTGCTGGATTCCCCAGACGCCCTGAAGGGGGGGTGCAAAGGCAGGTGGCAGCAGATGAGGAGACCACCACCCCACAAGCAGGTAGGGGCGATCAGCAAAGATCATCCAGCAGTGCCAGTCCACGCCTATTAAGGCAGCTAGTGAACAGGCCAACAAGCCGAAAAGTGATCCTGATGAGTCTTTTGTGCCACCTAGCAGTAGCCAGACTGCATGGCAACAACCTGAAGGCAGTCCAGATGAGTCCTTGGTGCAGTCCAGTAACTTCTCTGGCAGAGGTTCGGTCCCATTTCCCAAAGTGCTCTAACAACATGGGGAAACCTCCCCTGTACTTATACTCATTTTGCACAACTGTGACAAAGGGGGTAGAGAGGTTCCAACGGGTTCTCCCTAGTTCTAGGCGTGTCCCCTCTCTCCTCCAGCACAGGCTCCAGACATCAGTGGGGGGTAAACAAGCCATTTGTGTGCGGCCAGGACACAGCCTTTACACTTGCAGGTGTGCCCCGCCACTCCCTCTCTCAACATAGAAGACCATTCAATACATAGATGCCCCTCTGTGACACCCTCACCCTCCCCGTGTACAGACTGTCGCCTGAAATGTATGCACAAAACCCAGCTGTCACTTTGCCCCAGACGTGGATTGGAGTCAAGCTGCAACAACACCAGAGTTATAAGCACAGAGAAATGCCCACTTTCTTGAAGTGACATTTCCACAGTGCTAATAAAAAATCCACCTACACCAGTAAATAGCATTTCTCACTACCATTAGAACTATACAAAACAGGCCTATGCTACCCCTCATAGATCAGACAATACCACCCAGAAATAAGGTAAGGCATTTCTAATACAATCCCACGAGAAGACAGCACTCACAGCAGTGACAAACCAAATACGCTGTTTGTCAGTACCAGGCCAGGCCACAAAACTAGGCACATGTCCTGTTTCTACATACATCCTGTACACAACCAGAGCTTCTTCATACTCCCTCAGCCACTGACATATGTCTTCCCCCTTTTTGAACCCAGGTACTAGGTCTGTGGGTAGGTAGGGATTGTTTCTGACACTACAGTTAACTATGCTGCCACCACTGGACTCACCTGCAGTGCTGGTGAGTTCAGATGTGTGAGACTGCACTCTAGGGTGAGTCTTTCCCTGGCAAAGCCCCTTTCAGCCCCTGCCATACTCTCCTGGACTAAGGCCTTCTCTACCTCAGCCCTTCTCTCTTCTACAGCCAGCTGGGCTAGCCGTAGCCTCAGGTCCCTCTCTTCCTGCCTATCGCTGAGCTCCTCAGGTGACAGGGAATAGGAGATGACATGCTTCAATGAAAGGACCCAGTAAGGGACTCCCTATCTATTGGGTCCTCTCTCTCTACTGTTGTCTCTGGCCAGTCATCTTCTCCCTCTGTGTCAAACTCTCTGGGGTCACTATCCCCCCGGGGTTTGGACTGGGGACCATCCTGCTCATAGTCCTCACTAATCTCATGGTCCTTTTCTTGGTCACCCTCAGAACCATCACCCCTTTGACCCTCCTTTACTGTTGCTAACCAGGATGCCTCCTCAAAATTAAACAGTGCTCTCTGGAGTTCCCTTACAGTGGATTCCCCACTCCTAGGTAGGCCCCCTCCCTGTAGAATCCCTTTAACTCCTCTAGATTGTATGGTAACAACTTCTCTGGGTCAAAGGTAGATTCCATTTTGATGAGAACAAACACAGGTGTAAAAGAACAAGAGTCCCAAGTGCAAGAATATGAAACAGGAGTAATAAATCATAATGACTGGTTTTAAGGAACAGGAGAATAATTAAAAAAAGAGAATACGAATTTGTAATGGTCTAAGAGCAATTTGTACTGCAATAGTGAGTCACAATGGTATTGTGCAAGAGCAAGTTCTATCCTCACCGTTGACAACCAATGTTAGAAATGGGGTTTCTGGTTGGCTAGGGAATGCATCTAAGCCAGGCAAAACTAACCCACTCTAGCCAGGGTGAGGGGGTTACACAACCAGGACTGTGTCACAGACGTGGATTGGAGTCAAGCTGCAAAAACAACAGAGTTATATGCACAGAGAAATGCCCACTTTCTAGAAGTGGCATTTCTATAATGGTATAAAAAATCCACCTACACCAGTAAACCAGTAAGCAGCATTTCTCACTACCATTGCAACCATACCAAACATGCCTATGCTACCCCTCATAGATCAGACAATACAACCCAGATATAAGGTAGGGCATTTCCAATGCAATCCTATGAGAAGGCAGCACTCACAGCAGTGAGAAACCAAATAGGCTGTTTGTCACTACCAGGACAGGCCACACAACTAGTCACATTTCCTGCTTTCTACATACATAGGACCCTGACCATAGGACTAGCTAGGGCCTACCTTAGGGGTGACTTACATGTAGTAAAAGGGGAGTTCTAGGCATGGCAAGTACATTTAGATGCCAGGTTCCTGTGGCAATAAACCGTGCATGCAGGCCCTGCGCTAGCATGCCAGAGACAGGTTTAAAAGGCTACTTCGGTGGGTGGCGTAAGCAGCACTGCAGGCCCACTAGTAGCATTTAATTTATAGGCCCTGGTTATAGAGATACCACTCTACAGGGACTTATAGGTAAATTAAATGTGCCAATCTGGTATAAGTCAATCATACCAAGTTTACAAGGGAGAGAACATGCACTTTAGCTCTGGTCAAAAGTGATAAAGTAACCAGAGTCATAACGTCAGCAAAAAGGTGTCAGAAAAAATTAGGAGGAGAAGGCAAAAAGTTTGGGGAATGACCCTGTAAAAATGGCCATGTCCATCATGGAGTGAAATGTTGTTAATTTCACTGAGTCAGTTCTGTGTGGTTTTTTCCTGTGGGAAGACCTACCTGCATTAGTTTGTAAATGTGGAGCAGTGTAGAGCACTGCTTGCGCCACTGTTGCATCAACAAAAAAAAAATGATGCAACAGTGGTGCAAAGGCCTTGTAAACCTGGCAGAGAATGTTTTCTGGTCTCCAGTTTCTTTAAAAACTTACCAATATTTGTTACGTAGAAATAGGTCAAAAGCAGACCTAATATCCATAAATGCAACAAATAAGTGTCCCTTGCCTAAGGCCAAGGTTTTCCAATGTATCAAAATAACTGAACAATCTGCCCAATTGTGCTTACTTTCTTCTTAAAACCCACTTGCAAATGTGAGAGGTCATCATAGTCTTCAAAACAATCTTGAAGTTTGTTTAAAATTTGAAGACAAAAAGATTTTTGTAAACTGTCTATAAGCTCAATCACCAATAATAGCTTAGACGATCGCTCGTACCATTTTTAAAAATAGGAATTACCTCAGCTTCTGCTCAAGTGGGGGAGGTTGATTCTTTTAGAATAGCATTAGAAATAATGTTGATGTAGGGTCCCCATATTTGGTTCTGATAAAAAAAGGTCTCCCAATATTTTATTGGGGCCTTGTGCCTTATTAGGGGTTATTATGCCTTTTGGCTGTTTATAAGCTATCACCAAGCAATAAACTGAAGGGCGTAATACTCGCAGGCAACTTTTTTGCTTGAGTCAAATCAGCTTCACTACATGGCTCAGTATTGATGGAATACAGGCTAGTAAAATGGTCAATCCATGCCTGTGGCTGGACGGGATAATCTATTGTAGCCAGATTGCACCAGCTATCATGTGCCACTATAACCTAAAAATGTTGTGGCTAGCCATTGTCTGAACATTTATTGTTGTCCCACTCCCTTTTGCTTTCTGTCAATGCTTCCTTATATGTATTTCCTGCAATTTGTATTGAACTACTATTATTGCCTTTAACTGCAGTGATTACCGCACCCTCGGTTTCTTTACATTCCTTATTAAACCATGTGACTTGTTTGGAAGTGCAAAGGGCTGACTTCATTTCTTTATGAAAGTCATTTTTTAAGGCAATAAAAAGATCTTGTGAATGTTGATAACGATATTAGGGCTGTAGCGATTATTGGGTGTTTGTAACAATATCACCAATCCCTTTGGCCAGTTCAAAGTACAGATTATTACCTTTATGACTCAGGGCCTTGCAAAAAAGGACCCCTACTTTATAGCACATTTATTACTTGAGAGAATCAATTTGCTCCCAACTGATAAATCGGATACCACTATAGTAGCAAGGAATGAACCCTGCATAGCCAGAATAATCACTCTCTTGATGTTCAACCATTATCTTGTCTACCAGATCCTTACATAACGTTAAATCTAGTACAATGCAATCAGTACGACTTGTGTGATTATAAGTATGTGGTTCATTCATGTCAGAGTAAGTATACCCAATACAAGACCTCAGTTCCTGTGACAAGGTTAATGCCTTAATCTAAGTGACACTTCTAGACCAGCACTTTACGGGGCATATTTGTCATTCAGCATTAGCCCACAATTCATCTTCAGCCCTCAGTAATAGAACATTTGGCAACATCCAAGGGTTCAAGTGTGATATTGAAATCCCCAATCATGGTTAAAAGAGCTCTATCGTCAAGGACCCTGCCAGATTTGGAGGCATGGCATTTGAAAAAACTCTTTTCCCCACCATTCATGGTTGTATTGGGGAACCAAAAATCATGTTTTTATTCAGCAAATCTTTGAGTGACTTGTTATTTTTAAATGTGATTTTGGAATGTTCACCAACATCTTCAGAGGGAATGTCATCAGTGTCCAGTATGTGCCAGAATTTACATAGGATATCTCAGATGCTTCTGGCCAGGGGTGGGCAGTGAGCTCTGCTTCGCTGGCAAAGTTAACAGAGTTTTTTCACTCTGCAATCCGCTTGGAGTGTGGAGTTCAGCCAAAAACTCTTCTAGCCTGGATAGCACAGGAGAGCTCACCGCATGCGCACTGAAGCCCAGTTGTAGGCCACACAGCGCAAGTGCAGACAGTCTGCGCTTGCACTGTGTGGCCCATAACTGGTCTGCAGTGTGCACTCTGCTCAAAGACGTCAGCCGCAGCTGGGCATGGCTGTGGAGCTGCTGCTGAGAGGCTGCATTGGCACCAGCACCGGACCCAGGCCTTCCTCCTTTCAATGTCCTCAGCAACCCGGGACAAGAAGGCAGAGGGAGGCAGAAAGCCAGGCTGCTGACAACGAGGACCCAGGTAAGACCCTTGTTTCACTTTCTCTTGTGTGTGCACACAGGGGCTGGCACTGGGCACGTACAGGATTTGAATATGAGGGGGGTCTGTGCTTGGAAATAAGGAAACTTGGAGTCCGAGCTCCACTTGAATAACCTGTCTCCCCAGAATCCCTGGGAAAGGAAGTGGTGTTATGTGGTGTGGTGCTGAGGCCAGCAGGGACAGCTGGAGATCAGGGTAGCATCATCTGCTCTGTGGTAGTCTGACAGCCCCCACCAGATAGAGATGTGTGTGGCCTGAGAGAGTTTCTTAAAGCCCAGTGGCAAGCAAGGCTAGGCACTTTGTGAAAAATACCAGACTGCTGGTGGTGAGCTGATTTGCTCCTGCTGGTGCTGGGCCCTAAAGAAGGGGTGTTCTGAGGCTGTGTAAGTGCATATGAAGTGATTGCAAGGCCGGTGCAAGATAGGGGCTATACTTCGCCCTCTGAAGCAAGTTTGTGAAGGAGGGCAGTTGGAGAAGGGAAGTGTGCAGGTGTGGCTCCAGGCCGGTGGGCTGTGTCACCACAAGAGGCCTGAACCAGCAGTTTTCGCTGCCATCTGGGCATGCCCTGGCCTGAATGTACCCGAACTCAGAAGCGCTAAGCAGGTTCAGGCCTGGTTGGTCCTACTAACCAGGCCTGACCCTGCTTAGCGCTTCCGAGATTGGACACATTCAGCCCCAGGGTGGTGGGGCAGGCGCACAACTCTGCGGAATTCACCCACCATTACTTTTAACTTTGTTGCTAGAAATTGTAATTTATCTAGTACACTTTTCTGAATCTCATGGGTTTGTGTTGTTGAAATCTAGAAGGTTGAATCTTTCAACTGTCTGTGCTTCTGTGTGACTGTATTTATTGATTTTTTGGTAATAGCTCTTATCTTTAAAACAAGCCTTTGTTGGGTTTTTTCAGCCTGACATGCTTCAACAGTACTGCATTTTCTCTTTTCACATAATATTTTTCCATAGGGTATGCTGTGTATCAAATTGGATGGATGTGCTCTTGAAGCATGAGGTAAGCTATTAACAGAAGTTATTTTGTCATAAAATCTTGAATACAGCTGACGGTCAGAAATAACTAACTGTACATCAAGAAATTATATATTTCTTCTACCCATGGAATATGTGAAAAGTAAAATTTCATTAAAAATGACAATAGAATCTCTGGCTGACCAATCTGAGACCTGGCAGATCAATCAATCAATCAATCAATCAGTCAATCAATTAGGTTTTGCTGGGATTAGTTGAAGAGCCAGGTCTTGAGTCCCTTTGTGAATTCCCTGAGAGAAAAGGTTGAGGCTAAGATCGTTCGAGGACTTTGCAGTGAGGTAGGAGAAGAAGCATCCTCCTCTATAAATTTGGCAGATGCAGGAAGTGTGAGCGAGGGCAAGGGAGGCAAAGCACAAATGTCTGAAGGGTTGATGTATGCTGGTCCTTAGTTGTGTAGGGCATTGTAGGCATGGACCAGTACCACTATCTTGAACTGGCATCTTTACAGGATGGGGAACCAGTGGAGGTTCCTGAGTTGGGGGTGGGTCTGTTTGGGCAGGTTGAGGATGAGTCTGACAGCTGACTTCTGCATTGTCTGGAGTCTCTTCAGGAGATGGGTGGTGATTCCTACATTGAGCATGTTGCCGTAGTCAGTCAGCTGGTGACTAGGCTTGGGTGAAAATGTTCCTGGTGTCGACGAGGGGCCATCTGAAGACCTTTCACAGCATGTGTAGGGTGGGGAAACAGGCAGAAGAGACTGTGCTGATTTGGCATTTCATGGTAAGCTTGCTGCCCAGAATGATGACAAAGTTGCAAGTGTGGTCTATCGTGTGGGTGTGGGAATGAGTTCGGCAGGCCACCAGGTGTTGTTCCACAGGGAGGTGTGGTTTCCAAGGATCAGCACTTCAGTCTTGTCCGTGTTGAGCTTCAGGTCTTCATTCAGTCGGCAACGCTCGGCAAGCAGTTGTGGAAGTTGGTTATGGTGGTCGAAGGGTCTTCTGAAAGCGAGAAGATTAGTAGGCCATCTGCTTAGGAAATTATGTTGAGGCCTTCGTTCCTGATGATGTTGGCCAGTAGCATCATGTAGGTGTTAAACAGGGTGGGCTGAGGAATGAACCTTGTGGGCCGCCGCCGATAATACTCTTGGGTTCCGATGTGAAGTCGGTAGGTGGACTCTCTCTCTCTCTCTCTAGGTTCATCCTGTGAGGAAGTTCAATTTGAGCGTGTTTCCCTGGATCCCGATAAGGTGAAGTCTCTTGATAAGGGTGTGCTGGGATGAAGTGTTGAGCGCTGCTGAGAGGTCGATGAGGATCAGGGATGCTGTGTCTCCCCTGTTGGGGAGGGTTCTGATGTGATCAGTAACAATGTTCAAGGCAGTCTTGGTGCTGTGGTTGGTGTGGAAGCCGTTCTGGGAGATAGCCAGCAAGTTGTTGCTTCCAGCTGTTCATTGAGTTGTCGGTTGATGGCCTTCTCCAGGACTTTGGTGGGCAAAGGGAGCAGAGAGATAGGATGGTAGTTCTTGAGTTCACTGGGGATGACAGAGGGTTTCTCAAGGATGGGTCTGCGCTCTGGGTGTTTACAATTAGTGGGGAAGTTGGACGTGGTGATGGAAGCACTGAGAATGGAGGTGAGTTTGCTGCTGATTTCCTTGAGCCCATGGTTAAAAAAGTGGTGGGCCAGGGGTCCCTTGGTGCTCTGGCGTGGGTGGAGTTCATGCTGGCTGTGGTTCTCTGTGTGGTAAGCTGTTACCATGCAATGAGCAGAGGATTCTGGGTGGTGTCAGTTGTCAGTTTGCATGAGGAGGCTGTAGAGGTAGGTGGGTTGGGCTGCAAACTAATTGTAGATGGAGGATAGCTTGTTGTGGAAGTAGTCCACGTGGGGTTTGCAGAGTTCCTGGGATGGGGAGATACTGTTCTAGGTGGCTGATGAGCAGGAGAACTCTCTGACAAGTATGTTGCTTTGGTTGGAGGAGACTTCAATGCGATCTGCCAGGGCATATTTTTTCATGTCTTCTAAGTGATGGTGGTATTTGTTGAGGGCTGTTTTGAAGGTGGCTCGGTCTGAAGGATCTGTGATGGTGCCCCATTTTCTCTCTAGGTGTTTGCAGTTGTGTTTTGTGGTCCTGAATTCTGGTGTTTACCAGTTTACTTATTTGGTGGATCTACTGGTCTTGGGGGGGCTTGATGGGGTGACTCTGTCGACCATTTGGTGATCCAGACAGAAAGGATCTTGACAGCCTGTTCAAGGGTGGTTGCGGAATTGGGATGGTTGGTGTTTAGGGCGTCTGTCCAGTTAGTCTCAGACCCTTTGATCCAGCAGCAGTCGGAGGAGCTAGGGGTCTTGGAAGTGGTGGATGGTGCTCCTACAATGGGAAAGTGAATTATGGTTTGGTCAATCCAGGTGAGTTCAGTGGCATAGCTGTACTTTCTGCCACTGGCCATGAAGATTGAGTCTAGCATGTGTCCAGTGCTATAAGTAGGGTCGGTGACCAGTTGCGTGAGGCTTATATCGCGCAGGCTTTTCAGGAGGTTGGCTGTGTTAGAGTCTGCAGATGACAACCAGATAACCAATAAACCTTAACCAGAACACCGCATGGTCATTTTATGCCTTGATGTTAAAGGTGACCTGCTGTTTCTACCAGTCCATAAATAGATTGTCAAATATGGACTCCAAGCGGATCCCCTTCACAGTTCCTTGGGTTTGATTGTAATAATGGTCATTCAAAATGAAGAACTTGTTCTGCAAAATATTAGCATATGCAGCACCATTCCAGTATGCACTTAGAACAATAGTGATCTGACACTAAAGAAATGGCAACAAGCACTGATACCCAGGTCATGTTGAATGCATGTGTACAGGCTAAAAACATCCATTGTCAACAACATATGCTTATTCTCCCAATAAATGTCATCAGTAATAATCAGAAAATGCCTACTGACGTGTATATCTGATGTTAGGGAGGAGATGAGGCTTGCTCTGCCCTTTAGCTACCTGAGACCTTCAATTAGAGATTCTTCTTCGAAGAGGTCAACAATATTGCCCCCTATCACACTGCCAGATGACTATATTTTGGTTAGCCTGTAGTTTCATTTAGGGTGTGGCTTTGGTCCCATGTCAAATTGTGTTTCCCACATCGGCTGTCATATCTGAGGCTTTTGAGATCTCCAATAATGTCTTTTGAAAAAAAATATCTACAGAATCATGAGGATGAGAAGTTAAAGGTACTGATTTGGACTTGAAGCTGCTCAAGCAACTCAAGCCCAAACGTTTACCAATTTTTGGCAAGTTTATTATGGTTTCTTTAATACTGGAGATTTCACTGTCAAGGTCTGATAAAGTATGTAACACATCAATGTCACTGATCTGTAAATTGCTGATCGTAGACAGGATATTGGAATTCAAGTTGTTCCCTTTAAATCTAGTGTGGTACCATTTTGCAACTTCTTTTTCTAGTTATTTAAATAGGTCTATCCTGCTTTGGGTGTAATCCAGATCATTCACTATCACCATCAAATGTTTGAAGCTAAAATGCATTGGGGCTAGCAGCCTACTGAAAATGTCACCCTTTCACTGCTAATTCTGTGCTTAAAAACTTCACTATAAAAATGTCAAGAGACTGCCACTTTTCTAGCTTACCGTAATTGTCAATATGTTAATCTGATACTTGAAAACTCTGCTAGAAAAAAACAGACATTTGAGGTGAGCACTTCTGGAGTGTTAGTGGAGTTGTAAAGTGCTCCATATAGATGATCAGCCCTCCCTCTAAAACATGTGAATTACCCAGGGTTCCCTCCTTCCTTTGTTGTAAAATTGATGTGGCACTCTAAGCCTGAAAGAGTATTGCTTTGACTTATCCTGGGTGCTCCCCTAAGTCTGGGATATCTATGTCACTCTGAGGAACTCTAATGAGAGTGAAACAAATGCCAGGGGTTGTTTTCATTTATTCCAGGTTATCCTGAATGGTATTTTATGAATCTAAATCTGTAATACTGTGCTTGGAGAGGTAAAAGTCTTTTGTCATTTTTCAGCTCAACATGAATGGCACCAGCTATTCCTATGCTTAAAGACTTTGCTGTATAAATAGGAAAAAAAATGTGACCCTTTCTAGCTCAGCGTGGATGGCAATGTGCTAATCCTATGCTTAAAAAATGTACTACAAAAACAAATATTTGAGGCGAGCAGATTTTAGATTGTTACCTGTGTTGTAGGGTGAGCAGCTGCTCTCCACCTAAACTTGGGAACTACCCAGAGCGCTTTGCTTTGATTTTGAATATTTTTTTTTTTTTATCTATTTTTACAATTTGGTGTAAATCTGTTAATAAGTTTTGAAGTTATTAAAAAATATATGCAAATTTAGAGATGGGGGTCCTTGGATTCGACAGACCTCATGGTGAGATCTGATTTGCTGCCACCATTTCAACAAGGAAGTGGTGGCATCAATCTCAGGACTTGAAATCGGCCAAGTCCCAAGAAAAAAGGTGAAAAAAACACAAGGTGACAGGCTACGAATAACCTGACACCCTTAACCTGATGGTGCGGATCTGCATCAAAATTGTTTTAAAACAAACTTGGTCGACAGCACTTGCTTCTTTTATGCCCCTTGGGTGGGCTAGGTTCTGTGGCAATAATCTATTTATTTGGGTGAGGGTGGCATGCGTCGCCCCCATCCCCAGGACAATTTCATCACCAGAGACCCCATCCTCTGTCGACCGGCCTTTCAAATAAACTGGAAGGGGGCACACTGCTACCCATCCTGGGCTGGTTTTGGCCGCGGGCACCCCATCCTCTGGGACCCAGCCCTGCTCAAAAAGGGACAGGGTGTGAGGACTCCTTCCCCAGACAGAGTTCACCCCAGGGACTGCATTCCCCAGGACCCAGCTGCAATTTTGAAAGGGATGGGGGACCACATGGCTACCCTCCTGAAGCTATTGAGGGTCCTGGGACCCCCATTCCCCGGGGCCTGCCCCTGCTATGTCCTGGTATGCCCACCCCTGGGACATAGTAGTTTGTGCGGGCAGGGAAACCTGTTTGCTCTTGGTTGGTGGGAGCAATTTCAAAACTCCCGCTAAGTGAGAGCAAACACTAAGGGGCTTATTTACAAGCACCTAGCGCCACCAGAACATATTTTTTTAGGGACTTTCCGGTAGCGTTGTGCCATTTTCCATATTTACAAGGCCACCTTGTAAGTATGGGCCCGATGCAGTTTTCTGCATCAGATGGGCATGCAATGGTTGTTGCTGTGGGCGTTCTACTGCAACACCCATTGCATATTGACGCTGCCCCAGACAGGACATCACACATAGGAAGAGCCACACGTCATGAATGATTGTTTATGTGCAGAGAGGTGTCCCTTCCTGCACATAAACAATAATCAAATAATGGCGATTTGCTACTTCTAGGTGTACTTCATTGTGTAGCACACATCGGACTAACAAATTGCCATTATTGATTGTTTAAGTCCAGGAAGAGGCACATAAACAATCATTCCCTGGAACGCAGGTGCCCTTGCACTATGGTACAATGGTGCCGTGCATTGGCGCTAGGCAGCTAATTTTAGTACCAGCACTAGGGTAAAGACAGGGGTGTGCTGTATTTTCATACATACTGCACATCCTTGTGTTTCTGAAGTGATGCAGCAATGTGCTGCCAATTTTGACGCAGCGCCATTCTGTACCACTTTCTTGTAAATGAAGCTCTAAGTCTGCTCCCAGCGGGTGGGAGCATGAAAAATGCTCGAATCTCCTGGGAAAGGACTTTTCATCTGTTTCCTTGCCCGCACTAAAGCAGGCAAAGAAGCAGATGAAAACACTGCTCCCACCCACAGGGAGCAGCATTTTTAGCTACTCCCTGCCAGAGTGAGAAAAGCCGGCTCCTACTGGAGTTTGGAAGCCGGCTGTGGTGGCCTTGGGTCTCCCCCTGCAGTCCCAACCATAATGTGGTGGGAGCCCTGAGTGGCACCAACCCTTTGTTGGCTGAGTCCTGGGTAATTATGATCCTAGGGCCAAAAGGTGCCAGAGGAGGAGAGTTGTATGCCACCCTCTCTAATTTAAAAGGTGCTAGACCCTGGGGAATGGGGTCCCAGGACAACAATCAGCCAAGGCAGATGGGCTGTGTGCCTCCCTCCCTCTGAAATATGTTGCTGGGCCCCTGGGAATGGTGTTCCTTGGGCCAAAAGCAGCCGAGGGAGGGAGGCCCATTGCTTGTTGCCCTAAACAATGAACCAGGCCTTGGTGGCTCGGGGAGGGAGCCAATGGGTTGGCACCCGTTAGGGGGTTGGCCACAGGTCCTGGTCACCTTGCACGGTATGCGGTTGGCTTATGTGGCTGGTTGGCTTTAGGGCCAGGCCTGCAGTGGCAGTTGGAGTAACATGTGGTAATTACATACTATTTTGCATTAAAAAAATACTAGAAATTCACTGAAAAAAACAAAGTTTACAGCGTGGTTGTAGTTAGGAAATAACATTTAAAAAACATTGAAATTCGCTAAAAAAACAAATGTTACAGGGACATTAAAGTTAGTTTTAGAATTTACACACACATAACCAACTGTTAATTGAGGAGGAACAAATTACAGTTACCTTAGGGCCAAGTTATAGTTACTTGAGATAGCTATACCTGCTGAATTTCTATGGTTTTGTGTATGTAAATTGTGAGCCTAAGTACAACATCCCAGTAACCTTTGTTTTTTACAGTGAAAAAAATGAACATATATATATATATATATATATATGTATATATATATATATATATATATATGATACATATATAAAACAACTATTTCCTATATATTTAGCATATTTATTTGTATATATAAAATATATATCACTTAAAAATCAACTAACGCTTTACTTACCTAGCCCTGCTACCCTAATAATGCAGTGCTTTGTCACCTGCCGCTGGGTGTTGGAGCCCCAGTGTGGTGTTGTAAGTAGTGTTGCACTCTCTCGCATGGCAGTCTCCGCTAGGCTGTAGCCCTTATCAGGTCTTCCACCCGTTGCCAACATGAGGGGAAGGTGGCGCTGCTCAAAAAAAGTAGCACTGTCATATTTGCCTCAGTAAAAATGGGGCAGGGCATAAGCCCCTTGTGCCGCTATTGACCACGGGGGGGCTGGGATGGCATGGGAGTGTTGCCATAACTAGCGATGTAAGGATAACTAATGGAGATGGGAATACAAACAAAAGTAGACAAACTAGGCCAAAAATAATAAATAAGTGCACAGTGTTGGAAAATGTACCTTTCTCCAGGGTCATCCCCAAACGTTTTGCTTTCATGCTCCTATTTTTACTGTTTTTGTTTTTGTTTTTCCTGGCTTTAGGACTTTCTGCATTTACCATTGGTAACCATTGCTAAAGTACTCATTCCTTAAAACATGGTAACTTTGGCTCATATCCAAAGGGCATATTAAATGTACCTACAAATCCCTAGTAAAGCACTACACGTGCCCAAGGCCTGTAAATTAAATGCTACTTGTGGGCTCGAGGCACTGATTGTGCCACCCGTTTAAGTAGCCCTCTAACCGTGTCTAAGACCTGCCACTACAGAACCTGTTGGTGCAGTTTTACACTGCCATGTCAACCTGGCAAAATAAACCTTTTGCCAGGCCCAAACGTTCCATTTTAAAACATATGTCACCCCTAGAGTAGGCCCTGGACAACCCGAGGGCAGGGCGCAATGTATTAATAATCAGGACAAGTACTTTTAAGTTTTACATGTCCTGGAAGTGAAAAAACTCCCAAAGTCAATGTTCACTGCAGCACAGCAATACCTATCTCTCCCATAGGATAACATTGGGATTACATTATTACATCCCAAAAGCATAATTTGCATTCTGGAGGAGATAAACCTTTCGAGTTTGGTGTCTCTGGAATCACATTTTGAAATCGCAACCTATGGTGAAGTCTGATTTTAAATTGCTGTTCTGAATATAAATTTTTAGAAAGTTGTCATTTTCTCACTTTAGCCATTTGGTGCCTGCTACCTGTATCTGATCACTTGTGTGCCCTAGCTGGGATTTGTGTATTACCTCTAGACAGCCACACACAATAACTGCTTAGGTGTGACTTGATAGGCCATCCTGGGAGGATAGAAGGGAGGAGCAGGGTGCAGCCTCACTTCCACCTAAACTGGCTGTGTCATATCCCCACACAAAGGGCTGCACAACCCCCTATCGTGAGTCTGGAGCCAGGCAAAGGAAAGGCCTCTGTGCTACCAAAGACCTGTCTTTGAAGTCTCCATCACTACAAAGACCCAACTGGGTAGAAATACTTGACCTTTGATTCCACCAACTCAGTACACCTCTGGACCTGTGAAGAGTCTGCCAGAAACAAGGACAGCTGTATTGCTGAAGGACTGCCACTCCACTGGACTTCTGCTTTCTGGACTTCTGACTTGCTGTGATGCCCTGTTGCCTGTTGTTCCCTTGCCTGGGTGAGAAGGACTGGACCTACATCACTTGAAACCAGAATGATTCCAAGGTCTATCTGTCTGGCCTCCTGCTCTGAAGTCTCAGGGACATAAAAGACTTCCAGTCACCCTGCTTCTGCACCTGGACTTTGCCATCTATGAGTCCACCCTGACAAGTGGTGCCACCCTAGTCCTGGACCCTTTGAAATGGGCCTAAGGTGTTTGCTGAGGTGGAACCAACTCATCCTCTGCTGCGAGAGCAGAACCAAAGTGTCACCACAGCAAGAGTGGGAACCTTCAGACAGACGTGCATCACCGCATCTTGGGACCAGTGTATTGCCTTAGGAACCACCACTGTGCAAGACTTTCCCCAGTGTCAGCTCCTCTGATCCCTTGTCAACGGCAGCCTCAATGACACTACAGCTCCTCAACACAACCTCTGCAGTCATCAGAAATGACACATCACTTCAGCTGCACATTACATCCCTGATACTGGCCTCTGCATTGCAAGCACCATCAACGGGATCTGTGAAAATGATACAACAGGACCTCACACTGTAGCCATGACACATCTTGGGACTAATGCATCGTCTCTGCTGCACGACACATCTGTGATTCGGACCCACACACCACTCTGCACTCAGGATTTAAGGTATTTTAGTCTAGCTGGCCTAACAGGGTCCCTGTAGATGGCCTGCACTCAATTGTGGTTGGCTGGAACTTTTAACTTTGTCCATGTCTAGCAAGACCAGATATTCGTGGTTGGCACTTCTTGCTTCTAAGGGCTATTCCACAGTTTAATCTATAAAAATTCATAATTCAAGTTCTACTTATTTTTTTGTTTTTTTGTTTTGGACTTGTTCTCTTTATTAAATTTATATATTTTTTCTAACTTGGTGTGGAATCTTTTTGTGTGTTGTTTTCATGGTTTTGAAATTCTGTACTTCGGCAAGTGCCGCAACTCATGGAATGACTCAGGTTGGCTTTCAGAACTACGACACGTACACACTCCTTCCGAATACGCCAGAAACTTTAAAATCATAATTGACAACAGCCTCACCATGAAATCACAGATCAACGCCATCTCCTCTGCCTGCTTCTTCCCTCAGTGCATGCTGAACAAGATCTTCAAGTGGCTACCCCCACACAAGAGATGCACCGTGAAACAGGCCCTCATCACCAGCTGACTGGGCTATGGCAATGGCCTCTACGTAGGAATTGCCGCACTTCTCCTTCAAAGACTTCAGACCATACAGAACACTGCAGCCAGACTCATCATCGATCTTCCCCGGTGATTCCACATCACACCACACCTCAGGTACCACTGGCTCCCTGTGGGAATGCGAATTAAAGCTGCACACCCATGCACACAAAGCTCTATGCAACCAAGGACTTTCCTACATTTACTACCAACTAAAATTCTACCAACCTTCAAGAAGACTACGCTCAACTTGCCCACACTCCCCGTACCCACCTAAGCAGATGTGGAGGACAATCCTTTTCCCACACTGCAGCAAAAACCTGGAACAGCCTCTCTATGAGTCTCAGGAACATCACCTCAATTCGAAATTTCTGTAGGGCATTCAAAGCCTGGTTGTTCGACTGAGCTGCCAAGATATACAAGTGTCTGGATACCCTTGCAGGTGATTAGCCATGCTTTATAAATCCTAATTGATTATACTGTTTAAAGCTTCTCAAATACTGCACACATTTCCTCTAAGTTAAGCCTGCTTGCTCTGTGCTTAGGTACCAGATGGCAAGCATTGGTTAATTTGGGGCTTACCTGACACTTTCCCTAACTAGGGTTATGGTTGTTGATTTACCAGGGCTCACACCCAGTCAACCACCAACCCATTTCTAACACAGAGGAGCAGTAAGACAAAAACAAAAAGTGAAAATGAAGTTGAAAAAGGGGAGAGGTGGACAAGAATGTGGTGGGTGAAGCTGGATGGTCCTAAGAAACTGTGAAATGTGAGGTAATGCTGCGCAGGCTAATAGTAAAAAAAATGGCAGCACACTTGCAATATGCGGCTAGCTGTTTTTTGTGCTATTTTTAACATGATGGTCAACTCCTGATTCATTTTTATTGCCATGTGCCTGAGAAACATTCCATGTAATTATGTGCAATTTCACATAATTTGATGGAAATGGAAGCACCAGTAATAATCTCTTTTAGAGCTGTTGCCCACTCTCCTCTGAACGTTCAAGCTCTAGCATGCTGGTGAGCCATGGCAGACAAGAATTTTCCACTTGACAGCCAATGTATAAGGATCTTCATATTGGAAACAATTAACTAAGTGGCTTGTGCATCAGTACATGCTTGAACCGTCTGTACACCAGCCCTAAGCACTGAATTACATTACTGGTGTAAATCTTTCTAGGTGCACGTGGTGTCACCCACATCTGGTGCTGAACGTTCACCATCTCAATGGGGGAGGGCATGTTTCTGGGCAAGCTGCATCTGAGAGCCCTTTGGCCTGTGCCTGGGAGGGGACATTGTAAACTTTGTCGTCGGACCCAAAGAATTCCTGTTACCAACTGTGCAGGGACGAGGAGCGTCACCCCCCCTCCAGCAGCGGCAGCTGCAAACCTTTTCCCAAAAAATGATCATAATCTGTGTTTATGATAATTTATTGGGAAAAGGGGAGGGGCCACAGGGGTTGCGAGCAATGCGCACTCCCCCTCAGAGCGCATGTGTGTTTGGCCGGCCGTCTCGGTCTGGCCAAACACATATGCGCACAGGGATCTCTCTCCAGCCCATCAACCCAGTCTGCCTGGGAGCACCCTGGCTGGGGACTCCCAGCTAATCCTAATGCCATCCTAAGCAGCGTCAGGATTGGCGCAGGGCAGCCTGGTAGCCTGTGCAGGCCTGCAGCAAAGAGATGGAGGAGCGGAGTGGTGCGCATCGGTAATGTAAGTGTAACTGTACTGGTCCTACCATGGCTATAGGAGATCCCGTGAGTGGCCTTCAATGAGTCACTGGCACCCTGTTTGGTAGGCTTCCACTGATCCATGGGAATCACCCAGACGAGTGACAAAACACTCCTGGAGGGTTGAGTAGAAAGGGGCTCTTCTCCTACTTCTATTGCTATATCGGCTTTAAGGGCCTGATTTGGAGTTTGGCCAATTGGGTTACTCCATCACAATCTTGACAGATATCCCATCCACTGCATTACAATCCCATAATAGTCTTTGAAGATAGTGATACGGCAGGTGGGATATCCGTCACGTGTGTGACGGAGAAACCCCCCCCGCCAAACTCTAAATCAGGCCCTAATGACATGATTTAGTACTTGGCGGATGGGTTACTCTGTCAGAACGGTGGTGGATGTCCTGTCCACTAAAGTCTAAATTCAATTGGATATAATGGGATTTAGATTTTGACGAATGGGACATCTGTCACACCTGTGATGGAGTAATCTGTCTGCCAAGATCTAAAACAGGCCCTAAGTCACAAATTTAGCCTAACATGTGTGGCCTAGTCCCATTCCCGTCTGTCTCTAAAAGACACTGGCCTTCTAATTTACCAAAAAAGCAGTGTGCTTCTGAAATGGATTTCTCTCGAAGCTCTAGCCAAAAGCACTCAACTTAATAATACATTTAGAGAAATTCATAGTGTTTTTAAAAGCTTCCTTTTGTTTAAGGAAACAGTCATCCGTACCTTTATTGTAAGGAGGCATCTCTGGTGTATTCTCAGGTAATGCAATGCTCCGTGTGTGCTGTCACCAGTAATTGCTCTATAATTACATGGTGATATTCAGTCTGTTTTTAAGTGGTGTCATAAATTTTCAGAATCTTTGAACACAATGGACATAAAAGGCACAGATTTATGGAAATACAATTATTTTTAGATTCTTTATGTATTGAGAGGTTTCTTTCATATTTTTCTTTTATCAAGCTTAGGGATCACATTACCCACCTGACGAGCATAACTTGGACTCATAACACAGCCTACAAATAGCATGAAGCGATCTGCAGGTTTGTCTTTGTGGATGTCAAGAGGCCCATAATATTATATCTCAAATAACAACAAAGCATGGAAATAGAGCGAAAAAAAAACTCAGCTGGCGACTGGCCTTAACCTACTGCTCAGAGAGATGATAGGTGGGTTGCATTTCCAATGCAAAGAAGTTATTAAATTGATCACATATTTTTACCTAAAGTTACTGTCATACTTTCCGATGAGATTGTGCTTATGTACATTCTGCACTAGTGAACAACTCCCGTGCTTTCTTCCTTTGAAGGAGTGAATTACCAAGTCACTTTTTCGTCATTCTCAGCAATATTACTTCTGAGACATTTAGAGGTCAAGAGAGGTGGAATTCCAGATGATACTAAAGAGGTAATACGAAAACTCCTAATTGCCTTATACCCATTTTCAGATAGTTATATGTTTATGAAGATTCTTGCCGAAATTCTTTTTTTTTGGCAGCAGATTTCTCTCTGTAAACCTCTTCACCGTCCCTCCAAAATTTCTATTACGCACTTTTGCTAACTTAGGCCATAGATTCAAGCGAATAATTAGATTTAATGGAGAAAGAGTGAGACATATTGGCCACAAGTCGAAGACTTTGGTCCTATCAGATACAGAAATTCTATCAACGAGAAAAAAGGCCAACGTAAACGGTGCTCTTTGTGTTTCAGGCATACTTAAAGCAAGTTGGCCAAGGATCAAAGACATCTCTCTTAACGTCTACATCTTAATCAACGTGGAGTATATCAATACAAATAATGAATAATTCCCCTTTCATTGCAGTAGATCTGGAGTCTTCTTCACGTAGTTTTTGTTTCCGATTCAGAAATGGAAGACCCTCTGTTGGATTCCTCAAATCGTTTTAAAAACACACAAATGCCAATTACCTGATAGTGGGTGGTTATAGGAGACATCGTGTGTCATAGCCTCTTGAGAGTTTCTGCTGCTTTAATCGGTATGCGATTGTTCAGACTTGGAAGGTGAATGTTTGTATTGACTATATATTTATGAATCCAAACATGGTCAAGCTATCTTTTTACTAACACAGGCCACAGATATAACTGAATTGCTTAATTTACACAAACTTTTTACTTTGGAAACCTTTCTTCTTCCGTAGTTTCCCTGCAGGCAGCAGGTCCTTCAGCAGCAAGCATGTGTTGCTTCGCCACCTGTCGTGAGCAGTTGTACATAGATGCTCTCAAAGGAGTGACGTCTTCCTGCCACACTGCACAGTGTACTTTCCAACAGTGATCAACATTTCAACACGCCTACTTCACGCCTTCTTTTCTTAAAACATCGCTCCAAACCAGGCATCCGACATCCCAAAATCTGATTAGGAGTGATAGCGCGTCCAGTCCTTATAAATTACTTATACTTGGACACGCCGGAGGTCGATGAACCTTTTGACCGAATTGGGTTCTCCTCATCCAAAATAGTCGGATCCCTCAAATCAATAATTCATAATCATTCATAATCAATACAAATACTCGATTAATAATCAATCAACAGATTCAGAATCAATAGTAATCAGTAGTTTGACACACCATGACCTTTCAGTCATGAATAACCACACCTGTTTATTTAAAAGTTAATTAATTTATGTCCCTATATTAACAAAGCTAACACAATATAAGTAAGTCTCAAAATCAAATGATATACGTATACAAACATTACTAGCTGTCCATAGCGACGGAAGAAACGCAATCTACGCAAAATTTGGATTATAATGCACTCAGTTACAGCAATGCAAATCACTAATAAGAGTAACTGAATTTGACTAATTGCATACATCGGTCAGCATAACAAGATTTCAACTTAGGATGGTGCGTCAAATGAATACCTCAACTAACCTCTGATTAGCATTGGCATGTGGGGCTTCATGCAAAACTAATTTAGTCAACACAAATTTAGAAAACTTCTAGCTTGGGCTCTGTTAAAATAAGCAGTTGGTACCTAAGAAAGAAAATACAATGCATAATACAATTATCCTTTTATAATTACCAATTACAATCAGCATTCAAGGTAAATCTTCGTCCTTCAGGTACCAGTTTGATCAGCATGGGGCGGAATTCAAAGGGGCAAAGTTTAAGGCAAGTTTTCCTTGCAACAACAAGGAAAATGGGGCAAAAGTTACTGTATGGGCAAGACGGGGTAAAGTTAAAGTTATAGTCTCTAGGGTGAGAATTCTTAAGTCTCTCTCTCTGGGATGGAGAAAAAGCATCAAAGTGTCATCAAAATGGCTTCTTGAATCTTGCTTCAAAATGGCATCAAAGAAAATGGCTGACTTCTCTTTGTCCGGTGGGTTTAAGTAAGAAACGTTGCAAATTCTTCAGGGTTTTCCATTGGAGGGTCCATAGGGTGGTTTCTCTTTGACCAATGAATAGTGTCTTTCTCTTAGCACTCATTTATGCATAAGGTGTCCTTGGAGTTTTGGAACACAAGTAGCAACAAAGTTTGCCAATTATTCCTGTATCAGTGTCTTTATTGTCTGCACCTGCAGAAACTGACCTTGCTTCAAAGAGGATGAGACTTGCTTAGCACTAAACCTTGAGATAAGTGTATTAGTCATTTCTACTGGAAAAATACAGCCTTTAAAGTTAAAATGCGTCTTTGTTAATACAAGTGAAAACCACGCAGTTAAATTTGAGACCAGACAACTAGGCCAACGCCTCTGCTAAATTTAAACTAAGAATATAACAGTTTCAACAAGAAAATCATTAAATACATTTGTAATTATGACGGATTACTACATTGTCGATTCTTCATGATTAATTGAGCTTGTTTTATACTAATGGCAAACTATTTTGTGAGCACATTTTCTACATACATTATTTTCTTTGCTAAAATCACATCGCCTTATACGATTTTGTTACATGATATATGAATGTTTATTAGTCTTTCTTTTTCTGCTTCATCAATCCCTCCTCTGGTGACTAATTATGTCATCACATCAAATCTTCCACCACAAATTTTATTTCATTAGAATTCTGTTTAGTAATCTCGCATTTCAGTCATCTCCCTCTTCCTTTTTGTTCCCTTTGATTTTTCCCTGTATATTTCTACTATTTTATTTTGTTCTTTCTTTTCTCTTCTCCTCTTGCTTCTTGATTTGAAAATTTTAATAGCTTTCCATATTCCCTAAATACCTATTAAGCAAATTAACATTATTAATATTCCTTTTACTATTTTCAGTAATATTCCGTTCCAAATGTTGCTGAGCCAATTTCCCACGGAAGCAAATCCTTTTCCAACCTTTTTCCCATACTCCTGGTTCTTTCAACTCTTTCAAATCTGCACTATCGTTAGTCAAATTTGCAAGCATATTTCTAATTTGTCCACTGTTGTCTGGTATATAAGAACAACAGTGATGTGCACTAAGCATTTTGCAAACGCCGCCATTCTTTGCTAAAAGAATCTCTAAAGCAAGCCGATTTTGAAGAGTCATAGCTCTTCCTGCAACAAGTTCAGCATCAATCAGGATCATGGCTCCTGAGAATTTTGTCAGAATGTTGTGCACAATAGTAGACAACTTTCGTATTTTGAATGAATTCAATATAACTCCTACGGAAGGAATCATTGCTCCAAATATATCTCTTACCACACCAGAAGCTGTCTCCCTTTTCTGAATACGATGTAATTTAGACAGCTTTGGAAATTTCTTTAAGTCATCCAGTTGAAAAATCTTTGGAAAAACTATTCCCAAATAACATCTCCCATACCATCCTTTTGGAAGACGATAATAGGCATTGAGTCCACAAATATAGTATACTCCTGGAGTAGCTGGATCTAGGCATTTAACATGAATGTCCATTTACTCTGGAATAAAAACACGTGTTTACATTCACTCGTTCCCACAAAGATTGTGTCATAGTATGATTTAGGTCTATATATACAAAGCTTCCTATATGTATTGCGTCTAAAGCCAGTTTCCCTTGTGTCTTTATTGCGGCAAAAGCATATTTATCTACAGATGTCCTTTTGTGTAATTCTTTTTCAATTTTTTCTTTTACCATTTTCCTTCTATCTTCAGTGTGATCTAAAAAGCTTTTCTCTACGGGTGAAAGCAAGCATGTAAGATTTTCTTTATGTGCGTGAACTGTGGAAAAAGGTGATAATGGTTCAAAGAAACCCCTAACTAATTTTATATAATAATCTCTTGCTACTTTACTCAGGTACTCAATATGGGGTCATATGAAAATACAACATCATGATTAGAATAGAAGTATTGAATATATTCCTGGCCGTAAAATCTGGTTAGTAACAAGCTGCATGTTATTCCATACGTAAGGGGCATGCTATGATATGTCACCCCTTCTATTACTGAGGTAGGTATTTGTGTGCATACATAACAATCTTTCGCATCCATTGTCTCAACATACTCATTCAGCAAGCGATAGAAGACATTAGAGGAGAGTTCCTTCTTGTCATGCAAATATTTTTCGTCTTGTTCGAGTTTCTTCAAAGGAGTTCGTTCAATAGTAGTTTTAAAAGTAGAAGCATCATTCGCGTCTCTTTCATTCCCTCCATGCATTCCAAGAATTATTGCCATCATTGTTACTATGCATGCAGTTATTAGACCTATACACATATATTTACAACATTTCATTTTATGTCCTTGTGTAGTACTGCCTGGCATGATTGATATAGAATCAGAAAGCTGAAGGAACTTTATCAAATCAGATTTGCAGATATGTATATAAAGGATGAACGAGGTCAAAGTACACACGGTTTTCTTTAGCAGCTTAGTCTCTTATCGGTTTAGCAGCTTTGTCTCAAAATCGGTTTCAAAAGTCAATCAGGTTATCAATGTCTTATTCGGTAATGTTCATGAAATTTCACTTTTCAAGTACCAAAGTGTCGTTCTGCTTCTTCGTTTTCAAGACTAAGAGATAGAAATTTGTCCGACCAATCGTTAGTGGCTGTGTATGCCCATTCTGGACCAGAATATCTTCTGCTCAGTATTCTTTTCCTTTTCAATTTTGCATCTCTTTTCGATTCTCTTTCACTTATTTCTTGTTCTTTGGCTGTGTCTTTTTCTTCATTCGATGTTGTTATTACGATAGACACTTCAGTCTTTTCTCCTTCAATTTTGGCCATTTGTTTTCGTTCAATGTCTCTTTAGTCTTTGATATGCTTTGTCTTCGTTTCGCGTTGTTTTCACCTGATGGACCTGCAACCGGTTCTGGAAGAATTTGAACAATTTCGCTCTGCTCTGTCTTGTCTCCTTCCCCTAGGAGGTCAATCAGGTTTTCTCCTTCTTTTCCTGTATCGTCTGCTTCTGGGAAAGCCCTCCTCTTATTAGGCTCTCCTGCTTCTTCACCTAAGATAGGATCTTTGTCACCTCCAGGATCTTTGTCACTTCCTGATGCTTCTTCTCTGTTGTCCTCAAAAGGATCGACTGCGTCTTCCTCAGAGAATATTTCTTCTGTCTCGATTTCTTCTCGTTCGCTTTAAGGCTCTCTTCGTTTTGTCTCAGTGCCTGGCACTTTCCTATCAGTTGTTGGTAATTTCAGCGCTTCAATTTCCTCTTCTGTGGGACATGTCACCCTTTTCGTGTGACTGGCGTGAATCCAGTTGGGAACTCCCGCACACTTCACAGCGGTGGTAGTTGACAGAATCACTTGAAAAGGTCCTTTCCAACAGGGTTCCAGACACGACTTCCTGACGTGCTTCTTTATCACAACCCAGTCACCGGCTTTCAGGGTTTGTCCTGGACCTTGGATCGGTGGCAAGGTGGTTGCCTCCACCTGGTGAGAAAAAGAGCGGACCACATCAGCCAGACCTTTGTAGTAGTCCAATACCATATCATCTGTAATATTCACAAGAGCATTTGCAGGAACTGCGGGAAGTCTCATGGCTCTGCCCATGAGAATTTCGTGCTGTGATAGTCCAGTTTTTCTATGAGGTGTGTTTTTCATTAACATTAACAACAAGGGCAATGCGTCAGGCCATTTCAAGTTAGTGGATGTGCATATTTTCGCCATCCTTGATTTCAACGTGCCATTCATTTGCTCTACTAGTCCTGATGCTTCAGGGCGGTAGCTACAATGCAATTTGTGTTCAATGTTCAGTGCTGCACACAATAATTTGATTACTTCGTTATTGAAGTGACTTCCCCTATCTGATTCTAAAGAGATTGAGAATCCGAAACGTGGTATTAGTTCTCTCAACAGTAGTTTTGCAACTGTGAGACTGTCATTTCTGCGTGTAGGGTATGCTTCAATCCAGTGACTAAAAATACACACAATCACCAACACATACTTCAAGCCTGCATGCATAGGCATCTCAATGAAATCCATTTGCATCCTGCTGAATGGCCCACCTGCTCTTCCAATGTGGCTCAAATTTACTACAGTTCCCTTCCCTGCGTTCATTTGTTGGCAAATGATGCAACAATGGCAAACTGCTTCAGCAATTTGGCGGAATTTGGGATTAAACCAATCAATTTTGAATAATCCAATCATGGCATCCCTTCCAAGGTGGGCTTGTCCATGATATAACCTGGCTAATTGCATCAAAAGACTGTCTGGCAAAACTAATCTCCCTTCACTTGAAACCCACAAATCATATGGTTTCTTTACGCATTGCAATTTACTCCATGAGAGTTTTTAATCCTTACTAACATTATTTTGTAAGAATTTTAATTCTTCTATAGTGTCTACGACTTTTAGAGCAAAGACTCCCTTTGGTTCAAGTTCTGGCTCACTTATCAAATTCCATTTGTCTCTGAGCAATATACAGTTCAATGCGCAAAACCAAGGAAACTAAGTCTTGTGATTTCGAGTGTGCACTGCATTTTATCACTGCTACTTTTCCTGGTAACTGAATGGCATGTAACAATTCTCTTATTCTTTCACCATTTTTCACTGGTGATCCTGAAGAGGTCATGAAGCCTCTTTGTGACCACAATTGTCCAAAATCATGCACTATTCCAAATCCGTACTGACTGTCAGTGTAAATGGTGACTTTCATTAATGCGGAAAGTTGGCAAGCTCCAGTAAGGGCTACTAGTTCCGCTACCTGTGCAGAGTAAACTCCCTGAAGCCAAGATGCTTCCAGAACACCAGTTATTGTACATACAGCATATCCTGCTTTCAATATTCCTAGTGCATCTCTTAAACATGAACCATCAACAAAAATAATCTGATCATTTTCTTCCAATCGGGTGTCTTTGATATCAGGTCTTGGTTTTGTACAAAATTCAGTTACTTGAAGACAGTCATGCTCAATATCATCCGCATGTTCAATCTCAACATTTTCACTGGGAAACAAAGTTGCTGGATTCAATGTGGTGCACCTTTTCAATTGCACATTTGGTGATCCCAAAATTATTGTCTCGTACCTTGTAAGCCTAGCACCAGTCATGTGCTGTGTTCGGAAATGTGTCAAAAGTATTTCAACTGAGTGAGGGACCATAACTGTTAAAGGATGTCCCATCACTATTCCTTCACTCTGATTTAGGCTTATACCAACTGCTGCTACAGCACGCAAGCATCCTGGTAAGGCTGTTGCGACTGGATCCAAAGTAGCTGAAAAATATGCTACTGGTCTGTTTACGCCACCATGGGCTTGAGTCAAGACAGACAGGGAACATGCATCACGTTCATGATGAAACAATGTGAACGGCTTTGTGTAATCAGGCATACCTAAAGCTGGAGCCCTGCACATGCATTCCTTTAATTGGGAAACATCCTTTATCACAATGTTTTTTGTACGAAAGTCGTGGTTAACGAAAGCGCAACAACGCTTTTTTTAACCACGACTCCATTATTTTGTGCCTTAACTACGTATGTTCTGAACAATGAACATGCGTGGTTAAGGCACAAAGAAGGGAGTTGGCGAAGGAGGACGACGCAGGTGACAAGGGGTCGACTAAGGTAAGTGGGGGGTTTTAGGTTTTGGGGAGGGGGTGGGGGGTTAGGGGGTTTTAGGTTTTGGGGTGGGGTTGGGGCGTTTTTGGTTTTGGGGAGGGGGTGGGGGGTCGGGGGTTTTAGGTTTTGGGGTGGGGTTGGGGGGGTGGGGCGTTTTTGGTTTTGGGGAGAGGGTGTGGGGTCAGGGGGTTTTAGGTTTTGGGGCGAGGTTGGGGGGGTGGGGCGTTTTTGGTTTTGGGGAGGGGGTGGGGGTCAGGGGGTTTAAAGTTTTGGGGTGGGGTTGGGGGTGGGGCGTTTTTGGTTTTGGGGAGGGGGTGGGGGTTAGGGGGTTTTAGGTTTTGGTGTGGGGTTGGGGGTGGGGCGTTTTTGGGGAGGGGGTGGGGGATCAGGGGGTTTTAGGTTTTGGGGTGGGGTGTTTTTGGTTTTGGGGAGGGGGTGGGGGGTCAGGGGGCTTTAGGGTTTGGGGTGGGGTGGTTTTGGTTTTAGGGAGGGGGTGGGGGGTCAGGGGGTTTTAGGTTTTGGGGTGGGGTTGGGGGATGGGGCGTTTTTGGTTTTGGGGAGGGGGTGGGGGTCAGGGGGTTTTAGGTTTTGTGGTGGGGTTGGGGGGTGGGGTGAGGGATGTAGGGGGAATGGTGCCTATTAGTAATGCTTTTATCAGGAATGCCTTTACAACGAAATATCGTTGTTAAGGCATTTGTGGTAAAATCATTAGTAGTAAGAACGAGGTTGGTGTTCTGACCTCGTTGTTAAGGCACCAGTTGTTTTGAAAGTCGGCGTTCCATCGTACAACCCTTTAATTCAATGAAGGCATCCATTTAATCTCTTTTCAACACTATTTCATCCGGCGCATCTTTCTGGGTCAGTTTCAGTAAAGGTTTGGCTAGAGTTGAGAAATTGGGAATCCATTGGCGACAGTAGCTCACTATTCCCAAAAACTTTCTCACCTCTTTTCTCGTTTTGGGTGGACACATTTGAAGTACACTCGTTATTCTTTCTTTCATTATTCTCCTCGACCCTTTCTCTATTTGGTGGCCCAAATATTTCACTTTCTTCTGGCAGAATTGCAATTTTGAAGGAGACCCTTTGTGTCCATTCCTTCACAAATGGTTCAGTAGGGCAATAGTGTCAGCTGTACATTCATTTTCTGTTTTGGATGCAATCAGTAAATCGTCAATATACCGTACTAAGGTTGATTCAAATGGTAATTCCAATGATTCCAGATTTTTTTTCAGAATCTGATTGAAAATTTATGGTGACTCCGAAAACCCTTGAGGAATTCGACACCAACTGTAGACTCTGTCCAGGAATTTGAAACAAAAGAGAAATTGGCTGTCCTCTTGAAGAGGCACAGAAAAGAATGCTTGTGACAAATCGATGACTGAGAACCACTCTGCATCACAGGGAATTTGAAACATTATTACAGCTGGATTTGGTACTACTGGACAACACTTGACTATTATGTCATTTATTTTTCTCAAATCTTGAACAATTCGGACCTTTCCACTTGGTTTTATTAGTCCCATGATTGGTGAATTACATGGACTACTTAGTACTTCTTTCAGTACTCCCTGTTTCACAAATTTGTCAATGAGTTGGACGACTTTCATGAGAGTGTCTTGTGACATATGGTATTGTGGAGTCTGAGGAAAATTTAAATTGGGTTTTACAGTCACTTTCACTGGTTCTGCTCCTTTGACCAATCCTACTTCTTTCCCTGTCATATCCCACACTTCCTTTTCAACTGTTTCTTGTAACTCAGCTGGAATATCTGCTTCAGTGAGCATAGGATAAAGAGTAATCAGGGGATACTCTTCATCAACAGTCTCCATTTCGCCTTCTTCTAAACTGTCCTCTTCTTCCTCATCACTGTTTGTCTGAATTTTAATTCCATTATGTGAGCACATAATCGAGCATCTCAATTTTCACAATAAATCTCTCCCTAATAAGGATATCGGACTTGAGTCACACACTACAAATGTATGTAACCCTTGAAAGTTACCAATTTTGACTTGCACTGGATCTGTAATTGGGTTTGTCAGATACCTATTTGCTACTCCCACTACTTGAACTGTTCTCCCTGAAAGTGGCAAATTTGGTACTTCGATACTTCTGACTGTAGAGCGTGTGGCTCCTGTGTCAACCAAGAATGAAACGCTGTGACCCATAACTCTTCCTTCCACATATGGTCCCTTTTGATCAACTTCCAAAGATGCTGCAAGCACACAATTTCCCTCCTCATCTGAACTTCCACTCTCCCATTCATTGTTTATTCCATTCTCACTGTGTAACGGCAATTGGTGTACCGGGTTACTTTGATTTATTCCTTGACCTGTAACCTGTTGAGGAAGCATTACTTGTTGCTGATTCATTGGTGCTAAGGGTATTTGCATTTGCTGATTAAGTACCATAGAAAACTGCTGTTGCATTGGCTGTGCTTGTGCCATTTGTACACGGGGCATTTGCACCTGCTGTGGTTGTATAGGTTGTAGACCCTGCATCTGATTTACATTATTTTGGAAATTTGGATTTGGACCTCTCAGTTTCAGTCCTCTCATATTCTGCAATGTATTACATCATTGTTTTGCTGATCTACACCTTCCTGCACCAACATTGGGCACTCCCGTTTCCAATGTTCGACGATTCCGTACGTGTGACATGGCATCACCTTCTTCATTGCCTGTATACCATTAGGAATCACGACAGTATTTAAATCAGGACCATTATTCACAAAACCTCCTCGGCCTCTGCCTCTCATCTGTGGCTGAAACATCGCATTTCCTTGCTGTTGCTGCTGCGGCAACTGTTGTTGGAAACCTTGCAAACCTGTCTGAGCTGCTCTAATCTGCATCACCATCACTTTTTCTTTCAACCTTTTCTGCTTTGTCTTAATCTCATCACTGCAGTATTTTGCATAGTTCAACACTTCATTGATAAATTTTGACTGCCAACAAATCAAATGCATTTTAATCATCTGGCTGATTTCGGGTCTCAATCCTTCCACAAATCTGAACACAAAATGGAGCATGTCCTTTGCCTCAATCGTTTCCGTGCCACTTTAATTTTTAAATGCTTTCAACAATCTCTCATAGTACGCATGTATCGACTCCTTAACCTCCTGTGCTGTTCTGTCAATCTTCTGCCAATCTACATTTTTCGACGCAACTTTTGTTTTCAGGTACTCAATCACTTTATGGTACATGCTCATTACCCTAGGCAATGGTGCACCTGTGTCCCTATCTCTTTCTGGTTCACTTGTTGGCCAATCTATAGCCCTTTTACAATCTTCCCACAAATCTGCCGGAACTACAATTTCGAATAAAGTATTCAGGTCTTCCCAAAGACATTTTGCGAGTTTCACAAATCTATCTGTTTGTTGATACCATTCGATCGGTTTCTCTCTTAACTTAGGGTAATAATCCGTAAAGGATTGAATGTCACACCTGTGCCATGGTACATGGACAAGTTTTCCCCCTGCTGTTTCCCTCATTGGTAACATGGTTATAAGATCATCATTCTGTTGTGCTTTATCATTCCGATCTGGGGTGCTTTCTTTCTTCTTATCTTTTTTCTTAACCCACCTGCTCTCCCACTTGTCTAAACATCTCCAAACCTGCGCGCTTTGCAGTACCTCTTTAAGGTGTGTTTTCATCCCTGCAGACCTCATGTGTTCAAAATCTTTTGTCTCAAAGTCTAACCTGTAACTTCTGCTCAAGTGTTTGGTTTTACCTATGTCTATTTTGTGTCTGTCTGCAATTTATTGTAACCTCCTATGTATGCTGCTTACATCTCTTGTAATTCTAGGGCAAATGTATCTCAGCTCTTCTTCTGTGTATAATTCTAACCTGTTCAGACCCATCGTTCCCTCTACTAGTTCATCTGCTTCCATGCCCAATCATATTTTATTCAAATATTCTTCTCCTTTCCCGCTGGGTGTACTCTGTGGGGAGATCAGACTGTTCAACCATTGTGTTAACTGTTGTGTGTTCAGTCCCATTAATGTGGCATTTACGTCTACTGCTACTGATGGTTTCTGTAACATTTCTGTTTTTGAAGTTAGCGGTACTATTAGTGGTGGGCTTGACCTTCCCACAGTTGACGGAGCACAAATTGGAATTGGACTAAATTCCAACAAAGACCCAGATCTATTTGACAATGTTCCTACCGGAGTCGTTTCTTGAGTATTTTCTATGTATCTCCTCCCTGACTCATTTTGTGTCATTACCCCTTGATCGCATACACTTGGCTTTGCCTGTATATATATTGGTACTGGCGGACCCACAGTGATAGGCAGAGATATTGCATCCGGATTCTGTCTGTTCCCCAAATTCTGCGGCATGTTAATTCCCATATTATGGTTCATCATTGCTGGCATGTCTAACTGGTTTTCTGCTGTTTGAATGTACTTCGGCACTTCTTCCATCTGCTTTTGAGGCATCAAAATTTGTGTTGATTCGGTTTGAGTCAATGTCGGCCTTTGGTAATTCTGTCCTCCCTGCACCATTAAATTAGAAGTCATTTCCAAATTATGTTCCAGATGATAGCACCTTTTGAACCTGTGGCTGATAATCATTGACAGGTTTCAGTTTAGCCACGTCAGGATATATTCTCTGAACTTGTGGTATTTCTGGTGTAAAAGGCATATCGGGACTACTTTGCCTCTGCAATATTCTCAAATTCGGGGCTACAGTACCCTGTATTGATTCTGGAGGGGCAGTACTAGTGCTTGGGCCATTTTCGTTATCCACATATGGTGGTGGGCGGTCATTTAGCAATTGCAGAATGAACTCCTCATTGTCTGATTCATCTGACCTTTTCGAGTTTCTATTGTTTTCTCTATCTCTGGACTGACTCCTGTTTGTTTTATAGGTAGCTTTCTTTCCTTCCATCTCTGCTTCGTCAGTAATTGCTGGAAACAATTTATTTCCCTGCAATATGTCTGATCTCCAAACCTTTTGAGTACTATCCCATCTAGTATTCGCTAGTGTCTTTTCTACTTTTCTCACTCTTGTCTCAAATTTATTTTGTAGTTGCCTTCTAGCCACTTGTTCCCAAAATGCTAATGCTTCAAACTGTGCTGGTCTTGGAGGTATTTTCATGTCATATAGCGCAAATCTTAGATTCTCCAAGATTCTTAGGTTAAACGTCCCATGGATGGGAAACGCTACACTTCCATGCTTTTCTGTTAATTTACACCATTGCTTTAACCAAAGACATGGTGTGACACACTTTTCTTCAATCATGATGTAAGCTGGTGTACCCTCAGGCGGTGTTTCTTCTCCTAAATTTGCTTTAATATATACATCTCCCCTCAAGGCACTCTTAAGCTTTCCGTCTTTTATTTTCTCAAAATGTAATCAATAAGTGACTTTAATTCCCGGAATACTCTTCACTTGCCTTTCCCCACCAATTGCGCCTCACGGACTGCGGCCCATCCGTGTGCGACCCTTCTCACCAACCAACCTATCCCAGCGCGGCTCCTAGTGACGTCACACCCACACACTGTGGCTGACAAAGTCTTGCGGCTTGTCCTCCTTCATTCAGCTTCACTCAAAATGGATTTCTGCAATCTATCGCAAGCACTAAACAAAAAGAAGAAAACAAATCTGTTGGTTTATTACAGGAAAGGTAATACAATCGCTTCAGAAACCTTAGGGATTTTTCACTAGCCTCAGCAGTTATTCCATCTTTCTCGGTTTCCCACTTTCGCAAGCAAAATTTGACCCGCAAACTTTGCTCTCAACTGATCCATGAACTATTCTAGTGCACCTTAGAATTAGTCAAATCTCAAAGTCGAAAATTTTCTTTTATTCCTCAACATTCGTACTGACTTGTTGACCACGCCCGATCAACCTATTAAACCGAACAAATTACAACATCAATCAAGTGTCTCATACACTTTTCAACATACTCCGGAGTCTCTTGACCTCGCAGGGCCCGTCTCAACATCAACAACCACGTGGACAATTTATCCTGCACAAAGTGCTACACACATATGAAGTTCGATGACTTCCCTACTCTCACACTTTGGAGTATCACTCCTCTAAAATTTTGATTGGAGTTCGTAACCCCCTAAAATCCTCACAAACTTCACAATTCATCTGCGGCATAAACCATGCAAGCGTGAAACCCTAACTTCACTCACACCGTCACTAGAAACGCGGAAAACATCCTTACACCTCCATTTTCTCCATTCACAAGCTCAGAGATTCCGGGAAAGTCATTGGGGACTTAGGGCATCATCATCTCTCCAACTTGTTTTATCAAAGAAAATTCTAACTTGAATCCGTCTATTGTTCGGATGGGGTTCCAAAGAGCGAAACCATCAAACTCTGCTACCATCTACTGCTAGCACGTCCAGTCCTTATAAATTACTTATACTTGGACACGCCGGAGGTCGATGAACCTTTTGACCGAGTTGGATTCTCCTCAACCAAAATAGTCGGATCCCTCAAATCAATAATTCATAATCATTCATAATCAATAACCAATACTCAATTAATAATCAATCAACAGATTCAGAATCAATAGTAATCAGTAGTTTGACACACCATGACCTTTCAGTCATGAATAAACACACCTGTTTATTTAAAAGTTAATGAATTTATTTCCCTATATTAACAAAGCTAACACAATATAAGTAAGTCACAAAATCAAATGATATACGTATACGAAAATTACTAGCTGTCCATAGCGACGGAAGAAACGCAATCGACGCAAAATTTGGATTATAATGCACTCAGTTACAGCAATGCAAATCACTAATAAGAGTAACTGAATTTGACTAATTGCACACATTGGTCAGCATAACAAGATTTCAATTTAGCATGGTGCGTCAAATGAATACCTCAACTAACCTCTGATTAGCATTGGCATGTGGGGCTTCATGCAAAACGAATTTAGTCAACACAAATTTTGAAAACTTCTAGCTTGGGCTCTGTCAAAATAAGCAGTTTGTACCTAAGAAGGAAAACACAATGCATAATACAATTATCCTTTTATAATTACCAATTACAATCAGCATTCAAGGTAAGTCTTCGTCCTTCAGGTACCGGTTCGATCAGCATGGGGCGTAATTCAAAGGGGCAAAGTTTAAGGCAAGTTTTCCTTGCAGCAACAAGGAAAATGGGGCAAAAGTTACCGTATGGGCAAGACGGGGTAAAGTTAAAGTTATAGTCTCTAGGGTGAGAATTCTTAAGTCTCTCCCTCTGGGATGGAGAAAAAGCATCAAAGTGTCATCAAAATGGCTTCTTGAATCTTGCTTCAAAATGGCATCAGAGAAAATGGCTGACTTCTCTTTGTCCGGTGGGTTTAAGTAAGAAACGTTCCAAATTCTTCAGGGTTTTCCACTGGAGGGTCCATAGGGTGGTTTCTCTTTGACCAATGAAAAGTGTCTTTCTCTTAGCACTCATTTATGCATAAGGTGTCTTTGGAGTTTTGGAACACAAGTAACAACAAAGTTTGCCAATTATTCCTGTATCAGTGTCTTTATTGTCTGCACCTGCAGAAACTGACCTTGCTTCAAAGGGGATGAATCTTGCTTAGCACGAAACCTTGAGATAAGTTCAGTAGTCATTTCTACTGGAAAAATACAGCCTTTAAAGTTAAAATGCGTCTTTGTTAATACAAGTGAAAACCATGCAGTTAAATTTGAGACCAGGCAACTAGGCCAAAGCCTCTGCTAAATTTAAGCTCAGCATATAACAGTTTCAACAAGAAAATCATAAAATACATTTGTAATTATGACGGATTACTACATTGTCGATTCTTCATGATTAATTAAGCTTGTTTTATACTAATGGCGAACTATTTCGTGGGCACATTTTCTACATACATTATTTTCTTTGCTAAAATCACATTGCCTTATATGATTTTGTTACACGATATATGAATGTTTATTAGTCTTTCTTTTTATGCTTCATCAGGAGCTTGTATTGGGCCTGCATGTAAGTCAGTCACAACTCTGTATGCACAACGGCCTAGGAAAGTGAGAGAGGTACAGTTTACTGGCCCGCAGAAGCGTTATAGGAAAAACACAACCACTCCCAGGGGAGGTGTGAGCTTCTTGCAGCTTGAAAGCTGCCTTAATAGCTCACTGTTAAAAATTCTTCAGACCAGACACATAAATCAGCATTGAACATCCCTTAGGTGGCAAGAGATGTGGATCGTCCGTTAGCTCACCCACATATAGAACCACAACCTCCTCAGCATCACTTAGGGAAAGGTTGTCCATTCCACTAATACAAGTGATATGTGGCATTTATTTTAGGGTCCTGCTGCCAAACACAATCTTGGTGCTCCAGCCCCAAGCACTAATGCCAATCTGAGGCTCTGTGGTCTGGCACTGCCAAGAGTCTATTCCACAGAATGTCTTGAGTTTTAACGAGGTGTCCAGCACAACATGGTTCATTGAAAACAACATAAACATGATCATCCCCAATTACTGACAAAATCTTTGATAAATTGCAAAATTTTCACTTGCAGATTTCCCATAATCCCTGTGGATACTATAATTATTATCTGCAGTTTGCAAACACTTCCAAATTAGGATTTTCACTTTGAAATCTGTTTGTGTCGCACTCCGTGTTATGTTTTGATATGTTATGCAGAATTGTAGAGTACACTATCACCCGGAAGGGCATCCTGGTACTGGAGCACCACCGGGGCCACAGAAAATAGTTTTTACTCTCCTTTTCCGGGTTCAACAATCACCTCTGCGCAGGAGACACCATCACTTTTCATATCTATAGAGTTCGACTGAATCTTTGGACTCGGTGACGGAGGTAGTAGTTAGAAAAATTCAATCACAAATCAATGACATCATTCCATAATATTTTTTGGACACCATAGACAATTTAACTCCAAATCAAACTCCAAACTGAATAAAGTTTCAAAGCTTTATTACAATCCCAAAGTCAATGTCACATGAATGGTGCGCAAAACTGAATTATAAAAATACACGAAAACCACATGCTGGCCAAAACGTATGAAAAGATCCAGGGCTAGATGTGTAAAAGTTTTATTTTGCATTACCTAAATAGCGAACTTTAGGTAATCGCTATTTTGGTAATGCAATATGGAATGTAGCAAAATAGCGATTCCCTAATGGCGATTACTTAAAATTTGCAATCGCTATTAGGGAATGAGACTCCATTCTTTCCTATGGGCCTGGGGGCCCATAGCTGTGAATGGTTTTGCATTTCCTAATTTGCGAATTCCTGTTAGGAATTCGCAAATTAGAAAATGCAAAACCAAGGGTGCTCAGGATCTAAGGCCCCCTTTGAGGCACCCCCACAAAAAATTGTACACATGGTACTTTAAAAAATGACTTTTTTTCAAATGCACATGGTTACCACCAACTTGGAGTTGGTGGTAATTGTATTTTCTAAATGCCCAGTTTGCATTTAGGAAATTCTTGATACATATGCATAGGGAATCGCAAATAGGAATTCTCTATTTGCGATTTCCTATTTTGGGAATCACTAATTGTGATTCTCTATTCGGAGTCACAATTTTAGGGAATCACAAAAAATATGTGATCCCCTAAAATGGGACTGTGATGCCTTTCATACATTGTGAAAGGCTATTGTGCATTCACAACCAGTGGAATTTACCGATTTGCACCATTTGCAAATGCAAAATCCTGTGATACATCTGGCCCTCGGTCTACTAAACAACAATACTGTTAGACACTCCAAGAGAATAATATAGATTAGCGACATCAGTAAATCATCAACATCCAGTTTTAAATCAAATTCAGAACTGGGCCATTCTTAACACTAACTAGAATTGGGACTTGCATGTGAGAGAATGGGCAAAAGCAAATATAAAAGAAGACAAAAATAATTTGGAAAACACCCAACTAGAATACCTAACTATGAAAATATGCTGGTATAAGTGACTAAGCTAAAAGGAAATAAGAAACCTCATTAAGTTATGCCACTTCTCCGGAACAGCAGGCAGCCGTGATTCATCAAGAGAGATTGGTCACTGTCTTCTGGTGTCAGTTCATAGCAGCATCAGGCTGGTGCACAACACAAGCTGCACATAGGACAGATCAGCAGTTCAGAATTAGTTGGCCTTATTATTACTGAACCATAACAAAATAGGGGAGTTAAGACTATGACGAGAAACCTCATCAGGACACACAGAAAATGGGAATGTGAAAACAGACAGACATGAACAGAATTCAAACCAAGAATGGACTAACTTCAAGAAGTTTCAGAAGGAAACTGACTCTAAGATTTTTTAGGACAGACTGACTTCAATTTCAAAGTTCTCTGCTAATTAAAATAACCACTATCCATTCGATTGGCCCTTCAGGTGGGCACATACTGGGTGTCAGTTTCAGGATCCAATCATAGCAGATGACACCACCAAGTTTGCAACTTTTCTAAGTTTTCTCAGCAACGGTCCATTGTTATCCACATGACTTAATATGGTTCTGCCAAAATATTACATTTTCTAATAATTTACAACTTACAGTTCCATTCACACCATGCACAATAAGCAAAACTAATAATCTTTCATATGAGTACAGTAGCTTCCTTTAAATCATATATGCAAAGCACATTATTTGTCTAAAACATCATTCATGTTATGGCAACCCAGTTTTAAACATGTATTTATTTTATAAACACATAATTAATTATAAAAGCCATTTATCTCAATGTAAGTGTGTTTAATTCAAATTCAATTAATATTTATGATACATTTTATTTCTACTGTATATACTTGGAGATAATACTTCCAGGTTAATTTGTATTAATTATTAACTTATTTATGAATTCAAAATGATTTCATGTTAAACATGGTGTCAAAATACAATTGGTAGGCACAAAGGTCCACCACAATTTAAACGTGCACATTTTCATTTCTATGTTATTGTTCTTTGTTAAGCTTTTAAACTGTAGATTTATTAGTTTCCATATGCTACCTCTATGCCACTAATTTATTAATATAACCAGATCTCTCTCAATCCCTCCTCTGATCGCAATCTATGCCATCACAAAAGAGTTATTCTCATTTCAAATGAGACAAGTTAAGACTTTGTAGTCTGATAACACATAGATCTAGGTTTTGCGATAATTGTCAATTTTCTGATAATACCCGTTTCTCATATCCTCTATTTACACTTCTTCCCTCCTCTGTTTATTTTTTCTCTTTGTTTTTTCCAGAAATTGTAAGCTTTCTAAAATCCAAGCGCGCAAATTATGGAGTGTCATAATCAGTAAAGGTCTCAGGATCATTTTTACAAAACCATTTCCCAAGTTACCAATCCCAAATGCTACCTTAGAGAATCCTTCACCTACTGTTTCCCCAAAATTTGCCTCTTTCAGGTCACATAAGTCATTTTTCAGACTTGCCAAATTTAGCATCTCCTTATCTCCTTGCTGTTATCCAGAATGTACGTACAACAGTGTTATGATTTCAAAATGCTTCAGACTCTGCCCTTTTATGCTAAAAGAATGTCTTATGCAAGGCGATTCTAAAGAATCATAGATCTTGCGGCAACCATTTCTGTGTCCATTAGGGGCTCTGCACCTGAAAAATCAGTTGACATCTTATCTACAATTGTTGATAACTTCCTTGTCTGTACGTCATTCAAGATCACTTCATAGATGAAATAATAGCTCCGAAAATATCTCCTGTCATCTCTGAACCACTTGCTCCTCTTTTAAATTTCATTTTAGGTCTCTCAATCCCTTCTGGATTGTCAATGTTGTCCACTTAGAACATTTTAGGGAAAACCACTCCCAAATAGCACATACCATACCAGCCTTTCTGCAATTTGTAATAAGCATTCTTACCACAGATGTAATAAACACCAGGTACAGTGGGTTCTTGTCCATTTAGCATAAAATCCCATAAACTCTTGAACAGGAGCACATGTCTACATTCACTCTTTCCTACAAACTTATTGTCAGCTTTTGATTGTGTCCTATATATACAAAACTTTCTTACATGTTCCCAATCTAAAGTTGAGCCCTTGTGTGGCAGGTGTGTTGTGAAATGTTTCATTTTTTGGAAACTATTCCCTTGTCTATCCTTTCTTTCATTGCCTTTCTTATGTTGTCTACATAATTAATTAACTCCTTTTTCCTGTGTGCATATGCTGTGGCGAAAGTCAGTGTAGGCTCAAAGAAACCTCCAACTGTGACGATGTTTCTAACCTTTGCAACACTGCTCAAATGCTGGTTAATGGGAACATAAGAGAAAACAAACTCACAATTGAAGTAAAAATACTGAATGTACTCCTGGTTATACAAATGTGTTAACAATAGACTACAACTTAACCCATACATTAGTGGTAAGTTGTGACAAGTGATTCCTTCTTGCACTGATGAAAGAATTTGCGTACATACATAACAATCATGCACATTTATCATATCCACATACTCATACGGCAAGCTATAATATATATTAGAAGATGAACCCCATTTGTGTCATCTCAGTAAAGCAATCCCTCATCTTTTTTAAACTTATCCTTCTCAGATGTTGTCATTCTCAGTACTAGAGTTGCTGTACTTTGCACGTCTCCTTTCATTGATACACTTATTCCTGCAATCAACAAAATGCATTCAATCATACATACTTTTATCAAACCAATGCACATATATTTACACTTACTATGTTTGCCCTGTCAAGGATTCAAGGCTTCTGTAGAATCAGAGAAGGAAAGAAAAAGAAAATGATAAAAAGAGAGCAAAATCAAATGCAAACAGCTTTCAAAGCCTTTGCACTATTTACAGCAGTTCTTAATCTTCATGAAACTTCTTGAGCTCTGGAAAAAGTCATCAAAATCGATTCATATGTTCATTTTCAATAGAATACAGTCTGTTGCACAGTTGTAATGTCTTAGTTGATCAATTGCCAAGGTTATTTCAAAGTTTAGTTCAAATGCAATTTCAATTTCCAAAATATTTAACTGAATTCTCACGGTCAAAACAAAAGGCCATAAACTTGTTCTCCCATTCATTTGTGGCAATAAAGATCTATCCAAGTGAAGAGTTTCGGCATCTTAGCACTGTTCTCCTTTTCATTCTCCTTACAGCACCATCTTCATCTTCACTCTGAATTGACTCTTCGACTGCTTCTCCTACTGATAAGAGTTTTTCAGCAACCAGTTCATGTTCAGCTGCAGGCCATTTGTGTCCTATCACAGTTTTCTCCAGATGCAACTGCTTTCACAACGTTTGCTGTACTGACAGGAATCTCTTGCACTTTTGCCGGTTTGCAGCCTGTTTGCACCTTTGTCTGCGACTTTGTCTGTGTCTTTGTCTGTGTCTTTGTCTGCGCCTTTATTTGCATGCAGACCGATTGTGCCTTCACCAATCTGCACGTTTTGTTTCTTCAGCCACTGGTTCCGTCCTTACCGCTTAATCAAGTTGAACACCCTCTTCATCAGTATTTTTTCTTTCAAAATCAGACTCAGACCCCCGCTATCGTCAAAATGTATCAGTGTGCGTCATTTTCTGGATGCGTGAAACCACTTTGCGTTAATGACATGCAAGGTAGGCATTCCCGTCCAAAAAATGACCTAAACACCCGTGCGCCATATTTATCCAACCGGGCAAAAATGGCGCACGGCTGGGAGGCGGAGCTGGAAAATTACATAAACCTCGATATGCGTAACATTTCTACACCTGGGTCAGGGCAGGCTTTAAGGGAACTGTGGGCTCTTTTCCATGGTGGGAGACCATGGAAGCAGTCCACAGGTGCCCTCCCCTGCACCCAGAGAAACCCCCTGCCACCCTAGCCCACCCCTGGAGGACATCCATGGATGGGGGGACCCAATCATGGTGAGTGCAGGTAACTGCAGGTAAGTATAATTTTTTTTTTTTTTTTAGAGTGGCACAGCAGGCCTAACGTGGACCCCCCCACATACCACTGTGCCCAATGGCCATGCCCAGGGGACAGAAGTCCGCTGGGCATGGCCATTGGGCGGGGGCATGATTCCTGTCTTTGCTAAGACATTTCAATGGGGGTTGTGCATCAAAAAATGGTGCAGGTCAGGTTGGAGCCAATATTTTTGACTCCAACCTGACTTGCACCATTCTTTGACGCACAACGCCCATTCTTCCCTATGCCTCCGCTGCCCTGTTTGAGTCCTTTATTTTGGCGCAAGCCAGGCCACAGCGTCGGCTAACGTCATTCCATAAATAAGGCGCCCGGCTGGCGCGTTGGAATGGCGTTAGCGGGCGGTAAACTTTTTGACGCAAATCTGCCCTGGTGCAAGTATAAATATGGGCCTCAGTGTTTTAAGGGGACATGGAACTTTGTGCAAGTGGCTTGGGTGTATCCAATTCAGAAGACGATCACAATTCACAGCTGTCGTTATGACCAAGATGATTTGGAATTGACCTTGGCTTCAGGCAAGTGTGCCGGAAGTGTTTCTTCACTATGACCCCTTCACCAGATTGCAAGCTGTGACACTGTTTCTGGGCAGTTTGAACTGTTGCTGCTTCAACCTGATGAGACAAAGAGCGAACCACATCAGCTAGACCTTTGCTATAATCTAGCGCTAAGTCATGGATTATGTTCATAAGTGCATTTGCAGGTACTGCTGGCAGTCTCATTGCTGGACCCATCAGGACTTCATGAGGGGACAGCTCTGTCTTCCTGTCAGGGGTACTTCGCATGTTTATCAGTACAAGTGGCAATGCATCAGGCCAATGTAATGAGAAGATACAGTTCATCAGTTTGACTAGAAGTCTCATCATCGCTATTAGTTTGAATTTCCATTCCTTTTTGTGTACAAGTAATGGAACAGTTTATTTGGCATAGGTAGGGGCATAGTTGTACCCCATGTCTACTGAATTTGCATCATTTTTTTACGCAAATTCAGCACAAAACTAACTTCATGTCTATATTTCGACGTTAGACCCGTCTAACTTCAAATTATTGGAGTTTGCACCATTTTTTTGATGTGTGAACCTACCTTGTGTCAATGAGATGCAAGATAGATGTTCCCTTCTAAAAAGGGGAGCTAACCCCATAGCCCTATATTTATTCCCGTGCTAAAATGACGCACAGGTGGGAGGAGGGGCTATATGTTGGTGCAAATCTTGCTTTGCACTATTATTTAACGCCTGGGTCAGACCAGGAGTTAAGGGACCTGTGGAACCATTTTTATGGTTACACCATTGAATGGGCCTACAGGTGTCCTCAATCCCCAGGAACAACCCCACCCACACCAGAGGGACACCGGAGGATGGGGCACCCCATCCCAGGAAAGCAGGGTAAGTATAGGTAAGTCATTTTAAAAACAAATTAACGTGCCATCGGGGGCCTAACTTGGGGTCCTCTGCATGGCACAGGGTGAAATGGGCCATGCCCAGGGGACACTGGTCCCTTCTGCTGGCCACTGGGGTGGTGGGCATGACTCCTGTCTTTTCTAAGACAGGAGTCATGTGGTATGGATTTATTTTTTCATCAGAAAATGAATATAGGCTGGTTAGAGTCATCTTTTTTTATTTTAACCAGCCTAACATAATTTTTTGGTGCAAAACCCCCACTCCCATACTGCCAGCCCCACCCAGCTAACATCATTTTTTTTTACTCTAGCCCACCCTTTTCACTGGCTTGTGCCATTCCATAATTATGGCAGCCGGCTGGTGCTCAGAAATGGCGCAAGCTGGTGCTAAACTTTTTGGTGCAAAACTGCGTTAGTGCAGTTTTGCACCAAAAAGTATAAATATGACCTAAAGCCCTCATTACAACTTCGGCGGTCTTGGCCGAAGCTGTGGGTGCCTGTATACCGCCAATGCTGCAGGTATTTCTGGCTCCCTATTATGACTTTTCCCCTGGGCAAGTGGACGGTAAAAGTGTTTCCGTCCGCTGGCTCAGCGGAAAAGTCACATCAACGTTGCAGCTGGCTCGTAATAGAGCCTGAAGCAATGTGGATGTACAGCAGGAGCAGTGGCACCCATCGCACATTTCACTGTCCGAAATTCGGGCAGTGAAATGCGTGATGGGGCTGTGCCTGGGGGCCCCTGCACTGCCCATGCCAAGTGCATGGGCAGTGCAGGGGCCCCTAGGGGCACCCCAAGTCCACCTTACTGCCAGCCTTTCCATGGCAGTGTTTACCACCGTGGGCAGGCTGGTGGTTGGGGACTCATAATCCCTAGGGCAGCGGTGCATGCCGCTGCCCTGGGCATTATGAACGCCAGGCGGAAGCCTGGTGGTATAGTAGAGGGGCTGGCGGTATGGCCATGGCTATTACAACACGGTCATAATAGCTGGCGGAACACCACCAGCTTGTTGGCGGTGTTACTGCCAGCATACCGCCGGCCGCCAGGGTCATAATGAAGCCCTAAGTCTCTTCCTAACAGACTCAATGGACTTGAATCACAAACTACACATCGGTGCAAACCCTCGAAGGTTCCAATTTTAACTGAAATGGGCTCTGAAATGGGGTTTACTAAATGCAGATTTGTTACTCCTAAAACCTGAACTGTCCTTCCTGAAAGGGGCACATTTGGGACTTCTGCAGATCTGACAGTGGAAAGTGTTGCTCCTTTGTCAACCAGGAATGAAACATCATGACCCATCACACTGGCATTCACATAGGGACCATGCTGATCTACCTTCATTTAGGTAGCCAACACATACTCTTCCTCATCTGAACTCTCGGTCATGTTTTCTTTGCTAATTTAATCATCACTGAAATCAATCAATGGGTATTGTGTGTTTAACTGATTTGCGTTTGCATTTACTCTTTGGTTCTGCTGAGGAACCATCACCTGTTGCTATGCCATTGGAGCTTGTGGAACCTGAATCTGCTGTGGGGTTTGAATCTGCTGTACTTTTGTACTTGCCGCTGGGAAACCTGCATTTGGACTGGTCTATCACGGACATTGATGCTTTGATTACAGAGCTTTTGAATTCTCTGATTTTGAAATTGACTGTTGTCAACCATCTTCACAACACCAACACCTTGCACCAAATTATTTACATTATTAAAGGGACACTCCCGTTTCTGATGTCTGATGTTGCTGCATGCATGACAAGGCAGCATTTTCTTCATGATCTGAACATGATGCACATTTGCATTCAGATCTACTCGAAATCCACAAACTCTACCTCTGAGCTGAGGCACCACATTGCCCTGCTGTTGTGTTCTCTGCATTCCTCCTACCTGAGCAGATTTAATCTGCATCACCATTGCCTTTTCCTTCAACCTTTTCTTGTTCAAATCAATCTCACCACTACAGTATTGTGTGTACTGCTGCACTTCATCGACCGGCTTTCCTTGCCAGCAAATTAAGATTCTTAATCATATTGCTAACTTCAGGCTTCAATCTAAACACAAAATGAATCATGTCTCTCGGCTCAATAATTTCGGGCCACTGTGCTGTCTGAATGCTTTCAGCAGTCTTTCATAATAAGCATGAACAGACTCCTTTGCCTCCTGGAATGTCCTGTCAATCCTTTGTCAATCAATGTCTTTGGGGAAACTGTAGTTTTTAGAAACTCAGTCACTTTGGCATAGTTCTTAATCACCTCTTCAGATGGTGCACCTGTTCCTGCATCTCTCACCCACTTACACATTGGACAATCAACACTTGGCTTACACTCAACCCAAATATCTTCTGTCTGTCTCCCTCAGGTGTATTTCTTGGAACTGAAGTTCTGCTCAAATTATCTAACCATTCAGTCAGTTGTTGAGCTGTCAAACCTTGTAAGCTAATGTTATTTCCATTGTTTCGGGGCACAAACTAAGGTTCTTTGATTGGGGCTCCTATAGCCTGCTCTTGAGCCATCACAAGTTATCCCACAGAACAAAGGGGATATGTCACATCAATTAGTGGACCAACTCCATTATGTGTCTGGTTCGATCCAAAAGAATTCATAGGGATCCTGGCTGTCACAGTACTGCTAAGTCTTTCCATTTCTGCATTAATTCCAAAAGGTGAATTAATTGGGAAAACTGGATTTAGAATCTGGGAACCATTCTGGTTATTACCCTGGGCATACAACAGTACTACATGACCTATGGTTACGAGGATTGTTAATGCTTCTGATCCTGACAAATTCAACTGATTTTGCAGGAACATTAATCCTTTACTGTGGCCAGTGAATACTATACCAAATGTTTGATTTGACTGATACGGGGAGACATTCTGTGGTGCCATTACCTGGGAATACAGTGGCATTTTCTGTTTCTGATTCACAAATTGGTCAGGTGTCTATACATTAGGTGTGGACTCAAACTGAGTCATTCCTGTATTTTAACCTGACTGTAGCATTACTTGGGCTGCGATATTCTGTATTAACATTTGGAACTGTTGAATAAAGAGCTGTCACCTGGGCAACATTAGCAGTAGGCACACTTGGAATTATCTGTACCTGGCTTTGTGCAACTGGAGCTGTGGCAACACTCTGGACTACATTCTAGTTTACTGATTCAACTGCATCATATGGTGGGGATGATTCTGCAACAACTGAGTTATAAGTTCATCATCTGAATCACTCTCAACATCTGCTACTTTTTTGTTTCACCTGAAATTTGTTCTTCCTCAGATTTCTTTTTTGGCTTTAGGCTTAACACTTCCATCACTTTCCTGAGTAATTGCTGGAAACAACTTCACTTTGTGAAATGCATTTGCTCGCCACATCTTCTGCTCTGCATCCCGCCTAGCTTTTGCCAGCATCTTTTCTGCTTTCCTCATTCTCCTTTCAAATTTCCTAACCTCTTTTTGTCTCCCAACTAATTCCCAAATAGCAAGTGCTTCAAATTGTGCAGGTTTAGGAAGGGCCTTTGACTCATACAACACCCTCCTCAGATTCTCTAAAATTCTCAAATTAAAGGTTCCACGACTAAGGCAAGGTAAGGTACCCTCCTTCTCAGTCATTTTGCACCATTGATTTACCCAAAGCCTTGCTGGAACTCCTTGTTTTCCATTACCGTGAATGCTGGCGTACCGTCGGGAGTAGTAGGCTCTCCCTGCCTAACTGGAATAAAAATATCTCCCCTTATTGAGCTCCTTAAAGATTTGTAAACTTCATTTTTACACAAATCTAATTCACAAACACAAATACTACAAAACCAGGAAGTACTTTTCAATCCCACAATCCTATTCATGAGCTGTTCTCAACCTTTAGCAGCTCAGTCTTGTCCACCAATCTGTGTGCAGCTTTTTTCACCAACCAACCTATCCCAACGCGGACGAAATGACTTCATACTCACTTTGCTCAGCAGCTGGGACTCACTTCAGAGCAGAAACATAAAATATTGTGAGCACGAAAACCAAAACCTGGTCTTCTCACTATGGGTAGGACTCAAACAATTTGGAAGCTGCACGGAAATTTCGACTGTGGCCTTTTGCACAAACAGCTACCCTTCTGGCTGTGGCTTTCTCACAAACGTAAGTAAGATTTGACCCACAAAGCTCACTCTGATTAGTCTGGATCCCCTATATGCACTCAGAATTCACCTAAAAGCAATCAACAACACACACACTCAAGGGAAATACTACTGGTGTTTTCAACAGCGCTAAATCGACCAAAATCTTACCTGCAGATAACAAATTAACCAAGTGTCTCCATACACTTGTACAATACTCCGGAGTTTTAGGCCTCACAGGACCCATTACCAACAACCATGTGGGTAATTTTTTAGCACAAAGCACCACATCCACTTGGAGTATGCCAACTCCCCACTCTCTTACTTTGGAGTACGCAAACTCCCTACTCAATGACCTTAGAGTATGCAAACTCCCTACATCACTCATACATCATACTTCACTACAATTTGCCAAAGCACTGCAAGCGCAAAACCCTACTCAAAACAAATACTGTGCACTTGTAACATGATGCTGAGATTTCATCAACCCTTACACTGCACCAAGAACAGCTCACAATGTGGGAAAATTCTAACTCTACGTCTCACAAGACATAACCATCCTTTGCTGACAAAACTGCCAGAGCTCCTCTGGGGCCCCAGAAAGGAGTTTTTACTCTCCTGTTCCGGGTTCAACAACCACCAGTGCACAGGTGAGACACCATCACTTTTCTCACCTATGGAGGTCAACTGAATCTTTGGACTTGGTGACAGAGGTAGTAACATTCAATCACAAATCAATGACATTATACCATGATAGTTTCACAATAGGACAATAGGACACAATAGACAATTTAACTTCAAATCAACCTCCAAACTGAATAAAGTTTCAAAGCTTTATTGCAATCCTAAAATCAATGTCACATAAATGGTGCACAAAACTAAATTATGAACATACATGAAAACCATAGGCTGACCAAAACATCTGAAAAGATTCAATCTACTAAACATCAATTGTGTTAGACACTCCAAAATAATAATATAGATTAGCAACGGAGTAATATGCACTTTATTATTAGAATTCAAAGCAGATGATGTTGACATCAGTGGATCATCAAAATAAAGTTTTAACAATCAATTTCAGAGCTGGGCCAATCCTAACACTAACTAGAATTTGGGACTTGCATGTGTGGGAATGGGCTAACACATGAGGGCAAAAGCAAAAGTAAAAGAAGACCAAAATAATTTGGAAACCATCTAACTAGAATAACTAACTATAAAAATATGCTAGTGTAAGTGACTAAGCTAAAAGGAAACAAGAAACCACATTTAGTTATACCTCTCCTCAGGAACAGCAGGCAGACTTGATTTATCAAGAGAGATTGGTCCCCGTCTTCTGACGTCAGTTGATAGCAGCATCAGGATGGTGCAGAACATGAGCTGCACATAGGACAGATCAACAGTTCAGAATTGGTTGGCCTTATTAATACAGCATGAAACAGAATAGGGCAGTTAAGACTATGATGAGGAAACTCATCAGGACACACAGAAAATGGGAATGCGAGAGCAGACAGACATGAACAGAATTCAAAACAAGAATGGACTAACTTCAAGATGGTTCACAAGGAAGCTGACTCTAAGATTTTTAGGACAGACTGACTTCACTTCCAAAGTTCTTTGCTAATTAAAATAACCAAAACCCATTTGATTGGTCCTTCAGGTGGGCACATACTGGGCATCATTCTCAGCATTTAAACATTACAGATGACACCATCAAGTTTGCAACTTTTCACAGGAACGGTCCATTGTTATCCACATGACCTAATATGGTTCCGCCAAAATATTACATTTTCTAATATGTTGCAACTTACAGTTCCTTTCATACGATCCACAATAAACTAAACTAATATTCTTTCACACCATCACAGTAGCTTTCTTCTCCATTTAACAGCTAGAACAAATATTGTTACATTAGTTAAATTTGAAACATGCTGTTCTCCTGAAATACAGTACAATATTCAACATTACATTTTCTGCCTGGAGAAAGAATTCAGGGCAGAGTTGACAGAATAAACAAATAAAATGTTCAATAACTGCTTAAGGCCTAATCAAGTTAAGAAATCTAAATGCACGGTATTACATTAGATACATGAATAAAACCTATTGTGCACCCATAAAATCAAATCATATGTGCAAAATAAATTATTTGTCTAAAATATAATTCATGTTATGTCAAAGCAGTTTTAAATGTGTATTTAGTTTCTAAACACATAACATAAAATCAAATTATCTCAATGTAAGTATGCTTAATTCATGTTCAATTAATACTCATAATACATTTTATTTCTACTGTTTCATCTTGGAAATAATTCTGTAGGTTAATATTTTATTAATAATTCACTCATTTATTAATTAAAAATGTTTTGATGTTAAACATGGTGTCAAAATACGATTGGTAGGCGTAAATGCCCACCACTATTTAAAAGTGCACATTTTCATTTCTATTATTTTTCTCTGGTAAGGTTTTAAACTGTAGATTTACTGGCTGTCATAAGCTACTAATCTATTAATAAAATGTGATCTCTCTCACAGGCAATGAGTAGGTCCACATAGAGGGCCTAGTGAAGACTAGCCAAAAATCCAGGAATTCAGCTTCTTGCAGAATTCAAGAAGTTAGGAGGGGGATTCATGTATTTCAGGGCATTCCAAGCTTTTGGAATCATAATGGTGAAGGCTTGCCCACCAGATCTGTTTCTTGTATGTGGGATTTGTGCAGGTAGGAGTGCAGACAAGTGGAAGTGTCTTGTAGGTTTGTGAAAGCAGATTTGATTTTTGAAGTATGCTGGGCCAGTGTTATATAATGCCTTGAAGGTCCCTCTTTCCAGGTTGTTAAATGAAGGAAAAAGGACTGATCCAGATTCAAAGTTGCAACAGAAACAGTTTAAAAGGCAATTTATGAAAACATCACAGCCATATTCTTCGTCAGCTAGTCTCTATGAGGAAATATTGCTAATGTAGGGAGCAAAACTAAACCAGCGCATAACCGTGAAAAAGGCCGAAATGTATGTCATCAATGGGTAAAGCTTAATCTGGATAATGCAAGATTTCAAAGGTGTAATGCAAACTTTGCACACTTCTGCATCTAAAAAACATCGCGAGGAAGTCACGAGGAAGGATGTCTGGAAGCAGCAGGGAGGGGCAATGGAGCACCACTTGGTGCTTGTACATACTGTAGAAGCGTGTGTAAAACTCGCAGTTAAAAGTTTGAGTGTGCAAGTCCTGCCTCCCCTTGATTTTGAAGCACTATTGATTTAATTTCAAGCTGCGTCTCTAACGAGAAGACGATTTACAATTCAAATATTTGTAATTATGAGAATAATTCTAAGCCTTCCACAAAACATCACTCTGGAAAGGGAAAAGGGGGGCTTTGTCTTCTCTCATTATAAATCAATTTTATTGCATTTGTCTTACAAACAGTGTGTTTTAATGATAAAAGTCCCTGTGGTTTATAATTATGAATTTGACAGGTTCCTGAGTTTCCTTTTAATTATTATAATTAGCTTTCACTCAGCACAATCGAGGGGGTTTAACAACAATTCTAACAGCAGAAGTACTCTAAAGACACTCAGAAGCCGGAGAGATGTCGGTGCTGATGCGGTGAGTGAACAAACAACTCACAGATTCCTTTTGTTTTTCGTTTAGGATCTCCAGCTTTAGTGGTAGTTTTCAGTGGCACACAATTGTGGTTTTACTGTAAGACGCAGATGTGAAGGACCGAAAAGTGAAAAAGGGTCCAAGTGAAAGCATCTGATGCCGCAACTTTCACCCCTCTGAAGGACAAAATACAATGCAATTTTTCTTAAAGCCAATCTTTTAGCACAACGCAACAACAAATGTTGCTGGGTTGTGTTGTGCAAGGGAAAGAAAGCAGCATAAAGACACATTTTTTAAATATCCTGCTGGTGACCACATCCCTTGCACTGGAGCAATACAAAGGCTACCTAGCTCCGTTCACAACCTTTGCACCATGGTGCAGAGGTTTGAAAATGCTGTCTAGGATAGGATTTGTTGGGAGCACACCCTTTCTTTACAAAATCCCATTCCCAGCCAAATTCTTAAACACTCAGCACATTGTGTGTTTGGTGAATGGAGCAGCACACGTGCAATATGTAGAACATCTGGAGAAATAAAAACATTTCTCCTGATTAGCTCTTGCTTCGAAGAAGCTTTATCTTTTTTACCCAAAGCCTTTTCTGGTCAAATCACGCCCCCTTGATGCAAAGTTGACTAAGGTGCTATTTGTCTGGGAAAAAATGCTTTGCACCAGAGTGTATCCTTCAAGTGTGACCTCGCACTGCAAATCTGGGCCTCAGATTCATTTTTTGTTGGATTTGAAATAATTACATAATTACATAAACACCTTAAATTAATGTAAATGTTTCTTTATACAGCGCAATGCCTCTATACATTTAGAATAATGCACAGGAAAGGGCACCAGAATGTCTTACTTGTTTTCTTATGTATGTGTGTATGTGTGTGTGTGTGTGTATGTATATATATGTGTATATATATATATATATATATATATATATATATATATATATATATATATATATATATGCAAAAAACAAGGAAGAACTCTGGGAAGTTCCCAATTTTAGGTGGAGAGCTGCTCTAGTCAGGAGCACCCTGCAACATCAGCGACACTCTAGATTTGCTCACCTCAAATGTCTGCTTATCTAGCAAAGTTTTTAAGCATAGGATCAGCACAGTGCTATCGTCGCCAAGCTAGATAGTGACAAAGTCTTTTGCTATTTGTACAGTGAAATCTTTAAGCATAGGATTGACACAGTGTCATCCTCGAGGAGCTCTCCACCTAAAATTGGGATATTCCCAGAGTTCTCCTTTGTTTTTTGCATAATTTATGCGTCACTCTAACCCTGAAAGGGCCTTGGTTTGATATATATACACACACACACACACACACACACACACACACACACACACACACACACACACACACACACACACACACACACACACACACACACACACACACACACACACACACACACACACACACACACACACACACACACACACACACACACACACACACACACACACACACACACACCTACACACACACACACACCTACCTACCTACTGGCAGACACCAGTAGGTAGCTATAGTTAGAACCGTGTTTCCATGGAAAGAACGTTTTTTGACTTGCCTCTGGCTTAGGCATTGTTTTACGAATCTTCACAAACATTTCCAGAAAAAGTGTGCCTGAGAATCTTATTGCGCATGGAAAGTTTCAAGGTGATCCATCTCCAGGGGCAGAGAAAAAAGGAAGTCAATAAACGTGAGTTTCCCATGTGAATTCCCATGGGAGTTTTGATTACGACTAAAACCCAAACCGCTGGACCAAATGTGGCAGAAAGGTAACTTTCAGTATGAAGATTAAGTTTTTTGTTCTTTGGTGTAGATCCGTTTAGAAGTTTAAGAAAAATTAAAGGAAATCCAAATTTGTATATCTAGGGCCGTGGATCCTCGCTGATTACTTTGCGAGGAATAAGACCTCATGCACAGATCAGCAGAGCTCTGATTGGTTGTCAACACTTCAACCAGGAAGTGTTGGCAGCCATTTTGGGACTCAGCTTCAGCCGAGCATCAGAAAAAAAAGCTATGTGAGCCAGCTGGGACTGTGGGGTCCTCTAGGTTTACAATTTTTTTTTTTAACTATGGTGGATGTTCATGTCCTGGTATCTGATGTAGTGAGTCAGTTTATTTACTAGTGTTTTGAATGTTAAACTTTCCGAGTGATGAAACGTTTAACTCTTTTTCCCCCATCAAAATCTTTGGTTTGGATGTTAAAGTTCTGTCTGGATGCTGCGCCCTACGAAGGCACCTGTAGACTAGTGGTTAAGGTCTCTGACCCTTGCAATCAATGTTGAGGGTAATAGCCTGAGTGTATCTCTGGTCGTTTGCCTGCTTTAATTACTTTTCAACTTCAAATGTTTAAGGTACATACTGAAAGGTGATCTCACTGTTTTCAGTTGTGACATACATTTTCCTTTTCCATTTGTCCTAAAATATCTCATTCTAAGTACATCATTATCAAAGCATAAAAAACATCTCTTTCTCTTTGCAGTCATCCCCCGTTGCGCACATGACATAGGGTTGTGTGGCTATAGGGGCTTGGCCCTGCAACCATTGCCTGCTGAGCACAGCCGAAGGCCAAGTGCTGTGTGGAGTTGGGTGGTTTTAGGGGTTGGCCGCAGTCCAGGACCTGCAGCCAAACTCCTGCTGCACATCACCTAAGGCTGTGCCGTATGTGATGCAGGGTTGGATGGTTATACGGGCTTGGCTGAAGCCAGGCCCTGCTGTCTACCTCTGCTGTGCATGGCCAAAGGCGGTGCATGGCGGTGGTTGGATTAACGAATAATAATTAAAATTACTTTATGTTAAAAAACCCTACAAATTCACAGAAAAAAAACAAAGGTTACAGGGGTGTTATAGTTAGGAAATATAATTTAAAAAAATCTTAGAAATTCACTTAGAAACCCAAACGTTGCAGGGATGTTATAGTTAGGTTCTGAATTTAGTTGCACAAACCAGAGAAATTAAGCCATTATAGTTTGAGTTATTTCAAGTAACTATAACTCGCGGACTAAAATAACTATAACTCATGCCCTCGCCATGCACTTCTAGTTACCCCAAATATTACAGCACTCATGACAACTTTTATAACATCAAAGTGGTCATCAAAATGGTGTGCTTTTGCTGCTGGTGCAGTGAAGGGATATGACCAGTATTCCCAAATTAATGTGAAAGCATGTTGTGAACTACCAAGACCAGAATGCCGATGCGGGTATAAAAGGCATGACATCAGATATCGCATTTCAAACAGACTCGGCCACCATGATGAAGACCGGCAAAGGTTAAAACTCGGTGTAATGCTGAGGTCAATTAATTGATTTGGAAATCAAAGCACCCGGGAGTGCAGTGTCTCTTTGGTTTGATATATATTATTATATAGATATATATCCTAGAGTGATATGTGTGAATATGAGGATCAAGTGGTCTTTTAAAGAACCAAGCACAAGCAATCAATACAGAATACACATTTCTTTCTTTGGTTTATTTGATGAACTTTCATACATTTACATTATTATGACCTTAACAGTTGGCACATTTGAACAAGATATACATTGGATACCTGAAGTAAAAAACGATCGCTGGACAGGTAAGGATTTCAATTTCCTTCTGATTGCAAGGAGGTTAGAGTTCAGACTAATGTGTGTTGTAGTAAACTGTTTCACCTCCTGGATGACAAACATTGAATTGTGGCTGTTTGTTTTGGTTTTCTTAACTGCTGCTATCCTGAATTTTCAGATGGGTTTGATTTCTCTTAGTCCTCTTACCTCCTGTGACATGTGATGACGCAGAAAAAGAAGGACTAACAAATATTCATATATCATGTAACAAAATCGTATAAGGCCATGTGATTTTAGCAAAGAAAAATAATGTACGTGGGAAATTGTGCCCACGGGGTAGATCGCCATTATTATAATCAAGCTTAATTAATCATGAAGAATTGACAATGTAGTAATCCTTCATAATTGCAAATGTATTCTATGATTTTCTTGTTGAAACTGTTATATGCTTAGCTTAAATTTAGCAGAGGTTTTGGACTAGTTGCCTGGTCTCAAATTTAACTGCGTGGTTTTCACATGTATTAACAAAGACATATTATTTTACTCTAAGGTTGTATTTTTCCAGTAGAAATGACTAATACACTTATCTCAAGGTTTCGTGCTAGGCTAGTTTCATCCCCTTTGAAGCAAGGTCAGCTTCTGCAGGTGCAGACAATAAAAGCTCTGATAAAGAATTAATTGGCAAACCTTGTTGCAACTTGTGTTCCAAGGCTCCAAGGACACCATATGCATAAATGAGTACTAAGAGAAAGACACTATTCATTGGTCAAAAGGAAGCCACCCTATGAACCCTCCAATGGAAGACCCTGAAGAATTTGGAATGTTTCTTACTTAAACCCACTGGACAAAGAGAAGTCAGCCATTTTCTTCGATGCCATTTTGAAGCCTGATTCAAGACGCCATTTCGAACGACCCTCTGTTGCCCTTTCTCTGTCGCAGAGAAAGAGACTTTAAGAATTCTCACCCTAGAGACTTTAACTTTAATTTTGCCCGTCTTGCCTATGCAGTAACTTTTGCCCCATTCTCCTTGCTGCCGCAAGGAAACTTGGCCTTAACTTTGCCCCTTTGAAATCTGCCCCATGCTGATCGAACCGATACCTGATGGATGAAGACTTTTCTTGAATGCTGATTGTATTTGGTTATTATGAAAGGATAATTGTATTATGTATTGTGTTTTCCTTCTTAGGTATCAACTGCTTATTTTGACAGGACCCAAGCTAGAAGTTTTCTAAATTTGTGTTGACAAAATTTGTTTTGCATGAAGCCCCACATGCCAATGCTAATTAGAGGTTAGTTGAGGTATTCATCTGATGCACCATGCTAAATTGAAATCTTGTTATGCTGACCGATGTATGCAATTAGTCAAATTCAGTTACTTATATTAGTGATTTGCATTGCTGTAACCGAGTGCATTATAATCCAAATCTTGCGTAGATTGCGATTCTTCCGTAGCTATGGACAGCTAGTAATGTTCGTATACATATATCATTTGATTTTGAGACTTATATATATCATGTCAGCTTTGTTAATATAGGGAAATAAACTCATTAACTTTTAATAAACTGGTGTGGTTACACATGACTGAAAGGTCATGTTGCGTCAAAATACTGATTGTTATTGATTCCTAATGTGTTGTTTGATCTATTAATTAAGTATTGGTATTTATTATAATGGTTATTGATTATTGATTTGAGTGATCCAACTATTCTTGAATGAGGAGAACCCAACTCGGTTAAAAGGTTCACCGACCTCCAGCGTGTCGAAGTACAAGTAATTTATAAGGACTGGATGTGCTATCACATGAAATGGACACAAAATTTAATTATTTTAAAATATAATAGAAGGCCAGATTGAATTGCTTTATGGGTTGAGTGAACGATTTTCTATTAAAGTTTGGCTCAAACAGGAATCCAGAACCGATCTCTTATTAAAAGAAAAATGTGATCTGGTTTCTTGTCTCGAGAAACCATGAGGACTAGCACATGGAAAATGGTGACACACTGAAAATAACGGTCCTCTGTCACTGTCTAGAAGTGATAGAACTAACACTTGCACTGCTGTCTTGAAGTTTGATGGAAACATGTGTAACTCATAAATGGACAGATAACACTTTTTATTGCACCAACTAACATATAACACCTCTAGAAGCTGACAAGAATCCGTTGAAGGACATATGGAAAAAGTTCACAGAGTAAGGGTTTCTTGATCTTTGACAGAAGGCATGAAAAAACGGAGTTAGGGTAGTTGCTTCCCAAAGCGTGTAGTTTCCAAAGAAAGAAGCCCATTTGTTGGTAATATTTAAAATAAATACCCGGCATGCTATGCGTTTGTTGTGTGTTCTAACAGTGTCATTTTAGCCTTCTGGAACAAAAGCTCAAATTTTAGTCGCTCGTGACCAAAAGTCTTGCTCGTCTGTACATGGTAGATTGTTTATTGATTTTGGAACCATGGACTTTTGAGGCCTTTTGGACCAGTGGGTACTTGGTCTACTTCTGGTGGCTTCGTAGCATACGTTATATCTCACCACCTCTGTTTTCTACGAGAATCTATACCTATTTGCACAACATATTTGCCTCACCTCCTCTGCTGTTAGGTAAATATTTTGTATGTGGTTGAACTAAAAATGACAGAAATTGACTGCGGTGAAGGCAGGGTTTTATGTCGAGAGCTGACATTGTTTACCGAGTCTGTCCGCTCTTCCTCGACCACTGGTCTTCTGAGGAAAGTTGATATTTGTTGAATATTTGCTCAGGCTGCTGCTGTATACTCTTGAGTGCCACCACTTCTACGGCCAGTTAATCACGGTGCTTTGAGAGACACGAATGGGCACCAGAACGCAGAAGAACGTCTTGCCTTCAAGCTTCAGAAGAAATGAGATACAGGCAAGCTGGGGAACTCGATTCCCTGAAGAATGAAAATACAACCAACTCGAATATTCGAGAACATTTAAACCTGGCTATTTCTCCTCAATAAGACCCAGAAAACAGACTAATCTGAAAGCCTACCACTTCAAAAGAGATCGCCAGTTAGCTGAATATCACAAAGCGCTATGTTGCTGAAGCAAAGATATTAAGCACTATATAAACGATCCTGTACACTAGAATGAGCGCATCAAATAAATGTTGTACTGCTCAGCTTTGAATTAAACCAGACATTTTCAGTAGAAAGATTTGTTGCTCATGGCAGTTTGCCAGTGCTCAATTTGTAAAAGTATCAGTGCCTTTCGCAAAACTGTTCTCTAATGCTGTGAAAAATCAGTGCGCCAAATACCAAGATTACTGCCTTAAATTCCCCTCAGGCCTCTTTAATCCACTACCAGGCACTGCTTTCCCGTCATCTCATTGCTGTTGGTCCTTGTGCCGATTTTTTCGTCTTTCTCTTCCTCCATCATTTCACTTTGTGAGGCAGATTTACTAACATTTTGCATCATGGTTGCAGCACTTTTGTGGCGCAACCATGACATAAAATGCCAGTAGATATTTACAACGCCATGCAAGGTACGATTTGTATCATCTTGCGTAATTGTAACTGTATTTATTAGAACATTCTTCCCCTTTTGTGGCAGAATGTTCTAATAGCTCTATAGACTTCTGTAACTGGACAATACCAGCATTGTCCTGCTCCCTTGTTAGAGGTCCACGCCTTCAGCTGTGGCCTTTAATGCTGGAGGGAGCCTTTTATGGTCAGTGTAGCCCGCTAGGGTGGGGTATAAGGCCATACCAAATACAGCCCATTTCGTCTCTCCCACTTTTATGGAACACAGCCCAGTAAGTTGCTTTGCTGGGCTGCATTGTATGAAAGGTTAGTACATCTGGCACTCAGGGCCTGATTTAGATTTTGGCCGATGGAATACTCCTTCACAAACATGACAGATATCCTGTCTGCGTTATGACGATCTCCATAGGAAATAATGGGATCATAATGTGTCGGACAAGATATCCGTCATGTTTGTGACAGAATACTCCCCTCTGCCAAGAACTAAATCAGGCCCTCACTGTTTTTTCCTCTCTTTTTCACCATCAAAATCAGATGAGGAAAAAGAAGTGCCGGTCTATAAAAAATGAGTCCCGGGGTCCCACGGGCAACCTGTGTCTCACATTAAGCACTGTCGTTTGCATGTGCATTGTATTTTGACATGTAGGTCTTCCAGCTCCAAGGCATTTAGCATTATTGACCTGCCAGACATGATGTATTTGCAAACTTAAGGTGTTACTTTGTTCTTGCTGAAAGTCTTGTTATATGTGCTGAATGACAGCTGAGTTTAATTTGCCAGATGTACAACATCTTTTTTACAGCTGGAAGAATTGTGTCATTTACTTTGCCTGCAGCTGCACCTGCTTCAGAGATGAAAGTCCCTTTTGTAGCTTTAGAGGTTGCCTCGTGTTTGTCAGACATTTTCAGATATCTATGCAGCCTAGATCATCTGTTCTGCAATGTAAAAAAGAGCTGTGCACAGTCTAATAATCTGCACTATTCTTTAAAAAAAGAATCCGACATTACTGTAATTAACATACCATTGATAAGTGACAAGTTCAACTCTTCATTTATAATTCATACTATGAATAGTAAAACGATTTGTTTATTGTTGTTTTTGTTTTGTTTATTTGAATATTCTATTGGTTTGTGATTCCAGCAACCATCTGAAGTGAGAAAACTTCACTGAATTCATCGGCACCTGGGAACAAAACACTCTCCTGTAAAGCGTCAATATGTGATGGTGCATGATGGAAAAATAGAGCATTCTTCTTGTGTTGTATCCTTTGTGTGCTATAGTTGAGGCAAGAAGAACTATGACTTGGAAAATTAAGACATAGCAATTAAAATATTCCATGTCATGAGGGGCCAGATGCATCAAACATTTTTGTGATGTTTGCAATCGCAAAAATGCATATTGGTATGTCACAAGTCCAATTCGAGATTCGGTAACTAGTTACCAAATCACAACTTGGATTTGTAACTACATATTGAATCATGTTAAGGGCGCCCCTTCCTAATACCGAATCGCAGAGGTATGTATGATTGCTTTGTGACTGTGAATGCGTTGCAAAACAATCACAGTTACCACCAATGTCAAATTGGTGGTAACCCATTCGCAAAGAGGACCCCTTCCCCTTTGTGAATGCATGCAAAAACATTTTTTTAAGACCAGGCAGTGGTCCCACGGACCACTGCCTACTCTTAAAAAATGAAAAGAAAACGTTTAATATTTCATTTAAAAAAAAAAAGATTGCTTTATTGAAACGCAATCACAGACATGGTGGTCTGCTGAGCCCAGCAGGCCACCATCTCTGTGATTGTAGCCATTCGAAATGGCTCACAAATTGCGACCTACCTCATGAATATTAATGCAGTAGGTCTATTTGTGAGCCCTTGAGAATCGCAGTATGAAACTCATGGAGTTCCATTCCAAAAGCGATTACTTAATTGCGATTTGCTAAAAATCGCAATTAGGTAATCGCTATTGTGAAGAATGATACATCTGGCCCATGGTGTACTAGCAGTGTAGGCTGCATTAAGGGCTGACAGAAATGGCAATTCTGTGTTTAAAGCTCAAAAGGGGAGAATAACATTGAATGCCTGAAAATCTAGCATGAGAAAGTTGGCCACTAGCTGGGAAGGATACGATTTTTCCTCATGCAATAAGTCTACAACTTTCCATCTACTAGTTCATCATTGGTGCTGTAAGGGTAAATTGGAGAAAAGGAGTACCACCGACACAAAGCCTCCAGTGGTGCCCTGCGCGAAAATAAATTTGCTGTCGTCAGAACTGCTGGTGAATAAAATGAGCTGCAGCAGCCCCATTTCAAAGGAATCTCTGGAATTTGGATTGTACTGAAAATCCAGTGATTGCAGGTGATCGGTAATTATCTCTACCATCTACTAGGCATTAAGAATCCCATAACTATTGACTCTGTCAGAGGCATAACTGTCCAAGGGCTACTCAGAGGAGGTGGTGTGGGCTGGCACTGCAGCTTGGAGGCACACACAGCAAATAACCATGTGAGCAATTGAGTTGTTGGTTTGGTGAGGGGTGAGCCTTTCTCAAGCAACAACCTCAATCCTTCCCAAGTTGAACCACAAAACTCGCAAAATTAACATGTACTTAACCCCCTGGTAACTTGACATCAAAGCAGTCAGACTTAACTGAGAGGCAATGTGTAAAGTATTTATGCAGCACATAAACAGTAATAACGTGAAAACACAACACAAGGAAAATCCCACACCAATTTAGAAAAATTGAGTAAAAATTATTTTAGCAAGTAAAATGGCACCAAAATAACAATCAGTATAAATGGAGATGCGCAATTTTAATATTTCAATAAAAGTAGTGCCAAATGGTGCAAAGCACCAACTGCGGTGGAAGAAGCTTCTGGAGTTACCACTTCCTCCCCCGAACTGTCTGGTATTTCCTGCCTCCCTGTCCTGGTCCCAGGATGTCTGGGGACACAATGACCTAGTGCGAATGTGCTGGGTTGCCCCTTTGAAGTGCAAGTGTGGTAGGTGACAACTCTGTCCCACATCCTGCCTAAGTGGCCCATCCGTTCACCATCCAGTCTAATCTATTGTATGACTGTCTGGGAGGAATACACAAAGACCGACTGTCACTCCCATCGAGTCATGTTACCCAGGAGCTGGCTGCAGCCACCAAATGGTTAGGACAAGAAAATAGCAACTTCCTAAGAGTGGAATTTTCAGGATTGTGACATAAAATCTGAATTTACCATTAAAGAAGGGTTTAAATTACAATTCTTCAGACATCAAACATTGCATTCTTATATTCTTCTAAACAAATGTTATCCCTTAATAAATGTAATAAGGCAATCCTACGTTATCCTGTGGCAGAGGTAGGCCTCACAACAGTGAGAAACACATTTGTAGGTTTTTCACTGTCAGGACACGTAAACTTAAAGGTAGATGTCCAACTTTTTAAACACACTGCAATTTGACCTATGGGCTGTTTTGACTCTACTGTAGGGGTGTTTTAGATATATTGAAAGGTTGGTGAGAGGTTAATTTTGCCAGGTTGGAATGGAAGTTTAAAACTGCAAACACAATGGCAACCCTAAGACATGTTTTAAGGGGCTAATTAAGTTGGGGCACAATAAGTGTTGTAGGCCCACCAGTATCCTTTAATCTCTAGGGCATGGGTACCCAAAGTACCACTTTACTAGGTACTTATAAGTAAATTAAATGTGTCAATGGGGCAATAAGTCAGTTTTGCCATGTTTAAAGGAGAAAGCACAAGCACTTTAGCACTGGGTAGCAGTGCTAAAGCCAACAAAAACGAGTTCAGAAAATCGATGAGATGAAGGGAAGGAAGACCACATTACCAATAAATCATTGTTCAATCAGTTCTTCTACTTATTATAGGGAAAAAAAAACATTTTACACACACACATTACTCGTACTAGGCATCAATTTAAAATTGTATACAATGACAAGTGGAAATACGTATGGCAACGCCCTTCTAGTAATTTACAATCTAGTGAACCTTGAAAAATATACTACAATATCCCCATATACACTAAACACAACATAATGAGGTATAGTTTTCAAAAGGCTGGCCTCTTGGCTTTGTCAGTGTGTCACCACAATAATAAAAGCAGAAATATGTCCACTGCCAATGCAACACCATTAGATCCTCTGAGGAGGATACTATCTTTCAAAGACATTCATTATGGAATATAATAACTCACTGTTAACTTCATAGTTGCCAGGAAAGCAATTCAATGACCTTCAAGAATCATTTACAGTTAACTTTGGCATTGTCAATAAATCATTTAAATTTGTAATACCTCTGTGCATGAGTTGCTTCCTTCTACTTTTGCACATACTACAAGGCAGTCTTAGACCCAAACAACAAAATCCCCTTCACTCAAGACCCTTTATGAAAATGTGCATGCTCAAGAATTGCTTGAAAAGTGATGCACCTTCTCCCAAAGTTCCCTAATTTGGCACCCTAGGAGATCAAGGGTTTTCTTATATAAAACTTTGGGCACTCCTTCGGGAGCTAAGGCCCACACACCGTGTTCCATTGTGCTGGTGGTGACAGTGTTCTCCACGAAGCACCACCAAGAGAAATATGCAGAATTTGAAGCCTTGTGAAAAAAAATGTGGATGACTTTACAGCATCAGCTGATGAGACCCAGCAGGGTTCTTATGGAGTGATCCCTTTCCCTGAGACTATGGGCCTGATTCTGACCCCGGCGGTTCCTTACCTCCGGGGCCAGGGTCGGCGGGAGCACCGCCAACAGGCTGGCGGTGCCCCGCAGGGCATTCTGACCGCGGCGGTTTTGCCGCGGTCAGAAGTGGAAAACCGGCGGTCTCCCGCCGGTTTTCCGCTGCCCTGGGAATCCCCCATGGCGGCGCAGCTTGCTGCGCCGCCATGGGGGATTCTGACAGCCCATACCGCCATCCTGTTCCTGGCGGTTCTCCCGCCAGGAACAGGATGGCGGTATGGGTTGTCGTGGGGCCCCTGGGGGTCCCTGCAGTGCCCATGCCAATAGCATGGGCACTGTAGGGGCCCCCGTAAGAGGGCCCCACTTTGTATTTCAGTGTCTGCATTGCAGACACTGAAATACGCGACGGGTGCCACTGCACCCGTCGCACCTTCCCACTCCGCCGGCTCAATTCTGAGCCGGCGTCCTCGTGGGAAGGGTCTTTTGCACTGGGCTGGCGGGCGGCCTTTTGGCAGTCGCCCGCCAGCCCAGTGCAAAAGCCAAAATACCCTCAGCGGTCTTTCGACCGCGGAGCGGTATTTTGGAGGGGGGAAGTCTGGCGGGCGGCCTCCGCCGCCCGCCAGACTCAGAATGACCCCCTATATATTTAAAGGCAGTCGTGGGCAGCAAACAATTGCCATCTTTACTCTTTTTTGAATGTGCGCTCTAGCACACTTTCTTTTTTAGCCAAAGTTCCCCTTCTCCTTTGACAAAGTAGGCCATGGGGTAGCCCCACCTGCAAAGCCTGGCAAGCTCCTGAAACCTCTCTGATCTGTTGGGTGGCATGGAGCTGTCATGATTTCCACCCTCACCTCCATTTCTACACATGTAGTTGAAGAGAACCGCTGTCTGTCCTTTCCTGCATGCGACCAGCAGAAATGGGAACAGTTGATCGATTGTGCAAGCTTACCTACTAGACACAGCCACAGAGGGGTAGGAGAAGCACTTGTCTCTGCCCGTGGGATATGGGCTGCCCTGGGAACCTCAATGCTTGTGCAAGGCTTTCTTTTTAATGCCCCTAGAAATTAGGGGCCCTGGGGACATTTTTCCTTGGGGTTGCATTGGTCCTTTGTTTGGTTCCTAGGAACTGGGGGCCTGGGTTCTGAACCACCAGTGGGCAAGAGCCTGAATCAGACCTCATCTTAGCACTGACTCCTGTTAGTGCTGAGCCCTGGGACCTGAGAGTTATTAGACTGATGACAGGAAAAACTTTTTGCATGCTGGCTGAAACTCAATTCTCCTTTTGTTTTCAGGGCCCTGTGGGATACATTTTCACAGAAAGTGATATTCTGCTCCCGGTGGCAGTCTAGCCACCAGGAGCTTTGATTTTGAGCCTTCTGACCTCTAAAATATTATTTTCATGTGGTGTCTGCAATCTCTGCACTTTAGCTCTGCACTCAGGACCTGTCCTGTCCTGTCTAAGTACCTGGTGCTGTTTTCAGCCTGGGGTTCCTTCCAGAAGCAACCCTCTGCCCTCAAGGTAGAATACCTTCCATGCCTGCACTTGACGGGTCCCATAGCTTCTTTGTCCTCTTGAAGGGCACTCATCTGATAGCAGAACTCAGCTGGCTGTTGTCTTATGAGGGGCTGCCTCTATGCAGGCTCAGTCCTCAGAACATTTAGTGGAACCCTTGTCCTTCATGGTCATGCAGGAGGTCCATCCCTCTACTGCAGTGGTTCCCAAACTTGTCAGAACCATGACCCAATTTTTAAAGCAACAATCCTTTGCGACCCACCAGCCTTTAATGGACATAAGGTGGGGCAATTCTTTAATGTAACTAAAGCATCATTGTTGGTGCATTCTCATTTTCAGACAGTTTCCATTGAAATTGCCTTTGCAGTTGCACAGACGTATAGTTTTACTGATAAAAATCATTAATCATATAATGTGTGGAGATCAGGTTTCTATAAATATTTATGATTTGTGCATCACTAAGTAAGTGTCTTGATTTCTTTTGATCCTATTAAAATCTGTTTCCAGCACACATCAGAATTTTTAAAAAGTGATTCATTTTTGCTTTCCTAATTGCTGGATTCATAAAGTTTTATACAGGTATTTACATTTTTTTGTGTGTTGCAAAAAATCACATCATACATTGTCACATAATTCACTTTGAAACCCCTCTCACTTTGCAGACAGAAAAAGAAAAGTAAACACCAATCTCATGTTCAAAGAACAAAGCACTGGCAAATGTGACAAGATAAACACAGAATTTTAAGGCAACTCTTTATTTTTTTTCTGACTTTCACGACCTACCAAAAATCAGTTTGTGACCCACCTGTGGATTGCGACCTGCAGTTTTAGAAACAATGCTAAACAGTCCCTCTGAGGGCAAAAAGGCGGCCAGTACTACTAGGCCTGGAATGGTGAGCCTGCAGGGTCCAATCCAGCCTAAGTCAGCCTAAGTCAGTGTGTTCCATCACCCCAGATGGGGATACACTCTTCTTCAGGGTCCTGCAAAATCAATCATGTCACTCTTCCTCTCTCCCCTGTGCAGAGGTCTCTAAGTGGGAATGGAAAGTTGGAGAAGGTAGGCACATCTGTCCTCTCCTCAGACTCTTCAGGTGCAAATGAGACTGGATCCAGCTCCTCCCTCCAATTCTGCCAGCGATGGCCCATTAAGTCACACCTAAGCTCCCACTGTGTGTGGCTTTCTTGGAGGAATACACAAAGCCCATCTGCCAACTACACACAGTCATGTGAACCAGGCAGACTACAAGTACCACATGGCGAAGGCATGAAAATGCCAGTTTCTATAAGTTGCATTTTCAGAATTGCAACTTAAAATCCAACTTCATCATGAGTACAGATTTTAAATTAGGATTTCAGAGACACCAAACTTAAAGGGGTTATCTCTTCCCATTTTGAAATTACGCTTTAAAATGCAATAAAGCAACTCCAATGATATCCTATAGGTGGAATAGGCCATTTAGTAGTGAAAATGCACCTTGCCCTCTGGGATGCCCAGAGCTCACCTTAGGGGTCATTTATACGTAAGGTTTAGGCCTGTCGAAAGGTTTATTTTGTTGGGTCCACATGGCAGTTTAACTGCAATGCAGGTTCTGCAATGGCAGGCCTGAGACATTTTTACAGGGCTACTTAAGTGAATGGCACACTCAGTGCTGCAAGTCCACTAGTAGCATTTAATTTACGGGCCCTGGCACATGTAGTGCACTTTAATAGGGACTTATAAATAAACTAAATACGTCAATTGGGTATAAGTCAATGTTACCATGTGTTAGAAATGGGTTTTTTGGTTGGCAGTCAGGTTACCCTCTGTCCAAGCAAGAACCCTCACTCTAGTCGGGGTAAATCACACACAATCCAAAATTATCCTGTGCCCACCCTCTGGTAGCTTGGCACGAGCAGTCAGGCTTAACTTAGAAGGCAATGTGTAAAGTATTTGTGCAATAAATCATACAATAACACAATATAGCATCACAAAAATACACCACACAGTGTTTATAAAAATATATAATATTTATCAGGATAATTGTAGGTCAAAACGAATAAAGATGCAATGTGAAATTGTAGAGATATCACTGAAAAGTGATATAAAGTGTCTTAAGTCTTTAAAAAGCAAACAAAGTCTCTTTCAAGCACAAAGTACCTGGTTTAAAGTGGAAAATCTCCACAAAGGGCAGCAGAAGAAGAGATATGTGGAAAAATGGTGTGTGCGTCGATTTCTCCCCTGCACACACAGACTTGCGTCGTTATTTTCCACGCGGGGAAGTCATGCGTCGTTTTCCGGCGCGCGGACAGTCTCTTTCTGTGGGTCGCCGGATTACCAGATGTCCCGGGGTCTGTGCGTGGATCCTTCGGCTTGTTTTCCGGCTGCGCGTCGTTCCGGGAGGCTGTGTGTGGAATTCTCATTCTCACGGCAGATGTCGCGTCGATTTCCCCTATGGAAGTCGGGCGGTGTTGTCCTTGCGAGCCCGTGCGTTGAAGTTCCGGTCGCCCCGAAGTTGTCGCATCGATCAGCGTCGGTGTGCAGCGATTTTCTCGCTGGGGAGCAAGCTGTGAGTCAAAATGTTCAGCGCACGAAGAGTCCAAATGAAAAACATAATTCTTTTTGGTCCTGAGACTTCAGGGAACAGGAGGCAAGCTCTATCCAAGCCCTTGGAGAGCACTTTTACAGCCAGACAAGAGTTCAGCAAGGCAGCAGGGCAACAGCAAGGCAGCAATCATTTGTAGAAAGCAGTCAGGTGAGTCTTTTAGCCAGCCAGGAAGTTCTTCTTGGCAGGATGCAGGTTCTGGTTCAGGTTTCTTCTCCAGCAAGTGTCTGATGAGGTAGGGCAGAGGCCCTGTTTTATACTAAATTGTGCCTTTGAAGTGGGGGTGACTTCAAAGAGTGGCTAAGAAATGCACCAGGTCCCCTTTCAGTTCAATCCTGTCTGCCAGGGTCCCAGTAGGGGGTGTGGCAGTCCTTTGTGTGAGGGCAGGCCCTCCACCCTCCCAGCCCAGGAAGACCCATTCAAAATGCAGATGTATGCAAGTGAGGGTGAGTACCCTGTGTTTGGGGTGTGTCTGAGTGAATGCACAAGGAGCTGTCGACTAAACCTAGCCAGACGTGGATTGTAAGGCACAGAAAGATTTAAGTGCAAAGAAATGCTCACTTTCTAAAAGTGGCATTTCTAGAATACAGTAGTAATATTAAATCCGACTTCACCAGTCAGCAGGATTTTGTATTACCATTCTGGCCATACTAAATATGACCTTCCTGCTCCTTTCAGATCAGCAGCTGCCACTTCAACAATGTATGAGGGCAGCCCCAATGTTAGCCTATGAAGGGAGCAGGCCTCACAGTAGTGTAAAAACGAATTTAGGAGTTTTACACTGCCAGGACATATAAACTACACAGGTACATGTCCTGCCTCTTACCCACACAGCACCCTGCTCTAGGGGTTACCTAGGGCACACATTAGGGGTGACTTATATGTAGAAAAAGGGGAGTTTTCGGCTTGTCAAGTACTTTTAAATGCTAAGTCGAAGTGTCAGTGAAACTGCACACACAGGCCTTGTAATGGCAGGCCTGAGACAAGGTTAAGGGGCTACTGACGTGGGTGGCACAACCAGTGCTGCAGGCCCACTAGTAGCATTTAATCTACAGGCCCTATGCACTTATAGTGCATTCCACTAGGGTCTTACAAGTAAATCAAATAGCCAATCATGGATAAACCAATCAACAGTACAATTTACACAGAGAGCATATGCACTTAAGCACTGGTTAGCAGTGGTAAAGTGCCCAGAGTTCAAAAACCAACAACAACAGGTCAGAAAAAATAAGAGGAAGGAGGCAAAATGTTTGGGGTTAACCCTGTCAAAAAGCCAGGTCCAACACCATGTTTTAGGGAATGAACACACACACACACTTAGCACTGAATATCAAAGGCCAGCAAAAACAAAGTCAGGAAAAGCAGGAGGTTTGAAGGCCAAAAGTTAGTGGGGAAACCATGTCAAGGATGCCAGGTCTAACAGGAACATTTTAAATTAAAAAAATGAATTGTGCCGTTGTTTAAATGTATTTATTTGTGAATGTGTTTAGTTAGGCTATATGCAAGAGAAGCTGTGTCTTTCACCCTTTTCCTATGAAACATAACCATTGATGCACTGAGCTTTAATTCAGCACTTCTGTAAAATTAGCTAGTTATATGCTCTTATATGCTCTGGATGTCTGATCATGCGAGAAGAGAAGAGTGCGTCATTTCCATAAAAAGAGTAAGTGGAAGGGATTCCAGACTCATTTCCGCCCGAAGGGAAGCCCCTGAAACAGAAGGGACCGTAGCCCACAGCACTACTGCCTTGAAAACTCATACAAGTAATCTTTAAAAACGGATCAAAGACAAGCTCGGAAACTTTGATGAAATATTGATCTTTCAGGATTTTAAAAGTCCAACCTTGCATCCCAAATGCGCCTTCAGTGATTGTAATATCTTTGAGTCGTGCTTCTGCTTCTCCCTTTATGATGGCCTTTCGAAGGCAGCAGTGGCCCAGCTGCTGCTATGGACTCCGTCACTTTGCGAGGAAACAATGGCATTCTTCATAACTTACAACCAGAAAGACAAATACGGAGGAATCCCCATACAAAATAGACTCCTATATCGTGTGCCTTGCACAGTGGCATTAATCTAAACATGCAGTACTGTGAATGTCTGTTTCCTTTGCATTCGTTATTGCTTTATATTTCCAATTTTCAAACCCGCACGATTCATTAGAAGTGAAGCATGAGTCATTTGCAACTACGAAAAGTATTGTTTAGAAAATGGAAGACAAACTTTAATTGTTGTCGCCAATCATTTCTTCCTGCTTACAAACATTACTTCCTATCCTCAGACTTTGTGCCTCCTTTTCCAGCATGTTTCCTATTCTAAAACAATTGCTTACTATTGTAACACGTGACTTTCAGTTCTCAAATTTAAATTATTTCCCTAAAACATTGCTTCCTGCTCTAAAATATTACTTCATGGCTTCCACCAATGCTTATTGTCGCCAACTGCATACCATCTACAGCCTTCCCCTCCTGTCCTCGCATATTTTTTCCTACTCTTAAATATTGCTTCCAATTCTTAAACACTGCATTCTATTCTACCAAGAGGACACAGAGACACATTCTTCATCTTCCCTGGGTTGCATTACAGTTTAAATTATTTTGCAATGTGAAGAAAATTATCTTGCAATAGATAGAAAAAACTTTGACTGAGAAATTGTATTGCTTGTTAAGTGAGGGGAAAAAACGAAAGTCACAACACTTTAAAGAGGTAAACACGCTCATAGGTGAAATGCTATTCATTTGCATGATGTTCGTTTAAATCATGTTTGTTGCCTTGAACCCAGATTTTGACCTGACATAGGGGGTTATTCTAACTTTGGAGGAGGTGTTAATCCGTCCCAAAAGTGACGGAAAAGTGACGGATTTACCACCAGCCGTATTACGAGTCCATTATATCCTATGGAACTCGTAATACGGCTGGTGGTATATCCGTCACTTTACCGTCACTTTGGGGACGGATTAACACTCCTCCAAAGTTAGAATAACCCCCATAGTGCGTTACCTTGGGAAGAAATTGACATTATGTTAAAAATGTTTTAATTAATCACAAACAGTAGTGTAGGAGGCTGCCCTGGCTTATAGTGGGTACCTAATGGTACTTACACCTTGTGCCAGGTCCAGTTATCCCTTATTAGTAGATTAGTAGTGATCTGGCAGCTTAGGCTGATAGAGGTAGCTATAGCAGAGTAGCTTAAGCTGAACTAGGAGACGTGCAAAGCTCCTACTATACCACTTATATCATATAGCACTATATCATAAGAATCACTGCAGGCCCACTAGTAGCATTTAATTTACAGGCCCTGGGTATAGGGATACCACTGTACAAGGGACTTATAGGTAAATTCAATATGCAAATCAGGTATAATCCAAATTTGTAAGAGAGAGCACTTGCACTTTAGCACTGTTTAGCAGTGAAAAAGTGCTCAGAGTCAAAAGGTCAGCCAACAAAGGTCAGAAAAAAATGGAGGCAAAAAGCAAAAAGTCTGGGGAATGACCCTGTAAAAGGGCCAGGTCCAACATGGGGTATCTGACGTCACCTGCTGGCACTGGCCACTCAGAGGCCTCCATTGTGCCCTCACACCTCTGCATTCAAGATGGCAGATGTCTGGGACACACTGGAGGAGCTCTGGGCACCGCCCCTGGGGTGGTGATGGACACGGGAGTGGTCACTCCCCTTTCCTTTGTCCAGTTTCATGCCAGTGCAGGGGCTTGGGGATCCCTGAAGACTGGCTTATGCAAGGAGGGCACCACCTGTGCCCTTCAAAGCATTTCCAGAGGCTGGGGAGGCTACTCATCCCCAGCCCTTAACACCTATTTCCAAAAGGAGAGGGTGTAACACCCTCTCTCAGAGGAAATCCTTTGTTCTGCCTTCCTGGGACTGGGGCTGCCCAGACCCCAGGAGGGCAGAAGCCTGTCTGTGGGTTGGCAGTACCCGTAGCTGCAGTGAAAACCCCAGAGAGCTAGTTTGGCAGTACCCGGTGTCCATGCTGGAGCCCCGGGGATGCATGGGATTGGCACCCCAATACCAAATTTGGCATGGGGGGGACAATTCCATTATCTTAGACATGTTACATGGCCATATTCGGAGCTACCATTGTGAAGCTACATGTAGGTATTGACTTATCTGTAGTGCACGTGTGTAATGGTGTCCCTGCACTCACAAAATCCGGGGAAATTTCTCTGAACTATGTGGGGGCACCTTGGCTAGTGTCAGGGTGCCCTCACTCTTAGTAACTTTGCACCTAACTTTCACCAAGTGAGGGTTAGACATATAGGGGACTTATAAGTTACTTAAGTGCAGTGTAAAATGGCTGTGAAGTAACGTGGACGTTATTTCACTCAGGCTGCAGTGGCAGTCCTGTGTAAGTATGGTCTGAGCTCCCTATGGGTGGCAAAATAAATGCTGCAGCCCATAGGGATCTCCTGGAACCCCAATACCCTGGGTACCTAGGTACCATATACTAGTGAATTATAAGGGTGTTCCAGTGTGTCAATCAGAATTGGTAAAAATAGTCACTAGCCTGCAGTGGCAATTCTAAAGACAGAGAGAGCATAAGCACTGAGGTTCTGGTTAGCAGAGCCTCAGTGACACAGTTAGGCACCACACTGGGAACACATTCAGGCCACAAACTATGAGCACTGGGGCCCTGGCTAGCAGGGTCCCAGTGAGACATATAAAACACACTGACAAATAGGCTTTTCACTATGAGGACTGTGGTCCTTGCTAGCAGGATCCCAGTGAGACAGTAAAAACACGCTGACATATACTCACAAACAGGCCAAAAGTGGGGGTAACAATGCTAGAAATAGGCTACCTTCCTACAAGTAGTGTATATTAGAAATAAGTGTAATCAATTTAAATGTATAAGTAGTGAAAAATAAAAGATTCTCATTAACCCACAGATTTCTAACCATGTTCTACATATTCACCACATTCTCTAAATATTGGAAATTACCAGCAGATTTTTTTATTCTGTTTTATATTTTTATACAGAGAGAAGGTGTCAAGAAATATGACATAAAATGGATGAAACAAGAGTAAACGAGACTGAACTAATGCAGCAGGTATTATATCACACAAGCAACATTGACTGAGGCGTTGATTGTTTTAGCAGCTCACTTGAGATGCAGTTTGGTCTGACCATGGGCTGACCAATAGGTATCTGCATAATCAGGCTTTGCAGAATAGTGGATCGGCCACGTAACTCAGCAACACAGCTTCTCTTATCACCTCCAACTGAATTTGTGTTAAGTACATAGATAGTCTGCTGAAATAAGGTTATGTGGGCCGGGTGTTTGTGAGGGAGATGAAGGCCTTGAGACAAGGACTCACAAATTGTAGAGATGTAAACGAGGAAAACAGAAAGTCGTGTTTAATTATTGATGTTCATAAATACTGGATTTGTGTAAAATTATGTGAAATTTATAAACAGCATTAAGGGCCACATGTACGTACCTTTTTTCAGCGAATCGGGCCGTTTCCGACTAGAAAAAGCATTTTTGTATGTACAGACCCATTTTTGCGATTCGGTAATCTATTAACCGAGTTGTAAAAAGGGTTTGTGAGTCGCAATTAGGAAGGGGCGTTCCCTTCCTCATTGCGAGTCGCAGTCCGATGTATCATTGTTTTGTGACTGCAAATGCGGTTACAAAACAATTGCAGTTAGCACCTATTTCAAATTGGTGTGAACTCATTTATATAAGGAAAGGGGTCCACATGTCATACCTCAGTGGTCGGAGCTGTAATGCTGTGGCTTCTCAGGCAGGAATAAGGATGCTTTGAGAGATGTGTTTGGCGGTGAGAGCCCTTCTCTCTTTGCTGGAACCCAGGGCTGCAATTGGGCATTGCTTGCTGTAATCCACCTCCTTGGGGGCAGAAAATAGCCTGACACGGATCTGCAGGCTCCACATCTGCCGCTCTGGCTCCAGGGGCTGGCAGCAGCTGCATTTTGTTGTAGAACTTGTGTGTGAGTTAGTTGGAAACTTTGCTACCAGTTTGAACTAGCAGTGCTACCAGAGTAAGCAGAGCATACAGTGTGATTTCCTGCTCTATAGCAGGAGCAGGCCACCACAATCCCCTGCCTCAGCTTCTCCAAATCTCCTTTCAAATTTGGGTACAGGACTCCCCAATGGTTTTTTAGAAGGAAGACACAATTTTCAAAAAATATAATCTCCCTTACAAAAATTCAGAGTCTCTTATAGGGCACATCAACTGGGGGAATGGGACAATGATGGATGTAGCCACTGCCAAAAACTGGTAAGAAAGTGGTATTGCTAAATTAGATGATTTCATGGTCTGTGATAAATGGAAAACCTGGGAGGAAATATTATCTAATATATCATTAATAAAATCTGTCTCCAATAGTCGCATAGGGCTGCTAATGGCTATAAGCAGCACATTGATCTCAAATCCCTGTTTGAGAAGAGGGAGTTTGCAGAAAATCTAATTAGTATTCCCCAGGAGGAGAAGGTAGGGTCTGGTATAGATCTCTGTTATCATGTGATATAGTGCACACCTATAGCCATATCTCTGCAAAATGTTATAAGGAGGAAGGAATGATATTGATGAGAGACATGTATCTTGTAATAAATGAACTGAATTTGAAAACATTGAGGGGCGCAAATTTTCATAAAATGCAGTTTTTTAGAAATGGCTAATTTACAAGACTCAATTTTTAAGTCACATATATTAAGAATCAATGCTTCATATCCTATGAAAGAGACAATGGAAACTGGTTTCCTACTTTCACTTGTTAGGTCCAGCATAGCAGCATGCAAGAACTGCTTTTCTGACGTGTTAGTATGCATCTGGGCTTTTAAACACGCCCACCGCACGCCCATCACTATCACTTGTCTGTGGGCTTGCCTTTCAAAAATCCTTTCTTTTTCCTTGTAACTGCTTTAAGTTTGTCCCTGCTTAGGGCGGTTTTGTTACCGCCTTGGCCATCGACCCTGTTACATGGACAATTGCACTTTTGCTGTTAACTTTGACTGCCAACAAACTTCTTTTTCCTTTTGAGTGTCTTCTTTACTTTCATGCCTGCGCTTTGAATTGGCTTGCTTATGTCAACTGTTTTACTTTTTATTTTCAGTTTGTGTGACAAGAAAAGTCCAGTTAGTAGTTTTCAACACAAACAGCTGTAACTCGAGCAAACGCGAGATCCATTGCATTGCAAATGCTTGTTTAGGTATGGCCTTACTCTAATTAATAGAAACAGACCTCCATGGACTTTGTAGTTTACTGTTTCGAAATTCTTTATTTGTCAGGTAAGTAATTTGGTAGGGCAGCTAAGTACATTGTCCCGCTTATTTAATTACTACAGAGTCCATCAGGGTGTCTTAAATGAAGTGACTGTGCTCTAAAGAGTGTTGCGAGTAACATCTATAAGCTCTTTCTCTATATGACTCCAAGAGCATTTTCCCTCAGGTGTACTAAATTGTCTCGCTGTTGTGTGCTTCGGTCAGAGACGGTCACATCACCCATACACAAAACTATAGTGATAAAGCAAAGAAACACAATAAACAAAAAGGAGCTCAAAGTGCAACCGCAATACACTTAATCCTCACAAGGTTTCCGAGTGGTGGTTACTTCCCTCTCCCCCGGCGTGTACCCTGGTATGCACCTGTGAGAGCCACGATCCTCCATCAGTGTGACTGGCAATGGCACTCTACCAGCAGATTTCTCCTCTCATTGGGTTAGGTTTGACAAAGGCTTCCTTCTCCATGTCCCTGGCGGTCAAACGTGGCATCTCTCTCTTCAGGCAGCTTGAGGAAATCTCCAGCAGGTGTGGTCTTTCAATGCGGTTCTCCGTATCTGACGTGTTCTTCTTGGGTCTCCTCCTCTGAGCTTGTGACAGGACTGGAACTCTCTTTTCCAACTTCTGGCCACACCCCTTCCCTTACAGCAGGCTTCTGGTTAAATGGACAGAGCCCTTCAACATGGATTCCTCACTCGCATGTCCACAAGCTAATAATAGGCTGGGTTGGTTTTTAGATAGGTTCGAGCTGTGCCATGCCAATCTCTCCAGTGCCTGTTAGTCCAGGTGTCACCTATGATCTGGCATTGCGCTAAACTAGGCAACTTTTGGAAGAGCATATTCAGATTTTTAGAAGATGAACCTCAGCTTGAGATTCTTCAGATCCTTCTACTCTGGCTTCTGGGCTATTGCCACGTGCCATTGGTAGAGAAGGAGCATCAGAAGGTAATATATATTTTAATGGTAGTGGCTAGATTGATTCTACTACAAATCTAGAGCTTTAAAATAGTCCCATCCTTGGCAAATTGGGTTGGGAAAATGAAGATAGTAAGGGGTAGAGATAGGATGTATACAGAGAGAGTGGTGCAACTCAAACAATTTCATGAATTAGGTAGTTGTTGTATGGCTGCTGAGGAGAATGGTTGTATCCTAGGGTACAAGTACTTGTTGAAAGTTGTTTTGTACTGGTTATTTACCATGAGTATCTCTATGCTTTCGCACCAGAACATTACTATTTTGTGTCCATTCATGCGATATTTATGAATTAGATGCTTTTTTTGTAAGATTTGGATGTATTTCATTCAACCTACATTAAAAAAACAGTTGCTCGGTACATGTAAAAAGAGTGTAAATAAATGAACAATCTACTCAAAAAGCACTTGATGCATCCTCAGCAAAACTTCTAGGAGGTTCGAGTGTACTGCTAAATGAATGACAGAAACATGGATGATTATTTGAATTGAGAAAGCATGGCCTATGTTATTATTGTCATCGGCTTTAACTACCCAGTACAGGATTTCGGTGCCAGGTAACCATACTGCGATATGTGTCAGTTTTTGGCTCAGAAGAACTGGTGAAATAGGCAATGGAGGCATGGTGGCCTCATACTCCGTCATTTTGACATACATGACGGCTGGATTTTAATTAAAGAAGAAACTTTTCTTCAAGAAGGAAGTTTCAAGCTCGGGAAACTTTCAAACCTGTCTAATTATAAACTAAAAGTCAGAATTTCAAATCATGTCTTTCTCCCTTTGTTATGTGCTAGCATTATACAAAGTTGCAGAGAATCTGACAGGTAATTTATGAGAAAGGTGATTTCCCTGACTTGGGGGTAAGTGAAGAATTTAGCAATGATCTGTTTGTAATTTTCGCTTTGGAGAAACAGCATGAATTCAAAGTAGGAACACTGTGCTGGGCAGGGAAGGAGAAGGGGAAGGCATGTCACAATTATCTGCAAAATCGTAATTGAGATGCTATGGTCAAGGGCTATTGAGATCAGGATTCCTGGAATTTCCAAAGTGAGATATGAGGGAGAACCCAAGAACGTCTGCAGTTTGTGTTGAAAGGTCTGAAACTTGAAACTGGCATTAAACAATCCCATTGAAGCTATCACTCTGTCTGGAACGCTTGGATTCCCTATCTAAAATGTGTTTGCTCTTCATTGACATATACGGAAAACGGTGTTAGAGAGATGTTAGGTGATGTCAGGTGGCTCCCTCACTTAAAGGAAGAGGCATCAGTAGTTAGGTCCCATAGGAGACACCTGAAGTCATGCTGTCCCCAAAGTATGCTTGATAGGGAGTAGCAGTCTGCAACGGCCTATTTCCTCTCTCAGCAAGGGTCACAGATATTTGTAAGGCAATGGATGCTCTATCTTCGAGTGTTTCTCTCATCAAAGCCCAAATAATTCCCTCTTTTACCCTTTCTTTTACTTGCTGGTAAGTGGTCTGTAGTTGCCATATTTGTGCATCCATGAGGAAACTTAGGGGCATATTTATACATTTTGTCGCAAAACTTAACTAACATAGTTTTGCATCAAAAAGTTTAGCACTGGCTTCCACCATTTTGTAGTGCCAGCCGGCCGCCATGTTTATGGAATGGCGCAAGCCGGTGCAAAGGGTGAGCTAGCATAAAAAAAAGGCATTAGCCGGGTGGGGGTGGCGTTATGGGAGAAGAGGGTTTTACACACAAAAAATACATTAGGCTGCGTAGAGGCAAAAGAAATGCCTCTATCCAGCCTAGTGTCATTTTCTGATGCAAAACCATCCATACCTCATGACTCCTGTCTTAGAAAAAACAGGAGTCATGCTCACCACCCCAGTGGCCAGCACAGGAGACCAGGGTCCCCTGGGCATGTCCATTGAACCCAGTGCTATGCAGGGGGGCCTAAGTTGGGCCCCCAATGGCACTTTAATTTAAAAATAAAAATACTTACTTATACTTACCCTACTTACCTCCTATGTGGTCTCCCATCCTCCGGTGTCCCTCTGGTCTGGGAGGGAATGGGTCCACAGGTCCCCTAATGCCTGGTCTGACCCAGGCGTTAAAAAATGGTGCAAAGCAAGCTTTGCGCCATTATTTGGCCCCTCCTCCCAAACCGTGCATCATTTTAGCACAGGGGAATAAATATAGGGCTAAGGGGTTAGCACCATTTTTTAGACGGGAATGCCTACCTTGCATCTCATTGACGCAAGGTAGGTTATGCATCTAAAAAATGGTGCAAACTCCAATATTTTGACGTTAGATGGGTCTAACGTCAAAATATAAATATGGAGTTAATTTTGCGTAGAATTTGCATCAACAAAAATGACGCAAATCCGACACAAATGGAGTTTAAATATGCCCCTAACTATCCTGCAGTTAGCGACTAAACCACTGCATTTTCTTTTGTGACAGGTTATGTCACCAAGATGCAACAATTTTGTACAGAACAGCCGCAGAGAGGAAATCCATTGTTTGGAGCACAATGGTATCCAAACTTGGTTCTCTGTGTTCTTAGAACTGAGACATTGCTGATGCATATTCATTCTTTTTATGCACGAGGAACTGGCTTCCACTTGTTAGGCGATCTTACCTGTTTTTGTTTCTCTGCATCTACTGGAGAACTGCTTTCCTCATGTATGAGCCCCAAAAAACATGAAGCCTGCCACATTAGCCACTTAGGAGTATGTGGTAAAATAAATAAATAAATAAATGACAAGAGAGATAGCGCCATACAGGGTCTTCTACTTGTTACCCTCACGGCCCAAGATTGAACAAATATTTGCTCGGTAAAGCCCTGGTGGCCGCACACGACTACCCTTAATAGTTAGTCTAGCTGACTCAAAAAATAATATAACAAAGCCACCATTAGTGAATCTTACTACTAACACCATAGTGTGTTGGCTTTGCGAGCGATGGACTTTTCTTAAAATTTGACGAGATAACCCAGCAGGCAGAGTATATCCATAACTCAGCACCTCGGCTTGAAAACATGCGGCAGTGTTATCAGATTTCTGGTCACTGTCGATGCTAATATAAATAAAAATGCCCCATAGGATGCAACAGGTCTGTTATACTAATAGAAATATAATATTCATGACTACATTTAATCAGATTAAATGTATACCCCGAGTAAATGCAGCCTACATCAGTTTCAAAATGTAAATTGGAAAGTTGTTTCTGACTTCAATTGCATTGTTATTTCTTCGCACTAGCTAATCGTCACTATAGTGGAAAGCATGCACATGCATAAATCGAACGTGTAACAACATACATGAGAGTACCACAGTGAGCTCCTTCACCATATTTCCTCGGCATATGAATATAGCGAAAAAGTTTACCTCACATCCTGGATTAGTTTACAACTTCACCCAACCCAGTGGCAAAACGCAAAATGATAAGCCTCTACTGTAGATTGTGCTGAGGAGCTGCTGGGTCTTCCATACCCCACAAATACCCGTTGACTTTGGACTGTATGGGGGCTTTCTGAAGGGTTGGGATCCCCTTAAGTTTGTCCCCCACCCACCAAAGGGACCAGGTCTGCTGGGTCCTGCAGTATGCCCCTGACCCAACCCATGCCCCCAAGGAAAGGAAATACAATTGGAAAAGTGGGCTTGTCATTCTACTGAATAGTAAAACCCATTCACATTTTCAAAATGAACAGCAAATATTCAAATAACCTTCACTGAAACTCATGTAATATACATTTGCCTCAGATACTTGTGCCAGATTTATCACGGTTTAACATCGCCCTTGTGCCACTCAAGGGCGACACAAAACCTAAGTGATATTTGTCAAGCCACGCAAGGCCACCTTGTAACATAATGCAGCTCAAATCACTACCTTATACTACCATGCCCAAGTGCAGTGCTCCATGGCTCCCACTCATCCACCTATGGCTTTTGGTGCATTCCCAGATTTACCATAATGCCTCAAAATGCTACGCCTCTGCAGGGAAGGTGTAATGAGAAATATCTTTATTTCTCCTTGTTTTTTCCTCTTTCTAAGTGTGCTGAATTCTGCAGCCCAGAAAGGAAGTAGAAAATGTGCTTCAGGATTGTATTTTTTGCAGGAAGGTGTCCTGTCCTGCACAAAGACAATCCTGTGTACAATGCAGACAGCCTTGCATCATGACACAAGAGTACCTGCATTGGCGCTAGGCACCCTAAAGTGCACCAGCACCACGAAGGAACAGGAATGAGTCATGTGATGTTAAATATGGGGCATCTTTGTCTGTTCTCTTTCAAGCAGTGCAGCTCAGCAAGGGGGTTTGTTGTATTGTGCTGCGTGAAGAAATGGTAAATATGGGCCCCAATCTGAAATGAGGGCTGTGAAAACCTGAAATAAATCTAATTTTGTGACTTTTCATGGAAAGCCTCCAAAATGACATGAAATTAAGCAAAACTCACACCGCACTGTTTTGCATAAAAATTGTTAGTTCATAAGTCATGTGAAATACTGACGAAAAGGCTGGTTTGAGGCAAAATGCATCTAATATTCTTATTCAACAGGTCTCCCGCACACAAAAAACTGTGCAAAATTTAACACCTCTGATAATCACAGAAGTTTGTGAATTACTCAAAACATACATTTTGTGCCCTTCACAAATTTCATGTGCCAAGGGCTAGTGGACTTCCAAAAAATCTTATAGAATGTTATTATTCATTTGCTTTTAAGAGCCAAGCCTCAAAGCAGCGTTTTTTGTTTAGTGTTTCTGGATCATTGGAAAACTATTGATCCATAAGATATTGCAATAGAAAAATATCATAAATGAAATATCAATCACAAAAAAATATGGACTCTGTAAACTCAACTATAAAACTCAGAAATATCGAGAATACAAATATTGTTGTTAAAAATATCAATTTTTACATACATTGAAAACAAAAATAACTGAAAAAATTATTGGCAGTTTTAATAATTATATAAAATGTCAGAATATTTATTCACACAATTACAACTACTATTTTATCACCAAATTAATTATTAACGCTTTCACTGCTAAGTCTGCCCCCCCCGTGCTATGCCGTATTTTGGCTATTTGGCTATTTGGGCCCTAATAACATAAGGTATCCACACCAAATTTGTGCCCTTTTTTCCAATACCCTAAGGATTCTAAAGGTATCCAGGGTTTGTGGATTCTTCAGGAGGGGACCGAGCAAATACCCAAAATACAGCTACATTTTTTGGGGGCAAAATGGGGAAAAAGTGCTACAGAATAAAGTGTCTGTTTTTTTCCCGCAAATGGCATTAACAAAGGGTTTTCAGTGCTAAATTATCATCTTACCAGCTTTCAGGAATGGGCAGACTTGAATCAGAAAACCATATTTTTCAACACAGTTTTGCATTTTACTGGGACATAGCCTACTTTTCCTATTTTTTCAACCTCCTACCAGTTATTGGTAGAAATGGGTGTGAAACCTACGGTGGATCCCAGAAAGCTATACATTTCTGAACAGTAAACAAAATTCTAAATTCAGCAAGGTGTTCATTTGTGTAGATCCTTCAAGGTTTTCCTATAGAAAGTAACAGTTGAATAAAAAAATTATTGAAATTGAGCTGACAAACACAGCAATTTGTGTCTATGTTTTCTTCTGTTACTTTTTCTAACTAGGGCAGACATTTGAAAGCAATATACTGTTATGTTCTCTGAACCCTTCTAGTTTTGGGGATTTATAGGGCTTGTAGGTTCGCTAAGAACCCAAGATACCCAGAGTCGATAACTGGGCTGCGCCTTGCAATGGTTTTTCATCATGTACCAGATATACAACACAGTGGCATGTAGGGGGGCCCAAGATAGGCCCCCTATGCCACTCTAAAAAAAAATTATACTTACCTGCACTCACCTGCACTCACCATGTATGGGTCCCCCCATCCATTGGTGTCCTCCAGGGGTGGGCTAGGGTGGCAGGCGGTGTCCCTGGGTGCAGGAAAGGGCACCTGTTGACTGTTTCTATGGTCTCCCACCATGGAAATGAGCCCACAGGTCTCTTTACGCCTGCCCTGACCCAGGCGTTACATTTTGATGCAAATCGGGATTTACATCATTTTCCAGCTCCGCCTACCAGCCGTGTGCCATTTTTGCCCGGTTAGATAAATATGGCGAACAGGTGTGTAAGTCATTTTATGGATGGGAATGCCTACCTTGAATGTCATTAACGCAAGGCGGTTTCACGCATCCAGAAAATGACGCACACTGATAAATTTTGGCATTAGCGGGGTCTAACGTCAAAGTATAAATATGGTCATAGTTTCGAGCCAAATTTGCATAAAAAGAAATGATGCAAATCCGGCGCAAGCAGAGTATAAATATGGGCCTATATATTTCCGAAATGGGCACAAAACATGGAGTTTCGAAGCAGTGGTTAATTGTATATCTCTGAAATTGTGGGTACCCACAGTAGCATGTGAAATAGATCACATTTCTTAAAATTACTTTTTTCTTGTACACTCCTACATTTGGAAGGTGCAAATGTAGAGAAGACAATTGGTAATAACAATTGATCTACTATTCTATGCTCCCCCAAATTGGTACCTCACTTTTGTGGTTAGGCCTAGTGCCCGCGACAGGAAACGGACCAAAATGCAAGGTGTACACATCACATTATGGCACTGAAAACTGACAAGTTTTTTGCAATGCGCCTAGCTGTGAATTTTGGGGTCTAGCACAACCTAGCAAACCGATTCATTTTTGAAAAATATACACCTAGGGAAATCCAGGTTGTGGTGATTTTTGTGGTTCTCCCATGGTTCTGTTAGTCGAAATCCGTTGCAAACTTCAAAATTTGTCTGAAAAACACATTTTCCTCATATTTTTGTGATGGAAAGTACTGCAACCTGACGGGGTCCACAAACTTCCTTCCAATCAGCATTCCCCCAAGTCTCCCAATAAAAATGGTATCTCAGTTGTGTGAGTAGGCCTAGTGCCCACGACAGGAAATGGCCCAAAACACAACATGGACACATCACATTTTTCCACTGAAAACTGACCCCTTTTTGGCAACATGCCTAGCTGTGGATTTCAGGCTCTAGCTCAGCCAGCACCTAGGGAAACCTAGCACACCTGTACATTTAAAAAAAACTAGACACCTAGGGGCATCCAGGATGTGGTGACTTGCATGGCTCTCACCAGGTTCTGTTACCCAGAATCCCTTGCAAACCTCAAAACTTGTCTAAAAAAACATTTTCCTCACATTTCTGTGATGAAAAGTTCTGGAATCTGCACCGAGCTACAGACTTCCTTCCAACCAGCATTCTCCTAAGTTTTCTAATGAAAGTGGTAGCTCACTTGTGTGGCTGGGCCAAGTGCCAGTGATAGGAACTTATCAAACTGAGGGCAACGGGAGCCCTTGCTTAGGACTCCTTCTCACATTGGTTGGATACATTCCTGTCTCTGGCAATAGGCCCAACCAAGTGGCACAGCATTTTTATCAGCACAAGTGGGGCTATGCTAGATGGTAGAACCTTGGAGGATTCCTGCAGATTCTGGAAGTTTCCATCACAGAAATATGAGGAAAAATGTGTGTTTTTAGTCAACATTTGCTGTTTTCAGGGCATTGTGGGTGAGAAAATGGTGTGGGATGGATACGAAGCACACCGTCCTGGACTCCCCCAGATGTCTAGTTTTCAGAACTGTCTTGGTCTGGTAGGTTTTTCTAGGTGGAAGCCTACTAAAGGCCAAAAAATGCAGCTGTTCACCATTACAAGTGGGATAATAATGGAAGTCAGCTAAACTCTCCTGTCCAACTTGTAAAAACAACACACAAAAAAATCATATACCCTCTTGTTTGCCAATGGGATGAGATGCTTTAGTCCACAGGTGAGCAGAAAGACTGCTTCCCCATTTTTGAGGGGATGGGTCATGGCCATGCCCATTCTTGGCAGTCCCCACCCTACAAAACAAAAGAAATCCCTGGTGTCTAGTATACTTGCTGCTCCCGAGGGGGGGGCAGAGGAGGATATGTACCCCCATATGCTACTTGAGAGACTGAAAGGCTGTTTCCCTTTTTTGGGGACCAGCCCCCAATATAATTTTTTTTTTTTAAGTAATCCCTGGTGTCTAGTGGGCTTTCTGCCCGCTAAGGGGCCAGATGGGGGTAATTGGCAGAGAGACTGTTTCCCTATTTTGGTGGGGGGGGGACTGGTGGGCATGCATATGTCCATGCTGGGCCGCCCAACTGGCACAAATAAAAAAAAGTAATCCCTGGTGTCGGGTGGGATTTCTGCCCCTTGGGGGACAGAAAGACTGTTTGTATTTTTGTGCGGGTGGGTGGGGGCATGGCCATGCCCATTTTGGGCAGCCCCCACCCCTACAAAGAAAAAGAAAGTAATCCCTGGTGCCTCGTGGTAAACTGCCCCCTCTGGGCAGATTGGCCTAAACATAGCATCAACCTGCCCACGAGTGGGCAGAAAATGGCCAACATTTATTTCTAAATATTAGGAGCAGCCCTTGCATAAGAGGCTGCTCACTGTTCCCAAAAAGCAATCCCTGGTGTCTAGTGAGGTGGATTCCTGCTTGGGAATCGCCCTCCTTGGTTGATCCCCAAGCAGAGATCCAGTTGGGACAGGTACCATTGTAAAGGAGAGATTCTCCCCTTTCCAAGAATACCTCTCTGGTGTGTTTTGGTGCTCGAGGGGCAAGGGAGGGCTGAGATAAACCCATGACCACCAAAGCAGTGAAAGTGAAATGACCTGATCAGCTCATTTCACTTTCACTTTCAATGTAATGACATCAGCACGCCGTGTGCGTAATTGTCATTACATTTAAACAAACAAAATGCCTCAGTCGGGAATCTCTTCCCCAGCTTCCAAGGCAAAATAAAAAAAAAAATGAAATCCCTTTGCTGTTTACACAACCATTTCATCCTCAGTACCGAACTGTGTTACAAAAAGATAAAACTAGGCCTGGGCGGAGTTCATGGAGTCCAACTCTGCAGAATTCCGCGAAGTTAAAAAAACTCCATGTAATTTCGTGGAGGCGGAGTTCCGTGACCCCTGCGTCCTGAATGTGCCCAATCTCTAAAGCGCTAAGCAAGGTCGGGCCTGGTCAGCCATGCCTGACCCTGCTTAGTGATTTTGAGATTGGGAGCATTCAGGAGAGGGCCTTGGCAGTGAAAACTGCCATTTTAGGCCTCTTGTGCACCCCCCCTGTCCTGTTTGCAGTACACACAGGACAAGCTGGTGCACAGGTGGCCTGAGACAGCAGCTTCCTTTTACTGCCGATGGCCCTATCCTGAGTTCAGGTCAGGGTCGTAGGTAGTGAAAGATGCCAAGCCTGTTGTGCACCGCCCTGCCCCAGTATGCACTGCACACGAGGGCATGTTGGTACACAAGAGGCTTCCAACTGTAGCTTTCACTGCTGTTTCAGTCCTTGTTTGTGCACCAGTGTGCACAAATTACAACAAAAAAAGAGAAGAGAACTTACCTGGGTCTTCCCAAGGGGTCCTCCTCTCTGATGAGTCCTCCTCAGCAAAGCTGCCTCCCTCCTCCGCTCCGGTGCGCGCTGCAGCCTATCTGCGCTTGCGCCATGCAGCCCATACTGGGCTGTAGCACGCACCAGATGAGCTCTGCTCATGGCCTTTTTTGGCAAAACTCCATTAGCTCTGCCAGCAGCATGGAGCACCCCGAACACGCATAGATAAAAGAAACACATTTCATATAAAACAATTACTTCAAACAAACCCAAAGCTTGTTTTACATGTATTTCAATGAAATAAAAATATATTAAATCAACAAAATATTTATTATTCACTTAAAAAGAATATCATATCCAAAATATATATACAATAAAAAACCCGAAAATTTGCATTTATTCCAAACATTAAACCACCAACCTGAATATTAATATATATACCTAGTTTATATAGGGAAAGGTTTTGTGTTTTGCCAATAACTTTGCCATGAAATTTCCAAAGCTAGTACTCCACTCACTGCATCTACTGTCCTGAAAGTTTCAGGGTGATTCATCAAGAGACAGCTGAAAAAAAGAGGGGCCCAAAACGCATTTTCCCCAGGCAATTTCCCATTCAGTAGTTTTGGAGTTTTAAAAGGAAAATTGCATTTGTATATGTAGGGATGCAGATCCTCCGCAGACCTGACAGATCTCATGCTGAGGTCTGATTGGTTGCCTGTACTTCAACGAGGAAGTGCAGGCACCAACCTTGGGACTTGGACTCAGCTGAGTCCCAAGACAAAAGGTTTAAAAAAAAACAGAAGAAGGCAGGGTAGGAATAGCATGACCCCTTACACTGATGGTGGGGTCTCACAGGGACACCGCTGGGGTAAAAAAAAAAATCTAAATTTTGTCCATGCAGTTGTGGGGGATTCGTGTGTCCACAGCACACATTTTTGGAAAATGCCCTGCTGTCTCCGTGTTGCTGCATTTGTCTTGCTCCTGTTTTCTCCTTGCCGCCACCGTTTTTGGAGAGTCTTCTCTATGCTTTTCCCCCTGTTTTTGGTTTACCCGCTCCTTCCTTTTGCCTCATTCTCACTGCTTTCTCCTTGCTTTTCCCCCATATTTTGTGTTCTTTCTCCTAGTATTTCCCAAATTTTCACACCTTTCTCCTTGATTTTTCCCCATTTTTTGAATCCCTTCTCCTTGCTTTTCTTTTATTCTTACTATTTTCTCCATGCTTTTTCCTGCATTTTTTTTGTACTTTCTCCTTGTTTTTCCTTAATTTTCACTGCTTTCTCCTTGCTTTTTCTCCCATTTTTTGTGTGCCTTTTCCTTGCTTTTCCCTTGATTTCACTGCGTTCTCCTTGCATTCTCCTCTGTTTTTGTCTGCCTTCTCCTTGCTTTTCCCGCATTTTCATGGCTTTCTCCTCGCTTTTTCTCTTGTTTTTTTAGGTCCGCTACTTGCTTTCCCTCCTTTTCACTGCTTTCTCCTTGCTTTTTCCTAGTTTTCACTGCTTTCTACTTGTCTTTCCCCTCATTTTTTGTGTGCCTTCTCCTTGCTTTTCCCTCATTTGCACTGGCTTCTTGCTTTTTTCTCCATTTGTTTGTGCTTTCACCTTGCTTTTCCCTGGTTCCCACTTCTTTCACCGTGCCTTTTCACCCCCCTTGTTTTCACTGATTTCTTCTTGCTTTTCCCTGTTTTTTTGTGTGCCCGCTCCATGCTTTTACCACATTTTCACTGCTTTCTCCTTGCTTTTTTCCCCTGTGTTTTGTGTTCTTTCTCTTTGCTTATCCCTTGATCTCACTTCTTTCTCCTTGCTTTTTCTCCCATTTTTGTGTGCCTTCTCTTTGTTTACCCCTCAAATCCAGTGCTTTCTCCTAGCATGTTCCCCTGCTTTTTGTGTGATTTCTCCTTACTTTTCCCTCATTTTACCTTCTTCCTCCATGCTTTTTTTCCTGATTTTTGTCCACCCTCATTTTTACTGCTTTCAGCTTGTTTTTCCCCTGTACTTTTGTGTGCCCTCTCCTTGCTTTTCCCTAGCTCTCACTGGTTTCTGTTTGCTTTTTCCTCCATTTTTTGAGTGCCTGTTCCTTGTTTTTCCCCATTTTCAATGATTTCTCCTTGCATTTCCTCCCATATTTTGTGTGCCCCTTGCTTTTTCCCTTGTTTTTTGTGTGCCTTCTCCTTGCTTTTTCCTTATTTTCACTGCTATCTCCCTGCTTTTTCTTCATTTTTGTGTGCCTTCTGCTTTCCTCCACCGCATTTTCACTGCTTTCTCATTGCTTTCCCCCGTTTTTAAGTGCCTTCTACTGCTTTTTTCTTGTTCTCGCTGCTTTCACCTTCCTTTTTTACTTCCCTCATTTTCACTGCTTTCTCCTTGCTTTTCCCTCATTTCCACTGGTTTCCCCTTGCCTCCCCCCGTTTTCTAATTCCTTCTACTTGCTTTTCCCTTGTTCTCACTGCTTTCTACTTGCTTTTTCTCTCTTTCTTGTGTCTCCTCCTTGCTTTATTCTTGTTCTCATTTGTTTCTCCTTGTTTTTTTCCCTTGCTTTTTATGTGCCTTCTCCTTGCTCTTCACTTGTTTTCACTGCTTTCTCCTTGCTTTCCCCCCATTTTTTAGAGCTTTCTCCTTGCTTCTCCCTCATTCTCCCTGCTGCGAGCTTGCTTTTTCACCTCCCCCATTTTGACTGCTTCCATCTTGGCAATTCCCCTGTTTTTTGTGTGCGACTCCTTGCTTTCCCTCATTTTCACTGCTTTTTTCCTTGCTTTTTTTCCCTGTAATTTGTGTGCCCTCTCCTTGCTTTTTCTTCTTTTTCACTGTTTTCTCCTTGCTTCTTCCCCATATTTTGTGTGCCCTCTCCTTGCTTTTTCCTAGTCTTCACGACTTTCTCCTTACTTTTTACCTCTTTTTTGTGTGTCTTCTCCTTGCTTTTCCCTAGTTTTCACTGCTTTTTCCATGATTTTTCTTAGAGTGCTTTCTCCTTTCTTTTAACCTTGCTATGCACTGCTAATTACCCGTCATAGTAAGAGTTATTTCAAGTAATTATATCTAATGCCCTAAGGTAACTATAACTCGTGTCCTGCCATGCACAGTTTTCAGATCAAACACTTTACTGTAAATGTTGCAATGATATAATCAATGATATCATAGAAGATACAATTACTGATGGGGGTGAAGTGCCCCAGCAGTAAGTGACATCATCTCTGTCAGAATCTTGGGTGATAATGTGGGCAAAGGACCTCTCTACCAAGTGAGCAAATGACAGTCCTTATATCCTAAATCTTTAGCAGAGATTGGATTATTTGCTTATCGATTTTGGCCATCAAAGTATATGCTTCTGGTGTTAACTTTGTGGACATATAGAGAACACTACTTCAATTCAGACTACACGTCTTTGATTAAATATCTATATTGTTACTTATGAATCATTGACTCAAAGAGAAATCACCATTTGACCCAGACAAATGTTACCTTAGAGTTTATATCTACCACTGATCAAAGAGCTAGATATTATCATGTTTCTTACAAAGGTCTGGCGACAGTTTTGATATCCTACAGACATGACAATGATTCTGCAGAAATAGAAAACATGATTATGTACAGTGTCAGGGACGGAGAATATGGTGATATTCATGAGCTAAATTGGAGTCATGGCTTAGCTAATTTGGAGAAAGATCTTAGGCACTTTGTGTCAGAAAACAGCTTCACTAGCCTACATTGGATACCACCATAGGCTACAATGGCAGTGAAGGGCTTTAGAAAGGTAAATGTTGAGCATCAGATTGCAGAAAGTTGATTTTCTGTTAATACGACATGCCACCAGCATGCGCTTTGGTGGACCTTGCTTGGCTTTGGTCTCCTGCTTCAGAGCAAGGTGGAGCAGACAAATTGGGACAGGCAGCCCAACTACATCAATTAGTTTAGAGATACAGTCGTATCTCTAAATAAATGAATCTACTTAATATTTTTTGTAATAAACATGTAAGAATTCCTTAGGGGAGCGGCCCAGCCCAGAGTCCTAATGAACACATAGCCCCTGCCCAAGTGTGCCTGAATTTGTGATCATTTCCAAAAACCGTGACACCACCTATCCAGGGGTAGCAACTGCAGCCCCTGAATAATCTTACTTGGAATCCATGAGGGTATTTTCTCTATCTATACGCAGAAGTACTAATATATCATTATAACAGTAGATTCGATTTTTAAGTCAATATGAAGTCAACAAAGAAGAGAGGCAGATTAGGAACAGGTCCAACCAAAATATGGATTGTAGTGTGTGTTGTACTCACTCACTCACTCAGACCCCAAGCCTCTACCTCCCTCCTACATCCACCCACTCACTCATTCTCTCACTCACTCTCCAAGCCTCTCCCCACTACACTCACTCTTACATACACACTCATTCACTCATTATATGACCTACTCATTAATTTACTCACAAATCAGTTTGCTTGCCGCACCACATATTAGCTCACTGATTCACTGCCTCACTGACCACTTGCTTCATTCACTCACAACCGTATCGACTCATTCACTTACTCACCACTTTACTTGCACACTTACCCAGTCAACATTCACTCACTACGTGCCCACTAGCTGGCTTTTTATTCACTCACATACTAAGTTACTCATTTATTCACTCTCTCTTTATACAACTTGCTCATTATGCCTCTAACACACTCAGGCGGTCATTCTGACCGCGGCGGTCGGCGGTCGCCAGAAGACCGCCGGCCGGCCCAGCGGGACAGCCCCTTCAACAATGAAGCCGGCTCGGAATGGAGCCGGCGGAGTTGAAGGGGTGCGACGGGTGCAGTGGCACCCGTCGCGATTTTCACTGTCTGCACAGCAGAAAGTGAAAATCTTTGTGGGGCCCTGTTAGGGGGCCCCTGCACTGCCCATGCCAGTGGCGTGGGCAGTGCAGGGGCCCCCAGGGGCCCCACGGCACCCGTTCCCACCATCCAGGTTCTGGCAGTGAACTCCGCCATAAACAGGCTGGCGGGAAGAGGGTCGGAATCCCCATGGCGGTGCTGCAAGCAGCGCCGCCATGGCGGGTTCCCTGGGCCTGCGGGAAACCGGCGGGAAACCGCCGGCTCCCCTTTTCCGACCGCGGCTTTACCGCCACGGTCAGAATCGCCCAGGAAGCACCGCCAGCCTGTTGGCGGTGCTTCCGCCGCACTCCGCCATGGCGGTCATGGACCGCCAAGGTCAGAATGACCCCCTCAGTCACCAGATCATCCATTCACTAATTTACACGCTCATTATTCTATTCACCCAAACATTAGTCAGTCTCTCACTCTCTCATTCTCCCATGCTCTTGCTCCTTCGTTCACTCACTACCTCAGTCTCTGATTCACTCGCTCAATCATCACTTCATAAATCTTTCACCACTAATTTACTCATTTCCCAACATAGCTGTCCATGCACCTAATCACTCAGCGCTCATTCATTCACGTATTCACTCAGTCTCATGTGAAAATATACTAGTCAGAATAGGTGACTTACAGAAACAGCTGCATGTCTTCTTTCTGATGGTAACATAGCCGTGCTAAACCGACACCATGATCTGGGGTAAAGAAGGCTATAGTTTGGGCTGCCGGGAAAGGGAGTGTTGTTATTTGCCCTGATAGAAGGCACAGTGAATTTAGTGAACTCTAGATTCCTGTCATGTTAGTCGTGTTTTTTTGCAGTCGGGAGCAGTGCTTTGTTTTTTCACTCCTCAATAGACCAATTTCCCCTTCGAAACGGGCGGCTAAAGATTCCACTTTGGGACCAGTGAAACCCCTGTTGACCTGGTTCTGTTTAATGTTTCAGCAATTGTTAGTAAAGCTAATTAGCTCTGGAAGAAGGTAGATGGTTTATACTATTTATACATTTATGGTAATTTTATGCATATAATTATTTAATGAAGTACAGCTTTGTGCGATCTAAAAACGGCTGTGTTTGAATTTCCTCTGGGCGATTGATGGAGGCTGAGAGAGGAAAACGCGCACGAAAGGATTTTGAGGTGACAGAGACAGAACTTTAAGGTACCACAGCTCTCAGCATCGCAGAACTTTGATAAATATGAAAATGTCAATGTTGTTTTCTCTGGGGGAAATTTTCACGGCGCAGAGTGTCATGTTTCACATGAGCAGCAAGGTGGCATAAGATATGCGGTATGAAACAGTGGGTGGAAGGGTAGATGGGAATTTGGAAGGGGGGGTGAATGGGAGGGTGGCCACCAAACATTCCTTTTAAAAGAGGAAACGTTCTAGGCATTTATGAAGAATTGTGCATTACTGTAGAGTTGTGCGTGAGAGCATTCCCATCAGAGATCCCAGTGCTTCACAGATACCCTTCCATCCAGAGAAAGACATCCTTGATAGACTTACTCTAACCCACAGTATCCAGTTCTCCGCTTCATCACTGACACATAAACAAGTAAATAAATTACAGACACCACTTCAGCTCTGAGCACCGAACCCTCCAGAGACAAAACTTATTTCCACAGATACCACTCTCAGGTAGAGCAACAAACCCTCAACAGATATCATTCCCACCCAGTGCACCTAGCCCTCACAGATACCACTCTCATCTTGAAAATGTAAAACGGTACACACACCAGTAAAACAAACAGGCACTTTTACTCCCAGAGCAACATATCCTCCATAAACACCACTTCTACCAAGAACACCCAACACTTCACAAACACCACCAAGACAAATAAACACTAAACCGCTGAAAGATACCACTCCTCCTAAGAGCGCCCAATACCTCACAAAAAACACTTCTACAACTGAGAATAAACCATCCTAACAATGCTCTACCACAAAGTGCAAAGCCTCCATACACACAACGTGTACCTAAAGGGCAAAACCATCCACAGACACCATTCCTTCCCAGAGTACTAAAACTTCTGCAGAAATCACTACTACCCAAAGTTGCAAACCCTAAATAAACATCACTCTCAACTGGAATACCAAATCATCTACAGACATCACTCCTACTCTGAGCAACACATCATCCACAGACAGACACAGCATCCACCCACAGGCACCACTCCCAACACTAGCACTCTACCCTCGAATTAGACTCAATTAGAGAAATAAGAACTACAAGGACACTGCTTTCAACAAAGCAACAAAGCTTCCACAGAGATGTCTCACCCAGAGCGATAAGTCCTTCAAAGACCCTATTCCCATCCAAAGCACCAATCTCTCAACAGACACCAGTCCTAAACAAAAGATACGTTGGATGGCTTGTTGCTCACTAATACCAACAAACCCTTTATAGACACCACTTTCACTCAGAATCCAATATTCCCACAAATACCATTCTCCCTTAAAGCAACACACATTCTACTGATACCACTCCCCTCTACATCACCAAACACTCCACAAACATCACACACACACTCAGAGCACCCAACCATTCACAGTCACCAATTCTACCCAGAGCAACAAACCCTCCATAAGCAGTGCTCTCATACAGAGAACAGAGCACTCTATAAACAGTACTACAACTGTGAATTCACATCTACCTTCAGACAAAACCATCACCAAGAGCCACTCATTTATGGACACCACACTACCTAAAAGAACACCCAATTCTCCACAAACACTACTATCAATCAGAGCAACAACCTCTACACAGACATTATGCCCAAGCAGGAAACCCAACACTTGACAGACACTGCTCACACTCAGAGGGCAACAGCCTCAATAGACACCACAACCCCTGAGCAACAACAGCCACCGCAAACACAACTCTTACCCTAAGCAGGAAATAGTTTTCAGGCACCACGATCACACAGATTACTAAACCTACCACAGGCAACATTCCCACAACCAGACATCACTCCCACCTACAGCAAAAATCCCTCCACAGGCATCACACCAACCCAGAGCACCCAACCCTCCATAGACACTGATCCAACCCACAGGCGCCACTTACTTATCAACAAACCCTCCACTCTCCTCCAGATCAATAAACCTTCCACAGTGACAACATCTACACAGAGCACCAGTTCTCCACAGACACTATTCCCATTCAGAGCACTTAACGCTCCACAGACTACGATGACAAACACCTCTTGTGCCCTCTGTTCTGTGGGATTTGCACATATGGCCCATGTTGCCTTTACCTGGTGGCACCAAACAGCCTCCTTCACACACTTGTATCCCTCCTAGAGCTCTTCTCCCCCTTAAATCTCCTGCACCAATGCTTTCCCCGGTAACATGCCTGTAAGAGAATCACGTTTCCTAATTATTAGTCGCATCTACTTTTACCAGTTGTATGTAACCATTAGGTGTATTTTTCCATTTGCCTTGGTCATTGGTGCCAACTGGCATGACCTATTTACTCTTGTTTTTGGCAGTTGGTAAACTGATTTCTAACCACCATTTGCACCTGCAAGGGGTCACGTCCATTAAGTTAACATTCTTCCATATTTCTGTTGGAACTTTTCAGCTCCTCCACGTGAGCCCCGTGCCCTCCCAAAATAGTCTTCCCATCAAGGATATAAACCCCATCAAAACCCATAGTCGGCACCTGGCCTCATTCCAGCCCTGCACAAGCATCTTCCCTGCACTCACCTTCTGAGTCACTGGGAACGTCCAGTGCGCTAGTCTTCCAAGCCTTTCTGTGATCCTGTGATTCTGACTCTGGCTATGTCTCTAGTGTCTTCACGCCTTGAGCTGCGATTCAACCTTGTCTTGTAGTTTCTTGCTCCTCAGCCTTTAGCCTTCCTCTGGATTCCTGTAGGAGAACATATTCCCAGGATTAGTACTGTTTCTCAGGTTAATGCACACTAATTCGTGGTTCAGCTTTGGGCATTGTCTATAACCAAGTTCTTTTGAGGAGATTCAACCCCTTCTTGACATATGGACTTAATGTGTTCTGATGATTTGAAAATCCTAGGACTCCTAACACCTTACCATATGGACGCTTCAAACTTTATTTGACTTTGATCTATAGATATTCATGTTTGTATTTTCTACAAGATCCTTGTATTCAGAGCTCGAAAAGACTCTGAGTGCATGATTGTGATTCTTTAACTTCAGAATTGAACTTTGGTGTTTTGGACATTTTGTGGAATGCCAGAAAACTCCAGCTTTACCTTTTGAATTTGTATCTGCTTTAAAACCTAATTTTATGATGAAGCCTGTAAGTATTATTATTGTAAATAACTGTTTAAATAAACACCATATGCTGAGGTCTGTTAGTCAACTACTTTTGTTGTTGTTTCTAGTGTACTGTACCAGCATCCACATTCTAAGGTCTAGAGAGTACAGATCTACATATTCAGTGTCACAAGGCAGCAGAGCAGGTCCTGTGACACAAGTCCATCTTTTTCTTGTTTTATCTCAAACCCCCTTCCCCTCGGAGGCAGTTACTGAATAAAGGTTGTTGTTACTTGATTTCATTTTCTGGCTCAGGCAGGATTAGAAGTCCAGCATCGCATCCGTGGTCGGAACCAGGTGAGTGCATGAGAACTCCAATCCTTCCCCCAGATAACACTCCCATATAAAACAACAAAACACCACAGACAACACTCCTACCGTGAACACTGAGTCCTCCATAGACACAAATCCTTCCAAACACATTCCTCCCATCCACATCGACAAACCATCTACAGGCACCGCTCGCATTCATAACATCAAGCCTGCCACAAACACCAGTCCTAGCAAAAAGAGAAAACCCTCCAGAAACATCACTTGGTCACTAAGCACAAAGCATTCCAAGGACATCAATTTCACCCAGAGCAGATCACCCTTCGGAAGCACCACTCCTATACAAAACATAAAGGGGCATATTTATACTCTGTTTGCGCCGGAATTGCGTCGTTTTTTTTTACGCAATTCCGACGCAAAACTAACTCCATATTTATACTTTGGCGTTAGACGCGTCTAGCGCCAAAGTCCATGGAGTTTGCGTAATTTTTTTGCGTGGACACCTACTTTGCGTTAACGATATGCAAGGTAGGCGTTCCCATCTAAAAAATTGACTCCGAGGCATGTGCGCCGTATTTACACTCCCGGGCAAAATTCACGCCCGGGAGTGGGCAGGTCAAAATAAATGATGTACGGCCGCTTTTGCGCCGTTTTTTAGCGCCTGGAAAAGGCAGGCGTTAAGGGACCTGTGGGCTCTGAAGGAGCCCAGAGGTGCCCTCCCATGCCCCCAGGGACACCCCCTGTCACCCTTGCCCACCCCAGGAGGACACCCAAGGCTGGAGGGACCCATCCCAGGGACATTAAGGTAAGTTCCGGTAATTATTATTATTATATATTTTTTTTTTTGGCATAGGGGGGCCTGATTTGTGCCCCCCTACATGCCACTATGCCCAATGACCATGCCCAGGGGACAGAAGTCCCCTGGGCATGGCCATTGGGCAAGGGGGCATGACTCCTGTCTTTGCTAAGACAGGAGTCATTTCTATGGGGGTTGGGAGTCGAAAAAAATGGCGCAAATCGGGTTGAGGCGAAAAATTTGCCTCAGCCTGACTTGCCCCATTTTTTGGCGCCCAAGCTCCATATCCCCCTACGCCGGCGCTGCCTGGTGTACGTCGTTTTTTTCCACGCACACCAAGCAGCGCCGGCGGCTAACGCCAGCTAACATCATTGATTAAATACGGCGCCCGCATGGCGCTTCAGAAAGGCGTTAGCCGGCGCTAATTTTTTTGACGCAAAACTGCGTTAGCGCAGTTTTGCGTCGAAAAGTATAAATATGGCCCAAAATACTTAAACTGTTGGAATTAAAATGTAACTAATTTCTAAGATCATTTATAGTATTTTGCAACATTTTGTCAAATGGTCTTCATACAAACTTTGTTGTGGTTATTACAAACAGTGCTCTCCAATCAGATAATTCAATCTCCGAAACTTTTTGAAGATGTTCATGTGACCTTGAAGACTCCGGTATTGTCATAGATTCATATTGTAATTTCAGTTAGTCCAGCCTGTGGAGTGTTTAGACCATTAATTCTACAGCTGTCAAGATAGCAAATAATACGTCCTGTTTCAAGTCTGAAAATGTAAAATGCTACACAAATAAATGTGCTGCAGACCTGCTACAAGCACAAATCCTGGCACTTTTCAATCAACAAATTGAAGCTTTACTGATCAGTAACGCTCTGGCTGTCATCCTGTACTCGAAGTGTCACTACTGAGCAGGTGAGCGTGTTACAGTACTGACTAGAAGTGCTGCGACAGCTCTGTTTGCTCTACAGTTTTTTTGAGTCCGACCACAACTGCTTTCAAACTTACCATGTCAATGTCACCTACTGCCCTATAAGCGGACTAGTTAGACTGTGAATTATTACGAGATCCGTTTGACCGATTTAATGTCATTGACCCCACATTCAAATGCTCTACAAATGTCATACAAAAAAAACCTTAAATTAAAAAAGGGACATAATACACAGCACGTCATGTTTTATAATTGTAGTCTGGGAAAATCCTTTGGAGTGGGGATCCATTGCACAACAAATAGCATCGCCTTTACATGTGCTTCTAAAACCATTTACACTTTGGGGCAGATTTATAAGGCCCTATCACCAGCTCTACACTGCGCTGTATTTACAAGGTGGCGTTAAGCCACTTTTTGTGGATTAACGCCACCTTGTACATAGAGCCCCTTCACACGCAGCACTTTGCGTGGAAGAGGCGTGCAATGGGTGTTGATGAGGGCGTGCCACAGCAACACCCATTGCATTTTGAAGCTGCCCCAGATTTATGAGTTTTTGTAAACCTGAGGCAGAGCCAAATTCTAACACCACCCTAGCAGTGGAGTGAGAATGGAGCAACGAGGAGAAATGCTTTCATTTGTCCTGTTTTTTTGCTCTTTCTGTGTGTGCTGCATTCTGACGCACACATAGAAAGAGTAAAAGGCCATTGAAGATTGTTTTTGGCAGGAAGATGTCCCTTCCTGCACAAAAACAATCTCCCCTACATCGCAGCCATCCTTGCACTATGGCGCAAGGGTGGCTGCGTTGCCGCTCCCTGCATTTTGAAAATGACGGAGCGCAGCACTGCTAAATTGGGTGGAGCGCTGTGCTCTGTCATTTTCTCATAAATGTGGGCGTTTTACTGTTGCTACTATTGCCACTTTCCCCAGTAATCGTTTTAGTGCTGCTCTACCCACTGCTTGACCAGTTACTATTGGTAGTAATATTGGTTCTACTAAGGTTATGAGCAGGAGTGTGCGAAATTTGAGAAATTTCCTTTTTCGTAATTACTTGAAATTTTCCAATAGTTGTATGAAATTATCGTAAATTGGGTGAAATGCTAATTTGCCAATTAGAGCTATGTTTTAAAATGAAATGTGTCCTTGCATCCCAAATGGACATGAGGAGGCATTTTGCGATAAAAAACATTACTGCAAAAAATACAAGTACTGCGACCAACGGCTGCTTATGTCTGGTTCTTTTTGTGCTCCTGTGATTGGATGTTTACAAGAACGGATTTGAAATTACCTGACAGGGCATCATTTGAGTAATTTCTCAAAACAAGTTTAAGGTGAAATGCCAGTAATTCTGTGAGATTATGTCAGTGTAAGGAAAGATTCACTCCAGTCTATTTATTAGTAGTTTAATTAGTATATGTTGCACCATCATTAATATTAATACTATTACTGTCACTGCTTTGTAGGTAGTACAGGCATTATTACTACTATTAGTACGCAAGCTCTAGTTCCTATTTCCATTAGTAGTGCCTCAGTCACTCCTGCTGCTCCTACTGGTTCCACTGGAACTGATTCTTCTATTATTGTTAGCAGACGTGCAACTACCAAGTTCTGCTCAGAGACAGTAGTACCCGGAGTGAGATGAATGTTTACCGATGGAGCTAACCGTGATTTGTAATTTTCAAGTCGTGAATTTGAATCTACTAAAGACTGATTCGGCCTTACATCTTTCTGAAGGTCGGTAAATTAAGGATCCCAATAGGGTCGTGCTCATCCCTGAATTATAGCTTGTAGGCACCAGAATTGCTCCACACAAATATAAGGGGCATATTTATACTCCATTTGAGCTGAATTAGTGTCATTTATTTTTATGCTAATTCAGCACAAACTTAACTCCATATTTGAACTTTGGCGCTAGACCTGTCGAGTGCCAAAGTTCTTTTTTTGCTAGTGGGAAACTACTTTGCGTCAATGAGATGAAAGGTAGGCGTTTCTGGCCCAAAAAATGACTCTAAGATCCAGGTGCCTTATTTATCCTCCTGTGTAAAAATGGTGCATGGAAGATAGGTGGGCCTAAATAATTGCACTAAGCTTGCTTAGTGCCATTATTTAACGCCTGGATCAGGCAGGCGTTAGTGGACCTGGGGGACCATTTCCATGGTGGAACACCATGGAAAGTGTCCACAGGTGCCCCCCCAAGCCCCATGGACACTCCCACCCCCACCAGAGGGACAGCGGAGGATGTGGGACCCCCATTCCAGGTAAGTAAACGTAAGTACAGGTAAGGGTTTTTAAAATTATTTAAAATGCCATTGGGAGACCTGAAATTGACCCCCTTACATGGCACTGGAAGCAATAGCCATGCCAGGGGACCCTTGTCCCCTGCGCTGGCCATTAGGGTGGTGGACATCACTCCTGTCTTTTATAAGACAGGAGTCATGTGGTATGGTAGGTTTAGCGCCAAGAAGTTACGTTAATCTAGTTAGTCATCTTTTTTTACTCTAACCAGCCTAACATAATTTTCTGATGCAAAACCCCCTTCTCCCATACCTCCTCCCCACTCTGCTAACGTCCTTTTCCTTGACGTTAGCCCACCCTTTGTGCCTGCTAGCGTCATTCCATAAATAAGACTCCCAGCCGATTCTTGGAATGGAGCTAGCCGGCAGTAAACTTTTACATGCAAAACTGCATTAGCACATTTTTGCGTGAAAAAGTATAAATTTGGGCCTAAGTTCTTCTTCATCATCATCATCGTCTTTATCATTTTCATCTTCATTTCTTCCATTTCTTCTTTTTGATTTTCTTCTTTTTTGTAATTTTCTTTGTTTACATCCTCTTTATTTTCTACTTTTTTTCCTCCATTTTTTCTTTTCGTTTTTCATATTATTAGCCTCCATTTCCTTTAACCTTTTCTTGTACTTCATGTTCTTCCTCTTTTTCTTCTTCCTCCTCTTAAACTACTATGAACAAGATTACTGCTGGATCTACATCAAATTCCACTTCTGGAGCCATGAAATTAATTACATCAATTGCACCACTACTACTAGCCAAGCTTATACATTTAGTAGTCTATTGTTACTGCTGCAGTTAAATTTCTTTAAACGGGGGACATCCCTCTCGCCTGCATCATACATTATCTTGTTTATTATGCACTCATCTTTTTCACAAACTCTATGAAATTATCATTTTGCAAATAAACAAGTCTATGTTGAGAGCCTTTGCTCAATAAAAGCGGACTAACCAAAACTCAATGAGTTGACCTCATATTCTTCTTGCAATCCTGCTAAACAGTGCTGGCACTGTCCCATTACGTACATTGCCATCTGCGGCCCTATTGCACAAAGTGCCCTGGGAGGGCAATGAGCGTTTGCACAACTTTGTGCACCCCAGGGCACTTTAGGATTACAGAAAGGGCTGCAGACACTTGTGCGGCCCTTTCTGTAATACAGATAGCACTGGCACACTTGTAGCACCAGCGATATCATCAGAGGGTATTCCCTGATTTGCATTGGGGAGTGGCCCCATGTAAATGAGAGAATCTCTTTGCCTCTGTGCCTGTGCCTTATTATAGATGCTGGTGCAAAGAAGCTCTCAGGAGGCGCACTGCCATTGAACTGCCCTGATGGCAGCCCTCTGGTGGGGGTCAAGGGGAGCCTATGGACACCCCAGACTTCCTCATGCACGCAGGTGCAGTCACTCACTGCACCCACCTGCAAGGGAATCTCTCTCCTTTCTTAAAAGTGAAGGCACCTTGCCGTCTGCACAGTGAAACACGGAGCAGCTGCTTCAAAGCTGCTCCGTATTTCACTTGAATGTGCTACCCCAGGAAAGCATGAGTTTGCTGCTGCCCTGGGGGCAGTGCATTCATTCTAATACAGCCCACTTTCCTTGTATGCGCAGGGCGCACCTTTTGAAAGGTGCGCCCTGGCGCAAACAAGGAATATGTGCCGTTTCGGGGGAAACATCCTTTTTTCCGACTTTTTTTTTCCGAAAGTCGTGGTTTACGAAAGCGCAACAACGCATTTTTTAACAACGACTCCGGTACAAAGAAGGGAGTTGGCGAAGGTAAGTGGTGGGTTTAGGTTTTAGGGAGGGGGTGGGGGGGTGCGGCGTTTTTGGTTTTGGGGAGGGGGTGGGGGGTTTTAGATTTAGGGGTGGGGTTGGGGGGGTGGGTAGTTTTTGGTTTTGGGGAGGGGGTGGGGGGTTTTAGATTTTGGGGTGGGGTTGGGGGGGTGGGGTGTTTTTGGTTTTGGGGAGGGGCAGGGGGGTCAGGGGGTTTTAGGTTTTGGGGTGGGGTGGGGGGGTGGTGCGTTTTTGGTTTTGGGGAGGGGTGGGGGTTAGGGGGTTTTAGGTTTTGGGGTGGGGTTGGGGGGGTGGGGTGAGGGATGTAGGGTAAATGGTGCCTATTACTAATGCTTTTATCAGGAATGCCTTTACAACGAAATATCGTTGTTAAGGCATTCGTGGTAAAATCATTAGTAGTAGCAACGAGGTCGGTGTTCCAACCTCGTTGTTAAGGTAGTAGTTGTTTTTGAAGTCGTTGTTTCGTCGTATTATCGCCATATCGATATCCAGACTCTGGTAGTTAACCAGTGGCATCACCAGTGCATAATGGGCAATAGCAAAAGGAAGGAAATGGGCCCCTTGGCCTCAGTTTGAACGGTGAAATACAACAATAATCAGGGTTCAGTGAGCCACTCAGGCCTGTGGGCCTGTGCCACCACACCTGCTGCACCATTGAAAGCTATGCCCCTCTGCTTAACCAGAATAAAGGATGCAGTACTTGTGAGCACAGCTGCTTGTGCCCATTTACAACACTGATACCCTAGAGAAATCTGCTAAAAATGTTCAATTGAAAGTAAGGCAGACTTAGTAGGCCGTGTCTATCACACTATATTTGGTATTACTTCATTGTGAGTCTTTGGTCCATCTGTGAATGGCTGCTACCAGGGCGGTTGCTTCCATAAGACGAGGTAAGGGAGGAGAATCTGTGCCCTATCTAATAATGGTGCCAGTGAATGCAAGCTACCCCCATCTCCCAAGAATGCATGCTTTTTTAAGTGTTGGGTGGGGTAACTCCAGCATACAAATCTCCTCTGTTGCTTTGGAGCTGAAAATACTCCTATATGTTTGATTGGTGCTTCTTCTGTTTAGATACTCTTGCTCTGCAGAGAAGATGCCCTACTCTCATTATGTGAAAAAGTAGGGCTGGTAATACGTACAAGGAAAAAAATCTGTTTTTAAAGTCAGGTTGAGCTACCCTGTGACAACAAGCGATGTTATGTGGCAGACATTTTTAGGCAAAACAGCAGCTTCAAAAAAATTATGGTTTTAATAGAGCTTATGTAATTTACATATGTCTTCTTAAAATGAAGCCCCTCTTTGGTATCACTTGTTGGAATGAAAAATCTTTACACACTCGGGTGTCCAAAATAGGTACCCGAGTATCAGATCTCCTGCCATATTTTGAGGATAATCGCAGAAAATACTTTTCTGATACAATGAATCTAAATGGAACTCATTAACATAGTTAGGAGTTATGCTGAAAATCTAAGATGGAACCAGCTCTCCTGGACTGACATTGGAAACCAGTATCTGCTGTTTTTCTTGACCAGTTCTTTACATTTCCCATAAGCAATTACTTCTCAAAGCCTCGTTGACACACAAATAGGGGCTGTGAATCAGTGCTCTGCATCCACTGCTCCTCTCACTTGTCAGTCACATTTGTACTTCTTGCAACTACTGCTTACAGGCTGGTTCCAATTGATCAGCCTATTTTAGCTGTTAACTGTATTTTCAATCAGCGACAGCATTTTGTCTGTGATTTTGTCTGTGCGCAAGTGCACATCCTCCTAAAAAAGCAGACTGCTTCAATGCCTGGGCTGGTTTTACGAACACATGCAAGATACATTTAGAGAAAGGCATTTTAGGTGATTTTAATGCCTATGGCATAAGTTTTTAAATTAATTAATTAATTGATAAAACATTACAGGCCTGCTAACACCAGAATGTAAACTTTGCCAATAGATAATAATAATGTTGGATTGGGGACAACCTTCTTTTGCTTTTAATGAGGTATCAAAACTAAGTTGTTCAGCTGGCTTCTGGCTTTACACGCGTTTTTTCTATTTGCCCAGTTCAGGCAAGGATTTAGAGCGTTAATAACTTTGCAACAGGGGGACATGATCCCTCAGGGTAATATCAGACCTATATCCATGAGCAGATGAACTATCAATGCCTACAGTTCAGAAGTCGATCGAACAAATTAACTTTCCTTGAGAAAAATGTTTGAACATTTTTATCACAGTGGAACCCGCGCAGTACATTTCTGGAATCGACTTTTCTCTAGGGGCATCTCCTTTCAGTGAAGGAGAAAACTTGCAGGGCGTGAGACAGAAAGTTCTGTTTTTCACACTTCGGACTAAAAATACATAACAAAACTGGAGCTGGGATAAATTGCATGAAAGGCGGAGGGAAGGTGTTCACACAAACGCTTTTGAGTTGCCCGTAGAATCTCGGATTTCTCAGGACACTTAGCAAAGAAGTAGGTGGATTTCAACGGAAATATTCGTCGTATTAGCAGGGACAACAGGAACCAGGCAGAGTAAGTGGATTATAGCTCAGCTATTAACCAGTGGCGGCTGGTGATCTTTGAAAGTGATCAGGCGCGATACTTTCCCGAATTTCAGCTGGAGAAGCAAATTATTTCTTCTAGGATGTCTTGGGGAGGCCCTCTTTTCAAGAACATTTTCGAATTACATTGAATCAAATTACCCAAATGGTGAATTTTAAGTCACTTTTTTCCTCAAAAAGTATGCAAAAAAGCAACAGTCTCTGAAAAGGCAGTATTTAAACATTTCAGCCCTGATTTACAAAAAAATCACATAATGTAGTGCAGCAAGTAAGGTTGCTGAGCTGCATAGCGTAAATGAGAGAACGCAGGAAATCGCCATATCTACTGGGATGTGGTACTGTTTTGCGCTCTCCCTGGTCTGTGCACTTTAAGCTGTCATTCATCATAGTGCAAGGGTGTCCGCATTGTGATAAGCATACGTTTTAGTCCAGGAAGGGGCTCCCTTCCTGTACAAAGACATGCTTGAAGACATTACCGCCTTGTATGTGTGCTAGTAAGTGCAACACTCATGCAAAGAGGGAAAACAAGGAGAAATTACAAGATTTCTCCTTGTTATGCCTGGTTTAGGGAGGTGCAGGATTGTGGCGCAAATCCATGTTTATTATTCTTTATAGATATGGATTTGTGTCAAAACCTATCAGTGGTTGCATGGGATCGCCCATTTACCATCATGGGAGCGCAGTGCCCAGCCTTATGTTACCTTTTGTTACAATTCAACACCAATCATGTTTTGCGTTGGATTGTAAATTCCAACACAACACTTTGCATTGGGTTTGCTTTAAAAAAGTAACACGAACCTGATGCAAGGTCTCTGTAAATCAAGCCAGTGATCGCAGGAGCGGAATCATTTTGTTTTTTGAATCATGGTTTGGTAAATATAACTTTAGTAAAAACGTACCTATGGTGTGTCTGGCCCAGTATTTCTGACATGGTTGCCCCTCTTGCCAAAAAGTACAGACAGTGTGCAAGTGTCTGTGTCAAAAGTTTGCCGTTGATGGGGTCATTTTTATGTGTGAGTGACCCCTGTTCAAAAATTAGATCTAGTTTGCCAGAGCCAGCATTTTGTCATTGTTGCTTCCTCCCAAATGCCAGGCTTGCCCTCCCAAATGTCAAGAATTACCTCTAATGTGTCAGAGAATGTGTTTTGCTAGGGGTACCCCAAATACCAAGAACTTCTTCCAGCATGATAGCACTAGTATTTTGCCACTGTGCCAGTTAGAACAAAATGTATCTCCATACACAGGTTTTACTACGGGTGTCCCATGTGGCAAGTATTAACTTTAGTCTGCCGGTGCTAGTATTTCTTCACAGATACCTGTTATGTTAAGAATTAACTCTTGTGTGCTAGACCCTGCATTTTGCCTTGGGTGCCTCTGTCAGCCAAAACTTACCTTGAGTATTCCAGTTCCAATGGAAGCTTGCAAGTATGCCAACATATTCCTACTCCCTTACACTAATTCAGACTCACTAGAACTCACACACTTATTCTCACTCATTCTCATTCTTCCATTTGTTCATTCTCACTCTCTCATTCAATAACTTAATTCACCCCCCTTCATACTCAGTCACACTCACCCTTATCTAACTCACTCATTCTCAATCTCAAATATTCTCACTCATTCAATAGCATTTTCTAACAGGTCTCAAAGGACTTTCAGCATGTCAGCAGCAGCAACAGACCAGGTCTCTATGCTGACATTGTGGTGATGCTGGATTTCACATATTCTATTGGGTTTTGTCAATACCTCAGGCAGTTCTCCACATGAAGTACAGATAAGAGCAGGTGACACCAAACAGCCTAAGGCAGCTCTGATTACCCTCCTAGCATCAAGTTCTCTCATTTGTATGTGCATTCCAAGAAGAAGAATGGAATCTTCCTGGACAGTCTTTTCTCCTGGAGGTAGAAAAGCAGGAATACTTCTATTTCATAGGTTGGCCTCTGTTCTCAAGCACATTGTGTAGTTTTCAGCTGAAGTTCTCTCACCTATAGGAGACTGGCTGCTAGGCAGGTGCTTGCCTTGCCGATATGAGTAGCTCTTAAGTACTCTCAGGAGCATTCTCTTCCTTAGTCAAAATATCCTTAAACTGGAAAGAATGGTAATGGGCTGGGTCCCACTTGTATACTGCTCTTACAAATACTGAAATGTTAATCCACTCCCTCATGTCTTGGAACTGGTTTGGGATAAATCAGTTTCAAATGAAATTTTCTGGCTGTTCCTTATACACAGCCTTGTGGAAGGTGATGAATCTCACAGCTGATAGTGACAATTCTAGGCCCAAGACCCAAGCAAGAGGATCAAAATATGAACATAGTGGAGTGTCAAGGCACTCCCCCTATCTGTCATCATCCTTACTGAAGTAGTACTCAGTGAAAGAAAAAAGGGACAGGCCTTTCTAGAAACTAACCTACATCTAACAACAGAATCCATTGGCTCACTGTCAACCTATACCATCACACAAATGGCAGTGCCCAGTAAGAACTAATCCACATGCGTTTCTAAAATGTCAACCAAGAATTTCTAAGTATAACTATGTCAAATTAAAGACAACCCATAATGGATCTGCTGGTCCAAACAACCTTATAACACAATGAGGGGCATATTTACGGTTATGGGGTGCAGGCCAAGTTACCTTGTTGAGCTGCTCTGCATTACAGGTAAAGAGCAGGAATGTGGTGTATCTACTGCCGCCATCACATTCTTGTTCTTTCCCCCTGTGCTAGTGCTGTTTCAGCATCCTAGCGCCAACACAGGCATCCTTGCACCATGGTGCAAGTTGCCTATGTTGTATGCAGGATTATAATGAGCAGAAAGGGACACCTTCCTGTTCAAAAGCAATGCTGAGGCACTTTACTCTTTCTATATGTGCTGCAAAATACAGCACACACAGAAAGAGGAAAATACGAGGATAAATAAAAATATTTTTCCTTGTTGTGCCTCCCCTGGGTAGGCATGAGGGTAAGTAGCATCTTCAGGTTTACAAGTTCTTGCACATCTGGGGATGTGTCAAAATCCAAGAAAATTGCATGGAAACACCCACTGCAATGCCCATGGAATGCCTACCCAGGGCAGAGTAGCTCAACACTGCAACTTTCTCTGCGTAGCACTACTCCAGCTGTATGAGGCTACTCAAGCCATGCACAGTGTTTTGCATGGCCTCATAAATCTGAGAGCCTTGCATCACGCATGTGGCACTTTGTGTGGTGCAAACGTGACGCAAGGCTCTCATAAATAAGGGCCTGAGTCCTGGCACCATCAGACCTCCCAAGTACACCCATCAAGCCCACTTAAGATGTCAGTGCATGTGCCACATAGGTAAACATTTACATTATTGGGGCCAATAGTCACAATACTCTGACCCAGAATACAGGCCTGTCTAATACTATAGGCCCTAAAATGGAGTGGGCTACCTCCACCACTTTATGTCAACAACCCAGAACGTGGAGAATAGTTGCAAGTTGGTACAGAGACCACCCTTCTGCCTCAACCTGTTCCCACAGAACAGGTTCTAGACACCAGAGTCATCATGGACAGGCCTAGGTTCACCATATACAGTGGATTAGCATGTTAGCTGGGCCAAAGCCAATGTCAGGATGCCAGTTTCACATGCAGTGAGATCACTCTGGGTGGGGGTAAATGCCTGTTTACTGTGCAGGGGACATTCCCATCCCCACAAATGTAGGAGGCTGGCCTGGTTTGTAGTGGGTACCTTGGGTACTTACACCTTATACCAGGTCCAGTTATTCCTAATTAGTGGAGTAGTAGTGTTCTAGCAGCTTAGGCTGATAGAGGTAGCTATAGCAGAGCAGCTTAGGCAGAACTAGGAGACATGCAAAGCTCATGCAATACCACTTATAGTTACACAGTACTTACACGCAAGTAAAGACAATACTTAGGGGGTCATTCCGACCTCGGCGGTCTTTTCAATAGACCGCCGAGGGACCGCCGTACGGAAGACCGCCAGTGCTGGTGGTCTTCCGCATGGGCCATTCTGACAGGTGGCAGCGCTCCGCCCGTTTCCGGACGAAGAGCCGCCAACAGCCATACTGGCGGCAGGCGGGGAAGGGGAGGTAGCTCCACCTCCATCGCCACGCCAACAGAACACCGCCCAGCGAATCACGACCTGTGATTCGCTGTGGCGGTGTTCTGTTGGCGTCGCGGTGTCGGCGGAGCTGCCCGTTCCCTCCCGGAGGATCACCAGGAACAGGTAAGGTGATCGTCCGCTAGGGAAGGGGGGTGGGAGGGTGTTGTGAGTTGTGTGCGTGCATGGGGGTGTGCGTGTGTGTATATTGAGGGGGCGTGTGAATGCGTGCATGAATGCGGGGGGGTGTGTGTATGTGCATGATGAATGCGTGCATGAATGCGGAGGGGTGTGTGTATGTGCATGATGGCGTGCCTGTATGTGTGTATGTGTGTTTATATGTTGTGGATCGGGGTGGGGGACGGGGGTCCTGCAACATTTTGGGGGTGGCAGGGGTGGTGGGGGGGTAGGGGAGGGAGTCAGGGTGGGGGTTGGGGGTGGGGGAGACCCCTATCAGTGCCAGGGAAGGGATTCCCTGGCACTGATAGTGCTTACCGCCATGGATTGAATGACGGTCCCCAACCGCATGAAATCCATGGCGGTAAGCCGGGGTCAGGCGGGTTGGAATACCGCCGGCGGTATGTGACGACCGCCGGGCTGGAGACCCAGGTCTCCAGCCCGGCGGTCGTTACCGCCGTGGCGGTCGGAACGGTGAAGCGGCGGCTGACCATGGCGGTAACCGCCATGGTCAGAATACATGAAAAAAGACCGCCAGCCTGTTGGCGGTCTTACCGCCGCTTCACCGCCGACCGCCAGGGTCAGAATGACCCCCTTAGTGTTACCAAAAATAAAGGTAGTTCATTTGGGTGACACAGTACCAAAAATATCTTAGAGGTGACACTCCTTCTGGAGGTAAGTATTATACACAATATATGCACTAGACACCAAAATAAGTTAAGTAATTATACATAGGATAGTGCACACAATAGGAAATGCTATAGTACGCAATGGGAGAAAATAGGTCTGGGGCAACATAAACCATATACTAAGAAAGTGGAATGTGAATCACAAATCCCCCCTAGACAAGTGTAGTGTGTGCAGAATCGCTTGAAGGGTAAGAATATAGTAAAGGTAAGTAAATTACCCCACCTCAGAGCCCAGAAAAGCAGGAGTAAAGTACTGAAAGTTTACTTAGGACACACTACACCTAATGATTGGGATATTGCAGTAACCAACCAAGTCTGCAAACAACAACTGCTGGATTCCTGGACCTGAAGACCTGAAAAAGAAGGGGACCAAGTCCAGAAGTCAAAGGAAGTTCCAGGAAGGGCAGGAGCCCCTGCCAACCCAGAAGAGGGTGCAAAAGAAGAGTCCCCGGTTGGACAAAGACTGCAGGAATGCACCCTAGGAAGATGCCAGCGAGTTCCTGCATGATGCAGAAGATGTCCCAGGACATGAAGATGGATGCAGATGTGATTTCGTGTCGGAAGTCACCAACAAGCCTTGGTTACGACAAATATGTATTTTGCATCAAAATGGTGCTGGCTGGACCCAGGGGGGACCCGGGGGGCATCATCTCTGTGTGAGGAGAAAGAGGAGGCTCTGAGCACTTTAGAGAGCCCTCAGGATGCCAGAGAGCACCCACGGGAGTCCCAGGACACAGAGACAAAGGAGGTGCAAAATGCAGTTGGTGCAGCACAATAAAGGAAGGTCCCACGCCACCTGAGAACAGCTCAGTGAGTTGAGTGTCACAGGATGGACTGCTGGGGACCTGGGCCAGGCTGTGCATGAATGAATTTTTCAAATAGTGCACAGAGGCCTCAGGAGGTAAAGAAGACGCAGTACACAGGGGTACCGTCGCTCTCATGGAAGGCAAGGTCTTACCTCCTCCAAATTGTGTCAGCAGGACCTCAGGACAGTCTATGTCGATGGGGTCCATCCTGTGTGTCCTTAGGAGCACGCTCGTTACTGTGAGAGGAGTCCAAGGGTACCAGTCGTCATCGTGGAAGGTGCCTGCTTGAGCAGGGGAGTGACTCCGTCAACCCACAGGAGATTTCTTCGGTCCTTCTGGTGCAGAATGTAGACAGGGAGCCCCAGAGCATGCACACTGTGGAAACTGTTTGCTGGCTGGAGCTGAAGTTGCAGAAGAAAAGTATCCCTTGTGGATACTTTGTTGCTGTTACACCGGTTCCTGGAACATGCTGCGGTTGATCCGAGGTCAGAGGATGAAGTAGTAGTTGCAGAGGATTCCTGAAGGAAACTTGGAAGCAGAATCTGAAGAGAACCCACAGGAGAGACCCTAACTAGCCCTGAGAGGGGATTGGCTACCTTATCAGTTAAGGACCTATCAGGAGGGGTCTCTGACATCACCTGCTGGCACTGGCCACCCAGAGCCCTCCAGAGTGCCCTCACACCATCCAAAGCAAGGTGGCTGAAGTCTGGGACACACTGGAGGAGCTCTGGGCACCACCCCTAGAGTGGTGATGGACAGGGGAGTGGTCACTCCCCTTTCCTTTGTCCAGTTTCATGCCATAGCAGGGGACAAGGGGTCCCTGTACTGGTGTAGACTGGCTTATGCAAGGAGGGCACCATCTGTGTCCTTCAAATCATTTCCAGAGGCTGGGGGAGGCAACCCCACCCACCTGTAACACCTGCTTCCAAAGGGAGAGGGTGTAACACCCTGCTCTCAGAGGAAATGCTTTGTTCTGCCTTCCTGGCACTGAGCTGCTCAGAACACAGGAGGGCAGAACCCTGTCTGTGAGGTGGCAGCAGCTGTAGCTGCAGTGCAAGCCTCAGAGAGCTGGTTTGGCAGTACTGGGGGCCCATAGTGGAGCCTCCATGATGCATAGAATTGGCTCCCCATTCCCAAATTTGGAATGTGGGAACAATTCCATGATCTTAGACATGTTACATGGCCATATTCTGAGTTACCATTGTGAAGCTATATATAGGTATTGACCTATATGTAGTGCATGCGTGTAATGGTGTCCCCGCACTCACAAAGTCCCGGAAATGACCCTGAACTTTGTGGGGGCACCTTTCTAGTGCAAGGGTGCCCTCACACTTAGTAACTTCACACCTGACCTTCAACAAGTGAAGGTTAGACATATAGGTGACTTATAAGTTACTTACGTGCAGTGAAAATGGCTGTGAAATAGTGTGTGCACTATTTCACTCAGGCTGCAATGGCAGGCCAGTGGAAGGGTTTTTCTGAGCTCCTTAAGGGTGACAAACCAAATGCTGCAGCCCATAAGGATCTCCTGGAACCCCAATGCCCTGGGTACCTAGTTACCATATACTAGGGACTTATAAGGGGGGGTCCAGTGTGCCAATTAAAATTGTTAAATGAAGTCACTAGCCTATAGTGACAAATTTAAAAGCAGAGAGAGCATAAGCACTGAGGTTCTGGTTAGCAGAGCCTCAGTGACACAGTCAAGCACCACTGACAACACATACATTAGGCCACAAACTATGAGCACTGGTGTCCTGGCTAGCAGGATCCCACTGAGACAGGCACACTGACATATAGATTTTTATCTATAAGCACTGGGGTCCTGACTAGCAGGATCCCAGTGACACAGTAAAAACACACTGACCTACACTCACAAACAGGCCAAAAGTGGGGGTAACCATGCTAGAAAGAGGCTACTTTCTCTCTCACAACAGAAGATCAGCAACATTGTCCTGGAAGCATATGTGGAGGTTAGAGCAGAGTGGTGGCACTTTGATCATGAAGGGCATTGTGGCAGTTTGGAGGATGACGTGTGCAATTATTTTCAATCTTGGCAGTTAAAGCCTTGCATAGAGAGGAGTATTATCTCTCCTGGGAGTGATATGATCTCTTCTCTCTGTTCTAGCTGTAGTTTGAATATGCAAGAGAGAGTTTGGACTAGAGTACCTGGTATAAGAGCTGCTACAATAGTATAGGTGCTTGGAGATCAAAGGGTTTGCATAAATCAGAGACATGAGAAAGGTAGGATGTGATCTGTGCATGGCTCTAAGTTTTGATAAACTGATTTGTGTACAATCAAAGGCTATGGAGAGAGTGAAAGGCTGTGTTAGAAAAGCAAACCTTGGTAATTTTAGACACTGTCTGTCAGTCTGCCCTTAACAAGGATTTTACTTCCTGTATCCACCTAATCTTAGATTGTGGGCTACCACTGAGACAAGCTCTTTTTTTCTTCAATTACATAAACTGATATCAACTGGTGTAGCCTCTTAAAACTGCCTGCTCAGGGAGATGTGCATTGTTTTCCTCCTATGGCACCTATATGTAGTCTATTGGTGTGCCACAATTGAGCCATGGTAGAGGTGGCAGTAGGTCTTTTGTTTTAGTATTACCCTGTAACCAAACCATGGCTACGTTATGGATTTACTGTTGTCAGCCACATTGCTGCCACATGGGGATATTTGCTATTTTTTCAGCGTTCAGTATTGCCTCCCTTTATGATGGAAAGTTAGTCATCTTTCAAGGGCAGTTTTAGAAATTGTGTTTCTGGTTGGCACGGGTATGCACCATATCCAAGCAGGATCTGCAATCCTAGTCAGGGTATGTCACAAACACACCCTAAATTAACCCGTACTCATTCTCTGGTAGCTTGGCACAGAGCAGTTTAGCTTAACTTAAGAGGCAATGTGTAAAGTATTTGTCCAGCACTTCAAACAGTACAACAGTGAAAACACCACACAAAAAGATACCACACCTTCTTAGAAAAATAGAATTCCATTTAATGAACACAACAAAAACAAAACAACAAAAATCCAACAAATAAATCTTGAGTTATGAATTTTTAAAAATGAACTGAATTGTAGTGCTTAAAAACATGAAGTGACAACTGGGGTTATGTGATCGCTCGAGACGGGGTCAAATATGAAAAGTCAGGCAAACCGCAATGGTGCATGGGCCAGATACAGTGACTAGCCTTGGCGAGCTGCAAAAGTACCTTGTTTGGATTATCGATGGAGATGTAAGGAGCAGGGGAGGCACTGCATCGTCATCGATCCTTCAGATGTAGGCCATGCATCGGCTCCGAGCACAATCAGAGATGCATCGAAAATGGAGGTGAATCATCGGTATTGATGGAGATGCACTTGTTCCAAGCAGCGCAAAGGTGCCAATGCATTGTTTTTTGACTGGAGCAGCACTTCATACCCCCTTCCAAGGGTACAGGCCTGGACTGGCACCACTTGGCAGGGCAAGACTCACAGTTGGTAGAGTTCAGGTGCTTTAGCTGATGAGTTTGAATTATTTTGTGTCCCTGAGACTTTGGCAAACAGGAGGCAAGCTAGCAAGCCCTTAGAGTCACTCTTGTTCTGGGCTCAAGTGATGTTGGTCATGTCCTTCTCACCCAGGCAAGAAGGGCAGCAGGCTTAGTTTCCATTGAAGTTTGTGACTATGACAGAGGCTCTCTAAATTGCAGTTGAATTATATTTGTAGTTATAATGAGAGAGGTCTCTTCATGATCATAGATTCATGTTTCAGAAAAGTTGCACTTTTGTCTGCATTTTATTACTGAATTTTCTGGCTTTTTGGACCTCTTGGGACTGGTAAATGACTAAACACTTGCCATTTATTTACCTATTCCGGCTGGTATAGAGAACCTTAAGATAAGGCCATAATAAAGCTGTGAAGAAAGTATGCAACCTATTGCTTGTCCTGGAAGTGTTTTGCTGGACTCCACACTATGGCCCTCATTACAATCCTGGCGTGTTAAAGAGGCGGTAATACCGCCAACAGGCCGGAGGTAATTACCACCAAATTATGACCATGGCGGTGCTATCTCCCATAGACAGCCAATGTACCACACCAACCGCCAGGCCCGAATCAACAGCCACCACGGTGATAGCCGCCTACAGCCAGGCGGAAGTCAATGTTCCATCCACCATATTAAGACACACTATTCCGCCACCTTTTCCGGGGCAGTAGCAACAACATCAAAAGCCTGGTGGAAACACTGTACAGAAGTGAAAGGACTAACCTTTGGAGACACATGGAAGAACTACGCCGCCATGGAGCCCAAGCTGCATGTCTTCCCCATGATTTTCTACATGCTGCTCCACCACGAACATCAACGCCGGTGAAGACGACAATGGTGAGTACAGCCACCTAACACACAAGGGAGGGATGGTGGAAAAAGAGAGTGACACACACACACACGCAACACACACACACACCCAACACCATACACACAACCAGCTGCTTTCCCAAAACATTTGTACCCCGTACCTCGGATGAATAATGCAGGGGCAAAACGATTTTGAGAAAGTGAATGTAATGAGTGAAACCTGCCATGTGTTTGGTCCTGGGGAGTGCAAGGCCACAGTCTCTCAAGTGGGTGATTTGCCCACTTGCTCTGGAGGGGCCAACATGCCCTGTGCTTGGTCCTGGGGAGTGCAAGACCACCGTCTCTCGAGTGGGTGACTTGCCCACTTGCTCTGGAGGGGCCAACATGCCCTGTGCTTGGTTCTGGGGAGTGCAAGGCCACAGTCTCTCAGGTGGGTGACTTGCCCACTAGCTCTGGAGGGGGCAACATGCCCTGTGCTTGGTCCTGAGGAATGCAGGACCACAGTCTCTCAGGTGGGTGACTTGCCCACTTGCTATGGAGGTGACAACATGCCCTGTGCTTGGTCTTGGGGAGTGCAAGGCCACAGTCTCTTCAGTGGATGACTTCATCACTGGTTCTGGAGGGGGCATTGTGCCCTGTGCTCTTGATCCTGGTGAGTCTGTGGTAGGTGAGTGTCTTCCCCACTGGTTCTGGAAGGGACATTGTGCCCTGTGCTCTTGATCCTGGGGAGTCTGGGGTAGGTAGGTGTCTTACCCACTGGTTCTGGACGGGGCATCGTGCTCTGTGCTCTTGATCCTGGGGAGTCTGGGGTAGGTGGGTGTCTTACCCACTGATTCTGGAGGGGGCATCGTGCTCTGTGCTCTTGATCCTGGAGAGTGCAAGGTCACAGTCTCTCAGATGGGTGTCATAGCCACTGGATTTGCAGGGGGCAGGCCGCACAGCAGCCCATAGAGGCAGGAATACATACTGTCCACCGGTAGTGATGGCTGCTCAGTGGTGGTGCTGCTGCTGGTGCGGGGAGGCTCCTGCCCATCCCCTGCAACCTCGGACGGCTGCTCACTGGATGTGGTGGTGGTGCTGCTGGTGGGGGGAGGCTCCTGCCCATCCCCTGCATCCTCGGACAGCTGCTCACTGGATGTGGTGGTGGTGGTTGTGCTGCTGGTGAGGGGAGGCTTCTGCCCATCCCCTGCAACCTTGGATGGCTGCACAACCATGGTTGGTGGTGGGGGCTCCATCACAGATCCTGCCCCAGGCCCCTTGCTCTTCCTGACTGCTTTTGCAGGCTCATTTCCCTTCTTGGCAGCATCTCGGGCAGGCTCCTTTCCCTTCTTGGCAGCAGCTTGGGCAGGCTCCTTTCCCTTCTTGGCAGCAGCTTGGGCAGACTCCTTTACCTTCAGGGCATGTGCCCTGGATCCTTTTCCACCACAAGTGGGTGTGGTGACGACTGGACCCGTGGACTGGGTGGCTGAGGTGCTTGGCTGGGTTCTTCCACTCTGGCCAGACGTGCAGGATAGGGGGGGAAGGAAAGAGGTCAATGATGGATGAGAACAGTTTTTTAGGGACACTGGGGCGGGAACAGGGAGAAGGTTTGGGAATGGGGGAAGAGGGAGTGGTTGTTTGAGGTGTCTGTCTGCTGAGTTTGAGTGTAGGTGCATGGGCTGGATGCTGTTATGAGGTGGATGGGTGTTGGGTGTCTGAGTGCTTGCGTTTGTGTACCTTGGGGGGGACAGACACAGTGAGAGGGGACACAGGGGATGTCTTCATGGCTGTTGTGGAGGTGTGTGTTCTGCTTGGTGTGGTGGTGATGCTAGTAGTGGATGATGATGTAATGCATGCAGGTGTGAGTGTGGACGGAACTGGGAGGGAGGTGGAGGAGGAGGCGGAGGGGGAGACAGTGGAAATAGTGGATGTTGGTATGATCAAAATGTCACTGCACTCGTGTATCAGTACTCAATATTTAGGTAAATGTTTCCTAGTCCATATTACATATCTGGTGCCAAAATATTCCGATGAATTTCGCTGACGCACAGGAACTTATGAGTGAGTATAACTCAATTTATTTTTCCAGAAGAGCAGATCATTGCAGAAAACGAAAACGTTCATTGATTCAACATTCATGAATCACCAACAGCCAAACGCCAACACGTGTTTCGTCCAATAAGATAATAATCTTAAAGACTTCATCAGGGCTGAAATAAATAAAACAGTAACTATAGCTATAGTACATGTAATCCAATTTACGTTCGGTTCACAGATGAGAGAACAGAAAAAACACAGGAAACAAAAAGGAGGTTTCCAAAATTACCCACATGATAAATTCGACAATAGTTAGTCTCCTAGTCAGAGCGTTGTGAGGACACAAATGCGCAAGTCCAATCAAACACTATTTGGCCCAAATAAACTATCACGTGACAGCACCACTGTGAATCAGAAAAAGAAAAAGAAAAAGTGCAAAGCACCCAGTATTAGCATTCTAAGACCCACTAGTAATTTGAGAAATAACCAAGGGTATGTAACCCTTGACTTGTATGAAGTTCCACAGATCAACACACCACTGTGAATCAGAAAAAAAGGTAAATGCAAAATACCTAGTGGTAACACTCCAAATCCTACTAGTGATGTGAGAAAAAATCAAGAGTTTGAAACCCTAGATTTATATAGAATTCAGCAAATCAATACGCCTACCTTATTCAAAATGTCTATATAGCCGAAAAGACCAATCCTTATGTTATAGTGAATATCTAAAATAATGAGAGAGACCCATAAGGTATCTGTTAACTTTACATAGAATAACATCAAGTTAACCCAATTAAGTGGTCCACTATCATTAAAATCTCAGACTAACCTCATTAAATCCATATTATATGTCATAAAGTGTGATGAGGTAATGTACAAGTAATCCTAAACAAAGAACAAACAAAATGTTGTTAAGAATACAGTACGAATAAGAAAATGTATCAGAAACGAAAATTATGCCCCTAAAGTAATAATCTCCATTTAAGAATTATCGATATGTTCATACAATAATCTCCATACCTCACCTGTCAGAATAGAGATAATCATTAAACACAACCCGTGTTCAAATTCTAGCACGGAGTTGTGGAGTATCAGCCGGTGAATTCCAATGCCGAAACAGTCTTGCGGCCGCAATCTTTAAAACGTCGTCCCGACGCGCTCCAAAAGAAAACAGAAGATGGACCAAGCCCGATCTCGCGGGCGCCATCTTTAAGTGGTAGGAAGGGACTAATGACAAACAGAGAATGCCAAAAACCGGGTGATATTTAGAACCCGAATGCACAGAATGAAGGCGGCTCTCCTAAATAATTCAAGTCATACGCTATAACAGGACAAGCATATCTATGCCCTGCATGAATAATGCACTAAAGCAGAGAAATTGAAATATAAAGAGAACAAGTATATATATTTCAACGGTGAGAAGGTAGTCATACCAAGAGAAAGGGGCAAAAAACAAACAATCTATTAGTACGAAAAGACAACATATAAAGGAGAGTAACCGTAACCAATTGAAGGCAATAGCTAAAATAGAATAAGGCACAGTTATGTCCAACGCAACAGTCTGAATATTATGGAGACGATATAAAATAGCACAGGGAAAAAGAAAGTCTTTAACAATGATTTCAAATGTCAAAAATCAAAATAACCTGTGATCTGACATACATGATATAATAAATACAGAGACTCATGTATACAAAGATTTGTTCAAAAAACTGTTCATTACATATGTAAAAATTAACACTACTAACACAGCATAGAGAAGTATAAAAAATATAAACATGACGTGAACATCAATAATTTGCTATGATCAACATAGACATTTGTATCTTCAGGTTAACCATCTTATAAAGTTGATGATATACATCAATCCAATATCTCCATTGGTGTTCTATTTATCACCCAGAAAGTACTCCATCTCAAAATTGGTATTAAGGCCCTCCTCTACTGCTCTAAGTTTTAGAATCCAATAACATTCCTTTCTCCTGAGGGCCAACTCTCTGTTGCCCCCTCTGGGGTCCTTACCTACATGGTCAAATCCAAAAAATTCGAAGCCACAAGTGCGATCTTGTTTCGAACATAGCCTCATGTGACTTACTGTGGGGTATCTAGTATCCTCCTGTCTTAGTGCTCTAAAGTGTTCACTGGCCCTCACCTTCAATGGCCTAATAGTACTGCCCACATAGTATAGGCCGCACTTGCACATGATCATATAGATAACATAATTACTGTCACATGTGATGTTCTGGTTAATGTTGAAAAGTGCTCCGGTGGAACTCTTAAAAGTGGAGATTTCTGACTTGGCCCATCTACACATGCCACAGTGTCCACATTTGAAGAAACCCTTGTTACGGCTGGTAAGCCAGTTTTCCTGGGTCAATTTAGTACAATAGCTGGGGCATAGCATATTCTTAAGGGTTAAGCCCCTTCTAAAGGTAAATACTGGAGTATCTGAAATCATCTTTCTGAGAATAGAGTCTGACGTTAAAATATGCCAGTGTCTCTTCATGCATTTCTGCAACAAAATAGCTGTTTTGGTGTAACTAGCTATACAACGAATACTATTGTCTTTTGGCCTAGATTTCTGACTGAGTGTGTCTGATCTTTTCAAATGCATGGCCCTTTTGCGCGCTTTGTTAATTACATGAGAGGGATACCCCCGCGCACTAAATCTGTTACTCATATCCTCAATACATTTCACAAAGTCATCTTGTAAACTGCAGTTTCTCCTGGCTCGTACCATTTCCCCATATGGTATGGAGTCAATTTGATGTTTAGGATGTGCACTCTGTGCATGTAATATAGAGTTACATGAGGTGCTTTTTATAAGCGACTCTCCACTCTATTGCCCTTAATGAAAAGCTCTACATCGAGAAAGGCAATGTTGGTAGTACTATACTCACAGGTAAAATGGATATTGAAGTTATTGTCATTCAAGTAAGCGATGAATTCATTCAATTTCCGTAATTCACCCGTCCAAATCATTAGGCAATCATCTATGTAACGGCCCCAAAAGAGTATGTCTGAGACCCACGTGCCACCCTCCTTGCTCCAAATCTTGTTTTGCTCAAAATAACCCATAAACAGGTTGGCATAGGATGGCGAGAATTTAGACCCCATTGCCACGCCTTGTTTTTGACGGTACCATTCATTCTTGAATAGGAAAACATTGTTGTTTAGAATCAAGTCTACCATTTTTAGTATCATGTTAGTGTGATCATAAAGGTTCGCTGGTCTCCTATGAAGAAAGTGGCGCAAAGCGTCTTTTCCCTGTTCATGGTTAATGCTGGTGTATAAGGAAGTGACATCCAATGTTACTAGGATCATCCCTGGTTCCCAGGTAATATCAGTCAAAATACTTAGAATATGTTTGGTGTCTTTGATATAGGAAGGTAAGTTTCCCACAAAGGGCTGCAAGAATATGTCTACAAACTCCGAGAGTCTCTCTGTAGGGCCCTCAATGACTGAGACAATCGGTCTGCCTGGTGGGGTTGTGGGTTTTTTATGTATTTTTGGTAATACATAAATACATGGATTCCTAGGCCTCCAAATACGTAGATACATATATTCATCTTCTTTAAGAAGTGAGCGGTTTAAGCATTCCTGTAAAAATCTATTGATCTTATTGGCGAGTGCAGGAATGGGATCTACAGGGACCTTCTCGTAGCAGGTGACATCTCCAAGCTGTCTGTGAATTTCTCGATCATAGTCTGTAGCATTCATAATTATAATATTACCGCCCTTGTCCGCCTCCCTAACGACAATGTCCGTCCTGGAGCGTAGTTCCCTCAAGTTAATCTTCTCCTCATGACTTAGATTCTGGTGCCACATGTGTTGTTGGGTATTTCTGGTTAGTTCTAATCTGTTAAAGTCGCGCCAGACTAGTTTGAAAAAAGTATCTATACAATTACCACTCATCAGAGTTGGTGTCCACTTCGATTTAGTCTTTAGACCACTACAAAATGTATCTGCTGGGATGTCAAGATCCTGTAGAATATGTGAGATAGTAGTAGGATCTTGTTCACAGTCTGTAATGGAAAGTAAGGTAACCATGTCTTGGATATCCTTAATGGACAATGGTTGACTATCATTATATCTATCTGAGAGGATGCTATTGTCCCTATTCTCAGTGCTATTAGCAAAATATTTCTTGAGTTTCAAGCGTCTAATGAACTTAAAAAAGTCAATTTTAGTTCTCTGAAAGTCTCCAAAATTTCCAGGACAAAACCCAAGACCTTTACTGAGTAAGGTCAAATCATGAGTAGTGAGTTCCAAATCAGAAAGATTAATAACATTAATGGAACTATTACTGGGTAGATCTATTTTTCCTTGTTCCATGATCTGGTTTTCATTCCTTTCTTTACCTCTGTGTTTACCTCCTCTCCTACTGCGTCTTGTTTTCCTGGGTCTATCTTGCGTCGACTTGTCTCCCATTGCCCTTGTCTTATTCTTTGAACTTCTGCTAAAAAAGAAGGAGCCCCTTGTTGTATTGTGACGTCCTGTCTAGAAATGTTTGAGACCGCACTTATACCACTGTTACTGGTGGAGACACTAGTTAGTGAGGATGAGGAACCTGTATCGTGAATCTGGGTATGCTCCACCCTTTTAATCAAATGGTCATATTTGCGTGAGAATGTGAAAATTCTGCCATTCTTATAGTCTAATTCGTCACGTCTGAGCTTACGTGTTTTTCTTTGTGTGACGTCATTTTGATATTGCTCCATAATCTCACCCAAAATTTTGTAATTCTTTGCAGTTGGTTCCTCTAGATTCATGTCCTTAATTTCCTTCTCTAGTTCAGATATTTGTGCCACTAGGCGATTCACTTTTCTCTCCGAATTCTCTATTAGTATATCCATTAATCAAATTTTTTGGATTTGACCATGTAGGTAAGGACCCCAGAGGGGGCAACAGAGAGTTGGCCCTCAGGAGAAAGGAATGTTATTGGATTCTAAAACATAGAGCAGTAGAGGAGGGCCTTAATACCAATTTTGAGATGGAGTACTTTCTGGGTGATAAATAGAACACCAATGGAGATATTGGATTGATGTATATCATCAACTTTATAAGATGGTTAACCTGTAGATACAAATGTCTATGTTGATCATAGCAAATTATTGATGTTCACGTCATGTTTATATTTTTTATACTTCTCTATGCTGTGTTAGTAGTGTTAATTTTTACATATGTAATGAACAGTTTTTTGAACAAATCTTTGTATACATGAGACTCTGTATTTATTATATCATGTATGTCAGATCACAGGTTATTTTGATTTTTGACATTTGAAATCATTGTTAAAGACTTTCTTTTTCCCTGTGCTATTTTATATCGTCTCCATAATATTCAGACTGTTGCGTTGGACATAACTGTGCCTTATTCTATTTTAGCTATTGGCTTCAATTGGTTACGGTTACTCTCCTTTATATGTTGTCTTTTCTTACTAATAGATTGTTTGTTTTTTGCCCCTTTCTCTTGGTATGACTACCTTCTCACCGTTGAAATATATATACTTGTTCTCTTTATATTTCAATTTCTCTGCTTTAGTGCATTATTCATGCAGGGCATAGATATGCTTGTCCTGTTATAGCGTATGACTTGAATTATTTAGGAGAGCCGCCTTCATTCTGTGCATTCGGGTTCTAAATATCACCCGGTTTTTGGCATTCTCTGTTTGTCATTAGTCTCTTCCTACCACTTAAAGATGGCGCCCGTGAGATCGGGCTTGGTCCATCTTCTGTTTTCTTTTGGAGCGCGTCGGGACGATGTTTTAAAGATGGCGGCCGCAAGACTGTTTCGGCATTGGAATTCACCGGCTGATACTCCACAACTCCGTGCTAGAATTTGAACACGAGTTGTGTTTAATGATTATCTCTATTCTGACAGGTGAGGTATGGAGATTATTGTATGAACATATCGATAATTCTTAAATAGAGATTATTACTTTAGGGGCATAATTTTCGTTTCTGATACATTTTCTTATTCGTACTGTATTCTTAACAACATTTTGTTTGTTCTTTGTTTAGGATTACTTGTACATTACCTCATCACACTTTATGATATATAATATGGATTTAATGAGGTTAGTCTGAGATTTTAATGATAGTGGACCACTTAATTGGGTTAACTTGATGTTATTCTATATAAAGTTAACAGATACCTTATGGGTCTCTCTCATTATTTTAGATATTCACTATAACATAAGGATTGGTCTTTTCGGCTATATAGACATTTTGAATAAGGTAGGCATATTGATTTGCTGAATTCTATATAAATCTAGGGTTTCAAACTCTTGATTTTTTCTCACATCACTAGTAGGATTTGGAGTGTTACCACAAGGTATTTTGCATTTACCTTTTTTTCTGATTCACAGTGGTGTGTTGATCTGTGGAACTTCATACAAGTCAAGGGTTACATACCCTTGGTTATTTCTCAAATTACTAGTGGGTCTTAGAATGCTAATACTGGGTGCTTTGCACTTTTTCTTTTTCTTTTTCTGATTCACAGTGGTGCTGTCACGTGCTAGTTTATTTGGGCCAAATAGTGTTTGATTGGACTTGCGCATTTGTGTCCTCACAACGCTCTGACTAGGAGACTAACTATTGTCGAATTTATCATGTGGGTAATTTTGGAAACCTCCTTTTTGTTTCCTGTGTTTTTTCTGTTCTCTTATCTGTGAACCGAACGTAAATTGGATTACATGTACTATAGCTATAGTTACTGTTTTATTTATTTCAGCCCTGATGAAGTCTTTAAGATTATTATCTTATTGGACGAAACACGTGTTGGCGTTTGGCTGTTGGTGATTCATGAATGTTGAATCAATGAACGTTTTCGTTTTCTGCAATGATCTGCTCTTCTGGAAAAATAAATTGAGTTATACTCACTCATAAGTTCCTGTGCGTCAGCGAAATTCATCGGAATATTTTGGCACCAGATATGTAATATGGACTAGGAAACATTTACCTAAATATTGAGTACTGATACACGAGTGCAGTGACATTTTGATCTCACTGTTATTAGTTTCCTAGGAAACACTAGAGGAGTTAGGAAGTTCCTCTTGCCACGAGCACCGTGCCTGCAATGTTTCTTATCTAAAAATTGTGGAGATTACCTGTGAGCGCCTCTTCCTATGTGTTTCTTCCTAGTTTGTGCGTATAGTGGATGTTGGTATGTCTGCATCTGGATGGTGTTTCTGTGAGTGCCTGTGGGATGAAGTGTGGTGCTTGTGTTTGCCTGAACCAACCTTGTGTGTTGTCTTGTGTGCATGTTCGTCTGGCTGTGTGCTTGGGATGGGTTGGGGTTAAGGAGAATGGAACTGGGAAGTGGAAGTTAGAGGAGGGATGGTAGAAACAGGGAAAATGGCTGCCATCAGAGAGGAGGCCAGAGCCGGATTCGATCTCTGTTGGGCCGCCAACCCAGTGAGAATGCCCTCCAGAAACCCATTCGTTTGTTGCATCTGGGCTGACAGCTCCTGGATGGCATTCACAAAGGATGACTGCCCTACAGAGATGGATCTCAGGAGGTCAATAGCCTCCTCACTCAGGGCAGCAGGGCTCACTGGGACAGGGCTTGAGGTGCCTGGGGCGAAGGAGATGCCCACCCTCCTGGGTGAGCGGGCACGGGCAACTCGATGTGGGGCTGTTGGGAGGGCGATGCTGGTATGGGGTGGCGGCTGTACCTGTAGCTAGGGTGGTCACAGAGGTGTCCACCACCACCAGGGAGCTTCCATCGGAGGAGGTGTCTGTTTCTGAACTGTCCCCTCCGTTCTCCGCCATGGTGCTCCCCTCGCCTTCCATCCAACTGGTGCTCTCAGTGTCGGTGGACTCTGCCTCCTGGGTCCTGTGGGATGCAACTCCCTCCGTCACCAGTGCCTCTGCTTCTCTGCCAGATGATGCTAATGCACATAAGGACAGGATGACAAAACAATAAGGGGGGGAGAGACAAAGGATAAACTTGGTAAATGGCTGCACCAACACCACCGTTGGCGTACACAGCACCTTCACACACAGGGAAAAGGCCTACGCAATATGCCATAGCACTACCAGAGAAAATTTTGCATCCAAGGCATGGGGAGGGGCACACACCGACAAATGCAGTACACCTCGGACCCATGCAGCCCTGACCAGTAGTGGATTCTTACAAGCTTGGTAGCAGTATTATCCCCTCAGAACCCTAGCCACCAGGGGACCTACGTGGCACTGTCAGGCTTGGCCTAGGGGCACCCACAGACACACATCCCCCACCCAGATACCACCCTACCATGCGTACATTGTAATGATGGGCACCGTACTCACCCCCTTGTGGCTGCTGTGATGCCCTTAGCTCAGGATAGGCCACCTCACTGTGCGGGCCATCAGGGGGTCAGGTTTTGACAGGCACCCCTTCCTCGTTGGGAGGCCATCCCTAGTTGGGCCTCCGCCGTCTTCCGTGCCCAGTGTCTCAGGTCCTCCAACAGTTTTCGACAGTGGGTGCTCCGCCTGCCATAGGCCCCCAGGGTCTGCACATCCATGGTGATGCCATATACCCTTCTTTTGATGGCCGCTGACCTGCAGAGGCAATACACACAGGGAAAAAACATTAGACAACGAGTCCAGCCTGTTACACATATCGCCCACCATACCCGTTTTCATCACCATTGGCACACACATAGCCCAGCACACAACCTGTACGCCCCCAAGAGGACTTTCACCCACCCCTTACACGAGACCTTCACACACAACTCCATGCCTTCATGCCACATGCATCGTGCCCACAGTGTACTCACCTATTGGTCTGGAGGCTAATACAGCAGTCCGTACTGGGGTAGGGCCCCATCCACCAGTCTCTCCAACTCCACCGAAGTGAAGGCTGGGGCCCTTTCCCCATGGGCCACGGTAGGTTCCAGACAGAGATCACAGCAGCACATGCAGTGTAGGTTCTCTCCTGTTGAAGATCAGGTAGCAAGTGAGGGATTAGATAGGAAATGGCAGACACGTCCACGGCGGTGCACACCGTCACCGCCAGCGTAGATCACTATTGGCCACTGTACCCTATAGGGCCCAATGTTAACCAATGAGGAGTTGCACGGCAGTTCCTGACCTCCTCCCTCAAAGGTGCAAAACGTCAGCGGATTTACCTCACTTCTACCTGTCCCTCCACACAGGACAGGCAGACGCCATTTCAGGGTAGGGGGGGCAGGCCCTGGATAATTGCTGCGTGACTGGTGAAATTGGGACATACTGGACAAATAACACTGACCCATTACAAGTTAACAGCATGCATGCAAAGTTTTTGACTGGCTCCTCACTCTTTTGCCCCATAGATTGCTAACGCTGCGGATGAATAGAAGATGGAGACATACCCCAGTGTACAGACCCCTGGTGGACTTGGCAACAATGGAGGACAGGCACATCATCCTCACCTATAGATTTGACAGGGCCACAATCACCGAGCTGTGTGCCCAATTGGTGCCTGACCTGATATCTGCTATCCATCACCCCACTGGGATCCCCCCTTTTGTGCAAGTTCTATCAGTGCTCCATTTCCTGGCAACTGGTTCTTTCCAAGCGACAGTGGGCTTGACAGCAGGATTGTCACAGCCAATGTTCTCAATAGTGCTGCCCAGAGTGTTGTCTGCCCTGATTAAAAACATGTGCACCTACATAGCTTTCCCTCAGGTTGAGGAATTGGCCACATTGAAGGCTGAGTTCTATTCAATGGGACATATCCACAACATAATTGGGGCGACTGATGGAACACATATTGCATTTGTCCCCCCCCATCAAAATGAACAGGTGTTCAGAAATCAGAAGAGTTTCCACTCTATGAATGTACAGACGTGTGCTTGGCGAACCAGTACATCTTCCACGTCAATGCTAAGTATCCTGGGTCGGTGCATGGTGCCTTTGTCCTGAGGAATAGCAGCATCCCAAATGTGATGGCCCAACTACAGAGGCACAGGGTGTGGCTAATAGGTGAGCCCTGGTCCCCATCCAGTATATGTTGGTGTATGGGTATGTGTGGGCCATATAGGATAGTGTGTGGCTAAATGTTGTCCCTCAATATTTCAGGTGACTCTGGTTACCTAAATCTATCATGGCTGCTGACCCCTGTGAGGAATACCAGGACAAGGGTAGAAGAACGTTATAATGAGGCCCATGGGTGAACCAGAAGGATAATAGAATAGAACAATAGAAAGGACCTTTGGCCTCCTGAAGGCCAGGTTCCGGTGCTTCCATCTAACAGGTGCTATACACCCAGGAAGGTCTGCCAGATTAGAGTGGCATGCTGCATGTTGCACAACCTTGGCCTGAGACGCCATGTGCCTTTTCCGCAGGAGGAGGAGGATGGAGTTGCTGGTGGGGCAGCAGTGGATCTTGTGGACAGTGAGGATGAGGAGGCAGAGGATGAGGACAACAGAACATCAGTTATCAGACATTACTTTCAACGCAGGTAAGACAATGTTAATTCACATTTCAATTACATTTGTTTGAATTTCTGTGGAACTGGCATGCTGTTATTTCCCACTTCAATACCCACTTACTGTACCCTTTGGCAATTCATTTTACAGATGTTGGTAACCTCACATATGCTGCTGGTGTGAACACTGCAGCCAGCTACAGGTCATACACCTATGCTCGTTTTCTGTACAGTTGAATTGCAATGTCTGTACCAGTTGAAATGAACACATACTTTAAAAATTGGACATATTCCAAAATTCTTTTTTTTCAAAGGGTGTTTATTGAAGTGCTAAAATATGGAGGGGCAAGTGCAATGGGATGGGGTGATGATGGAGGAAAGTCCAGGATATAGTTCCAGTCTATTCGTAGCACAGGCGCATTGTTCAAGGGGACATAGGAAGGGGAGCAATGGCAGTTCAAGGTGGACAGGGTGACAGAGTGGGACACAAGGGTGACAATCAGGAGAGTCTAATTTCCTGGCGGGGGTCTTGACAAGTGTCTCTGGCTTCTGTCTGGATTGCAGAGAACGTTTTTGGGATGGTTCTTATTCTGCAGGGGAGGAGTGCTGGTGGCCTGTGAGTCCTGTGGCAGGCCCTCCTGGCCACTAGCGGCAGCGGAGGTGGAAGGCTGTTCAGATATCTGGCTAGTGGCAGGGGCCCACTGTTGTGAGACTGCCTCCCTCATAATGTTGACCATGTCTGCCAGCACCCCTGCTATGGCGATCAGGGTGTTGTTGATGGCCTGCAAGTCCTCCTTGATCCCCTGGTACTGTCCCTCCTGCAGCCACCTGTTCTCCTGCACGTTGTCCAGGATCTGGCCCATCGTGTCCTGGGAATGTTGATATGCTCCCAGGATCTCTGCAAGTGCCTCCTGGAGAGTTGGTTACCTGGGCCTGTCTTCCCCCAGGCGCACAGCACTCCTCCGAGTTTCCCTCTTGACCTGTGCCTCTTTCCCCTGAACCATGTGCTCACTGCCACTGACCCCAGGTCCCTGATTGTCTTGGGTATGGGGGTGGCCTGGAGTCCCTGCAGTGGTGGACACACAGCTGATTGGCTGATTGACGTATCCTGGGGACAGAGGTGTGGGTACGCTGGATGGGTGCTGTGGTGGTGTTTCCTGATGGGGGAAGCTCTGTGGTGGTGTTCCACTGGGCCTAGGATATCGCGTGTCCAGAGGTCCCTGATGGGTCAGGTTGGTCATCCAGATCCAGAAGACCACAGTTGCTGTCATCACTGTGGGCCTCTTCTGTTGGGGGACTGGGTATTGCTGGCACCTCCTCTCCGCTGACATTGGCTGGGGTACCCGTGGGGATGTGAATGCTGTGTTATTGTTTCTGAGTCTGACATATTGTGGTTGTATTTGCCCTGACAGCTTTTTCTTATGTATGTTGGTGTATGGTGGGATTGTTAGTTCTCTATGGTGTGCATGCTTTAGTGATGAGTGTCCATGCAGGGCTGTGAGGGTGTCCATGCATTGGTACAGCATGCAGGGCTTGGCATTGGGATGGGTGAGATGTGATGGGGTGTGTGGGAAGTGGTGGAGTGATGGGAGTGAGGGTGGGGGTATGTGATGGCATGCAGGTAGCGGTGTAGTAGTAGTAGAGAGTTGACTTACCAGAGTCCAGTCCTCCTACTACTTCGGCCAGGCCCTCAGGATGCATGATTGCCAAGACTTGCTCCTCCCATGTTGTTGTGGGGGAGGAGGTGGAGGTCCACCGCCAGTCCTCTGTACAGCGAGCTGGTGTCTTGCTGCAGTGGAATGTACCTTCCCCCGTAGGTCATTCCACCGCTTCCTGACGTCATCCCTAGTTCTTGGGTGCTGTCTCACAGCGTTGACCATGTCCACAATTCTCCGCCATAGCTCCATCTTCCTAGCTATTGATATCTCCTGCACCTATGCTCTAAATAGCTGTGGCTCTACCCTGACAATTTCCTCCTCCATGATCCTTAGCTCCTCTTCTATGAATTTGGGGTGTCTTTGTGGTGCCATGGGTGTTGTGTGAGGTGTGTAGGTGATGGTGTGTAGGGTGATGTGTTGGGGTGTGTGATGTGGGGTGCGTGAGTGGTGTATGGGTGTAAGTAATGTGCGGCTCTGGTTTTGTCTGTGGTCTTGGTGTCTGTCTTGTGCCAATGGTTTGTAGTCGTAAATGGTTGTGGGTAAGTGGGTGTGTGTTTTATAGTGGCGTGGGTGTGGTGTGTGTACAGTTGTCAGGTGTGAGTTGTTTGAATTGTCCAATGTGGTGTTGTTTTGTATGTGTGTGTGTATTTTTAGCACAACGGTATGTACCGCCAATAGTTTACTGCCATTGAATGTCCGTTATGGTGTTTTGTGGGTCATAATGTGGTGGGCGTTGTTCTGTTGGCATAATGGTGTGGGTTTGGATACTGCCACTTTATCACTGACCTTTGGACTGGCAGATTTGTGTATGTGGCTGAATAGTGACGGATTGGTGTATGTGTGTCATAATATGATGATGAACGGATATCCGCCACCACCGCGGTATGTTGGCGGCAGTCAGCGTGGCGGTAAGTGGGATTTACTGCCAATGTCATAATGAGGGCCTAAGTGTGTTGCTAAGTATCCTCGAGGCTAAGGCCTTGACAGTGTTTCCATGGTAATGGTCACTTGGAGGGATGCACCACTACATGCAAGGAGCATCAGGCGGAAAGAGCGGTGGTTACGCTACTGGGTTTGGCATTAGAAAAAGGATGCCAAACTTGGTCTATTTCTATGTGAACCACGCCAACGCTATGTGTAGAAGAAAGGGACATGGCTAAGCCTTATGAAATGCTCTTCCAAAGATGGTGGTCTATCCTAGGATTACTGTGAGAGTTTCTCAATTTACTATATCATTGTTTGCTTTCCTATACCTTATTTTCCTGTTTAAAACATAGGTAACGGAGGCCTTAATGAGTCATGGATCAATCACAGCACCTTAATTTTTTTTGCATTGGTCACCTTCTTGCTAAAGTTTCTGTCCTGATTTTTGCTTCTTGCAGGCAGATTCTTCTTTGTGCTTTCTATGGTATGTTTACAACTGTCAACAAATCTGATGTGGCATGTGGTTTGGAATGTTGACTTGCACCAACCAAATTAAAAACAGAAGTAACCATGAGAGGCACGCTGCAACCTGTAGCATTTGCAGGTGAAAGTAGTCTTGTGCCCTGACATGATAACATCATATATTAAACTCAATGAAGGTGCCTGTGGACAGTTTCTTTAAGCCTAAAAAGTCCAGGTATATCATATCTAAAACTGAGGCATGTTTCTGCAGTAAAAAAACACCTAAAATTGTTTTTTACTGCTCAACTTAAAAGGTGTCTTTCCATCGATAATGTCTTCCTTATGTGTAAATCTGAATATATGTGTAACTTAGCATAGAGATTTCTAATAAAATATATCTTTCCAGCATTTTCCTCAATATTAAAATGCTAAGTACATTTTTAGTACAAATGTCACAAAGATGTGTTTTTTAAAGAAATGTTATTTATCTATGCGTAAGCCCCGAGAAATTCTAAACCTCTTCTGCCAGGCCCTCAACTCCTGCAGAGGCTTTAATGAGGTTTATTCACAACATCTCTGCCAGGAAAAGGCATGAAGTACAAATGCTAAGCCCCTTGACCTGACTGGAGGACAATAGCCTTTCTGGTCCACTAGCTTCACTGGGAGGTCTCCATCAGAAGGCTGAAAGGAATAAAATTACATTCACAAGGAACACAATACCCTACGCTTATCAGAGGCATGTTGGGAGGAAACAAGTTGAGACAAATTTCCACTACAAAGACAAGATGCTTAATACACATGGAAAAGTGAATCAGCTGAAGGAGACATTCCCATAGACTCACCGACTCATTGAGGGGTATAGTATACGTAGACAGCAGGCTTGAATAGGTTTTCCATATGTGGGGAGGGTGGTGTATCATTTCACAGGCAATGGGTGCTGTGAGGTGCTCAAGCAACTGTGTTAGCCTTTCACCCTGTTGAAAAAATATTACAAATAGTGATTTGTAGGATGGTTTTGACCATATACTACAGCCAGTTCTGAAAAGCTGTAGATGATGATAAGCTAAAGATATTCCTTGAACTTGGGGGTCCGACTTAGAATTCAGAACATTTCCAAATTAGTGGAGAGAAAAAGAAGACAACTGCTAGTAGTGAGAGTAATGTGTGTGTGCCTTGGCTAAAGAGGGTTTACGTCCTTGTCTAACGTTGTGTGCCCTTTGGTATCCTGGAAGCTCTCCATGAAGCTTAGGTACTATACTAGTGACCAAAAGGAAGGTATTCAGGATCATATAGAGTTGGAACATAGACAATGTTGGAGGGACTGGAACAAGGGGTCAGGGATTCCTAAGGAAGGCATACTGCAACAGGGTGGAGTTCTGTGTTTGAACCACTCAAAGCTTTCTTTCTAGACATGCAATTCCACAAAGGATCATGTTATGAAAGTATTCAACCTTATGGGGCTGTGGTGCTCCTCAGCATCTGTCCTGAAGAAGTAGATTGAGCTCCAAAATGGCTAGATTTCAAATTGCTAGGAAGGAGAAGAGGTGATAGAAAATTTAAAGGTACAGATTTCAAATTTGTCCAAATTTGTCCTCAAAACTGAAAGACTTCAGCAGGACCCTAATTTCGATATATCTGGCCATGTAAAGCTTCAGCACCCACAACATCCTGTTTTGCTCTAGTGGAGCATTTTGACAACTGTTTGAAAGACTAAGGTCCTGAATTGGAGTTTGGCGGATGGGTTACTCCATCAAGAACGTGATGAATATCCCTTCCGCCATATTATTATCTCCATGGGCTATAATAGAATCATGATACGTGGACAGGATATCTGTCACGTTTGTGATAGAGTACCCCTTCCGCCAAACTCTAAATCAGGCCCTAAGTCAGATGGTCGATTTGGTAACCAAGGTAAACTGCTAGAATTCACCCGACTCAAAGTCCACTGCAATTGAGTTTCAAAAAAAGATGCATTGAACAAGGTCATCCCCACCCTAAAGGGGAAAATTGGCTATTGCCTTAGTATTGACATCTAGGGCCACTCAACTTTTTATTTAGAAAAAAAACCTCCCGGTCCCCTATAAACCTTTTTGCAATTTTTGTGCAATTGTATTAATTGCATTGTTTCTTGCCTAATTGTCTTGGGTAGTTTATCTATCTTATTTATTTTCTGGAAAGCATAATGTTGTTTTGTTGCTGCTATAGCACCTTACAACGCATTTTTCTAAGGGAAACCTGATGCTTGGGCCAAAGATACCAGGGTAAGCCCAGGATCCCTGACACCTACTTTTGGTCTTATCCAGTAATTTAATTTCCCTCATTCTCGATCCATATTCTCACAACATATACATTTCGAGAGTAGGGGTCTCCTGTAACCATTGTGAAAAGTGAATCAATTTTTGTGACAGATGGTTTAATTCTTAACTTTGCTGGATACACAGACTCACCCCACTGCATCCAAAGAAAGTGAAATCTCAGGATAACAAACGGCCCATCTGACAAATACCTGTTGCTCAGTCAACAACATATGTGCAGCAACACTCACCGACTTATGCCGCAGGTCTAGTGAATATTCTAAATAAACAATTGTTACATTACCAACATTTTAGCACTTCATGGGCGGCTATTAATGGCCATTTAAGCCCTGCTGTTCAACAAAGCATTGCTACATACAGGCGCGCAGCCAAGGCGCACATATGGACTTTGCAATACAAGCACAGAAGGTACTTACCTCCCTCCTCCTCAAATGGAAAACAAGCAAACAAGAAAAGAATGAAAGGAAAAGCAAGAGAACTGATCAAGGCTCACCAGGGAACATTTTTTGGGAGCTAAAAGCATGGAGTCAGTGACAAAAGGAACCGCATGGGTAAAATTGAAATAACATAAAATAAAATAGACATACGAACTGAATAACCACATTTCTAAAAATTAGGGTTTGGGCTGCTTTAGTTCAGGTGCATGGAAATCGCTACTTGAGAGACTACTCCAGCTAACGTAACAGAATAATATGAAACTGAAAAATCTGACCGAAATGCTGTGTCCGAAAGATCATTTACAAAATTATCTCCCGCTGGAGTTAAGAATATAAAATCTACGCCTACTTGGATGATATTTTTGTAAATTGTATTTCTGACATAACATTTCTTCCAAACGATTTTTCTGGTAAAGATATTCTGACATGCAAGCAACAAATTCACATACTAAGGCCCTTTTTTATACTTTTTGGTGCAAAACTGCACTAAAGCAGTTTTGCACCAAACATTTTAGCACCAGCTTGCACCATTTCTGTGCACCAGCTGAGCACAATATTTATGGAATGGTGCAAGCCGGTGTAAAGGGTAGGCTAGAGTAAATAAGAAAAGACTTTAGTCGGGTGGGGCTGGCAGTATAGAAGAAGGGTGTTTAGCACCAAAAATTGACTTTAGGCTGGTTAGAGTAAAAAAATGACTCTAACCAGATTAGCGTCATTTTATGGTGCTCAACCTACCATGCCACATGACTTCTGCCTTAGAAAAGGCAGGAGTCATGCACACCAGCCCAAAGGCCAGCACAGGGGACAAGGGTCTCCTGTGGCCACTGCACCCTGTGCCATGTATGGTGGCCCATTACTGGGCCCCCTATGGCATTTAAAAAAATAAAATGCAATACTTACCTGTACTTACTTGTACTTACCTGGGATGGGGTCCCGCATCCTCTGCAGTTCCTCTGGTGTGGGTGCCCCTGGGGCCTGGGGAGGACAACTGCAGGCTTATTCCATGGTGTTCCACTGTGGAAATAGGCCCACAGGTCCCCTAACGCCTGCCCTGACCCAGGAGTAAAAAAATAGGGCAAAGCAAGCTTTGCAGCATTTTCTGACCCCTCCTCCCTCCCGTGCATCATTTTTGCACGGAGTATAAATATGGCGTTAAGGCCATAGAGTAATTATTTGCACGGGAACGCTTACCTTGCATCTCATTAAGGCAATTTAGGTTTCCACTTCTAAAAAATGACTTTAACTCCATAAATTTGGTGCTAGATGGGTCTAGCACCAAAGTATAAGTATGGAGTTAGTTTTGCACCAAATTAGAGTAAAAAAAATATATGCTAATTTGGTGCAAACAGAGTATAAATATGCCCCTAAGTGGTAATCTTAAATACCTTCCTAGACTTATGGTGGACATGCCATTTCTTAAATTGTATGCCAAGTGTAAAAAATACAAGAAGTGAAGAGTGTAACAGAAACAGAAATGCAAGAAAAAAAGTGTGATACAAGGGATCAGGAATCTCACACTGGAGGGTCTGGAAACGGCACTCTGACTCAGAATGGCATTGCACAGTGTCACTGTCCAGGTACGAACAGATGGAGACGAGACGCTGGTGATATTAAACTGAGGAAGTAACACTTAAGAACACATAGGAAAAGCACAAAAATGACAACAGAGCTCTCACTTGACTGTTAAGGTGAACATTCAAACAAAGAGAGGACCACATTCTTGCTGTAATGGGGCGAAGTCTTTTGTTAGAGACAGTCTGATCTACGGCATAATAAGCAGTTGTGCTGACTGGCAGGTATCTCTAAAGTGCTGGTCCTGCTTAGACAGGTAGTGGCCTGCCACAGACATGCTAAACATCAGTCCCACTAACCAGGAAGTGAAATATAGATTGGATTATAGGAAATTGAACCTGAGAATTGTATATGGGGCAGACAAAGGCAACTAGCCACTGCTATAATTGTAGACATCATGCTTTCACTTATCAGTGTCCACTGTTTGGTAGTTAAAAACCATGGCTACTTCACTCCTGAACAAAAGTAGAGTTGCCAAACTCGCAGGTGCCCTAGTGAGTATAAGGTTTTGAAAAAGCATGTGTATGAGGAAAAACTTGCAGCTTGGATGGAGCAGCCCAGAAAAAGTGATCATAAGGGTGGAGACCCACAGAAGTGAGTTGAGGTAAAATGCATGCCATTCTTCTCTAGAGCTCTTCATCAATAAATTGCTGAGGTTAGTAAGATCCTGTCTTATACCTTCCAATCATGTAAACCTCTTTTGCAGCAATCTGTGTTGTGACCCCTATCCCCATCATCAAGGATGCAGATTAGGATTTTGTACATGTACGTCCATGTATGTCCTAGGTCCTGACTCCTAAACAGTGTTTTGCACTAAGCAACATTGGAAAGTAATGTGGCACTGTAGGAAGTTGGCTCTGTATGCACTATTTCAAAGTAAGGAATAGTATGCACAGAGTCCAAGGGTTCCCCTTAGAGGTAAGATAGTGGCAAAAAGAGATAATACTAATGCTCTATTTTGTGGTAGTGTGGTCGAGCAGTAAGCTTATCAAAGGAGTAGTGTTAAGCATTTGTTGTACATACACACAGGCAATAAATGAGGAACACACACTCAGAGACAATTCCAGGCCAATAGGTTTTTGTATAGAAAAATATATTTTCTTAGTTTATTTTAAGAACCACAGGTTCAAATTCTACATGTAATACTTTGCATGAAAGGTATTGCAGGTAAGTACTTTAGGAACTTTGAATAATCACAATAGCATATATACTTTTCACATAAAACACATATAGCTATTTTAAAACTAGACAGTGCAATTTTCACAGTTCCTAGGGGAGGTAAGTTATTGTTAGTTCTTGCAGCTAAGTAAACCACCTACGGGGTTCTAATTTGGGTCCAAGGTAGCCCACCGTTGGGGGTTCAGAGCAACCCCAAAGTTACCACACCAGCAGCTCAGGGCCGGTCAGGTGCAGAGTTCAAATTGGTGCCCAAAATGCATAGGCTTCAATGGAGAAAGGGGTGCCCCGGTTCCAGTCTGCCAGCAGGTAAGTACCCGCGTCTTCAGAGGGCAGACCAGGGGGGTTTTGTAGGGCACCGGGGGGGACACAAGTTAGCACAGAAAGTACACCCTCAGCAGCACGCGGGCGGCCGGGTGCAGTGTGCAAACACACGTCGGGTTTGCAATTGGAATCAATGGGAGACCAAGGGGTCTCTTCAGCGATGCAGGGAGGCAAGGGGGGGCTCCTCGGGGTAGCCACCACCTGGGCAAGGGAGAGGGCCTCCTGGGGGTCACTCCTGCACTGGAGTTCCGATCCTTCAGGTCCTAGGGGCTGCGGTTGCAGTGTCTTTTCCAGGCGTCGGGGTCTGGGAGTCATGCTGTCGCGTCAGGGGGAGCCTCGGGATTCCCTCTGCAGGTGTCGCTGTGGGGGCTCAGGGGGGGCAACTCTGGCTCCTCACGGTCTCGTAGTCGCCGGGGAGTCCTCCCTGAAGTGTTTGTTATCCACAAGTCGAGCCGGTGGCGTTGGGTGCAGAGTTGCAAGTCTCACGCTTCTGGCGGGAAATGCAGTTGTCTTTAAGTTGCTTCTTTGGAAACAAAGTTGCAGGCTTGGGTGAACAGGGCCGCTGTTCTAGGGAGTTTCTTGGTCCTTTTAGAGCAGGGCAGTCCTCTGAGGATTCAGAGGTCACTGGTCCTGGGGAAAGCGTCGCTGGAGCAGTTTTCTTCCGAAGGAGGGAGACAGGCCGGTAGAGCTGGGGCCAAAGCAGTTGGTGTCTCCGTCTTCTCTGCAGGGTTTTTCAGCTCAGCAGTCCTCTTCTTCTTAGGTTGCAGGAATCTAAGTTCCTAGGTTCTGGGGAGCCCTTAAATACTAAATTTAAGGGTGTGTTTAGGTCTGGGAGGTTAGTAGCCAATGGCTACTAGCCCTGAGGGTGGGTACACCCTCTTTGTGCCTCCTCCCTGAGGGGAGGGGGGCACATCCCTAATCCTATTGGGTGAATCCTCCATCTGCAAGATGGAGGATTTCTAAAAGTCAGAGTCACCTCAGCTCAGGACACCTTAGGGGCTGTCCTGACTGGCCAGTGACTCCTCCTTGTTTTTCTCATTATCTCTCCTGGACTTGCCGCCAAAGGTGGGGGCTGGGTCCAGGGGGCGGGCATCTCCACTAGCTGGAGTGCCCTGGGGCATTGTAACACGAAGCTTGAGCCTTTGAAGCTCACTGCTAGGTGTTACAGTTCCTGCAGGGGGAGGTGTGAAGCACCTCCACCCAGAGCAGGCTTTGTTTCTGTCCTCAGAGAGCACAAAGGCTCTCACCGCATGGGCTCAGAAACTCATCTCTCAGCAGCAGGCTGGCACAGACCAGTCAGTCCTGCACTGAACAATGTCTATGGTTTTGCTTAGACACTGTAGGGGCATAGTGCTCATGCACCTATGCCCTCACCTGGGGTATAGTGCACCCTGCCTTAGGGCTGTAAGGCCTGCTAGAGGGGTGACTTACCTATGCCACAGGCAGTGTGAGGTTGGCATGGCACCCTGAGGGGAGTGCCATGTCGACTTAGTCATTTTCTCCCCACCAGCACACACAAGCTGGCAAGCAGTGTGTCTGTGCTGAGTGAGGGGTCCCTAGGGTGGCATAAGACATGCTGCAGCCCTTAGAGACCTTCCCTGGCCTCAGGGCCCTTGGTACCAGGGGTACCAGTTACAAGGGACTTACCTAGGTGCCAGGGTTCTGCCAATTGTGGAAACAATGGTACATTTTAGGTGAAAGAACACTGGTGCTGGGGCCTGGTTAGCAGGGTCCCAGCACACTTCTCAGTCAAGTCAGCATCAGTATCAGGCAAAAAGTGGGAGGTAACTGCAACAGGGAGCCATTTCTTTACACAAGCCCCCCCAGCCCACAGGCCAGGAGACTCAGCCAAAGCTGGGAGAGTCTTCCTAGTCTGTCAGGCGAGGAAGAGTAGAGGAAATAGGCTGGTTTGTTGCAGGGCCTACTCTGCCTTACATCCTCCTGTTCAGGTCATTCCCTCTGGGGAACTGACCCACTTCCACAGTGATAGGACCTAGTCTGAATTGCCTCTTGTCTGTGTCTTTAATGTCTCCACCCATTCTCTCTATTTTGGGGTTAGAGGTATCCACCTCTGCTAATCTTATTTTAGCCAGGGTCTCCCCTAGCTTACCCAAAGAGGTTACCCAGAGCTGGAGTAACCCCAGCATGACCAACACGGTCAAGGGGCCTAACTTGCTATTTGGCATGGGGTCAGACCACCATGCCAAGGATAGTGCAGCCATAAAGGCTAACACCCAGTAGGGGCAACTGACAGCTGTCAGTGCCCAGAACCACACCTTTAGCTCTTCAGCTACAAGGGAAGGGGCTAAGTTACAGGCTTCTTTGGGTTCAGGGTACCTGTCTGCTGTATTAGAGTGGGGGGTTACCACATCTTGTAGTAAACACCCTTCTTCCACTCTTTCTTCTGTTAGCTGAGGAGCCACTCACTCAGGCTTAACAGTTGTCTGACTAGCCAGGACTTCTTGTGGGTCAGGCTGTACTTTACCAGTGCCACTTTTGAAGTTCTCCCCTACTGGAGCAGAACCTCCTTGGCTTGCTGGAACCTTGGCTAAAGGTTGTCCACCCTTCCTACACTGTTTTCTTTTCTTTTTCTTCTGGGGCCTGCTTGCAGTTACTGCAGGGGCAGGACCTCCAGAATCCTTGGGAGAGGACTGGCACTGGACCAGTTCCTCTCTTGGGCTCTGACTAACCTCTGGGTAGTAATTTCCAAGGAGACAATCAAGGGGGAGGTCTGTACTGACTACCACCCTTCTCCAGCTAAAAGTCCCACCCACTTCTATGGGCACAAAAGCCACAGGCCTATTAGTGACCCTGTCTGGGCTAACTCTTACTCTGGCAGTCTCACCTGGGATGTACTGGTTTGAGAACACCAGCCTGTCATGCACAATAGTGTGACTTGCACAAGTGTGTCTCTCAGGGCAGTGGCTGGGATTCCATTCACCAGTAGGTGGTGGAAGTGTCTACTTCCCTCTGGAATCTCCAACTCACCTGTTGGGCCCTTTTTCCAGTTGAAGGCTATGAAGACCTCCTCATCCCCAATGGCTACACTGGTTATCCCTGGGATTTTGCTAGGGGCTTTGTTTTTGGGACAAGAAGTGTCCTTGGTGTGGTGCCCTGTCTGTCTACAGTTATGGCACCATGCCTTAGTCGCATCCCAGTTCTTACCCTGGTACCCACCTTTGTTTTGGGTTGTGTTTTGGTGCCCACCCACCTGGTCTGGTTTTTGGGGGCCTACAGAGGACTCTTTTTCTTTGTTTCTAGTGTCACCCACTTTCTCCTGGGGAGGCTTTGTAACCCCTTTCTTTTGGTCACCCCCAGTGGAAGTTTTGGTTACCCTAGTCTTGACCCAGTGGTCTGCCTTATTTCCCAATTCTTGGGGAGAAATTGGACCTAGGTCTACCAGATACTGATGCAACTTTTCATTGAAGCAGTTACTTAAAATGTGTTCTTTCATAAACAAATTATAAAGCCCAACATAGTCATGCACTTCATTTCCAGTTACCCAACCATCCAGTGTTTTCACTGAGTAGTCTACAAAATCAACCCAGGTCTGGCTCGAGGATTTTTGAGCCCCTCTGAATCTAATTCTATACTTCTCAGTGGTGAATCCAAAGCCCTCAATCAGGGTACCCTTCATGAGGTCATAAGATTCTGCATCTTTTCCAGAGAGTGTGAGGAGCCTATCCCTACACTTTCCAGTGAACATTTCCCAAAGGAGAGCACCCCAGTGAGATCTGTTTACTTTTCTGGTTGCACAAGCCCTCTCAAAAGCTGTGAACCATTTGGTGATGTCATCACCATCTTCATATTTTGTTACAATCCCTTTTGAGATTTTCAACATGTCAGGAGAATCTCTGACCCTATTTATGTTGCTGCCACCATTGATGGGACCTAGGCCCATCTCTTGTCTTTCCCTTTCTATGGCTAGCAGCTGTCTCTCCAAAGCCAATCTTTTGGCCATCCTGGCTAACAGGAGGTCATCTTCACTGAGGCTATCCTCAGTGATTTCAGAGGTGCTGGCCCCTCCTGTGAGGGAAGCAGCATCTCTGACTAACACAGTTGGAATCAGGGATTGAGGGTCCCTGGGTTCCCTAGTTAGGACTGGAAGGTGGGAATTCTCCTCCAGTTCACTATCATCCTCCTCTGGGTTGTCATCCTCAGAGGGGTTGGCTTTTTCAAACTTTGCCAAAAGTTCCTGGAGCTGTTGTTTGGAGGGTCTTAAGCCAATTGGGATTTTCTTTATTTTGCAGAGAGACCTTAGCTCCCTCATCTTAAGATGGAGGTAAGGTGTGAGGTCAAGTTCCACCACATTCTCTTCTGCACCAGGCATTATGTTTCTAAAAGTTGGAATACTTTTTAAGAATCTAAAACTAGTTCTAGAACCTAATTCAAACTTTCACAAAACTTTTAAACTCTAAAAGAAATGCTAACAGGAACTAACACAAGGCCCTAGCAGGACTTTTAAGAATTTAGAAAAATAGTTCAAATTGCAAAAATCAATTTCTAATGACAATTTTTGGAATTTGTCGTGTGATCAGGTATTGGCTGAGTAGTCCAGCAAATGCAAAGTCTTGTACCCCACCGCTGATCCACCAGTGTAGGAAGTTGGCTCTGTATGCACTATTTCAAAGTAAGGAATAGTATGCACAGAGTCCAAGGGTTCCCCTTAGAGGTAAGATAGTGGCAAAAAGAGATAATACTAATGCTCTATTTTGTGGTAGTGTGGTCGAGCAGTAGGCTTATCAAAGGAGTAGTGTTAAGCATTTGTTGTACATACACACAGGCAATAAATGAGGAACACACACTCAGAGACAATTCCAGGCCAATAGGTTTTTGTATAGAAAAATATCTTTTCTTAGTTTATTTTAAGAACCACAGGTTCAAATTCTACATGTAATACTTTGCATGAAAGGTATTGCAGGTAAGTACTTTAGGAACTTTGAATAATCACAATAGCATATATACTTTTCACATAAAACACATATAGCTATTTTAAAACAAGACACAGTGCAATTTTCACAGTTCCTAGGGGAGGTAAGTTATTGTTAGTTCTTGCAGGTAAGTAAACCACCTGCGGGGTTCAAATTTGGGTCCAAGGTAGCCCACTGTTGGGGGTTCAGAGCAACCCCAAAGTTACCACACCAGCAGCTCAGGGCCGGTCAGGTGCAGAGTTCAAAGTGGTGCCCAAAACGCATAGGCTTCAATGGAGAAGGGGGTGCCCCGGTTCCAGTCTGCCAGCAGGTAAGTACCAGTGTCTTCGGAGGGCAGACCAGGGGGGTTTTGTAGGGCACCAGGGGGGACACAAGTTAGCACAGAAAGTACACCCTCAGCAGCAAGGGGGCGGCCGGGTGCAGTGTGCAAACACGTCGGGTTTTCAATTGGAATCAATGGGAGATCAAGGGGTCTCTTCAGCGATGCAGGAAGGCAAGGGGGGGCTCCTCGGGGTAGCCACCACCTGGGAAAGGGAGAGGGCCTCCTGGGGGTCACTCCTGCACTGGAGTTCCAATCCTTCAGGTCCTGGGGGCTACGGGTGCAGGGTCTTTTCCAGGCGTCGGGATCTGGGAGTCAGGCAGTCGCGGTCAGAGGGAGCCTCGGGATTCCCTCTGCAGGCGTCGCTGTGGGGGCTCAGGGGGGGCAACTCTGGCTACTCACGGTCTCGTAGTCGCCGGGGCGTCCTCCCTGAAGTGTTTGTTCTCCACAAGTCGAGCCGGGGGCGTTGGGTGCAGAGTTGCAAGTCTCACGCTTCTGGCGGGAAATGCAGTTGTCTTTAAGTTGCTTCTTTGGAAACAAAGTTGCAGTCTTGGGTGAACAGGGCCGCTGTTCTCGAAGTTTGTTGGTCCTTTTAGAGCAGGGCAGTCCTCTGAGGATTCAGAGGTCACTGGTCCTGGGAAAAGCGTTGCTGGAGCAGTTTTCTTCCGAAGGAGGGAGACAGGCCGGTAGAGCTGGGGCCAAAGCAGTTGGTGTCTCTGTCTTCTCTGCAGGGTTTTTCAGCTCAGCAGTCCTCTTCTTCTTAGGTTGCAGGAATCTAAGTTCCTAGGTTCTGGGGAGCCCTTAAATACTAAATTTAAGGGTGTGTTTAGGTCTGGGGGGTTAGTAGCCAATGGCTACTAGCCCTGAGGGTGGGTACACCCTCTTTGTGCCTCCTCCCTGAGGGGAGGGGGGCACATCCCTAATCCTATTGGGGGAATCCTCCATCTGCAAGATGGAGGATTTCTAAAAGTCAGAGCCACCTCAGCTCAGGATACCTTAGGGGCTGTCCTGACTGGCCAGCGACTCCTCCTCGTTTTTCTCATTATCTCTCCTGGACTTGCCGCCAAAAGTGGGGGCAGGGTCCAGGGGGCGGGCATCTCCACTAGCTGGAGTGCCCTGGGGCATTGTAACATGAAGCTTGAGCCTTTGAAGCTCACTGCTAGGTGTTACAGTTCCTGCAGGGGGGAGGTGTGAAGCACCTCCACCCAGAGCAGGCTTTGTTTCTGTCCTCAGAGAGCACAAAGGCTCTCACCGCATGGGGTCAGAAACTCGTCTCTCAGCAGCAGGCTGGCACAGACCAGTCAGTCCTGCACTGAAAAATGGGGAAAATACAGGGGGCATCACTAAGATGCCCTCTGTGTGCATTCTTTAATAAATCCAACACTGGAATCAGTGTGGGTTTATTATTCTGAGAAGTTTGATACCAAACTTCCCAGTATTCAGTGTAGCCATTATGGAGCTGTGGAGTTAGCTTTTTACAGACTCCCAGACCATATACTCTTATGGCTACCCTGCACTTACAATGTCTAAGGTTTTGCTTAGACACTGTAGGGGCATAGTGCTCATGCACCTATGCCCTCACCTGGGGTACAGTGCACCCTGCCTTAGGGCTGTAAGGCCTGCTAGAGGGGTGACTTACCTATGCCACAGGCAGTGTGAGGTTGGCATGGCACCCTGAGGGGAGTGCCATGTCGACTTAGTCATTTTCTCCCCACCAGCACACACAAGCTGGCAAGCAGTGTGTCTGTGCTGAGTGAGGGGTCCCTAGGGTGGCATAAGACATGCTGCAGCCCTTAGAGACTTTCCCTGGCATCAGGGCCCTTGGTACCAGGGGTACCAGTTACAAGGGACTTACCTAGGTGCCAGGGTTGTGCCAATTGTGGAAATAATGGTACATTTTAGGTGAAAGAACACTGGTGCTGGGGCCTGGTTAGCAGGGTCCCAGCACACTTCTCAGTCAAGTCAGCATCAGTATCAGGCAAAAAGTGGGGGGTAACTGCAACAGGGAGCCATTTCTTTACAGGCACACACAAAGATAACTTTTTTAATATGTTGTGATATGCACACACCCTCTAGAGCAGAGGTCTTCAAACTGGGGGGCGAGCCCCCCAAGGGGGGGCCTGAAGTGATCCCAGGGGGGGCCCCAGATTCTGGCCAAAATAAATATCATACAGATAACAGGCCTTTATTTTAAGCAGGAGGATGTTATTGCAGTTTTAAAAAGGTAACAGTACCTAACTGCAATGTTTAAATAGGTTTAGACATATTTAAACATTGCCATGTTTATAAAATAATTGTGAAAAATTCTGAGGGGGGCCCAATGATTTTTATTTTTCAACTGGGGGGGGCGCAGCATTAAATAGTTTGGAGACCTCTGCTCTAGAGGTTGTTGTTCACGAACCCACATTGGTATGTTTTGATGAACATGCGCCCTCTGGTTGACATTGACTATGTGCACATTTTGGTAGGTGATGATATACATGTACCCTCTGGTTGATGTTGATCATGAACACACATTGACACGTGGAGATATACATGTACCCTCTGGGTTACCTAGATTATGAACACACATTAGCACAGCAATATACATGCACCCTCTGGTTGACGTTGATCATGACCACACAGTGACACACTGTGATATACACGTACCCTCTTGTTGACATTGGTCATGAACATACATTTATGCATAGTGATATACATGTACAGGAGTGGCAAAATATTTTTACTCTCTACTCGTTAACCAAGATCACACATTAATATGTGGTGAAACACAAGGTTCACCTGTTTGGCATTGATTACAGATATTCATGTGCAGCTCCTTCTGATTATACATGCTGGGATTCCATCATTGACATGATCCATGTATGATTTTGCCAGTTTGTCACAACAGAGAGGATCCTTTGGTAATGGTGAATGAGTAATTTAAAGTTCAGATGGAACGTTGGCAATAAGTACTATTGTAGCATTTGAATGAAAAGAGAATCGTAGGGGCATGCTCCTGTCTTCTCTTCCACCGTCTAGGAACGCAGCATCTCTTTGAAGGATACTTTAAAGGTGAGCTGTTTCAGTCAGTTTCCATGCTGGTGCTTAATTAATTGATTAAATAACATGCCTGTGGGTTGGTAGCTGCAGACTCTTAAAGTACGTGACAACAGCGGCTGGTGTAGGAGGCGCTTATCGCATTTCAGGGTGTGAATGCAATTTCTCCAGCCGCTTTCACTGAAAATCTTTTTTTCCTGCAAGATGAGATTAAAACGAATAAATACACATATAATGTAGGCTTCTGAGCCTTGCTTTGAAAAAAACAGCTATGGCTTGTGTGGAGAGGTGAGAACAGCCCTGGGGCCATATAATAAAACTCTGCATTTACTCAGGGCACAGCTGCGTACCTTTTTTGTGACTGCTCTGTCCAAAGTGCATGCGTTTAACTCAAAATTTCTCAGAGTTAGGTCCTGATTATGAGCTCCCCTGTGTCAGAGGTGATAATTATTGCAAATTAGTGGGGTATAATGTGAAGTTTTTGGTGCTTAGGGCGCCAGAATCTGAATGCTCTCTTTTTTATCGTGCATGGTTTGAGTACATTTCCGCAAGTTTGACCTACCAAAATGTGTCTGGAAAAGTAATAGGGTGCAGTGTTTGCAACAAAACTCATGATTGAAATGTGTGATAGCCGAAGTTACTGTATGTAATGGAATTTGACAAGCCACTTGTAATAAATTAATTACTTACCAGTAATTCTCATTACTCCGAATACCCTATTTCTCGTACTAATACTTACTCACATGAGGATTTCCACCTCTACCCAGGCCTGCATGTCTTAGCCAGAACCAATCAAAAAGGTGCTACGCACCCCCCCTTTCCTAATCTCCAATCACCTTCTACTAACCTGGTGATAAAAAGGTATGGAACGCAGAGAATGCCCTGTATATACCCAAACTCAAGAACTATGGGGGTCAGGTTGTGATCCGGGAAGGAACGGGGAGAGTGAGACATAAATATTGGTACGAGAAATAGGGTATTCAAAGTAATGAGAATTAACAGTAAGTAATGAATTCTTTACCTCCTCAATCCCATTTCTCATCCCAATACTTACTCACATAAGGATATACCAAAGCAAATCCAGAGCAACCTGAATCCCCCGAAGAATGCCACAAGACTCTGGGTACTGCTGAAACAATTTTATTGCAAACCAGAAAGGGCTCAGACATGAGATCAAGGGCCTCATTATGACCCTGGCGGGCGGCGGAGGCCGCCCGCCAGGATCCCGCCCTCCAAATTACCGCGCCGCGGTCAAAAGACCGCGGCGGGTATTACGAGTTTTCCCCTGGGCTGGCGGGCGGTTCCAGTTAAACCGCCCGCCAGCCCAGGGGAAAACGACCTTCCCACGAGGATGCCGGCTCGTAATCGAGCCGGCGGAGTGGGAAGGTGCGACGGGTGCTACTGCACCCGTCGCGTATTTCACTGTCTGCAAGGCAGACAGTAAAATACATTTTGGGGCCCTCTTACGGGGGCCCCTGCCGTGCCCATGCCATTGGCATGGGCACGGCAGGGGCCCCCAGGGGCCCCGCGACCCCCCCTACCGCCATCCTGTTCATGGCGGCTTTCCCGCCATGAACTGGATGGCGGTAGGGGGGGTCAGAATCCTCATGGCTGCGGAGCGCGCTCCGCAGCCATGGAGGATTCCAATGAGCAGCGGAAAGTCAGCGGGAGACCGCTGACTTTCCGCTTCTGACCGCGGCTGAACCGCCGCGGTCAGAATGCTCATTGGAGCACCGCCAGCCTGTCGGCGGTGCTCCCGTGGTCGGTGGCCCTGGCGGCCACCGGCCGCCAGGGTCAGAATGACCCTCCAAGTCTTTTACTGAGAAACAGCAGCCAGTACTCGAGACCGGAAGGTCAAGGAATCATTCACATTCAACCTGTACTGTGTGACAAGGGTAGAGGGAGAAGACCAAGTGGCCTCTTAGCAGGTCTCTTCCTGTGTTCCATGGCGAACTGAAATGGAGAAGGAGGCAGGACCCTCTTACAAGGCCAAACTAATGCCTGAAAAAACGTGCACAGATTCAAAACATGAGACATAATGAAACCCAATTGTGAACTGCAGAAGAATTAATCAAGGTTTTGATTATATGTTTTTATTTACTTTTTCTAAAAAGACAAATAAAAATGTAGGGCTCTTGAAACAGAAAAGGTAGGCCACAAACCCACCACCATAGTGTGCCTACAACAAATACTGCCTGAATGGAAAGAGCACATAACAAACTGAGCTCCTCCAGGCAACAAGACCAAGGACCTCCTGCCACTAGAGGGATCCAAAAGATCAGGCCAAACTGTACCATGGCAGCGAAGCATTAGGAAGCGCTGCACTGAGGGGAAGACTTGATGTGTGGCACTGAAAGGTCCCCCCCCAGGCATCGCGCTCACAACAGGAAGTGCACCAGGCACAGAACTGAGGCAGGCAGAAGAAAAAAGACCCCAGCACCCTGCGCATTACAGGGAAGCATGTGATGTGGAGTCATCAGCAGCACCTATAACTATTCGCTGCCTCAGCAGACCACAATGGGCACCAGAAATTAAAAGAGGCACTGAACAGAGCCCCCAGGAACTGTTTGCCTCTCACCATGAAGCATGCAGAGCAAAAACACCACAAACAGGTGTAGTGAGCAGCTCCCCAGCCACCGGCTGCCCAGAAACCATGGAGGGCAGCACTGCACCAAGAAATTAACATGGAAAGAGATGTGGAACACTCGTGTAGCCTCCAGGCCTTCAACAAGCAGACAGTAAGCACACCAGGGCAGTCTGGATATTACAGAGGTTAGGCAATAAATAAAGGCAGGCCAAGCCTTCCCACCCCCAGGTAAATTGACACAGAATCCAAATATCAACTCCAGGTGCAGTGTCCAGGACAGCACCAAGCTTACCAGGGAGCTACTAATAAGGGGGAGCCAACAATTCATTCCCAAGAGGCCCAGCCCTCCAGGGCTTACCTTACAGAATGGCCCTAAGGACCATATGTGGACTTGGAGCAGACAATGAAAACAGGACATCTTCTGGGCTCCATACATTTTTACCACCAGGTTGTTGGAAGGTGATTGGCGATTAGGAAGGGGGGGGGATGGTTTTTGCGTAGAGCCTTTTTGATTGGTTCTGGCTAAGGCATGTGGGACTTGGTAGATGTGGAACACCTCATGTGAGTAAGTACTGGGATGAGAAATGGGATTGAGGAGGTAATGAAGGCCTTAATATATGAGCTGCAGGCAGCACTGTTCGGAAACACGGAACAGTGGCTTCCTCTCTCTGTTTCTGAGGTGCGCTGTCACCAGCTCATATTCTTCCTCAGAGAAATTCTGAGTTAAATGCATGCTCTTTGTACAGTGTTTTAGACAGTTTAATTAAATTAAAATAGGTGCATAGCTGAGGCCGGTGCACACATCTGAATGATATGACCACTCCCAAAAAAAATCAATTACAACTAAAAAGTGAAGCACTCCACAAACATTTGTCATCCACTACATGCACAAAATCAATTTGTTGTGTAAATATTGTTTCATTTTGTTCTTAACACAGCAAGAAACTGAAGACTGGGTGGAAAAACAGTGACAGGTCTGGATATCCTTGAGGTACACTTGTAGCACCAGGAGCTTCGTAGCAGATCATCAAGGGGCTGTCATAGTGGATGATTAACCCCTTTGCTGCCGGGCCTTTTTCCCCTCCTGTGCCGAGCCTTTCTTTGGCTATTTGGGGCAGTTCGCGCTTAGACCCTCAAAACTCTTTGTTCACATAAGCTACCCACGCCAAATTTGCGTCCTTTTTTTCCAACATCCTCGGGATGTTAGAGGTACCCAGACTTTGTGGGTTCCCAGAAGGAGGCCAAGAAATGAGCCAAAATACAGTGAAAATTTCGTTTTTAAAAAAAAAATGGGAAAAAGGGGCTGCAGAAGAAGGCTTGTGGTTTTTTACCTGAAAATGGCATCAACAAAGGGTTTGTGGTGCTACAATCACCATCTTCCCAGCTTTCAGCAACAGGCAGAATTGAATCAGAAAACCCAATTTTTCAGCACAATTTTGGCATTTTACTGGGACATACCCCATTTTTTATGATTTTTTGTGCTTTCAGCCTCCTTCCAGTCAGTGACAGAAATGGTGGTGAAACCAATGCTGGATCCCAGAAACCGAAACATTTCTGAAAAGTAGACGAAATTCTGAATTCAGCAAGTGGTAATTTGTGTTGATCCTACAAGGGTTTCCTACAGAAAATAACAACTGAAAAAAAAAATGAAATTGAGGTGAAAAAAACTGCAATTTTTCTCTACGTTTTACTCTGTAACTTTTTCCTGTAATGTCAGATGTTTGAAAGCAATGTACCGTTACGTCTGCTGGACTCTTCTGGTTGCGGGGATATATAGGACTTGTAGGTTCATCAAGAACTCTAGGTACCCAGAGCCAATAAATGAGCTGCACCCTGCAGTGGGTTTTCATTCTATACCGGGTATACAGCAATTCATTTGCTGAAATATAAAGAGTAAAAAATAGCTATCAAGAAAACCTTTGTATTTCCAAAATGGGCACAGGATAAGGTGTTGAGGAGCAGTGGTTATTTGCACATCTCTGAATTCCAGGGTGCCCATGCCAGCATGTGAATTAGAGAGCGTTTCTCAAATAGACGTCTTTTTTACACACTCTCTTATATTTGGAAAGAAAAAATGTAGAGAAAGACAAGGGGCTGTTAACGCGTCCCTTTATGATATTTTATTACACATCAGGACTCGTTTTATGCCAATGAATCTTCTGACCCAGTTGAGAGACACCTTAGGACGAGATAGCTAATCAATATATCAATCAATACATCAATAATGTCATCAATATTTATCACGACAATGCATTTCACTTTAGTCAAAGTCATTAATCAATTCAAAACTCTACCATGATCTTGCAGCCATGAATAACCACACCAGTTTAACAGAATTTTATGAGTTTTATTCCCTATTGCTTACAATTCTAACATCAGATACGTCAATCTCAAGACCAAGAAACATAATAGCATAGTCACGATATGGCAAATTTGATAAGATTTCATGAAAGCGAGAATCACAAACATCAGAACATAACACGGCGTTAACATAGATCAATTCAACAGAGTATCAATAATACGTCAGTTCAACAAAGCATAGTCTCGGTCGTTTGTCTATTTGCGTCAGTTTTGGTGAACACCTGTCCTAACCACAGATTACCATTAGCATGTTGGGCTTCATGCAAAACAATTTGAAACACCAATTTGGAACACATCTAACTAAGGTCTCTGTCAAAAGTAAGCAGTTGGTACCTAGAAAGGAAAAGCAAACAGACAAATCACAATTTCATTGTCATAATTACCCTCCAAAGTTTAGGTCAGCGCACAGGTTCAGTCTTCATCCTCAGGACATCAGTCAATTCGCCATCAGTCAGGATTCAGCTCTGGGGCAAAAGGGCACTTTCTTCATAAGGAGGTAAAGTGTATAATGGACAAATCTAAGAGCGAGGATGGTTTTAACTAAACCACCAAGTTACCAAACAGAGTGACAGAGTTTCTGGATAAAATCAATAGCATTCCCTACCTAATTCTAAATGACTCCCCGTGACATGGGTTTTTATCCCTTTTCCATTGTACATTCCCCCAAAATTCTATTGGACACTAGTTATACCCCACTATCTTTAACCAATCAGAAAGTACATTAGGCAACCCAACTCTTCACCCCACATTATTTTACAAGTCTTTGATTGGTCTTCGTAATTGACGTCTTCAGAGGTGGCACGTCTGGTATGATTTCATCCTTCTGTAATTCTTTGCACATCTTTTGGTCAGCAGTTCCATTGTCTTCGCCGGTTTGAATGACCTTGTACATAACATTAATCTACACTGCTTCAATTTACTTTTAACATTTATTCTGCAAACGAGAGAAACTGTGAGAACGGATCTAACATGGTTACATTTGTTTTCTAATTTGAAGAAAAAGAACACGCAGGGTCACGTCCCTTTTGTGAGTCAGCATACTGAGAAATGCATTTAATATGAGAGCCAAGCAGCTAAGCTTCAGCTCATGCTAACTTAAGGCCTATGAGGATTTCAGTACAGATTTAATAACGCAATCATTAGTATAAACTTATTTAAACATAATATAAACATTTTGGTCATTATTATTAGTCTACGTATTCATTAGTGGCCACTCCCCGTGGTCACAATTCAAGTGCACATCTAAGCAAAATTACTATCATTATAGTTTCTATGCAGCATTATCAAACATTGATTCATAAACATTTCATGTTAATATATATATATTATAAAGTTCCCCCAATTCTCTCGATAAGAATGATACCTCACTTGTGTGGGTAGGCCTGGCGCCTGCGACAGGAAATGCCCCAAAACACAACGTGGACACATCCCATTTTTTGACAGAAAACAGAGGTGTTTTTTGCAAAGTGCCTACCTGTAGATTGTGGCCTCTAGCTCAGCCGGCACCTAGGGAAACCTACCAAACCTGTGCATTTTTTAAAACTAGAGACCTAGGGGAATCCAAGATGGGGTGACTTGTGGGGCTCTGACCAGGTTCTGTTACCCAGAAACCCTTGCAAACCTCAAAATTTGGCTAAAAAAACACAGTTTCCTCACATTTCGGTGACAGAAAGTTCTGGAATCTGAGAGGAGTCACAAATTTCCTTCCACCCAGCGTTCCTCCAAGTCTCCCGATAAAAATGATACCTCTCTTGTGTGGGTAGACCTAGCGCCCATGACAGGAAATGCCCCAAAACACAACATGGACACATCCCATTTTTTTACAGAAAACAGAGGTGTTTTTTGCAAAGTGCCTACCTGTAGATTTTGGCCTCTAGCTCAGCCGGCACCTAGGGAAACCTACAAAAAGCTGTGCATTTTTGAAAACTAGAGACCTAGGGGAATCCAAGATGGGGTGACTTGTGCGGCTCTGACCAGGTTCTGTTACCCAGAATCTTTTGCAAACCTCAAAATATGGCTAAAAAAACACATTTCCTCACATTTCGTTGACAGAAAGTTCTGGAATTTGAGAGGAGCCACAAATTTCCTTCCACCCAGCATTCCCCCACGTCTCCCGATAAAAAGGATACCTCACTTGTGTGGGTAGGCCTAGCGCCCACGACAGGAAATGCCCCAAAACACAACATGGACACATCCCATTTTTTGACAGAAAACAGAGGTGTTTTTTGCAAAGTGCCTACCTGTAGATTTTGGCCTCTAGCTCAGCCGGCACCTAGGGAAACCTAACAAACCTGTGCATTTCTGAAAACTAGAGACCTAGGGGAATCCAAGATGGGGTGACTTGTGGGGCTCTGACCAGGTTCTGTTACCCAGAAACACTTGCAAACCTCAAAATTTGGCTAAAAAAACACATTTTCCTCACATTTCGGTGACAGAAAGTTCTGGAATCTGAGAGGAGTCACAAATTTCCTTCCACCCAGCGTTCCCCCAAGTCTCCCGATAAAAATGATACCTCACTTGTGTGGTAGGCCTAGCGCTCGCGACAGGAAATGCCCCAAAACACAATGTGGACACATCCCCTTTTTTGACAGAAAACAGAGGTGTTTTTTGCAAAGTGCCTACCTGTAGATTTTGGCCTCTAGCTCAGCTGGCACCTAGGGAAACCTACCAAACCTGTGCATTTTTGAAAACTAGAGACCTAGGGGAATTCAAGATGGGGTGACTTGTGGGGCTCTGACCAGGTTCTGTTACCCAGAATCCTTTGCAAACCTCAAAATATGGCTAAAAAAACACATTTACCTCACATTTCGGTGACAGAAAGTTCTGGAATCTGAGAGGAGCCACAAATTTCCTTCCACCCAGCGTTCCCCCAATTATCCCGATAAAAATTATACCTCACTTGTGTAGGTAGGCCTAGCGCCCGCGACAGGAAATGCCCCAAAACACAACGTGGACACATCCCATTTTTTGACAGAAAACAGAGGTGTTTTTTGCAAAGTGCCTACCTGTAGATTTTGGCCTCTAGCTCAGCCGGCACCTAGGGAAACCTACCAAAGCTGTGCATTTTTGAAAAATAGAGACCTAGGGGAATCCAAGATGGGGTGACTTGTGGGGCTCTGACCAGGTTCTGTTACCCAGAAACCCTTGCAAACCTCAAAATTTGGCTAAAAAAACACTTTTTCCTCACATTTCGGTGACAGAAAGTTCTGGAATCTGAGAGGAGTCACAAATTTCCTTCCACCCAGCGTTCCCCCAGGTCTCCCAATAAAAATGATACCTCACTTGTGTGGGTAGGCCTAGCGCCCGCAACAGGAAATGCCTCAAAGCACAACATGGACACATCCCATTTTTTGACAGAAATCAGAGGTGTTTTTTGCAAAGTGCCTACCTGTTGATTTTGGCCTCAAGCTCAGCCGGCACCTAGGGAAACCTACCAAAGCTGTGCATTTTTGAAAAATAGAGACCTAGGGGAATCCAAGATGGGGTGACTTGTGGGGCTCTGACCAGGTTCTGTTACCCATAATCCTTTGCAAACCTCAAAATATGGCTAAAACAACACATTTTCCTCACATTTAGATGACAGAAAGTTCTGGAATCTGAGAGGAACCACAAATTTCCTTCCATCCAGCATTTCTCAACATCTCCCGATAAAAATGATACCTCACTTGTGTGGGTAGGCCTAGGGCCCGCAACAGGAAATGCCCCAAAACACAACGTGGACACATCCCATTTTTTGACAGAAAACAGAGGTTTTTTTTGCAAAGTGCCTACCTGTAGATTTTGGCCTCTAGCTCAGCCGGCACCTAGGGAAACCTACCAAACCTGTGCATTTGTGAAAACTAGAGACCTAGGGGAATCCAAGATGGGGTGACTTGTGGGGCTCTGACCAGGTTCTGTTACCCAGAATCCTTTGCAAACCTCAAAATTTGGCTAAAAAAACACATTTTCCTCACATTTCAGTGACAGAAAGTTCTGGAATCTGAGAGGAGCCACAAATTTCCTTCCACCCAGCGTTCCCCCAAGTCTCCCGATAAAAATGATACCTCACTTGTGTGGGTGGGCCAGGTGCCTGCAACAGAATAAGGCCCAAAACTTGTAGAGATAGAGGGGATAGCACAGTGAGTTGATAAGGACATATTCTTCTTTTATACGTCTTTAGGCTGACTCTGCTTTGGGGACCCACACAAGTGAGGTGTCATTTTACTTGGGAGGCTGAGGGGAACGCTGGGGAGTAGGAATTTTGTGCTGGAGCAGTGATCGTACAAACGAAAGTCAGGAAAATATGCTTTTTTAAGCAGATTTTTAAGGTTTGCAGAGGAGTCTGGGTAAGAAAATGTTGGGGGATCCACGCAAGCCACACCTCGCTGGACTCCTTGGTGTGTCTAGGTTTAAAAATTGGCTGGGTTTGGTAGGTTTCCCTAGATGAAGGCCGCACCCAGAGCCAAAAACATAGGTGCCCCCTCCCCCCAAACAGAGGTAGTTTTGTAATATATCATTTTGATGTGTTCACATACGTCTGTGATGTGCCAAACACTAAAATTGTGAAAAGAAACACACTTACGTTATGTAAAAAAGACTCCTCACCCACCAACCAAGTTGGTGGCATATTTCATCATCGGGGTCCCACTGAGGCACCTAGCGTGTCACAGGTGTGCTGCGATGCCTGATTACAGCGGAGCAGGTTTTGTCATTTTTACCAAACATACTGGTTGAATTTGGCACGAGGGTGAATGATGGTTCAGTGGATCAAATTTTATTAACAAGTGATTTCACAAAAATGAAATGCACTGTTAATAACTGAAAGGCAAAAAACTGAACCAATGACTCACAGCTCGTGAGCTGTAAAGCCACGGTAAGGCACCAACCGCTTTACAGTCCATTCACACACCTTTCATACATGACACGCACAAGACCATTCACACCGCCAGCCACGGGCCCAGCATATGACAACACTCACATCGACAGACAGCGCCACTCAAGGGCCCATCACTTACATACGCCCACATGCCTGACACAACAATCACACCAGCTGATGGGAGTGTGTGGACTGGTGTTTGGCTGGCAGTGTGTTGCAGTAGCCAACAGCAAGTCAATATGTACACTATGTACATCCTCAGCCAAGCCCCACTCCACACACAATGGCATCACTTTTTTTTTTTTTTTAAACAAAGAAACCCCTAACTAATTAGAAATAATTACAAAACTACACACACAAAAGTTCTAACTAAGTACATGACAGAAATGCTAACCATGAAACTGAACACATGAAAATACAAAACAGACATGAGTTTACACTCATGGTTGTTCCCAGTAATTCTTCTGGGTGTGGTAATTCTTAAAATAACCACCCACACACAGCCCAGGCTTTGAAGGACAATCTGGGCAGTACATTCGAGTTTCCCTCCGGATACCTCTTCGAAAACACACTCTACATTTCTTAGCTGGAAAGTCTTTTTTGGGTGTGGGAGGAATGTACTCAGCAAAGTGGCGATCTTTCAATCTAGCCACATCCTCCACCACTGCTTCTCTAGGAACTCTGGCATGTTCCACCACATTAAGGCTCTCAATCACTGACTCCTGAAAATTTCACAAATGTCATCTTTGACTCTGGAGACCTATCCTTAAACACAATAAAAGCATTAAAAGTTGCTAGGTGGAAGAGGTGAATTGCTAACTTGTTATACCAAACGTAAGACTTAAGAATAGCAGTATAAGGTTCCAACCTCTGATCAGCTCTATCTAAACCTCCCATGTGCTTATTATAATCTAAAATGCACACAGGTTTGCGTACTTCAGCAACCTGGCCTAAAACAGTACGGGGGAAGTACTCTCATCATGGATGGTACCTAGCATGTAGACATCCCTCCTGTCTGAAAACTTCAAAGCTAGCAGCTCATCATTCCTCAAGGCACTGCACTGTCCCCTCTCAAGTTTTTTACAGACAAGCTCCCTTGGATAGCCTTTCCGGTTAGAACGAATTGTGCCACAAGCAACAGTGTCCACTCTAAACAATTCCTTGAACAACTGCACTCCAGTGTAAGAGTTATCTACATACAAATGGTGACCTTTGTTGAACAGTCGTCTACCAAGTTCCCACACAATTTTCTCAGTAACTCCAAAAGTGGGAGGACAACTAGGGGGGTCAATAATGGAATCCCTACCAGTGTAGACACGGAAATTATACACATATCCTGTACTACTTTCAGACAGCATATAAATTAAATTCCACATCGTGCCCTCTTGCTAGGAATGTACTGCCTAAAAACCAAACGACCCTTGAAGAGGACCAAAGACTCGTCCACAGCTATTTCTTTGCCTGGAACATAGACCTCTGAAAAACGATCTACAAAATGTTCAAGGACAGGCCTAATCTTAAAAAGACGGTCAGAATCAGGGTGATATCGTGGCAATGCTAATGCATTGTCAATAAAATGCAGCATCCTAAGAAGAAGCAAATACAGATTATGACTCATTGTTGCAGGAAATATAGCTGTTGCCATCAAGGGACTAGTAGACCAATAAGAAGCCAGTGACGGCTTCCTTATCAACCCCATCAAAAGAGTTAAACCTAAAAACCTTTTCATCTCCTCCAAATTTGTGGGAATCCACTGGGCAGCTCTAGAGTGCGGCCTAAGTCTAGCAGCTTTGTCCCTCAAATACTGCTCCGCATACAAATTAGTCTGCTCAACAATCTCTTCCAAAAACACATCATCCACAAATAACTCAAACAAATTGACAGGCAAAAAGTTGTCAGTATTGACTCTACACCCCGGGAGACCAGTAAAGGCAGGCAACTCTGGCTGCTCCATTTTTGGGGCAACCCAGAGTTCAGGTCTTCTAACGGGAAACCTTTCAGCCCCAGGTTACTGCACTAATGGCACACCAGTGTCCTCCTCTGAAACAGGCCCTTCATCTGCACTGAGTGTGGCTTCTTCATCAGAAGATTCCTCTCCGGCAGAAACTTCACTGCCAGAATCCCTCACTTCCTCCTCTGCCTAAGATGAAGAGTCCGTCTCATAATCATGATCAGACAATGACTTAAAAAGCATACCAACCACCTGCTGAGCGGTCATCCTGTGGCTAGCCATGATCTTTCCTACTAAAATTAACTGGACAAATGCACCACCAACAACCAGCACTGTGTAAGATAAGTAATAAAGTGTAGCTTTATTAATAAGAGTTATAAACTCAAAAACTATACCGCTCACTTGTCTGAAAAAGCTTGAATCACCAGCAACTACTCTGCACAGACACAGCAATCACCAATGATATCCCACTAAAAAGAAAGAAAGAATAGCAAATTAGAAATAAGACAACACAAATATCATTGTGCACAAATCTAAGGGCAATTTCACACAAACCTGCATTTAGTACACCAACTACAAACATGTCATTCATGCATGGCAACAATACTCCTTTGGAGTAAATTGTTTTTACTTACCTAAAACTTGCAACTATGCAAACCACAGGTCAACCACCGCCAAAACTGCAAGGAGCCACAGCAAAGAAAGCAAAAGCTTTGAACTAGAACAAAAAGGAGGAAAATAATTATCACAAATGCAAATACTTCGTCAGTTGACAAACATCCCACCATCAAGCATTTAGAAATTGGTGCCTAAGTGGATTCTGCCATAGGGGCAGATGGGCCTACTAAAAAAAGGCCTATCTGCCCCAAAGAGGGCAGAAAATACCTTTAGTAGTGTGTCCCCAAGGGCCCACCCCCAAACAAAAAACAAACCACACAGACACTATCCCTGGTGTCTACGTAGGTTCTGCCCCCATCGGGGGTGGATGGGCCTAAAAATATATAGGCCCCAAGGGGGGCAGAATTGGCCAACAGTTCAATGCCCCCCTTGGGGGGGTGCCCCTAGCTCAAGGGGACGCCCCCACATAAATAAACATATTTTTAAAAAACCCTGGCGTTCTAGTGGTTTCTGCCCCCCTTGGGCACACACACACACACACACAATCCCTGGTGTCTAAGTGGCTTCTCAGCCTAAAAATAATAGGCCGATCTGCAGCCAAGGGGGGCAGAAATGGCCAACAGTTTAATGCCCCCCTTGGGGGCAGATGAGCCTTAAAATAATAGGCTGATCTGTCCCCAAGGGGGGCAGAAATGGCCTTGGTGCACATGTTCCCAAAGGGGGGCGACCCTTGCCCAAGTGGTTGCCCCCCTTCTACTAACATACACACACACACACACACACTATCCCTGGTGTCTAAGTGGCTTCTCAGCCTAAAAATAATAGGCTGATCTGCCGCCAAGGGGGGCAGAAATGGACACAAGAAACATGCCCCCAAATGGGAGCGACCTTTGCCCAAGGGGCCGCTCCCCAACGCAAAACATTTCAAAGTAAATAAATAACAGGCCGATCTGCCCCCTGGGGGGCAGAAATGGCCACAATAAACATGCCCCCAAAAGGGAGCGACCCTTGCCCAAGGGACTGCTACAAAATGCAAATATTGCAAACAAAATAAATAAAAAAATCCCTGGCTTCTAGTGGGCATTCCTGCTGCTCGATCACAATGTGATCGGGAAGCAGGAATGCTCAAAGAGACACCGGGGGAAAGGAAAAGCCTTTCCTTTCCCCCGGTGCCTCTTTGGCCCAAACCCCCCACTCGCCCGAGGAGAAACTTACCTGTTTCTCCGTGATCGCACTGGAAGCAAATGGCTTCCAGTGCGACTGGCAGTGGGTAATGAGGTCAGCGCGCGATCGCGCACTGACGTCATTTACAGGGGGGTGTGGGTGGAAGGGGAAGGTCTTCCCCTTCCATCCCCTCCTTAGGGGGGTGGGGGAGAAACCCACAGAGGGAGCGCTTGCGCTCCCTCCGGGCTCCGTGCCGAGGACGTAATGGTTACGTCCTCAGCACAGGAGCACTGTGCCACGGGACGTAACCGTTACATCCGTGGCACAGGAGGGGTTATAAATAATGAGCTACTCGCCTTACCTGTGTCTGTTTCAGCGACCATCATAAAAGCTTCATTGTGGTTTGTTGTTGAGTGCTACCCATGTTGATTTGCCATTCTTTGTTGCTGTTGTTAGGAGGGTGCAAAATATGTGTAATTTGCTTTTGTGCAATTATGTGAAATTCCACAAAATAATGTGTAGGAAGCTGGTTGTCAATATAGGGTACCAAATTGAGGAACACTGTGCAAAGAATCCAGGTATCCTCACTGGTGTACAGCGGCTTGCTTTAACAATTCCAAGGTGCTCTAATTGTGGTAGTGTGATTGAGCAGTCTTAGGCTTATCAAAGGGGAGTACTGGGCATTTGCTGCACACAGAGTCAATAAATGAGACACACACTCAAACAAAGAAATCCAACACCAATTTAGAAAAATAAAATAGATTTTCATACTAATTTATATAACAATATCTTCAGGATCAGGTAAGCGCATTTCAAGTTACAGATATTTACAATTACAGAAAATACACCCTGCCAGATGTGAGGCATGAACCTCGAATGCGATTATGTTATCCTATGGGAGAAACACACACTGCATAGGGTCACTTGCAATCATCTTATAGGACTGTTGTTCTGGACTTAAGGTAAGTAGGGACAAGGCCCTAGAAAGCACCCAAAGATCAGGTTTACCTGCCCTGGTGTGTCTGAGTGCAGAGGCACTTCCAGCGGTGATAGCCTTGGATGCTTAGCGCTAAAGTCAATGGGGAAAAGTACCTGTAAGAAAAAGGCTGCAAGTGGTGACTGGGGGGGCAGTCTGACAGACCATAAAGGGAGTCTCAGCTCTTGAGGGTGTAAGGTGCACAGAAACAATGTTGGTTTCAATGGACTTGGGCTTGGGTGCATAGGTGTTATATCCGGCAGGTAGGTGAGTTGGGGGCTCTCACAGTTCTTGGTGCACCTGCAGAAGAGGGGAAAGAAATGCACTAGTACAACTTCCGGCATTCAACTGGCCTCTCTCAAAGTCTCCCAACATGCAGGTAAGTGATGGCAGCAGTGTTTTTCAGACTGAACATAAACAAGCCTTGGTGTTTACAACAGGCTGTGGTAGCCAGAGTTTTGGTGCAGAGAGCCTCCAGGGTAGATCAATGTCTCAAAGACTGGATGGATCAATTGGGATGACATCCTGGACACTCAGTGACGTCTTCCTAGGCTACTGCTGGACCGGTGTACCCTGTGGTCAGCAGATCAGTGTGCTGAAACATGTCAACCCTTGGATGTGGGGGACATGTAATTCATTACCTTCATGTCACACTTTAACTGTATTTATATTTTTTAGCTTATCCCAGTTTTATTAAATGTTCCGGGTTACAGAGGTAATTTTCAACCACTTTCACTTTACCCTTCCTTTTTTCACATTTTTCCATAGATCTTTTTTGGTGTCCAGCATTGGTTGAAGACATTTTCCTTGGCTGCTGGGAACAAGAGATAGATGATAGAAGAATTTACCATTGGTAGAAAAATAGCTAGTGAGGTTCTCTATACAGAAGGGCAACCCTGGTAAATGTTATAGAAGTGGTTTCACTCTCATTGATATTTCAAAAAGTTATGTTTGGAAGCTGAGTGGGAGCTCAACATTGCTTCTTGGACCCCCATACTAGATTTTTTGTTATAATGCACCCTGCCTTAAGGCTCTTAAGGCCTGCTGTTGAGGGGGGCTTACATATAAGGCATGCAGTGAATGTGGGCATTGCACATGGGGTGTGTGCCATGTTGGGTTTTTTAAATGGTTTGCACCATTGTATGCATTCTGCAAGGGCAGCCTGCATGTGATTTAGGGCCAGATGTAGCAAAACTCCAAATTGCGACTTGCAATTTGCGAGTCCATGCGATTTGGTATGCAGAAAGGTGTCTCAGACACCTTCTGCAACTCGCAATGGGGTCGCAAAGACCCACCTCATTAATATTGATGAGGTGGGTCGCAGTTTGCGACCCCATTGCGAGTATGGGCACTCACGGGGATGGTGGCCTGCTGGAGACAGCAGACCACCATGTCCGTGACTGCTTTTTAATAAAGCAGTTTTTTTTTTCTCAGTGCAGCCCGTTTTCCTTAAAGGAAAACGAGCTGCACTTTGAAAAAAAAAACGAAACCTTTCGTTTCGGATTTTTTCAGGGCAGGTAGTGGTCCATTGGACCACTGCCTGCTCTGAAAAAATATTTTTTTGTCCAGTCACAAAGGGGAAGGGGTTTGCGACTGGGTTACCATCCACTTCAAGTGGATGGTAACTGCGATTCCATTGGAATTTAATTGCATTGCGAGTCGCAAATAGGAAGGGAACACCCCTTCCTATTTGCGAGTCGGAAATGCATTTTGCGAGTCGGATCCGACTCGCAAAATGCATTTCTGCATACCGGAGAGGCTTTTGCGCCTCGCAAACGGCGTTTTTTGCTGTTTACGAGGCGCAAAACCCTATCTACATCTGGCCCTTAGTGTGGGTGCTTTAAGGTGGCATAATATGTGCTCCAGCCCAAAGAAAACCTCCTTAGTATCCGTAGCATAGGTGCCAGGGGTACGATTTATTAGGGACGTACAGGGGTGCTAAAGTCCTTGCCAATTGTGTTACAATTGAGTCTTTTTTTTATGAGAAAGAACAGTAGCACTGCAGACATGTTAGCAGGCCTTAGTGCACTGTCACAGTCAAAAAATAGCATCCAGTAGTTCAAATGGGGGCAAAAAGTCGGGGATATCTGCAAAGAGAAGTCTAGTTTCCTATATCATGCATGCATGGCTCAATTTGTAAATATGGTGCGGGGAAAATGCCACTTTAGCACCGCCTTAGCGTAAAAAAAATGATGGTATGACTATGGAGGCGCTAAGGTGGTGATAGGGGTTCTTAAATATGCCCCTTAATCTCTTGGATTGTTGAGAATGTGTGATGTTTGTTACTGAGTTTGGAGCCATGCACGTTTGGTGGTGTCCCTGTGCTCTATTCCAATGACCTATCTGAACGTAAGATAACATTGAATTTGATTTGGCGGGTCTTGAAAGAGTTATGGGCATGGAAGGGTTGCTACTGAAGGACTTAGATGATGGGACAACCGTGGAACATTTTATTCATTTTTTGTATGACATATTGTGGCATGGAAGGCACTTGAAGTATGATCGGGGTGATATAAGGAAACATAGAAATTAGGGAAATTCCATTGTACCCAGAACTTGGATCGTCACTTCTGATGATAGTGTTTAAATTCCTGTAGAAGTGAGAGATGCTGCCAATGTGCTTCTGCTTTCTCAACTATATGAGCTCTGAGGAACAAGTTAGGGCCGCTAGTGGAGCAAGTGGATTGTCATTTGTGGAGTCTGTTCTTAAATATTGGCTTCAGACATATACATTTGCACATACATCAGCTCCAAAATATTGACCGTACTGCCTGTTGAAGGAAGCAACCATATAGATCTACCATTCTGACTACAGATATGCTTACCTTGGCAATGCAGTACAAATTGGTATTTTAGAGTCAATATGTAGTTTGATATGCAAAGCTCAATATTGTGGTATCCCTACGTGTTCATGCTTGAAACACGATCCTGAAACTGGTCTTGTTTGGTTTCCTTGGCACACAATCGCAGGTGCACACACGTGCGCACACAGGCACACGTTCAAAATAACATGGCAAAAAAATGAATACACAAACTCACTTACATAACACAGAGCACACCATATGGAAAATACAACCACACCTAACAAACATAATTTCACAGAGCTTACATTCGCCTGCAACAAAGTTATTTACATTTAAATTCAGACAATCACAACAGGCACTCATCAAATAAATCACTGCAAGCAAAAGGCTTACAAACATGCAGCTTGTACACACAACTATGTGCAGCATGCAAAAAGATAAACAGTATAAGTTATCCATTGAACACATGCACTTTTAAAACACTTGTATAGAACACACTGAACACACCAGCGCATTTTTAGCATGCAGACAATTCTTTACAGGACTGGTGATTAGGAACGAATCGTGATATGATACTGGTTGGAAAATGAATGCAACACCTCCTCTTCCCACTTGAAGTAAGAAAATCATTTCTAGGCATCAGTGCTTAGTTTGTAAATGAAAATGTGCCGGTGCTCAAAGCCCTCCTCTTAAACACGCGGCTGCAGCAATTAAATATGGGAGCACGGAATAATGAGGCAGCGTGATCCTGAAGCAATCTCGGGCCTCTTCAATCTATTTAAAGCCACTCCCTGCCCCTTCAATTTACTCTTGCGCTCTCTGCTTTCTCCCATTGTGACGCTTTTTCGTTTTTCTCTTCCTCCGTCTTTACCATATGTGTCTTTTCCTCGCAGCAAATGCTTTGGGCAGAAGAATAAGCGCCGGTCCTCAAAAATAAGTGCTGGTGCTCAGCACCGGAAAAAACAAGCACAAATTAAGCACTGCTAGGCATCTTTCTACAGCAACGTTTCTCTGATGTAGAAAGAAGGCGCACGGGCTGATAACGCACTCTACATTTGATCACTTTGCAAACATAACATCTCTCACTCATGTGTAACTTGTCAAAGGGAGATATAGGCCTGCTTGTCACATGTCAAAAATCGCCTGTTTGCACATGTCTGACAGTCACTCTGATGTGCTCAAAATGAATAGGGGATATTTCCGCTCAGTTTAAACTCATGTCTACTGTTTCAATCATTTTTAGAAGAACAAAACATTTCACTTCAGTTTGAGAGTTGACCATGTTGAGATCGTGCTTGGCAGCTTGATCGAATGACCTTTTATATTGGATGCCAATGTTCGGATAAGCAGAAACGCATTCTATTGATTTTCAAGGTTGTTTTTGCCTTCAAACTTAAAAACAGAGTTGGTGATTTGTGTCTCATTGTGTAAAATTACTTATCACCAGCTCTAAGTCAGTCAACAATTAATATGCCGGAATTTAACGTGGCTAATGTTTTGCCTGATTCAATAATTTATAAACAATTTATACATTAAAGAGCCTGTGATTAGTTGACACTATGACGTTGTCTACATGTGGCTCACTCTTTGTTTTATACCCGTCGATCAAGACCCTCTGCCGTGGTCCTTTCTGTGGTTCCTCCATTACGGTTCCTCAACTGTGTTTCTCTTAGTATAGAAATATCAGTGGACATCATATGGCCTACTTTATGAACATCCTCAAACTAAAATTTGTAATGCAATTATTACTTTTGAACATAACACAAGAAAAGCAATACATTTGTTCTATATGTTAGGTGGCACCACATGACATATATAAATAACAGTAAGCATTACATTTGATAGTCGTCCACTCTATCCATTATGTCTAATCTGGAAGAAATAACTGTGACAGTGCTCCTGTTAGACCTGACAGCATTAGGGTGGCCATCCTTCAACTTTCTGCCTGCCTCCCTCCACTTTTCTGACACTGCTGGTTTTAGGACTCTGCACACTTTACTACTGCTAACCAGTGCTAAAGTGCATATGCTCTCTTCCTAGAAACATGGTAACATTGGCTCATACCATTGACATATGTGATTTACACGTAAGTCCCTAGTAAAGTGCAATACATGTGCCCAGGGCCTGGAAATTGAATACTACTAGTGGGCCTGCAGTACTGGTTGTGCCACCCACATAAGTAGCCCCTTAACCATGTCTCAGGCCTGCCATTGCAAGGCCTTTGTGCAGTTTCACTGCCACTTCGACTTGGCATTTAAAAGTACTTGCCAAGCTCTAAACTCCCCTTTTTCTACATAAACGTCACACCCAAGGTAGGCCCTAGGTAACCCACTGGGGCAGGGTGCTATGTAGTTAAAAGGCAGGACATGTGCATGTGTGGTTTATATGTCCTGGTAGTGGAAAACTCCTAAATTGGTTTTCCACTACTGTGGGGCCTGCTCCTTTCATAGGATAACATTAGGACTACCCTTATATACTGTTTGAGTGGTAGATTCTGATCAGAAAGGGATAACCAGGTCAAATTTAGTGTGGCCAGAATGGTAATACATAATCCTGCTTATTGGTGAGGTTGGATTTTATATTATTATTTGAGAAATGCCAGTTTTAGAAAGTGAGCCTTTCTCTGCACTTAAAATCCATCTGTGTCCCTACAGCCTGTCTCCAATCCACGTCTGGGCAGGGCTGGTTGACAGCTCCCTTGAGCATTTCACCCAGAGAACCACAAACACAGGATACTCAGTCAGCCCTGTACTCATCTGCATACTGAATGGGTCTTCCTGGGAAGATGGTGGGCCTGACACTTACATTTCAAAGGCTAGTGGCCTGCCCTCAATCAATGGACTGCCACCCCCCTACTGGGACACCAGCAGACAGACCTGTACTGAAAGGGGACCTTGTGCTCTTCAAAACCACTCTTTGAAGTCTCCCCCAATTCAAAGACATTCCTGGGTATATAAACTGGGTCTCTGACCCCACCAAATCAGACTCTTCTGGACCTGAACCTGCAACCTGTCAAGAGGAACTGCCTGGCTGCCAAAGGACTGCTTTGCTGTGAAGGACAGCTGCCCTGCTGTGGCCCTGCTGCCATTATGCCCTCTGACTTTGCTGAGAAGTGCTCTCCAAGGGCTTGGATTGAGCTTGCCTCCTGTTTGCTGAAGTCTCAGGGCCAAAAAGACTTCATCTCTTCAAGGAAACTCCTTGTGCACCGAAAATTGACGCGCAGCCTGTCGAAAACGATGCACAGCCTGTCCGGTGACAAGAAAATCACCACACAGCTGAACCGGAATGACGCAGCCCGACTTCCAGAGCAAAGATCGATGCAGTGCCTGCGTTGCGATCGGAAACTCGATGCACAGCCCTACTGGATCGAGGCACAGCCTAACTGGAATGATGCAGCCCGACTTCCTGAGTGAACAATTGACGCAATGCCTACTGTGTAACAGAAAATTAAACGCATTGCGTACCGGGTCAATGCATTGCCTGTGACTTTGTCCCGCATGCCCAGGATTTCCTAGCATTGTCCCTGGGCATCAAAAGACCCCTGAATCGCAGTGAGGAACCAAGACTGTGTACCGGAAATTGTCGCAAAGCCCCTTGCAGCATGGTAGGAAACAACGCATTGTCTGTGCCGCATCGGAAAGTCTGATGCACAACTTATTTGTCCACGCAGCTCCTCCTCTGCGGTCTCCATGCCTCATAATTTCGATGCAAACCAGGTACTTTGTGCAAACAAGAGACAACTGTTGATTTCTAATATTTAAGACTCATTTTAATATTGCAAAAGTGATACCTCAACTTGTGCTTATTGAATCTTTATCGTTTTGACATTAATTTAACCAGATAAATATATTATTTTTTTCTAAACCTTTGTGGTGTATTTTTGTGGTGTTTTCACTGTTATACTGTCTGGTTTATTGAACAAATACTTTGCACAATGACTGCTCAGTGCCAAGATACAAGAGGGTGGACACAGATTAATTTGTATTGTGTGTGACTTACCCTGACTATGATTGTGGTCCCTACTTGGACAAGGATATATACCTCTGCCAACCAGAGACCCCATTTCTAACAGCTCCTTTGGTTTATATTGTACGAGTAGGTCCTGCCATGTTGGTGCAGTGTGTTAGGTATATTACAAAGGGAGCTCTTAGCTGTTAGAATCATTATGAATGGGGAATCGCATGTACATGCACACCAAGATGGCCACCTTGCTAGCTGCTGCCACCCCTGTTTAATCAACGGTGTTTCTTCACACATTGAAGAGGCCGGGATTTAAAAATGACCTTTCTTTGATGTCTGCAGCCTGTGGTGACCATTTTGTTTTTTTTGGGGTGTTTTCCTCAAGTTTTGAGTCTGCATGTCTTCTGAGACCTCCTCAGAGTCTTTTGCCCTTCAGTGGCTGGGTTTCCTGTCAGGAGAGGCAGAGCTTCATTCAGAAAAAGGTGAGGCTTGGGCCTAAGATCTTGCTACAGTTTGGTTATAGCCACTGTACCTGCAAATCTTACATTGGTTTGTTATAACGACAATACTTCTATTGTTTTTGGTATTTAACCTTTGCAAGGTTTGCTCATTTTTCTCAACATGAAAGGCAAAAATGTGCAAAACAGACTATTTATTTACCACCACTTAAATCTAAATTTGTTGATTCTACTGGATCATTGATAACTACCATACTGGAGGAATTTCAACCTGTCAGATCCAATACTGATAACATTAACTCAGAGATAAAAAAATATTTAATAAGATATGGAGGGTTTTTCTGTGAACGTTTCTGACAATGAAGTTAAACTACAAGATAGTGTGAGAAACTGGGGCTGATTGCAGAGGCCCCCTAACTTTGCAGAGGCCCCCTAACTTTTTGCCCCCATTTTCCACTTTATGCTGGTGTTTTCCTGACTCTGATGGTGCCCTGGGTACTGCTAACCAGTCCCAGGGCCTGTGCTCTGTGTAAAATGGATATGCAAATTAGGCTAATTATAATTGGCTAAGTTAACCTACCTATAAGTCCCTAGTATATGGTAGGGCATGTAGGTTTAGGGACCACAGCATAGGTGGTGCACACCTAGGTGCATTGCTGAGGTGCCCAGTGTCATTTTAAAAGCAAGCCTGCCTTGCTGGCTGCTTTTAAATTAAAGTTATATGCAAATTCGACTTTGGAATTAAAGGTACTTCCAAAGTCTTAAATTACCTTATTTTTACATATAAGTCACCCCTAAGGTGTGCCCTATGTGCCCCTAGGGCTGGGTGCCATGTAACTATAAGCAGGGACTTTATAAAAATAGATTTATAAGCCCTGGTGAGGTAAAAACAGCCAAATTCGTTTTTCCCTCATTGAAGTAAATGGCCTTCATAGGCTAGAATGGGCAGACTTTATTTTAAATTTTAAAGTCTCCTTAAATGTTACATACCAAGAATTTGGTATCAAATTGATTGTTATAATAAATCCCACAACTAATTTAATATAACTAGTGCAGGTAAAAAGTTTAGACTTTACCTAAAAAGTTGCCAATTTCAGCTCTGCATTGTTTTTGCTGCTGTGCTCTGATTGGTCAGCCTGCAGCAGCTTCTGCCAGGCTACTTTAATGAGGTGTGAAGTGGCCTGACTTCACACAAAGGAATGTGCTTGGGGGAGAGAATCTCCCCTCAGCAGATGGGGAAGCAGGAAGGGGGAGGGCTGCCAAACTGGTCTTCAAAGGCAGAGAAGGACATCTGGAGCACCCAGCAACACCCCCACATCCTGCAACCCCAGACAGCTAGGTGCCCCCTTGATTAGATTAGGAGAGGGCAGGAGAGGGGTGTGTTTATGATTTTTAGCCACACCAGTGGGTGGGCTCAGCCAGATCTCTCCTCCAAAAATCAGATTCATCCATTTTGGATTTTTAGAGACTATTGCCTTCTGGGATGGATTTTTGCCACACTTCCCAGGAAGTGGTCATCACAGGGGGACGACCCTGTCCCTGATTGGAGGACCAGGGCCCCCCTGCTTTTCACCCCGGAGCAAGGATAAAACTGGCAGACCTGCACCCACGCCTGAGATCCCCACCAAATTTCAAGAAGAAAGAACTACAAGGAGAAGAAGGACTGCCCTGCTGGACCCCTGGCCTGCACCTGGACCCTGCACTCAGAAAGACTGCACCAGCTGCACACTTGGGCTTCACCACAAGAAGGACTTTGCCTGGCTTCCACGGGTTCAAGGAGGGACTCCCTGTTTGCTACAGGTGAAAAATTGCTAACCAGAGTCCCCTGCACCAACTCCTGAAAAAGTGACCAGCTGACCACTGCCCAGTGGCCAAAAAGGAGTTTGCGCCAGGTGCACTCTGGGAGTTGAAGTCCGCACTTCCCAAGGACCATCACAGAACTTCTGGACCCTTGGGGTGAGCTGTGGACCCCAAAAGAACCTTAAAAGAACATCTGGGTGAAGCCCCAGAAGTTTGGAAAAGATTGGAGAAATTTTAGAAAAAAGCTCCATAAAGTGACCGACTCGACGCGGAAATTCTAGCCGGCTTGCCTCAACCGCGACCCGGCCTGACTTCGTGGTTCGTCCCGGTCAAGAAAAACATCCGAAAAAAAAGACTAAGTCCGAACGTAAAAAGTTGACCGGGACCTTCCAGCCATCGTATCCGAGAAGGGCTCCACGGACGTCGGATCAAGATCCAGGTTTACCCCGGTCGAAGGATTTTCATCTCGAAAAAACGACTAAGTCCGAAGGTAAAAATCACCACCGAGGAAACCGACTTCGCGTATCCGGACAAGGGCTCCAGGAGGTCGGATCCAACTGGCAGGTTCGTCCCGGGGAAGAAAAACATCAAAAAAGAGACTAAGTCAGAAGGTAACTTTTTAACCGAGGCCTCCCGCGACTTGTAGCCGAGCAGGGCTCCATCGCGGTCAGCCTGAAATTTGACTTTGCCCCGGTCCTGGTGCAACCAGATGACCCGATTGGCGCTTTTTGTTTCTAAGCGCTAGAAAATAATAATACTTTAAAAATTCATATCTCCGGTTCCCCTGAACCGATTTTAATCGTTTTTGTGTCATTTTAAAGATAAAAATATAAGCTATTTTTATAAATTGGTTTTGGATTTTTAAACTGTTTCCTGTGTTTTATTTAATTACTGTTGTGTGATATTTGAATGCTTTACACTTTGTCTCCTAAGTTAAGCCTTGACGCTCGATGCCAAGCTACCAAGGGTAGAGCTGGGATTAATTTACTGAGACCTAACTGTACTTTTGTGGAGGTTTGTGGCTTGTTGCTAGGTGTAGGTACCTACCTGCCCTATCAATAACCCATTTTCCAACATAATTGGAAGCAGCGACGGGATCCTGTACTTGTGTTCAATATCACGTTACAGTTTTAGATAAAACAAATTAAAAATCCTTTAAATTGTCCTAGTGCAAAAATTGTTTTTAAATTTTTTTTTTAAATTAATTTGGATTAATTTCAATTATTGAATTTTTGTAATTTTTCTAAATTCTTGTTTCCAATTTTTGCAAAAAGTTTTTGTTGACACAAAACTAGGGAACCATGGAGCTTGATCTGGCTAGCCTACCCACACTGACAGTAGTCCAGCTTAGGGGGTTGTGTATTGAGAGGGGGTTGCCTGCAACCACTAATCTCAGGAAGGAAATCCTGATTAAATCCCTGACAGCATGGGCTGAGGCCCAAGAGGTAGAGACAGAGGAAGCTCCAGTGGAGGAAGAAAAAGAGGAAGATGCTAACTCTAACCACTCAGGGGAGGGAAGGCATCAGACCCCAAGTGAGGAAGAGGAGGAACGGTCCTCACTGGACACAGTCACTAGGGGCAGACCCAAAGCTAGTGGTAGGAAGAGGGTCCTTTCAGGAGGAGAGAACCCATCCATCAGGGAGAGAGAGCTGGAAGCCCAGCTAGCCTACATAGCTTTGGAGGCAGATAAGCTTGCCCTAGAAAAAAAGAAGTGGGCAAGCAAAGAAAAAAAAGATGGAAGCAGCGATAAAGAAGCTGAGGTGTCCATGGGTGGGGGAGTTTGCCCCAGATTACCCAAGGGGGTGGTTCCTGCTTATGTAGAGGGGGATGACATAGATAAGTGGCTAGGGGCCTTTGAGAGGGCACTCCAAATGAGAAGGGTTAGGCCTCAATACTGGGGTTCCCTTTTGTGGGAGTTGGTCCCCAACTCAGGGAGGGATAGGCTTCTGACCTTAAGGGGGGAGGAGGCAGATTCATACCCTAGTATGAAGAGGTGCTTAGTCAAGAAGTTTGGTCTGACCCCAGAGCAATATAGAATGAAGTTCAGGGACACCCAGAAGGTCAGTACCCAGTCTTGGGTTGACTTTGTGGACACCTCACTAAAGGCACTAGAGGGCTGGATTATTGGCAACAAAGTAAATACTTATGAGGGGTTATACAATCTGATCATGAGAGAGCACATCTTGACCAATTGTATCCAAGAAAGGTTACGCCAGCATCTAGTGGACTCTAAGCAGACCAACCCTAGAGAGCTAGGGGAGGCAGCTGATGAGTGGTTGAGAACCAGGGTGGTTGTCAAGTCCCAGGGGGGAGACTCCAAGAAGGGGGGGACAGGTCCCCAAAAACCTAAGGAGGGAGGTGGTAAGCCCACCACAGAGACTCCCTCTGTACCCCAGAACCCTAAGAAGGAGGAGAGTAAATCCCACTCCCACTCTGACATGCAGAGACAGGGAGACCCAGGGTTAAAAAAGCTCTTGGACAGTAGGGCTTGCTTTGACTGTCAGCAGACAGGTCACTTCAGAGGAGATGCAGCCTGTCCAAAGAAGGTAGTTAGCACTGGGCTGTCCAGTGTAGCCATAGAGGAGGATTCCTCAGATGATGAAGTCCTCCTAGCATTGTGCTGGGAGACAGGACCAGATGGTAAGCTGGTGATCCCTGAGGGTGGGAGTAGGCACTTCCACCACATTCAAGTGAATGGGATCCCTACCACTGGCCTGAGAGACACCGGTGCCAGTCACACTATAGTGAGTGACCGGTTAGTGACCCCAGACATGTATGTCCCAGGAAAGACAAAGAAAGTCAGGATAGCCACAGGGGAGGTCACCTCCAAACCTGTAGCCATAGTGCCCCTAGAGAGGGAGGGTATCCTTGACTGGATTAGGGTGGTAGTCAGTGCTGACCTCCCCCTAGATTGTATCCTGGGCAATGACCTCCCAGAGGAGAGTCTGGTCACAGATGGGGTGGTCGCCCAGGGCGCCCCCCCAACCCAAAGTCCTGGGGAGTCAGTCCCTACAGTTAGGAGACAGGGGTCCCCAAGAAAAGGAAAGAAGAAAAGGAAGGGTAGGCCACTCTTAAAGAGAGTTCCAGGGAGCCAAAGGCCTTCTGCCCCAGTAAGGGGGGAGCCCAGAGTTGGCACTGGTGAGGCCTCACCTGACCCCAAGGAAGTCCTGAGTAGTCAGGCAGCTGTCCAGATGCAAGGTGTTGCCCCTGCACTGACAGAAGGGAGAGTGGAAGGAGGGTGTCTGCCACGGGAGGTGATAGCCACCCACTCTAGACAGCAAGAGGGGTGCCAGGACCCCAAAGATGCCCCTAAAGCAGCTCAGCCACCTGTCAGTGGAGAGCTTAGGGTGTGGTTCTGGGTACTGACAGCTGTCAGTAGCCTCTGCTGGGTGCTAGCCTTCCAGGCAGCACTGTACTTGGCCTGGGAGGCAGACCCCAAGGCCAATAGCAAAGTAGGCCCCCTGACCCTGTTGGTCATGGTGGGGTTGCTCAAGTGTTGGGTGACCTCTTTGGGTAAGCTAGGTGTTGCCCTAGCAAAGTTAGGAGTAGGGGAGGTGGGCACCTCACTACCCAAGTTGGCAGAGAGAGAGGAGGAAGACCCCCCTAGAAGAAAGTTTCAGTTTGAGTTGGGTCCTTTTACTGTTGGGATGGCTTCACTACCCAGAGGGAGTGACCCTGACAGGAGGATATAAGGCAGAGTAGGCCCTGCAAAGGGACAGACAGTTTTCTGCACTGTCTTCCTCGCCTAACAAGCCAGGAAGACTCTCCCAGGGTTGGGCTGAGTCTCCTGGGCGTGTGGGCTGGGGGGGGGTTGTGTGAGAAACTGGGGCTGATTGCAGAGGCCCCCTAACTTTGCAGAGGCCCCCTAACTTTTTGCCCCCATTTTCCACTTTATGCTGGTGTTTTCCTGACTCTGATGGTGCCCTGGGTACTGCTAACCAGTCCCAGGGCCTGTGCTCTGTGTAAAATGGATATGCAAATTAGGCTAATTATAATTGGCTAAGTTAACCTACCTATAAGTCCCTAGTATATGGTAGGGCATGTAGGTTTAGGGACCACAGCATAGGTGGTGCACACCTAGGTGCATTGCTGAGGTGCCCAGTGTCATTTTAAAAGCAAGCCTGCCTTGCTGGCTGCTTTTAAATTAAAGTTATATGCAAATTCGACTTTGGAATTAAAGGTACTTCCAAAGTCTTAAATTACCTTATTTTTACATATAAGTCACCCCTAAGGTGTGCCCTATGTGCCCCTAGGGCTGGGTGCCATGTAACTATAAGCAGGGACTTTATAAAAATAGATTTATAAGCCCTGGTGAGGTAAAAACAGCCAAATTCGTTTTTCCCTCATTGAAGTAAATGGCCTTCATAGGCTAGAATGGGCAGACTTTATTTTAAATTTTAAAGTCTCCTTAAATGTTACATACCAAGAATTTGGTATCAAATTGATTGTTATAATAAATCCCACAACTTCCAGTTGTTGGATTTAATATAACTAGTGCAGGTAAAAAGTTTAGACTTTACCTAAAAAGTTGCCAATTTCAGCTCTGCATTGTTTTTGCTGCTGTGCTCTGATTGGCCAGCCTGCAGCAGCTTCTGCCAGGCTACTTTAATGAGGTGTGAAGTGGCCTGACTTCACACAAAGGAATGTGCTTGGGGGAGAGAATCTCCCCTCAGCAGATGGGGAAGCAGGAAGGGGGAGGGCTGCCAAACTGGTCTTCAAAGGCAGAGAAGGACATCTGGAGCACCCAGCAACACCCCCACATCCTGCAACCCCAGACAGCTAGGTGCCCCCTTGATTAGATTAGGAGAGGGCAGGAGAGGGGTGTGTTTATGATTTTTAGCCACACCAGTGGGTGGGCTCAGCCAGATCTCTCCTCCAAAAATCAGATTCATCCATTTTGGATTTTTAGAGACTATTGCCTTCTGGGATGGATTTTTGCCACACTTCCCAGGAAGTGGTCATCACAGGGGGACGACTCTGTCCCTGATTGGAGGACCAGGGCCCCCCTGCTTTTCACCCAGGAGCAAGGATAAAACTGGCAGACCTGCACCCACGCCTGAGATCCCCACCAAATTTCAAGAAGAAAGAACTACAAGGAGAAGAAGGACTGCCCTGCTGGACCCCTGGCCTGCACCTGGACCCTGCACTCAGAAAGACTGCACCAGCTGCACACTTGGGCTTCACCACAAGAAGGACTTTGCCTGGCTTCCACGGGTTCAAGGAGGGACTCCCTGTTTGCTACAGGTGAAAAATTGCTAACCAGAGTCCCCTGCACCAACTCCTGAAAAAGTGACCAGCTGACCACTGCCCAGTGGCCAAAAAGGAGTTTGCGCCAGGTGCACTCTGGGAGTTGAAGTCCGCACTTCCCAAGGACCATCACAGAACTTCTGGACCCTTGGGGTGAGCTGTGGACCCCAAAAGAACCTTAAAAGAACATCTGGGTGAAGCCCCAGAAGTTTGGAAAAGATTGGAGAAATTTTAGAAAAAAGCTCCATAAAGTGACCGACTCGACGCGGAAATTCTAGCCGGCTTGCCTCAACCGCGACCCGGCCTGACTTCGTGGTTCGTCCCGGTCAAGAAAAACATCCGAAAAAAAGACTAAGTCCGAACGTAAAAAGTTGACCGGGACCTTCCAGCCATCGTATCCGAGAAGGGCTCCACGGACGTCGGATCAAGATCCAGGTTTACCCCGGTCGAAGGATTTTCATCTCGAAAAAACGACTAAGTCCGAAGGTAAAAATCACCACCGAGGAAACCGACTTCGCGTATCCGGACAAGGGCTCCAGGAGGTCGGATCCAACTGGCAGGTTCGTCCCGGGGAAGAAAAACATCAAAAAAGAGACTAAGTCAGAAGGTAACTTTTTAACCGAGGCCTCCCGCGACCTGTAGCCGAGCAGGGCTCCATCGCGGTCGGCCTGAAATTTGACTTTGCCCCGGTCCTGGTGCAACCAGATGACCCGATTGGCGCTTTTTGTTTCTAAGCGCTAGAAAATAATAATACTTTAAAAATTCATATCTCCGGTTCCCCTGAACCGATTTTAATCGTTTTTGTGTCATTTTAAAGATAAAAATATAAGCTATTTTTATAAATTGGTTTTGGATTTTTAAACTGTTTCCTGTGTTTTATTTAATTACTGTTGTGTGATATTTGAATGCTTTACACTTTGTCTCCTAAGTTAAGCCTTGACGCTCGATGCCAAGCTACCAAGGGTAGAGCTGGGATTAATTTACTGAGACCTAACTGTACTTTTGTGGAGGTTTGTGGCTTGTTGCTAGGTGTAGGTACCTACCTGCCCTATCAATAACCCATTTTCCAACAGATAGCAAATCTAAAATAGACCAACTACTTCCCATCGCAGACAAAATTATTCCTAGGAACAAACATCTTATAGATTTGGAAAATCGGAATTTGCAATCTAATTTAAGAATTTTTATTTGCCTAAAGATATTAAAGGTAATGACTGCAGACGATATCTGGAGAACTTATTCTCTAACCTTCTGAATCTAAAATTCACAAGAAAATTTGAAATTTATAAAGTACACCGGCTGCCGTCGCATCACAAGCCTAAACAAACTAAACCTCATCAGATGATCTTCAAAGTTTTATGTCATAACAATTTGATGATGATGCAGAATGCTGTAAGAAGAAACCCTTCTCTATTAGTTAACAGAAACAAACTCTCCATTCATCAAGACCTGGCTGGAGAAACAATTAACTTATGCAAAGAATTCAATTCTCTATGACGAAGATTATTAAACTCTGGTTTCAAATTTGGCCTGTTTGATCTGTCTGGTATGCAAATATTGAAATGTGATGTTTCTAAATCCTTTTATTGCCCTGTAATTCTTCTTGATATTCTGGATCATTACACTCCTTTGTTCATGGAAACTCACTAGACCAGTGGTTCCCAACCTTTTGACTTCTGTGGACCCCCATTTTATCAATACTGGAGCCCAGGGACCCCCACTCAATCATTATTGGAACCCAGGGACCCCCACTCAGTCATTACTGATAGCTGGGACCTAATATTATTAAATTTTTTAAGCATTCGCGGACCCCCTGAGGAGGCTTCGCGTACCCCCAGGGGACCCCGGCCCACAGGTTGGGAACCACTGCACTAGACATTAAGTTGAAGCTAGTAGTACATACACTTTTGTGTCACATTTGACTTTCCATCACTATGATTTTTACCTCACAGGCATGCATTTTCACTTTGGCTATTCTTGTACATGTGTATGTGTGATTCAATTCTTTTATTAATGTCTGTCTGTAATCTTTTTTACATTTGTCCTTGTTTTTATGTTTCTTTTTTATTTGTTTTCTTTTTCTCAGAGCTACTTTGCCTTATTAGTTATAATCCGTATTATCATATCCTATTGTTTCTGATCATTTCACAACTAATGTTGCTTCATACTGTTCAATGATATATATTTTGCAAGATTAAGCTTGTTTCCCTTAAACGTAAAGGTTTTAACACCCAGTTAAAAGTATGAAAATATTTAACTATTTGTCTAGACACAAGACTGATATTTGTTTACTTCAAGAAACTCGTATAGGTGGCAAACTTTTATCTTATATCACCAAGAACTGTGTAGGTCACATTCTTCCCTCTCCAGCTATAGGAAAGAAAATTATGTGGCAATTTTATTCTCTAAAAAATCTCAACAACAGGTATTAGATGTCCAGATTCTGAGGGGAGCTTTCTATTTGCTTAAGTCAAAATAGATAATGCAATTCTGCATTTAGTCAATATTTATGGTCCAACAGTAGATAATTTGGCCTTTGGGAACAAAATTACTTTTGTCAGTTTGGGTAAGGTTTCCCTTATTGTTGGGAGTGACATTAACCTGATATGTCATCCTGTATTAGAGTCTCCTCTACTAAATTTAGACCTCCCAAAGCTTCTCATGTTCTCAAAACATTATTTAAAACTACTAAACTTGTTGATATATGGCACTTGCACTTTCTAAATTATAAGGATTTTATTTTTTTCTACTCTTCATAAATCATATTCATGAATTGATTATTTATTATCCTCAAGAATCTTAGTCCATTCAATCTCTAACCCTGTTGTTGGAAACTTTGATGTATCAGATCATGCTATGACCTCTTTACAATAGCAATTGGATACAATACCTACCTCTCATTCCAGATGGCATATGAATGCTGAGAATTGATAGAGAAGTCTAGCTGCCTACCTTAGAATTCAGCTAGGAGTCAGACTGGATTTGCAAGACTTTTTGTGAGCAGTACCCCTGAGTGCCAGTCGGTGGTGTTATTCAGCTTCGCTTATATCGTCGGCATCATCCCCACTGGAAGTGATGTCTAGAGCACCAATATAGGTGCCACCTAGGCGCCCTAACTTCAATTTGCTTTTTGACTGAGCTTTTTTGATGTTTTATCAACTTCTTTTTGGTGTGGCAGGTATCTCATCCAAGAAGGCCGGCTTCCAGCCCTGTAGCGCCTGTCATCGAGTGATATCGGTGACTTTGGTGCATTGAATGTGACCACGACCTGAAGTCATGCTCTGACTGCCGTGACATGAACCCAAAGGCCTTAAGGCAGTGTTCCCCCAAGATCCTGGCAGCTCAACGTGCAATGCCACAATGTTCAAGGTCCCAGTCGAGAGAAAGGTCCTTGGTTTGGTTACAAAGTCTGAGATATTTGTCACACTCAAAGTCACTGGGCCACCCGGGTAAGTCTCATTACAAGAAGAAGAAGCTGAAGAGATCTTTGACTTCACCTTGTCTGTCGACTGACGAGGGAGTGTCGTGCATCAAGGCCTGGCTCCATGGTTGATCCTGTGCCTGAAGCATTTCTGCACCTCCCCACATTTCCTGCAGCCAGATCAGCCCCTGCCCCTCTACAGGAGTGATATGAGGCCATGTGCCTCCTATTTGGGTGGGCTGAATTCTTTGGTGCACCTTTGGGCCCGAGGGGTCATAAGGGGACCTTTCTATTTCAGCGCTGGCAGCTCCGGCCCCAGCTCCAGTCAGGCCCCAAGGATCCTTTCCTGGATCTGGATCAGCACTGGTTGTAACACCTCAACCTTCCCTGTCATTGGCCCTGATACAGACGTAGCTTCTGCCTCCAATGCCTACCAGCAGTGCCGACCCCGATTCTGATCCCTGGCTCCGACACAGAACTGGAGGGGCATCGCTCAGTGCTGTTTCTGGTGCCATCTGAAGCCATGCTGTCCACATCAGAACCTGAATCCTACTATTACGGGCTAGGACTCAGGAAAGAATGGGAGAGGTCACTGAACCCTGAGGAATAACAGCCTTATGAAGACCCTAATATGAACTGGTGTGAGGAACTGGGTTAAGCCAGTGGAATGGATGCTTCTCCAGATACTGGTATGCTTTTGCCCCCTGCCAGGGCTACAGAGTAGGGAGCGTCATTTGCGATGGTGGTGCAAAGATTGCTCTGGTCTTTGACCTTCAACTGCCCTCAGTGGCAGTCAAGACTAATGTCTTGATGGTGGTGCTGCAACCGTGAGTCTCTTCTGCAGAACTGTTACTGTGGTTCAATGAGCACTCACTGACATGCTTCTGGGCTCCTGTGAATATGATGATTGCCCATTGCCACCTCCCTGCTCTAGGAGTCCAAAACTTCCTCACCCAACACCCCACCCCAGAGAGCTTGGTGGACAAAGCCTTGATATCTCATGTAAATCCTGGTGAATTTCCTACCACACCCTAAGGCAGAGAATCCAAGAGGCTGGACACTCTGGGGAAGAGGATGTTTTCTTCTACCAACCTGGCCTTGCGGTCCGTGAACACCTCTTGCCTTTTGGGCCGCTACTCCCATGTGCTATGGGACACTGTTGGGCAAGTTCTGCCAGTTCTCCTGGAGGAATGCAAAAACAACAGAAGATGTATGGAATGCAGAACAAATCAAACATTCACCCCCAGTGACAGACCTGGGTTTAATCCATCAGTTTTTTTGCTTGCCATGCCATTCCAGCTCAGACCCAGCCATATGCAAATCAGTCTTGACCGTGTTCCCCATGGGAACAGTCCAGCCCGAACAGCAAGGCCAGGTCCTCCCTGGCCCAGAAACAAGCATCCTGGAACCGGTTTCAGGGTATCACCCTTCATCATCCAGGCTAGCTTGAATCTGGTGGCATGGCAAGCACAGGACCCACGTCTGGGCATACCCTTCCCACTTGGGGCGACAAATGCAAAAACAACAGAAGATGGACGGAATGCAGAACAAATCAAACATTCACCCCCAGTCACAGATTTGGGTTTAATCCATCAGTTTTTTTGCTTTCCATGCCATTCCAGCTCAGACCCAGCCATATGCAAATCAGTCTTGACCGTGTTCCCCATGGGAACAGTCCAGCCCGAACAGCAAGGCCAGGTCCTCCCTGGCCCAGAAACAAGCATCCTGGAACCGGTTTCAGGGTATCACCCTTCATCATCCAGGCTAGCTTGAATCTGGTGGCATGGCAAGCACAGGACCCACGTCTGGGCATACCCTTCCCATTTGGGGCGACAAATACAAAAACGACAGAAGATGGACGGAATGCAGAACAAATCAAACATTCACCCCCAGTCACAGATTTGGGTTTAATCCATCAGTTTTTTTGCTTGCCATGCCATTCCAGCTCAGACCCAGCCATATACAAATCAGTCTTGACCCTGTTCCCCATGGGAACAGTCCAGCATGAACTGCCAGGCCAGGTCCTCCCTGGACCAGAAACAAGCATTCTGGGACCGGTTTCAGGGTATCACCCTTCATCAGCCAGGCTAGCTTGAATCTGGTGGCATGGCAAGCACCGGACCCACGTCTGGGCATACCCGGCGCACTTATGGCTGATGAAGGGTGAAACCCTGAAACCGGTCCCAGGATGCTTGTTTCCGGTCCAGGGAGGACCTGGCCTGGCAGTTCGGAATGGACTGTTCCCATGAAGAACAGGGTCAAGACTGATTTGCACATGTCTGGGTCTAAACTGGGGTGGCATGATGAGCAAAAGAACGATGGATTAAACCCAGATCTGTGACTGGGGGTGAATGTTTGATTGGTTCCGCATTCCATCCATCATTTGTGTTTTGCTTTGCTTTTGCTGCCATAAGTGCGGCAGGTATGCCCAGATGTGGGTCCCGTGCTCACTATGCCACTGGATTCAAGCTAGCCTGGCTGATGAAGAGTGAAACCCTGAAACCGGTCCCAGGATACTTGTTTCCGGTCCAGGGAGGACCTGGTCTGGCAGTTCGGGCTGGACTGTTCCCATGAGGAACAGGCTCAAGACTGATTTGCACATGGCTGGGTCTAAACTGGGGTGGCATGGTGAGCAAAAGAATGATGGATTAAACCCAGATCTGTGACTGGGGGTGAATGTTTGATTGGTTCTGCATTCCGTCCATCATTTGAGTTTTGCTTTGCTTTTGCCACCATAAGTGCGGCGGGTATGCCCAGACGTGGGTCGCTGGCTCACTATGCCACTGGATCTCAGAGAGAGAGGTGGAGATTGGAGGACTCTGGTCTCCAATGGAATCCAGACTCCACATCAACTTGTTGGAGATCCTGGTGATTTGGTTGGCACTGAAAGCCTTTGTACCCACCATCAAGGAAAGGCTAGTGCAGGAGTTCATGGACAACACCACTGCCATGTGGGACTGCATCAAACAGATTGGGGTGGGGTCATGGACCCTTTATCAAGAGGTTCTGTGCCTATGACTATAGCTGGGACGTCAGGTCATATCCGTAGTGGTTCAACACCTAGAACATTCGGAATGCCATGGTGGACAAACTAGCCAAAGATGCCTAGTGGATCACAATTGGTGTCATGAAGTGGCACAAGGTCCTTTTCAGCAGAGGGGAGAAGCTTGATTAGATCTGTTCACCTCCACAGATAAAGCGCAATTTCAGCAGTTTTGTGTGCTGAAGTTTTCAAGGAGGCTCTTGCTCTGAGATGCATTTAATCTTGGGGGGAGTGCAGGCCTCCTCTACCTATTTCTGCCCATACCACTCCTGCCCAGAGTTCTCACAAAATCAAGAATGACCGAGTCCCAAATCATCCTTGTGGCTCCAGACTGGGCAGGAAGAGCCTGGTATCTTGAGCTACTGAGTATGGCCATCAATCCTCCGATCAGGCTGCCCATTTGGAAGGATCTTCTGTCACAGCAGCAGGGTAGGGCTCTCCACCCACAAATATCCAGTCTCCTCCTCGCATGGAGACTAAGCAGCTGCAGTTGTCAGCTTTTGACCTTCTCCCAAAGATTGTGATATCATCTTGGCAGCAAGGCGCCCCTTCACTAAGACGGTAGATGCCTGCAGCTGGAAAAAAATTGTGCATGATAAGCATAAATCCAAGTTGTTCCACTTTCTGCCCCTCTTTCTCAGGTCCTCCTTTTCATTCTTTTTTTTGCCCTGCTCTGGGCACTCTCAAGGCCTACCTTTCTGCTATTTCTGCTTCTGTGCAGCTGCCTGACCAGCCACCCTGTTCAAATCCCCTATTGTAAGTAGGTTTCCAAAAAGGTCTTGTTCATCTCTTTCTTCCATAGCTATTTATCATGCCTCAGGGAGACCTTAAATATGTTTAGACATTTTAGGTGTCTTCTGGATGGACAACCAACCCATTGTGGGGTATGTTGGATCCAAGAAAGGATGAGCAATGCAGAAGACGACTATCTCTGATGGGTTGTACTCAGCATTAAAAGCTGATATGCACTGGCTGAAAAGCAACCACCCTAGGGCTTGCAAGCTTATTCCACCAGAGCTAAAGTTGTGGCCACCATATTAGCATTTAGAGTTCTGGTCCTGGATCTGTCAGTCAGAAACATGGGCCTCTTTGCATGCGTTCACAAAGCACTAATGCCTGGACAGTCAGGTCCATATTAATGGGCACTTTGTCCATTCGGTCCTGCAGGACTTCCTTGTCTGAAATTGATTTACAGATCCACCTCCAGGGACAGTATTGCTTGGGTATATAAGGTAACAAATCTGTAGCTAGAAGATGAACAAGTTACTTACCTTCGGTAATGTCTTATCTGGCAGAGACTATGGGGGTCATTCTGACCCCCGCGGGCGGCGGGAGCCGCCCGCCTGGAGGGAGCCGCCATATGGCTGCTCCGCGGTCGAAAGACCGCGGAGGCCATTCTGGCTTTCCCGCTGGGCTGGCGGGCGACCGCCAGAAGGCCGCCCGCCAGCCCAGCGGGAAACCCCTCCCCACGAGGAAGCCGGCTCCGAATGGAGCCGGCGGAGTGGGTATGTGCGACGGGTGCAGTGGCACCCGTCGCTTATTTCAGTGTCTGCAAAGCAGACACTGAAATACAAAGTGGGGCCCTCTTACGGGGGCCCCTGCAGTGCCCATGCCATTGGCATGGGCACTGCAGGGGCCCCCAGGGGCCCCACAACACCCCTCACCGCCATCCTGTTCCTGGCGGTCGGAGCCGCCAGGAACAGGATGGCGGTGAGGGGGTCGTAATCCCCCATGGGGGATTCCCAGGGCAGCGGAAAACCGGCGGGAGACCGCCGGTTTTCCTGGTCTGACCGCGGCCAAACCGCCGAGGTCAGAATGCCCTGCGGGGCACCGCCAGCCTGTTGGCAGTGCTCCCGCATCCCCGGCCCCGGCGGTCCTTGATCGCCGGGGTCGGAATGACCCCCTATATCTAGTCACAGATTCCTCACCCACCCACTCATCCTCATCGCTCTGCGAATGGATATCTAGAGACTGGGTTTCCCTTTCAGGGTCCTAGTTTTCCACACCAGTGGTCAATGTTCTCCATGCTTTTGGTGTGGAAAGTCATGAAAAGTAATAGACATCAGTGCACCTAGGTGGCACCTGTATAGGTGCTGCAAATGTCACTTCTGGCATGGATGATGAATGCAGCGCCGAAGGACCCCACCTGCCGGTGTGCAGGGGTACTGCTCATGAAAAATCTTCCAGGTCTAGTCTGACACCTGGGGGAATTCTAAGATAAGGAATCTGTGACTAGATATAGGCCCTCATTACAACCCTGGTGGTCGGTGTTAAAGCGGCGGTAACACCGCCAACAGGCCTGCGGTAAAAAAAAAAAAAGGAGATCACGACCACGGCAGAAACCGCCATCATAGATAGCCACTTTAACACTCTGACCGCCACGCCGGTAGCAACAAATACCGCGGCGGTCACCACCAACAGACAGGCGGAAGACAATGTGATGCCCACCGTTTTACAAGCAGCTTTTCTGTGCCCGTACCAATGCCATCAAAAGCACGGCGGAAACAGAACACAGAAGGGAAACCACTGACCTCTCAACACTCCACGAAGAACCAGGACGCCATGGAGCCCGAATTGCAGATCCTCCTCATGTTGGTGTATTTACGAATACACCACGAAGTAGAAAGAAGGCGGCGGCAGCAACAACAGTGAGTACTGCACCTAGCACGCAGGGGAGGGGAGGAGGGAAACGAGAGTGACAGACAAACGCGGCACGCAACACCCCCACCCCCCACCCTCACCCACAACACCACACAAACATATCCAGCAACAATACAGATACACCTCGTCACCCCCTGGAAGAACGCAAGGACTAAAGGAAATTAGTCTAACCAGTGTCATATTGGAACATTCAGATATATGAAGAGAAAAGCAAATAATCATAATACACAAATATTTACATTATGTACACAAGGCCGTACACTGTCCCTTGTAAATGTCCGTGGACCATTGGTCCCAAAAAGTATGGGCGAAGCCCACACATGAAACCTGCCTCAAAACGGAGAGAACACTGCAGGGGCATCAGGTCGAAAAAACACAGGCACCTCAGAGGGAAAGGAAGGGGGGGCACCCCAGCTGGAAGATGGTACGATGCCACTGCTCCTCGAGGGGGCTCCATGCCCACTGCTTGGTCCTGGGGAGTGCAAAGTCACAGTCTCTCAAGTCTCTCAAGTGGGTGGTTTGTCCACTGCTTGCTCCTGAGGAGTGCAAAGCCACAGTCTCTCAAGTCTCTCAAGTGGGTGGGTTGCCCACTGCTCGCTCCTGGGGAGTGCAAAGCCACAGTCTCTCAAGTCTCTCAAGTGGGTGTGTTGCCCACTGCATGCTCCTGGGGAGCACAAAGCCACAGCCTCTCAAGTAGGTGACATGTTTCACTGGTTCTGCAGGGGGCTTTGTGCCCAGTGTGCTTCATCCTGCAAAGGATTGGGTGAGTGGATGCCTTCTTCCACTGGTTCTGGAGGGGGCTTTGTGCCAAGGATTGGGTGAGTGGATGTATCTGTCCACTGGTTCTGGAGGGGGCTTTGTGCTCAGTGTGCTTCATCCTGCCAAGGATTGGGTGAGTGGATGTATCTCTCCACTGGTTCTGGAGGGGACTTTGTGCCCAGTGTGCTTCATCCTGCCAAAGATTGGGTGAGTGGATGCATCTCTCCACTGGTTCTGGAGGGGGCTTTGTGCCCAGTGATGCTGCATCTGGGGTGTGGCAGTTAACATCCTCTCACCTGGGTATCTGAGCCACGCGATGTACCTGGAATAGGTAGCATGATACTACATGAAGGCAGAGCCACACTCCATCCTGCGGCGACTTAGGCTGCAAACTGCTGGTAGTGCCAGTGCTGGAGGTGGTGCCTCAAGTGGCGTGTCCAGGGTCCAGGACATCACCTGCAGCCTTGGACGCCTGCCCACTGGTGATGCTGCTGATGTCAGACAGAATGGTACCGGCTGGGCACGTGGCGTGCAGATGGTGGTGCAGCTGGTGGTGGCTGCTGCGGAGATGCTGCCGGTGCTAGCCCTGGTTCAAGTGTCTGTTGTGGTGGAGGGAGACACCATACCGTCTCCGGCAGCCTTAGATGGTTGATCCTTGGGGAGGATGCTGCAGACTGACATTGTGGCAGCGGCGGTGCAGGTGGCGGCGCAGGTGGCAGTGCAGGTGGCAGTGCAGGTGGCGGTGCAGGTGGTGGTCGTTGCGGCAGTGGTTACTGTGGAACAGGTCACTGGCATCCCTGACAAAATGGTGGTCACCAGCCCCTCACCAGGAGGAATCGTGCCCTGAGGTGACTTGACTTTTGCCTTGTGTCTGTTCCCCACCTTGGCAGTCGCTGCTGGGACCTTGGCACTGTCCTCTCTGTGTTTGCGCGAGGCCTTGCTGGGTGTTTGGTGCGACTTTCCCCTGCTAGAAGCCGGCCCCTTTATGACCTTTGCATGTGGCAGAATAGGGTGGTCCTTCCCATCTGTAGGTGGCACACTGGCAGCTCTAAAGGAGTGCCCCCTACGATCCACCCTGACTTGCACGGATCACAGCAGACGCAGATGTGGTGGCTGAGGTTCTGGGCTGGGATATGGACATACTGGCCCTAGGGACGGATGGTGGGAGGTGTAGGGAAGAGGTTCAAGTTAGCTAGGAAACGTTTTTTAGACACACTGGGACACGAAGATGGAGGGGGTGTGGGAGTGGAGGAAGAGGTAGTGGGTGTAGGAGGTGTACGTCTGCTGAGCTTGGGTGAAGGTGCATGGGCTGGAGGCTGTTGTGAGGTGGATGGCTGTTGAGTGGGTTTGTGGTATTTGGGAGGAGGGCTCACAGACAGACTGGGAGAGGACACAGGGGACGTGTGAATGGTAGTGGGGTGGTGCTTGCACGTGAGCGGTGTGTAGTGATGGGCATGCTGGTGATGGAGGCAGTGGCTGATGATGTAATGCATGCAGGTGTGAGTGGAGATTAGACTGGGAGGGAGGTGGAGGATGTGGAGGAGGGGGACACAATGGAGTAAGTGGATGTTGGTATGTGTGCAGGGGTATGGTGCCTGTGTGAGTGCCTGTGGGATGTGTGGTGCTTATGTTTTCCTGAGCCACTTTTGTCTGTCGATGTGTGTGCATGCTGGTCTGATGGTGTGCTTGGGATAGGCTGAGGTAGAGGGGATTTGGTCTGGGTAGTGGAGGTTGGAGGGGGGAGGCTGGACACAGGGACAATGGCTGCCATTGGTGATAAGGCCAGAGCCTGAAAAGCTCTCTGTTGGGCCGCCACACCAGAATGAATGCCCTCCAGGTATGCATTTGTTTGCTGCAAATGCCTCTCGACACCCTGGATGGCACTCAGAATGGTTGACTGCTCAACAGTGAGGGATCTCAGGAGGTCAATAGCCTCCTCAATGAGAACAGAAGAGCTGACTGGGGCAGGGCCTGAGGTGCCTGGGACGAAGGAGATGCCCACCCTCCTGGGTGCGCGGGCACGGGAAACACGCTGAGGGGCTGCTGGCAGGGCAGTGCTGGTAGGGGAGTGGCGGCTGTTCCGGTTGATGGGGTGGGCACAGAGGTGTCCGCCACCGTCAGGGAGCTTCCATCAGAGGAGGAGTCGCTGTCGCTGGTATCCCCTCCTGTCCCCGTCATGGAGCTCCCCTCGGCCTCCGTCCCACTGGTGCCTTCACCCTCCGTAGATTCACCCTCCTGGGCCATGTGGGATACAGCTCCCTCCGTGGTCGGTGCCTCTGCTTCTCCTCCAGATGATGCTAATGCACACAAGGACAGGGTGACAAAACAAGAAGGGGTGGAAGAGACAGAGGACACACATGGCCAATGCCAGCAACACCACTACCGTTGGCGGACACAACACACACAGAGCTGCCCTGTGCACTAGGCCTTGCCCAACCACTCACTATGGTAGTCACCACCCCATGGGGTACAATGCCTAACGCCAACATATGCAAATCTGACACCCACAGGACCCTGCACACTAGTAGCTGTCCAATTGTACCATTGGGGTAGGGGTGCTTATGTATCTGCAAACAAGGGACCTACCCTGGCATGACCGCCCTGGCATAGGGGCACCCACAGCCCCCACCCCCCACCCAGAACCCTCCTAAACTGCGCAGAGTCAGCTTTATGACACTGTAATCACCCCCTTGTGGCTGCTGTGATGCTCTCAAGCGCCCATCCAACTCCAGATAGGCCACCAACAGGATGCGGAACATCAGGGGGGTCATAGTGCGACAGGCACCCCTTCCACATTGGGAGGCCAGCCCCAGCTGGGCCTCCGCTGTCTTCTTGCTCCAACGGCGCAGGTCCTCCCATCTCTTGCGGCAGCGGGTGCTCGTCTGTGATAGACCCCCAGGGTCCGCATTCCCTTAGCGATGGCATGCCAAATACCCTTCTTCTGGTGGGCGCTGACCTAGAGGAAAAGTACAGGAGGAAAGGAAAATTCTTACCCGTCCGGACCGTCATACTCATTGCCCATCAGTTCCCACCCATGCCCTGGCACACATACACTGACAATCATCACATGCAGCCCTCAGCCCCCCCAACATGTGGCTCACATCCACACCACTCCAAACAGGCATTGCCCACGCATCATGCTGACAGTGTACCCACCTGTTTGTCTGGAGGACTGTAGAGTAGCATGTACTGGGGAGGACCCCATCCACCAGTTTGTCCAACTCCTCCGCAGAGAAGGCAGGTGCCCTTTCCCCAGACACATGAGCCATTGTCGCTTCCAGACACAGGTCACACTAGCACTTGCAGTCTAGGTCCTCTCCTGGTGATGGTCAGGTATCAAGTGAGTGAACAGATAGAAAATGGCAGTCACGTCCACGACGGTGCGTACCGACACCGCCCGCGTACATGGCCATTGGCTCCTGAACCCATAAGGCCCAATGTTAACCAATGCTGAGTTGCGCGGCGGTCTTCGACTGACTACTGCGACACTGCACAATGCCAGCGCACTTACCTCATTTACCCTTGTCCCTCCTCAGAAGTCAGGCAGCCGCCATTTCAGGGGTGCACATGGCATGGCACCTAACTGCTTCACAGCACAAATTGGCACATTTACGGAGTAACTATTTCACACACAGATTTACTAACATTACTGCAGACACAGTTGTGCTACCTATGTTGTAAATGACCCTCTGCTCTCCGTTCTCCTCCATAGGCTACAACCGCTGGGGCAGATGAGGAGATGGCGGCATCCTCCGGTGTACAGACCCCTGGTAGACCTGTCGACAATGAAAGAGAGACACATCATAATCACCTACAGACTTGATCACGCCACAATCCAAGAACTGTGTGCCCAATTGAAGTCAGACCTGATGTCATCTATCCGCCAGCTCACAGGTATCCCCCCTCTAATGCAGGTCCTGTCAGTGCTCCATTTCCTGGCAAGTGGCTCCTTTCAAACTACAGTGGCCATGGCATCTGGGATGTCTCAGCCAATGTTTTCTAACGTGTTGACCAGAGTTTTGTCTGCCCTGCTGAAACACATGTGCAGCTACATCGTGTTCCCCCAGGTGGATGATTTGCCCACAGTGAAAGCTGATTTCTATGCCCTGGGACATATCCCCAACATCATTGGTGCCATTGGTGGTACACATGTGGCATTTATCTCCCCCCCCCAGCAGAAATGAACAAGTGTACAGAAATAGAAAATTCGATGAATGTACAGATGGTGTGTTTGGCGGACCAGTACATCTCCCATGTGAATGCCAAGTATCCTGGCTCTGTGCATGACGCCTATATCTTGTGGAATAGCAGTATCCCTTATGTGATGGGCCAACTCAAGAGGCACCGGGTGTGGCTAATAGGTGAGCCCAAGGTCCCCACACAGTATGAGTAGGTGTCTGGGTATGGGGTAGTCCCTAAGGGTTAGTGTGTGTCTAACAGGTATTCCTTGGAATTTGCCGGTGACTTTGATTACCCCAACCTCTCATGGCTACTGGCCCCAGTGAGGAATGCCAGGACAAGGGCAGATGAACAGTACAATGAGGCACATGGGCTAAGTAGGCGTATTATTGAGAGGACGTTTGGCCTCCTGAAGGCCAGATTCCAGTGCCTCCATCTGACAGGTGGTTCCCTGTCATAGTCACTGAAGAAGGTGTGCCAGATAATCGTGGCATGCTGCATGTTGCACAACCTGGCATTGAGATGTCAGGTGCCTTTCCTGCAGGAGGATGAGCCTGGTGAGGGTCTTGTGGCAGAGGTGGAGCCTGTAGACAGTGAGGAAGAGGAGGCAGACGAAGAAAATATTGACAACAGAACGAACATCATCATGCAGTACTTCCAGTGACACACAGGTAAGAGACTGTAACTCCTCCTCACCTTTCAGAATACTGTAGGACATTGTACATGTCAGCCTCTTAACCTCTGTATATGGGCACTGACTGTTCCCTTTGGATTTACTTTTTTCAGATCTGGGTTCCACATTCTGCCTTCGGCTATATGTACTGCTGTCCAACAACTGTCAAACATTGGTATGAGTAAATGAACATTTACATTTCTGTTGGTTGCTAATGTTGTCATAATACATTTGTGAAAGATCAGACAGACTCCAGATTGGTTTTTTATTAAAGGGTGTTTATTTAGGGGCTAATGAGTATAAGGGTATGTGCAAGGTGCTGGGGTGATGGTGGAAGAAGTTCCATAGTAGAGTCCAGTCTATTGGTATCACAGGTGCATTGTCCAATGGGGCATAGGAAGGGGAGTAATGGCAGTTCAAGGTGGACAGGGTGACATAGTGGGACAGAAGGGTGACAATCAGGAGAGTCTTATTTCCTGGCGGGGGTCTTGGCAATGTTCTCTGGCTTGCGCCTGGATCGCAGGGACCGTTTGCGGGGTGGTTCTTCTTCTGCAGGGGGTGGGGTGCTGGTGGCCTGTTGTTCCTGTGGTGATGCCTCTGGCCACTAGCGCCAGAAGAGGTGGAAGGCTGTTGCTCGGTTTGGCTAGTGTCAGGGGCCCTTTGTTGTGCCACTGCCTCCCTCATGGTCTTGCCTATGTCAGCCAGCACCCCTGCTATGGTGACCAGGATGTGGTAGATTTTGGTGAGGTCCTCCCTGATCCCCATGTAGTGTCCCTCCTGCAGCCGCTGGGTCTCCTGAAACTTGGCCAGTACCGTGCCCATGGAGTCCTGAGAATGGTGGTAGGCTCCCATGTTGTTGGAGAGTGCCTCGTGGAGAGTCGGTTCCCTTGGCCTGTCCTCCCACGTCGCACAGCAGTCCTCCCAGCTTTCGCGTTGTCCTGTGCCTCTGTCCCCTGAACTGTGTGCCCACTGCCACTGACCCCAGGTCCCTGATCATCCTAAGTTAGTGGGTTTGCCTGAGGTCCCTGTAGTAGTGGACACACTGCTGATTGACGTGTCCTGGGGACAGTGGCATGGGCCCGCTGGGTAGGTGTTGTGCTGGTGTTTCCTGAGGGGGTAGGTTCTGTGGTGGTTTGGGACTGTGGTAGGGTAACCGACTGTCCAGAGGTCCCAGATGGGCCAGGCTGGTCATCCTGAGCCAGGCGTGCAGAGCTGCTGTCATCACTGTGGGCCTCTTCTGTGGGAGTACTAGATATAGCTGGCACCTCCTGTCCGGTGACGTTGGGTAGGGGTCCTGTATTAATGTGCTTGCACTGTCGCCTTGGCCTTGTGTGATTGGTGATTATGTGGGTTTGGTGAATCTCTCTACTGGGCATGCTGTGGGGATGGGTGTCCATGTAGGTCTGTGATGGGTGTCCATGCATTGTTGTTGCATGCAGGGCTTGGTATTGGGATGGGTGGGTTGTGATAGTGGGGTATATGTGAGGTGTTGGAGTGATGGGTGTGAGGGTAGGGGTAGGAGTTTGTGATGGCATGCAGGTAGGGTGGGGGATATAGAGGTAAAGATTTGACTTACCAGAGTCCAGTCCTCCTGCTACTCCTGCGAGGCCCTCAGCATGCATTATTTCCAAGACTTGCTCCTCCCATTTTGTAAGTTGTGGGGGAGGAGGTGGGGGTCCACCGCCAGTCCTCTGTACTGCTATCTGGTGTCCTGAAACCACAGAACGCACCTTACCCCAAAGGTCGTTCCACCTCTTTCTGATGTTAGCTCTGGTTCTGGGATGCTGTCCCACGGCGTTGACCCTGTCGACGATTCGCCGCCATAGCTCCATCTTCCTAGCAATGGAGGTCTGCTGCACCTGTGATCCGATTAGCTGTGGCTCTACCCGGATGATTTTCTCCACCATGACCCTGAGCTCCTCCTCAGAAAACCTGGGGTGTCTTTGAGGTGCCATGATGTGGTGTGAGTGAAATGTGAGGTGATGTGTGGGGTGATGTGTTGGGGTGTGTGCTGTGAGGTGCGTGGATGGTGGATGTGAGATGGTGTTCTGTGCCTCTGGATGGTGGTGTGGTCTTTGCTTTTCTCTCTCTCTTCTTGTTCAAGTTTGTTTGCTGTAAGCGTTTGTGGGTAATGTGGGTGTCTGTTTTATAGTAGTGTGAGTGTGTGGTGTGTGTATGTGTGTCAGGTGTGTGTAGTTTGAATTATCCAATGTGGTGTAGTTTTGTAAGTGTGTGTGTATTTTGAGTGCGGTGGTGTGTAGCGCCAATGGTTTACCGCGGTTGAAAGCCCTCCGCGTTGATTCGTGGGTGGTGATACTGTGGGCGTATTCCTGTTGGCGTGACGGTGTGGGTTTATCACTGACCTTTGGTGTGGTGGACTTGTGTGGGTGTCTGTATAGTGGCGGTTTTCTCAGTGTGGGTCATAATACCCATAGCGGAATACCGCCGCTGTCACGGTATGTTGGCGCCCTCAGCACGGCAGTAAGCAGGATCTTCCACCAGGGTTGTAATGAGGGCCATAGTTTCTACCTGATAAGGTGTTATTGAAGGTAAGAAACTTGGCTATTGTTCTCAATGAAACCAATCAATCTAAAAAGGTTGTTAGCTATTAGAATATTATTTCCTTATCAACCCTGATGGTATAATATCTAATACTATTTGTGGGTATGCATTAAAGCTTATGCTAAAGGAGTAGTAATTTATTTAATGGCACACGAAAATAAATTATTTCAGACTAAGATTTCCAATTTAGACAACCAAATAACTAAATTTGAATATCTATTTGTCATGTCTAATAATATCACATACAAACTTCAACTACAAAAATGTAATTATGAATACAACTTTTTATTAAGCAAAAGAGCTGTGGAACAGGTTTTGAACGGCAAAGCTAAATATTATTTCCATATCTGTTTTCTAAAAAAAGACAAGCATCAAATGAATTCTATTTATTGAGTTCATGGGAAAATGGCATTATGTCATTTAGTGATGAAATACAGATAACTATTACTATATTGAAACCACTTAGATCACCAGGTCCAACTTGTATTCCAGCAAAAATTTGCACAACAATTTCTTCTTATCTCACTACTGTTTTCTAACTTTAGCACTACTGGTGTACTTTTAGGTTCTTTTATTAAAGTATTGATTATCATACTCCCAAACCAGATAAAGATCATACTGAAGTTTCTAACTGCTGCCATATATATTTAATTAAACCTAATTCACATTGTCACCAGATTACTTAATATTTTGTTGACTACTGTTCATGTAGATCAAACAGGTTTTATGAAAAAGAGATATTCTATTAAAAATACCAGACCTTTATTGCATGAATTTGAAGCTATTTCAATTTTGTCATTCCCTTTTGGCCTTTTAGCACTTGATACTGAGAAGGTGTTTCATAAAGTCCACTGGCAACATGTATTTCATACTATTTATGCCTTAAAGCTTGGTGATGCTTTTATGTGAAAGAGATCAGCTCTTCATTCATATCCCACTATCAGATAATTTATTAAAGGGCATTTTTCCAATTCCATTCAACTTTGTTGGAGCACAAGACAAGGTTGCTCACAATTTTACCTTTACCTTTACCTTTTGAAAATAAAGTATAACCTCTGCCTATGCAGATTATGGGGGTCATTACGACCTTGGCGGGTGGCTACCGCCGCCCGCCAGGCGGCCGCACTCGCGCGGCCCCCATTATGACAACCAAGTTTGCGCCCGCCGGCCCAGCGGGGATGAGGCCGCTACATAGGAGGCATGGGCAGTGCAGGGGCCCCCAGGGGCCCCAGGACACCCCTTACTGCCAGCCTCTTCCTGGCGGTGCAAACCGCCAGAAACAGGCTGGCGGTAGGGATGTCATAATCCCCAGGGCAGCGCTGCTTGCAGCGCTGCCCTGGCGGATTATCACTGCCGGGGCTAAAATGGCGGGAAACCGCCGGCCCCGGTGGTGCGACCGTGGCGCTACCGCCGCGGTCGTAATGAGGGCCTCCGTACCGCCAGCCTGTTGGTGGTACGGACGCTACATTACCCCTGGCGGTCTCCGACCGCCATGGTCGTAATGACCACCTATGTGTTTTATTTATTAGCAACTCAGAAACCTCTATCCCTAATATTCCTACTCCTATACATAAATCCTCTGTTTCACGATATACTTTAAACACCAATAAAACAGACTTTTTTTCCTTTAAATGTACTTTGCACACCTGATATGCTAAATAATACTGTGCTCAGATGGCAGAGAATCTCAAAATGTTAGATATTCAATTATCATACTTTGTTAAACATTCCATTACTTTGAATTGTGACTACATCATCTCTGCTATCACACACAATAATAACAACTAGTTTTCCTGACATCTGTCATGGTGGGGGAAAATGTAATCTGTTTCAATGGTCATTGATCCTTGTAGGAAAGTACCATCTTGTCTGGCATGTTACCCCCATTTTCACTGCATGTATGTTTGTTTTTGCCTGTGTGTCACTGGGATCCTGCTAGGGAAGACCCCAGTGCTCATAATGTATGCCCTGTATGTGTTCCCTGTGTGGTGCCTAACTGTATCACTGAGGCTCTGCTAACCAGAACCTCAGTGTTTATGCTCTCTCTGCTTTTTAAAATTGTCACTGCAGGCTAGTGACTAATTTTACCAATTCTCATTGGCACACTGGAACACCCTTATAATTCCATTGTATATGGTACCTAGGTACCCAGGGTATTGGGGTTCCAGGAGATCCCTATGGGCTGCAGCATTTCTTTTGCCACCCATAGGGAGCTCAGACAATTCTTACACAGGACAGCCACTGCAGCCTGAGTGAAATAATGTTCACGTTATTTCACAGCAATTTTCACTGCACATAAGTAACTTATAAGTCACCTATATGTCTAACCCTCACTTGGTGAAGGTTAGGTGCCAAGTTACTTAGTGTGTGGGCACCTTGGCACTTGCCAAGGTGCCCCCACATTGTTCAGGGCAAATTCCCCGGACTTTGTGAGTGCGGGGACACCATTACATGCGTGCACTACACATAGGTCACAACCTATATGTAGTGTCACAATGATAACTCTGAACATGGCCATGTAACATGTCTAGGATCATGGAATTGTCACCCTCAATACCATTCATGCATCCCCGGGTCTCTAGCACCGAACCCGATTACTGCCAAACTGCCTTTCTGGGGTCTCCACTGCAGCTGCTGCTGCCAACCCCTCAGACAGGTTTCTGCCCCCCCAGGGGCCTTGGCAGCCTGGTCCCAGGAAGGCAAAACAAAAGATTTACTCTGAGACAGGGTGTTACACCCTCTTCCTTTGGAAATAGGTGTGAAGGGCTGGGGAGTAGTAGCCTCCCCCAGCCTCTGGAAATGCTTGGATGGGCACATATGGTGCCCATCTCTGCATAAGCCAGGCTACACCGGTTCAGGGATCCCCCAGCCCTGCTCTGGCGCGAAACTGGACAAAGGAAAGGGGAGTGACCACTCCCCTGACCAGCACCTCCCAGGGTCGGTGCCCAGAGCTCCTCCAGTGTGTCCCAGACCTCTGCCATCTTGGATGCAGAGGTGTTGGGGCACAATGGACAGCTCTGAGTGGCCAGTGCCAGCAGGTGACATCAGAAACCCCCTCTGATAGGTGCTTACCTTTCTCAGTAGCCAATCCTCCTTTCTGGGCTATTTAGGGTTTCTCCTCTGGGCTATTCCTCAGATTACGAATGCAAGAGCTCACCAGAGTTCCTCTGCACTTCCCACTTTGACTTCTGCCAAGGATCGACCGCTGACTGCTCCAGGACGCCTGCAAAACCGCAACAAAGTAGCAAGAAGACTACCAGCAACATTGTAGCGCCTCATCCTGCTGGCTTTCTCGACTGGATCCTGGTGGTGCATGCTCTGAGGGCTGTCTGCCTTCACCCTGCACTGGAAGCCAAGAAGAAATCTCCCGTGGAACGACGGAATCTTCCCCCTGCCAACGCAGGCACCAAACGTCTGCATCACCAGTCCTCTGGGTCCCCTCTCATCCTGACGAGCATGGTCCCTGGAACACAGGAGCTGGGTCCAGGTGTCTACCACAGTCCAGTGGCCCTTCTGTCCAAATTTGGTGTAGGTAAGTCCTTGCCTTCCCACGCCAGACAGTAATCCTGTGTACTGCGTGATCTGCAGCTGCTCTGACTTCTGTGCACTTTTCCAAGGATTCCTTTGTGCACAGCCTAGCCTGGGTCCCCAGCACTCTGTCCTGCATTGCCCAACTCGCTGAGTTGGACTCCGACATTGTGGGACACTCCTTTGTGACTCTGAGTCGACCGCTGTCCTCAGATCTTCTAAGTGCCTATTCTGGTACCTCTGCGGGTTCTGCCTGCTTCTGCTAGAGCTCTCTGAGTTGCTGAGTGCCCCCTCTGTCTCCTCCTCCAAGGGACGACATCCTGGTCTTTCCTGGTCCCCAGCAGCACCCAAAATCCTCAACCGCAACTCTTGCAGCTAACAAGGCTTATTTGTGGTATTTCTGTGTGGAAACACTTTGGTATCCTCCAGCACGCCGTGGGACACCTTTTGACCGAAGGAGAAGTTCCTGGCACCTTCTGTTGTTGCAGAATCTTTGGCTTCTTCCACCCAGAGGCAGCCCTTTTGCACCTCCATCTGGGATTTAGTGGGCTCCTACCCCCTCAGGACACTTGCGTGACTCTTGGACTTGGTCCCCTTCCTTTACAGGTCTTCAGGTCCAGGAATCCATCTTCTGTGTTTTGCGGGTGGTTGTGGTTCTTGCAGAATCCCCTATCTCGACTATACTGTCTTTCTGGTGTAGTAGGGTAACTTTACCCCTACTTTTCAGGGTCTTGGGGTGGGGTATCTTGGACACCCTTACTGTTTTCTCACAGTCCCAGTGACTCTACAACCTAACATAGGCCTGGGGTCCATTCGTGATTCGCATTCCACTTTTGGAGTATATGGTTTTTGTTGCCCCTAGTCCTATTTCTACCTTTTGCATCCTATTGTGATTCTACATTGTTTGCACTACTTTTCTTACTGTTACTTACCTGTTTTTGGTTTGTGTACATATAATTTGTGTATATTACTTACCTCCTAAGTGAGGGTATCCTCTGAGATACTTTTGGCATATTGTCACTAAAATAAAGTAACTATTGTGTTTTCTTATGATATTGTGCTATATGATATAAGTGGTATAGTAGGAGCTTTGCATGTCTCCTAGTTCAGCCTAAGCTGCTTTGCCATAGCTACCTCTATCAGCCTAAGCTGCTAGAAACACCTCTATTCTACTAAAAAGGGATAACTGGACCTGGCACAAGGTGTAAGTACCACAAGGTACCCACTATAAGCCAGGCCAGCCTCCTACAATCCTCAATTATTGTACATTCTATCTATGCTTCCAATATAACTACCTCTCACATTTTATAAAAAATTAGACAAACATATCTCAATTTATTTGGAATTACCAACCACCACGTTTTTTCTATACTAAACTTAAAAGAGCAAAAATCAAGGTCTTAGTTTATGAGATTTTAATAAATATCATAATACCTTCATTTGAAATCAAGGTTAATTATGGTTTACACAGGTAGACCCATTAACCCACCCAAATTGCTTCATATCAAACAAGGATTTGTTTCACCCTTTTGTCTACCTTATTATCCATGTATAATTCTAAAATGTTAGTAAAATCATCTACCATTCTCAACTCCAGTAAATTAATTCTACAAGATTTGACTCCATCTTTCAATCACATGTTGCTTCTCCTATACAATTGTCTTTATGGAATAATCCCTTGGTAAACTTTAAGAACACCTTCAAATTCTGGTAATCATAGATAAATGCTGGTATTGGTCATCTCAGTGATATTCATAGCAATGATGCATTCTAACCTTTTTCAGAATTACAACAGAAACTTTTGTTACTATCAAGGGATAGTTATAAATATGTAAATGTATGTTTGAACAGTTTGTCAAAGTTTCCTGCTCTCAAAATCTCTCATTCAGAAACTTACATTAATGCTTTTATTGCTTCTTCTCATGATGTCTCCGAATTTTACAAAAAATACATAACACAGAAGAAGCCAATTTACTTTTTCTTACACAATTGTGGAACTACACACTCTCCAATGCTTTCTCTCTAGATATATGGAAGAACATATGGTTAGCAAACATTTCTGGTTTCCTTCCTGTTGCCTTATAACAAACTAATTCCTTTGTGCTGTTTAATTGGAGCCCTTATAAATTATTTAAAGCTAAACTTAGACTCTTCACTGGGTTGGCCTTATACACTGAATAAATATTCACTAAAACGTGTCCTATTTGTCTCAATTAATATTGCACAATTTTTGACAAATGTATTGGAAAGTCTCCATATTTCTAATACTCTTTCTTATGTCATGCTTATTTGTACAACTATTTCCTTAGCCACTACTTTACCTGGTGCATATAAAAAATTATTAGATTTTTTTGGTGTCATCTGCTCTCAAATCAATTACGACTTATTGGAAAAATGCATCTTTATTACCAGTACACACCTGGTGGTCCTGAATTGTTTTTACCCGACAAGGAGACTATTTATCACTTAAAGGTGTTATTAATTATACTATTTTCAATTGTTTTGGAAACCAGTTGATGAATATATTTAATTATGTGTATAATGTTTGCTATTTATATATATAAGTCATTCACTTTACGCATATGAATTCCTTTAGTATTTAATTATTATTTGGAAAATATCCTATTTTTATATGTACCATTTTTGTCATATTTTTTGTATTGTCTGTTTTCACTTTAAAGTTCAATAAAAACATTATGAACACAAAGAAACATTCTACATTTACTCTTACAGGCATGATGGAATGGCGTGGGGAGGAGTTTGGAGAAACTATCTGAACATAACAGATAGGAACATAAAGGTCTCTAGATGTCCTTGATCCCTGAGGTTTGAGGAAGCAGTGTTTCATATGTTTCCATTTGCACATTACAATATACAATTTCTTGAATCCAAGAACAGATCTTTAATCTCCTATTATCTTCAGTTACACACAACTAGTGCTAGTGTTACTGCTGTGAATTTCTTATACGCTGCATGCATGTCCCCCCCTTAGCCAAACAAGTCTGTCTGGGATGCAGCTATTCATTAGATTCAAGAGACTGTGATAGATCCTATGCATATACTTGAAATTAATTACTCTATCTCTTTTGTTAGAAGTGAGAAACCTAATTAGCTTGCCACAATACTTTCATTCAGAATCTGTCATTTGACATTTTAGGGCATCATTCCAATAATATCCAGCAGTAGGGGTGATTATTAGAGGCTCTTGTTCAATCAAGTCTGGACACCATTCCTTTATTTGTAGATGACAGAAAGCATGTCACTGGCTTACCATAGGGTATGAGTCTTGTTTGGATATGGGAAATGTAGTTTCTCATGTAGTGCAAGCCTATTGGAAACTATCTAGTGAGGCATGGCCTGGTTATCTGTGACAGATTAAATGAAAAGGAAGTGGCAATTTGGGTGTTGCAGTCAGGGATGTTTCCTTAAAAGTACAAAGGCCTTCACCCACCAATGTTCCAGTCCACTTGGCTAGTTGAAAGGTATCAATCAAAAAACCTCCATAAAACAAACAACCTCTTAAAGAGCTCCAGTCGGAGTCCACCACACTCACCAATCGTGCAGTTTGCATTGAAGAAGAGGCCAATGCTGAAGCATTGTGTCATGTTGATGGGGTTGGGACCTTTGTTCTTTTAAGAAAAACAATCAAACAATCCCAGAGCACAACATCCTAGTCCTAAGAACTTCTTCAAAATAGCTATTATCCTGAAAGAGCATTAGAGACCAAACATCTATTAGTGGACACCAGTCATAGAGTGGGTGTATCTTGGTCATCTTGTCTGCCCACTCCCCTTTATTGTGTATGAGTCTAGATTGCTTTCCAGCCCAAGCTAACTTCACCATTAGGGTTCTAAGGTATTAAAATAAATGTCTAGTTAGTTGGATAGGTTTTCTTAGAAAGATATATATTAGACCTTCAGTATTGGCCTGCTAGTGACACGGGAAGGACAGCTCAATACTTCATTTGGTTGGAAAGTATTGTAAGAACAGGTCAGTAGTTTTGGTAAATTATTACTTCTTTATTATGACAAATTGTTAAACCTAGGTATTTAATAGAATCACAGCTTCACTGCAAACTAGACTCCATAGATGTACTGATGTATTGTAGGTAAAGGGACAAATCTGAGATTTATTCCATTTAGTAGAAAGCCCTGAGAGGTGACCATATCTAATAAATTCTTGCATAACAGGAGATAGATCACTGTCTGGGTTTCTGATGAATAGAGCACTATCATCCGCATATAATGAATTTAACAGTTAATGAGTCGTAATGTGTATACCCTTCTTGGGGTGTTGTTTAAGCACACAAGTAGGTGGTTCCAGTGCAACGGCAAAAAGAATGAGATTAGGTGGTATTCCTGACTGGTTCCTCTTGTTCTGGCAATCAGTGCTAAAAGTAGCTCAATAGTCCTAATACGTGCTCTAGGGGATGAGTTAAGCAGTTTGATCCAGCTCATATCAGTATTTGGCAGTCCATTTCTTTCCAGCAGCCACAATCTAGTGACTGAATGCAATGGCAGAATCCAAAAACATTGCTGTAGTGGTTAGTTGTGGATTAAGTTGGTGCAAGAACACAAATATGGTGCATTTATTCATAGTTGCCAGGTTTCACAGGTCAATGTGTGATGTCCTGCTCCAATCCAGTTTTTTTTTCTTTGAGTCCGGGTACTTGTAATCCTGTTTATGTTTACCCTGTTATAACCCAGACTAAGTCCGAGAATGGAAAGAAAAAACCTGGACTGGAACAGCACATCATGCAAAGACCGAGGAAACTTGACAGGGCTGTGTATAATGGGCTGTAGACCTTCCCAGGATGAACCATTGATAATAAGATAGGATCAGATTTGGAAAAGGGAGGAGTACCCTTTTCACTATTAGCCTTATTATTATCTTGTTATAATTGATTATGACGGACATAGGATGGCAGGGATAATGCAGTCAGGTGACTTTGCTCTCCTGTTTCATTAGCATTATAAGGATAGCCACTGTATAGAAAGATGGGTATGTTAAATTATATGTTCCTTCATGTAGTACCAGCAAGTGACAGTCAAACCTGTGTACATATCATTTATAGAACTGGCCTGGCAGCCCATCACTCACAGGACGCTAGCTTACAAGCATTCACTTGATAACCATCCTGATTACCTCAGCAGTGATAGAATGATAAAAGGATTGAAGTACTGATGATTCATGGCTTCGAGCTTTACCAGGGCTAAATTGTTAAGGTATGAGGTGTGTTAAACAGTGGGTTTAGATGAGTATATGTCTGAGTAGAATAGGAACAAATAAATTATCACTTAGTTCAGCACCATCAAGTGTACAATTATCATTGGTTGTTAGTTGAGAAATATTGTTTGCTGTCCATGGGTGATGGATTAAGTTGGCAAGGGTTTTAGTAGGGGGGGTAGTTGCATTTTTCCCTAAGTGTTTCAGTTCTGTATTGGCAGTTTTCTTATGGTCAATGAGTTTATCATGAAAATCATTTGATATAGATGTTTGGACATTACATCAGAAGGCTATCTCCAATCCACAGCATTCTCATTCGAGGTGGTTCAGATGGGCCCTGAGGGTGCTTATTTTACCAAATTGCTTTGAGATGTATACTTTCCTGAGAATGGTTTTAAAAGCTTCCCATGGTGGACACACATCACCTACTGTGCTTTTATTTATAGTGAAATAGTCTAATAGTGAATTCTGAACCTCTTTCCCAAACACTGGGTCTGTTAGAGAGTGTGGGGAGACTCATCCAAAATGGTTTGTCATGCATATGTGGAGAGCATATGTTGATAGTCACAGGATAGTGGTCAGACATGCTTCTGTTAAGTTGTGGTAGTGGTCAACAGCAAAATTTAAATTGCCTTCCCAAATTATGATCTTGTGTGATAAAAGTAGGCATTTATTCCACACTTGTATAATGCTAGAGTTATCTACATCCGGATGGTAATATGCTTGCCTTCCAGTAGACCAACGAGCATGACATATCTGTCAAACGTGTCTATCATGACTTTCAGAGGATGGAATTGTACTTGTTTTTTAAAAAGGATCACCACCTTTCTAGTTTGGGAAAAACACAAGGAAAATAATCAACATAAGGCCCAGTGGGTCCGAAAGAATACTCCTTGTTTTTAGTTAAATGGGTCTCATGTAGAAGGGCCACACCATTGATAAGAACTTCTGTGATGCCTCCTAAATTCCAATTGTGAAGTTGGGATAAAGCAAAATGGTTTTTGCAAGCATTTGTCAATTTTTCCTTCTCCCGTACTATGTGTACCACTGAAAGGTAATTGAGCAATCTAGCATTATTAGGACATGTTAGTGTACCTCGAGGAGTGTGACATGTCAAGGAGTGGTGCACACATTCAATGACTAACATTTCGGAGAAAGTAGTCATACTGAATATTTCATGCAGCACAGCTCGGACATATTCCTCTATTTTCCCGGCTACTGTGGATTCAGATACGCCCAGAAAGCACAGATTATTTCTGCACAATTATACTTCAATGTCTTCAATTTTAGTTTTGTCTATGTGATGCAGATTTTCATGATTATTTGTCAGTTGCTCTGGTACATTAATACAGTCCCCCTGTTTGTCGAAACTCGCTTTCATTAAAGCCATTCTGCTCAATATAGAGTTGAGTTTGGTGTCTTCTTGATCTTCAGTAGTAGTGCTCTAATGTTATGCTCCTCTATAGATGTTTTGGAATCCACATCTGTATCCACAAATGATTGCCCATCTTTGTCACCTGCCCTGGTGAAGTATGTAAAGTAAAAGGATAATTTGGGCTGTTTGCAGTCATTTTTGCCCATGTACCGTCACCTTATCTGTGACAGAGAGCGTTTGGACAAAAAATAACTGTTTTCAATTAGCAGAAGTTTAAGCACCTGGTAGGCAAGCAGGTAACCTCTTTGTGATCATGGACAGTTGCTAACATATTCAACAATCAAGGGGACATTGATTACTGTGAGTTTATATCGTCAAGTGATTGTATGTGTGAGCCTCTAATTAAGGGTCTCCCTTGAAAACACAGATCATCCTCACTGGGCAATTGCAAGAATAGGCTGTGAGGATGATGCCATATACCTGAAGGCTATTTAAGGCCCATGTTCATGATTTCTGCGCACAATTTCACAGTCCAGATCTCAGAAGATTTTAGGTTGAACCCAGAGGAGGTTCCTGCTGCACAAATATTTCTTTTATGATCCAATTGTTGACAAATGTTCTTGAATGATAGACCTAATATGATTCCATTCCTATGCCTGGGAATGAGCGGTGAATAGGCACAAATAGATCTACCAGAGCATTGATGCTACCAGCTCAGTTGAGGGGTATGTGTGCCTTGGGGCAACATAGTATGAAGTGCATTCACTGTACTGTTATTTTCCTCGCTCCTAGATCCCATTCAACTCTTCCTCCAGGTCAGGGTGTGTTGGAAAATGGCCCTCTCTGAATGGTCACCACAAACATTTTGCCCTTTACCCTCTGCTTTTTCTGACATTTTTTGTTGGTCTTAGGACTCTGAGCTCTTTACCTTATATGATCCAATTGTTGACAAATGTTCTTAAATGATGGACCAAATATGATTCCATTCCTCTGCCTGGGAATGAGTGGTGAATAGGTACAAATAGATTTACCAAAGCATTGACGCTACCAGCTCAGTTGAGGGGTGTGTTTGCCTTGGGGCAACATAGTATGAAGTGCATTCACTGTACTGTTATTTTACTCGCTCCTAGATCCCATTCAACTCTGCCTCCAGGTCAGGGTGTGTTGGAAAATGGCCCTCTCTGCATGGTCACCAAAAATATTTTGCCCTTTACCCTCTGCTTTTTCTGAAATTGTTTGTTGGTCTTAGGACTCTGAGTTCTTTACCACTGCTGACTAGTGATAAAGTGCATGTGTTCTCTCCCTAACACATTGTTTGATTGGTATATACCTAAGAGGCATAGTTCATTTACTCGCAAGTTCTTTGTAAAGTGGTATAGCATATGCCCAGGGCCTGTAAAATAATTTCTACTATTGTGCCTGCAGAATTGATTGTGCCACCCACTTAAGTATTCCTTTCAACATGTTGCAGGACTGCTACAGCAGAGCCTGTGTATGCAGTTTACTGCCACTTCAACTTGCCATTTAGAGCCCCATCTCAAGCCTGGAATTCCTCTTTTATTACATATAAGTCTCCCAAAGATAGGCCCTAGGGAGCCCATAGGGCACGGTGTTATGTACCAAAAAGTTAGGACATGTACTTTCAAGTTTTGCATGTGCTGGTAGTAAAAAAGTAATGTTTCACTACTGTGAGGCCTACCTCTCTCATAGGCCAGCATTGGGAATTCCTTAATATACTTTTAAGCTGCAATTCCTGATCAGAAAGGAGTAACTTCTTCATGTGTCCTGTCATTAGAATAGTGATAATAAATCATTTTTACTGGTAAAGTTGGATTTAATTACTATTTTAGAAATGGCACTTTTAGAAAATGGCAGCTCTGATTGCCCTGCAGCCTATCGCCGATACTCGTCTGGGGTGGATGACCGCTACACTTTGTGCATTCCCTCTAGACAGCCACAAACACAGACAGGGTGGGTATGACATGGGAAACATCCTTTCCTCGCAGTCACAACAATGACCTGCATTTACAACGCAGTCACTACTCTGACTGCAACGTTACCAAGCGTTCCTTTAACCCGCAAGTTGTAACAACAACTTGCTTTAGCGGGTGCATTGTTGGACTGATGTTGGATTTTTAATTCCAACACTCTCCCTACTGTTGCATAGACTGGATGATGGAATAGTAGTTTATAATATTCCCAAATCCAGCACCCCCTAAAGCAAGTAATTGTAACGACTTGCGCGGTAAAGTAATGCATTGTAACATTGCAGTAGGGGTAGTGACTGCATTGTAAAGGGATGCGAGGTTCCATCATACAACTGTGTGACATAGAACTCATCTGCATTCATCTGTATTCTGATGGCTCTTACTGCATAGGAAGGGAGAAGGTCAGCTGACACTTAAACCTGTATAGGGAGTGTGCTTTGGACACAAAGTGCTGATTACCCCTTACTGACAGTCTGGAGCTAGGGCTAGGAAGAAAGGACCTCTGTGCACTTCAAAGATCCTTCTTTGAAGCTACCACCACTTCAAAGGCACTTTTGAGTATTAGTACTAGACCTCTGACTCTACCAAAACAGTACACTAGTGGACCTGTGTAAAACTCTTTCCAGAAGTAAGGTCTGCTGTGCTATAAGGACACCCACTCAGCTGGACTGCTTTCTCTGCTTTGATGAGTTACCTTGCACTCCCCTTATTTCTGCCCTGCTGAGGAAGGCTAGGCCCCTCTCATCTGAACCCAGAATGACTCCAAGGACGTGTTGGCTTGCCCCCTGTTCTCATGCAGTCTCAGGGACATCAACGATTGCCTGCAACCAACACCTGGATTCTGTGTGCTGTGAGTCTTGCTCTGCCATGTGGTGCTGCTCTATTCCTGGGCCCTTGGAAGTAAGGATCTGCGCTGCAACTCAAGAAAACCAACCTACCCATGACATTGTGCCACTCAGAACTGGTGCATTTACACTCAACACTGGTGCTCTGCTGTTGCTGCTCAACCTATGGACACAGCATTGCTGACATCTAATCACTGCTTTTTGATTTACTTTAAAAAAAATCATATCTTGACTTTACTAATTGGATTTTTGTTGGCTTGGTATTAATTGACGCACAAAATTGTTGTCTGTTTTTTTTAAACCTGTGGGAGAGTCCTTTTGAGGTGTTTTCATTATGTTACTGTGTGTGTGTGTGTTGCATAAATACATTACATATTGCCTATTAAGAGATGACTGACTGCTCTGTGCCATGCTACCAGAGGGTAATCACAGGGTATCTCTAAGTGTGTATCTAGCTTACCCTGACTAAGATTGTAGTTCCTGTTTGTACAGGGTGCATACTCTGACAACCAGAAACCCAATTTTTAGCAGGGTGGTTAGACTGAGTGAATCTCAATATATGTGTTACTGGGATGTCAAACACTTTAAGGCCCTCATTAGAACATTGGCGGTAAAAAACGCCTACTGCCGCGGCGACGTCTGCCAAAAGACTATTGCCGCAGCTACCAGCCGTCTGGCAAATTATGACTGTAGCCGGAATTCTGCCAGAAGGATGGCAGAATTCTGGCTGCGGCCATGGCGGCGGATGGTGGGAAGATGGCGCTGCTGCCAGCAGCAGCACCACGCCAATAGACTGCCGCAGACCGTCTCTTGACACATGATACGGCCTGGCGGTGTTCTGCTGGTGGATGCTCCTGCCAGGTGCCCCGTCCCGTCTCCTGCCGCAGGACCCCCTGAAATCAGGTAAGTCAGGTGCTCCGACAGCGGAGGGGGTTAGGGGTGTTGTGTGTGTGTGTGTGGGGGGGTGAATGTTTCTATGTGCGTGAATGCAGGTGTGTGTTGCACGTTGTATGTGTGTGCATGTATGGATGTGTGAGTGCGTGTATGTTGTGTTGTGTGAATGCGTGTGTGCTTGAAAGTATGTCTGTGTGTGGATGTGTGTGTGAATGGATGGATGCATGCATGGGTGAATGTGGGTATGAGTGAGTATATGAGTGTGTATGATGGTGCGTGAAGGTGCGTGTATGCTGGGGGGATAGGTCTGGAGTGGGGGGGAGTGTAGGGGGAAACCTGGGGAGTGGGAGGGGGCGGGGAAGACCCCTATCAGTGACTGGGAATATCCTGTCACTGATAGTGCCTACCGCCATGGTTTTCGTGGCGGTAAGGAAGCCACGAAGACCATGGTGGTAGGCAGGGTCATAATCCCGCTGGCAGGCTAGTGACGGCCGCCTAACTGGAGACTGAAGTCTCCAGCCCGGCAGCTGTTACAGCCATGGCAGACGGAGTGGTACATTGACGGTTTGGCTTGAGCCAAACCACCAATGTAATATTATGGGGAAAAGTACCACCAGCCTGTTGGCAGTACTTTTCTCCATTTTACCGCTGTCCGCCGGGGTTGTAATGAGGGCCTAAGTTTCCTTAGCTTGACACAGGGCCCTGCACACCAGGCCGAAAGGCAGGCAGCACATCAGATAGAGCACTGCAGGCAACACATCCAGCATGCAAAGGCCTGGCCCGTCTTTAATCCTCGCAGCTAGAGGTCCAGACCACTCGGGATGGATGAAAGGTACCAAATCGAGACAGGACACTCCTTTCTGACTATGGCCAATGCATCATCTACAAGTACTAGCATGGCACCTGGTAGCTACACGGGAAATGAGGCCGCAACACTCCATTGACCAGCCTTTGGATAAGGCCAGGCAGCTTGTGTTTGGTCCCATGTTGGCAATCCAAGCAAATTTTTGAGGCAGTATGGTTGTCAGCAATTAAGCATTTGCACTGTAGCTTTAGCAGTCATGCAATGCTTATGTATGGTGACTTTTTTTAATCCATGAGGTGGAGAGTGAGAGTGTGGCAATCCACGAACCAACATCTGCCGCCCTTCTCCCCGAAGGTCCTCGAATGTAGTTCACTCTGTATGTTCTCATAATTTGACATCCCCACCTAGGCTGCTCATGATGTACTGCTTTCACTAAAGGCACCTAATTTTGGTGATTTCTCTCTCTATATTGTCCCACCATTGGAACCTTATAGTGGTTCCTGTGTCTGGTAGACACCCATCACTTGAAACCATGCACCATGATGCTCACTTTATAGTGTCATCAGTTGAGATTCCATCTGTTTGGTGTCAACATTGAAGGCCTTTCACCACTGTGGACACAGGTGTGATACCCTCATTGCAGATCCTCAACCACTGAATTTCCTGTTTAGTGTTACCAATGATGACACTCCATCAATGTGCTCCACTATGTGACACCTTCCTTTAATTCATAGAGACATTTCTCTTCTTTTTGGCCTATTATTAAGAATTCTCTAGCATGGTTTGCTACTCTCAAACTCGCCATAGGACCCATTCTGTCATAATGAACCCTGTGTATACTTGGTGCTCACATTTAGGTTCAATAGTAAGGAGGTCACTGCAAAGTAAAGAAAAAATCTCCAGTTGGCACACATTTTCCTCGCAACCCTTGTTTTCTTGTAACCTCTCCTTACCTAGTCTCCACAGCCCCATTACTAAAAATCACCTATCATGATGCTTTCTGAATACAATTTCTTCTCAGGCTTAATCTCTGAGCTGTCCCCAAGGTGTTGCATTTGTCAGCTGTTTCAAACAGGAATCTCTCATTGAAGACAGCTGAGAATACCTTTTTTTGTTATGTGCTGCAATCAGTGTCTCAAACCCCTTGTCAGAAACATTCTGTGATCTCTGTTTAAGATGTCTGCAGCATCATGGACCCATAGGTTTTCTTTCATATTACCATCTCATTAGGTGGCACTTGTCACAGCTGCAGACCAGGACTACTCTTACTTCTACCGTTCCAACTTTAGATCAATTATTAGAGATGATCTGCAGTGGTGCTCTTTCCAAGTTACATCCACCTAAATTTATCAACTCAATGTTGGAGTATATCTCCAGTGCATCTTTCAGTGTGTGATGCCCACTCACTGTGGCCCAAATGCTAGAGACTCTCTACAATAGTGTTTTCTTTACAAGGTACCTACCTCTTAATAGACTTTTCATAGGAACCCTTCTACTTTGGCCCTCATGAATATGGCACAAATACCACCATAAGCCTGTTATTTAAATCTCTCTATGATAGCCCGATGTATATGCCCCCACTCTCACTATAAGCTATGAGTGGAATATCACTTCAATGGTACATTCTATTTTTGTCAACACTCTGACTAGAGAGACAAATTGAAGGCTCTAGATTATTGTGCTGTCTGTTTGTGTCACCAGTCTACCAAATGACCTACCAAACATGTTTCATAAGGTTGCTTATTCTTGCACAAGTGCTAATATAGACAATACCTGCAGATTGTGCCCAATGGTGCTCTGGGTATGTGGCACTCTTCTGACTATAGATAATCTAGTGGAAACTCACTAATATGGTGATCTCTCTTTATGATGTTCAATTTACAATGATGTGTTGGTGGAAACTCTTGACAATGGTTTTCTCTGTGACACAAGTTTCATTCTAGAACAGTCAGTCGAAGCTCTTGATGAAGGTGACTCTGTGTGGTCAGTTTCACTGTAGATCAGTCATTGACATTCCTCCACTCAAATGCTCTCTCTGTGGAGCCCATCTCACTACAAACCTATCAGAGAAGACCATTTATATTGGTGCTTAATCTATGTGGCACCTATGTCCCCATAGACCTATGTCTGGTTGTCTTGCATACCAGTTTACTTGCTGTATTTATTTCTTGCATTTGATCTCTGACTTGTACTGTCTGTTTTCTTTAGAGTTACACCCTACTGAGCATGGATATTTAAACATTTGCTGTACTGTCACGTGGCATAGGTTCTAATGAAGAGATCTTGAGTAAATCAAGCAATCTGCTCAAGGTATTATAAAATGTGGATTGAGTACTGAGACTCTTTTTATTAACTGCCTGATGCAGAGTTTGATAGACAGGTTACTACTTCATATAGTGACGTTTATCCCATGTGCTATATTACAAGTGCATTATCGCCTATGGCCCTCATTGCGACCTTGGCAGGCGGCTGAAGCCAAGATCGAACCGCTGGGCAGCTGCCAATGCAGCCGCACCCCCGCCGCAGCCATTTGGAGATCCCCGCTGGCCCAGCGGGGATCTCGGCCGCAATACAGGAGCCGGCTCCAAATGGAGCCGGCTGTGTTTCGGCCGTGCAACGGGTGCAGTTGCACCCGTCGCGCTTTTCACTGTCTGCTATGCAGACAGTGAAAAGCTGCACGGGCTCTGTCAGGGGGCCCCTGCACTGCCCATGCCAGCCTTTTCCTGGTGGTTCAAACCGCCAGGAAAAGGCTGGCGGTAGGGGGACTCGTAATCCCCTGGGCAGCGCTGCTAGCAGCGCTGCCCTATCGGATTACTACCGCCGGGGCCATTGCGGCTCCAAATGGTGGCGCTTTTCTTATTCCATTTGTTAACAAACCTTCCTCTGCCTTAATCAAGAAAGGTATCTCGTAAGCCAACTCAATAACCATTGGAAACCACGCTTGTGATACCATAAAAGACGTTATCAATACCACCTGACATTTCTCCTTCCGTACCTTAAGTAGCACCCTATGAATCATCGAAAAAGGTGAGAAAGCATAACCCTTGATCATCCACAACCTCTGCTGAAAAACATCTACTGCTGTGGCATCTGGGTTTTGCATCCAACTGTAATATTAGGGAATTTGAAAAGTCAATCTGGTTGCAAAAGATCTACCTCTATAGGACCCCAAATCTGATCTATCCTCTTGAAATATGCCCGGCTTCACAGCTGAAGTCCCTCAGAAGTCTTGAATATCTATCTCGTGCATGAACGTGAATTCACCAAAATGCCAGGAGTAGTGGAAGTGACATCATATATCATTGAACCATTTCTTTCTTTCACACAAGCATGCATGCTTACTCATACACACACATTCACACATATACACACTCTCTCTCACTTAAACACACTATCATCTGAAAGCACCCACATAACACATATTTAAATAATTTTTTACTTACCTTAACCGCTAGGGAGAGTCATGTTTCAATTAATTGTAGTCCATTTTTTATTACAGCAATAATGACTAATTAAATATTATTCACTATTACTGTAATAAAAAGTTGCTAGACAACAAGGAAAGTGGAGTTGCAACCGACTTCCATAAGGGCAAGCTGCCTTTGCCACCTCTGAAAAGAGGTCTCAAAGGCAGTGCCAGGGGTCACAAGGGGCAAGCATGGGGTTGCGGCTGGGACCGCTGGTGACCTCTAAATGACGTCCATGATCTTGTGCTCCAGACAAAAATACCATAATTCCTTCGCTAGATTCTGAGATCTGCTTCCCCCTGCTAACGTGCCTGGTCCTTAATGAGTAAACTTATAAGGGGATGCGTATAGGTCGATGAACCTTTTGATTCGCATTGAGTATCCTAGCTACGGAGTGACCAAAGTTCAATAATAATCAATGCACAAAATCAATAACCATTAAGCTATTCATTAATCAATAGATAATGACATCACACCATGACCTTTCAGTCATGAAGAACCACAACTCAATATACGTCTTAGCAATTTTATTCCCTGTTGGTTACAATACCAAGTCATGAGATTAGTTCAAACTTTATTCAAATCAAATCAAGATTTGTTCATCAATAATACCCAATAACACAATCTAATCAAAACTTGAGACAGAAAACATTTTAAAGCATTTGCATAAGTCAACATGTGAATCATAGATGAGTACGTCAACATGAGTAGCAGAGTTCAGCAAATCAGTCCGTCTATCATTTGTCTCTGTAGTTGTCAGTGTCTTAGAATAGGAACCTCACCTAACCTAGATTAGCATTAGCATGTGGGACTTCATGCGAAAACCGTTTAGAACATGAATTTGGAAAACATCTAGCTAAGAGAAAAAAAAAACTATTAGACAGCACAGTTGGTACCTAGAAAGAAAGGCACAAAAGGCATTCAGTCACATTGTCATAGCTACCTATCCACGGTATGGATCAGCAACAAAGTCAGTCTTCGTCTTCAGGTCATCAAATCGATCAGCATCGCATCAGGCTCTCAAGAGCATGAGCCCAATGACAGAATCTCAAATCTCTTCTCCCCAATATCGCATCAAGTTTGGAACAAGGTCTGAGAGATTTCCCCTTATGTCAAGTTGTTATATTAATGTCACCCAGACTATCCCCCAATTCCTGATTGGTCAATTAATCACACAATTATATTTTGACCAATGATCCTTATAATTCAAATCTATAAGTTCTAGTATTACACAGTTCCCATGTAGTTGATTGGTTCACTTTACGATGTCCTCGTCAACCGGCTCGTCAGGTATCGAAAATGTTGCATCTTCTTCTCCAGGCAGTGTCTCTATTTTTCAAGTCCTGGGAAGTACATCCAGTATGCTTTTCAAACTTTCTGTTCCAAATTTATTCCATCATCTCCTGTCCGTCGGTTCATGCAAAGGATTCTAGCTGAGCAGATTTTATTAAACAACAAGCAGTTCACGGTTAGTTCAGCACATCAGCATTTCTACATTGAAGGTTAATATTCATCTTCTGCACGAGGCCACAACTTTGGTTAAGTTAAGCTCTACAATATAATGCAAAACATACGTTGTATCTCTTAATATGACAGACTACTACATTATTTGAATACATTTTCAATGTTCCACATATGTTGGTCACTTTTTTAATATAATTTGTGAATCTTGGTAGCCAGTCTCGGTGAGCACATTTTCAAATGTGCACATTATTTCTGTACGTTAATCATTTTCTACAATTTTCATTATTCTAAATACATAAACATTCATTCATAATTTCTAATTAATATATTTTGCGTTAATCCCTCCTCTGATGACTAAATATCTCATCACACTACTTTATCATCAACAGTTTCACAACTCTGTTTCTTCAGCATTTTGTCTTCTTCTCAAATCATCCCTATAAATTCTTTCCCTGTTTCGTTCTTCCCTCCTCTGATTATTTTTAGGTCTATTCAATTTAATCTTTTGACACAATTTGCATGAACCCCATAATCCTAATATGCAAGCAATCACAATTAACATTCCCTGTATGATGTTTAATAATACCCCATTCCAAATGTTACTAAGCCAATTTCCGACTGAAACAAATCCTTTTCCCAAACACCTGGTTCCTTCAATTCCTTCAAATCCTTACTTGAGTTAGTCAGGTTAGTAAGTAAACCTCTTATCTCCTTACTGTTATTCGGTATGTGTGAGCAGCAATGCCTAGAGTTAAATAATTTTACAGACTCTGCCGTCCTTCGCTAGAAGGATGTCTAAAGCAAGATGATTTTGAAGAGTCATAGCTCTATCCACAGCAAATTTAGTATATATCAGGAGTATTGCCCCTGTAAAATTTGTCAACATGTTATCCACAATAGTAGACAACTTTTGTATCTTAATCAAGTTCAGGATGACTCCCAGTGAAGAACCACCGCGCCAAATATTTCTCCCACAACTGCAGAAGAGGATTCCCGTCTCTTTCGCTTATGATGTAATTCAGTCAATTTTGGAAACTTTTTCAAGTCATCTATCTGATAAATCTCTGGGAAAACTATCCTCAAATAACATGTCCCATACCATCCTCTTGGAAGACGGTAATAAATATTAAGTCCACAAATATATGAGATACCTGGAATCGCAGGGTCCTGACCATTCAACATAAATGTCCACTTACTCTGAAACAAAAACACATGCCTACATTCATTCGTACCCACAAAAAAAGTGTCAGTGCGTGATTTTCACCTATGTATACAAAGCTTCCCTAAGTGTAATGCATCTAGTGCTAATTTTCCTTGCATTTTAATTGTAGGGTAAGCATAATCATTCTTGTAAGTCCTTTTCTCTAACCCTTTTTATAATTTTTCTTTTAATGCCTTTCTCCTGTCATCAGTATGCCCTATAACACTCTTCTCTAAAGGTATAAGCAAGCATGTAACGTTATTTCTGTGCGCATATGCAGTTCCAAATGTTAGTGTAGGGTCAAAGAATCCTCTAACCAATACTATTTCATGATTCTTAACTACTCTACTGAAATACCTAATAATAGGAACAAACGAATACACCACATCGTAATTAGAGTAAAAATATTGTATATACTCTTGGTCATAGAACCTTGTTAGTAGCAGACTACAGCTTATTCTGTATGTTAATGGAAGACTGTGGTATGTAACTCCTTCCTCTACTGATGAAGGAATTTGCGTACACATGTGACAATCCCTTGCATCCATTATCTCAAAAAACTCACTCAATAAGCGATAGAAGACATTAGAAGAAAGCTCTCTTTGAGCGTTAGTATAGCCATGCAAATACTTCTCATCTAAGTTAAACTTCTTAACTCAGCCATGATCTGTAAAGAATCAGAAAGCAGAAGTAACTTTTATAAAGTGCAGCAAAAATCAAAATAGGAAATTTCTTCCTCGCAATTCAGTCTTGCATCCAGGAACCCATTTCCTTGTCAAAATTGATTAGCAGCTTGTCACATCCAGTTTTTAATGTCAAATCACGTTTAAAATGTATCTTCCAGTTTATTTTCAACAGTCTCTATTCTTAAGATATTTTCAGATTGGTTCAACAGTTCAGCTCCTTGTTTTCCTTCAGGAAACATCGAAATACTGACTCAGAAGCTCTCTATCAAAACAAAAAGACATAACTTTGTGTTGCCATTCATTATTAGTTGCATATGCCCATTCAGGCCCTACATATCACCGACTTGCTATTCTCTTTCTTTTCAGCTTTCGATCACCACTTAGTTCTCCTTCACTCAATTCTTATTTTTTCGTATTATCTACTGCTTCTTCTATTGTTTCATTTATGATTACTTCCTTTCTTTTCTCTACTTTTGACTCAGGCCAATTATCTTCTTTTCTAGATCCTTCTGTCAATATTCTTTTTAGTATTGGACTCTTCTCCTTTTCTTTCTCTATGGTGCTCTCTCTTGATGGACCTGTAAGAGGCTCAGGAGGAGGCTGACCAATTTGACTTTGATCCGTCTCAACTCTTTTCCCTTCTTGGTCCGGCACTTGCTCTGTCTGTTTCTCAGCACTGTCTGCTTCTGGCAGAACCCTTGCAGAGCTAGTCTCTCCTGCTGTATCCATTGAGATTGATTCTTCCGCACCCTCCTGCAATTCTTCAACTTTATCTCTTACAGGGGTAATAGAACCATCTTCCACAAGCTCTTGTTCAATTTCAGGCTCTCTTTGTTGCTTCTCCGGTTCAGGTGCGGCAACCTGTTTCACCGTTGTTGGTGCTTTCAACAACGCTTCTTCATGATAAAGTGGACATGTCACTTTCTTCGTATGACTCACATGAATCCACTTCGGAAGTCCTGCACATTTCACAGCTGTCGTAGTTGTTATTACCACCGGGTAAGGCCCTCTCCAATGTGGCTCCAAACATTTCTTGCGAACATGTTTGCGGACAACGACCCAGTCGCCAGCTCTCAGATTGTGCCCTGGATCATAAATTGGTGGCAGGGAAGTAGCCTCCACCTTCTGAGAGAAAGAGCAAACAACATCAGCCAGACATTTGCAGTAGTCAAACACCATATCATCTGTAATATTTACAAGTGCATTGGCTGGAACTGCAGGTAATCTTAATGCTCTGCCCATGAGAATTTTGTGGGGTGACAGCCCTGTCTTCCTGTCAGGTGTATTTCTCATCGACATTAACACCAAAGGCAATGCATCTGGCCATTTCAGATTCGTAGCTGCACACATCTTAGCAATTCTTGATTTCAAGGTACCATTCATCTGTTCCACTGGTCCTGATGCTTGAGGGCGATAGCTACAATGCAACTTCTGCTCAATGTTTAGTGCTGCACATAAAAGTTTAATCACTTTGTTATTGAAGTGAGTTCCCCTATCTGATTCTAAAGAGACTGGAAACCCGAAACGTGGTATCAATTCTCTAAGCAACAACTTCGCTACTGTGAGGCTATCATTTCTTCTTGTGGGGTATGCTTCAATCCAGTGAGTAAAAATGCACACAATCACCAACACGTACTTCAAACCTCCACACGCAGGCATCTAAATAAAATCCAGTTACGTTCTACTGAATGGACCTCCTGCTCTTCCAATGTGGCTCAAAAATTTACCACTGTCCCTTTTCCCACATTTAGTTGTTGACAAATTATACAGCGATGACATACTGCTTCTGCTGCCTGCATAAACTTGGGATTGAACCAGTCAATTTTGAACAAACAAACCATGGCATCCCTCCCAATGTATGCATGACCATGGTAATACCTGGCCATTTGTGACAGAAAACTATTTGGCAAGACCATCTGACCTTCTTCAGAAACCCATATCTCATCAGGCCTTTGAACACATTTTAATTTGGACCAAAGTCGGTTCTCTTCCTTGTCATTATTACTCTGTAAGGTTTTCAACTCTTCTAGAGTATCAATCACTCTCAATGTAAAACTTGTACATGTATTATCTTCATCCGACATCAGTTCCCACTTGTCCTTGAAAGATATACAGTTCAATGCTCAAAACCTTGCGACTTGATCCGTATATCCATTTCCCAGTGATACATAATCCTGTGAATTTAGATGTGCACTGCATTTCACCACTGCACTTTCTTCAAGCAGCTTTATTGCATACTGCAGCTCCTTTATTCTGTCGCCATTTCTTACTGGTGAACCAGAGGAGGTCAGGAAACCTCTTTGCGACCACAACTGACCAAAATCATTAAGAATTCCAAATCCGTATTGGCTATCTGTGTAGATAGTGACTCTCAATCTAGCAGATACATGGCACGCTCTAGTAAGAGCTACCAATTCTGCTATTTGTGCAGAATATACACCTCGAAGCCAAGAAGCTTCTAATGTACCTGTAATTGTGCACACAGCATATCCTGCTCTCAATGTTCCTGGACCATCTCTGAGACATGAGCCATCAACAAAGACAATTTGGTCATTTTCTTCTAATCGAGTATCTCTGATATCAGGTCTTGGTTTTGCGCACAGCTCTCTTACCTCAAGACAATCATGCTCAATGTCTTCTTCCTTTTCGATTTCAACAGTATCACTTGGAATTAATGTTGCTGGGTTCAGCACTGTACATCTTTTCAATGTTACATTTGGAGCACCTAAAATGCTCCTCCCATACCTTGTCAGTCTGGCACCAGTCAAATACTGTGTTTTCATCCTTGTCAGTAAAATCTCAAATGAGTGAGGTACCGTTACCGTCAGAGGGTATCCCATCACTACTCCCTCTCATTGTGAAAGGCTTTGACCAATTGCGGCAACTGCACGCAAACAACCCGGTAAGGCGGCTGCAACTGGGTCCAAGGTAGCTGAAAAATTAGCTACTGGGTGACAAGCACCTCCATGGACCTGTGTCAAGACAGACAAAAAACAAGCATCACGTTTATGACAGAACAATGTAAATGGCTTCATGTAATCAGGCATTCCCAACGCTGGAGCTCTGCACAAACTTTCTCTCAACTCAGTAAACACCTTTATCTGATCCTGATCTAGTGTAATGGGATCTGTAACATCCTTATGTATCAGCTGCTGCAATGGTTTGGCAATCCCACCAAAATTTGGAATCCACTGATGACAATAACCTACCATTCCCAGGAACATCCTGACATCTCTCTGTGAAGTCGGGGAACTTCTCTGCAATACCATTGTAATTCTTTCCCTGCAAATCCTCCTTGATCCTCACTGACTTTTGACAATACTGTAATTTCAAAGGTGACACCTTATGTCCAAATTTTCCCAAGTGGTTTAACAGGGCAATCGAGTAATAGTTACACTCGTCCCTTGTTTTGGATGCAATCAGTAAGTCATCAATGTACTGCACCAGAGTCGATTGGTATGGTAGTTCCAATGACTCCAAATTATTTTCAAAATCTGATTGAACAAAGACGGTGACTCCGTGTACCCTTGAGGAAGCCTGCAACAGCTGTATACTCAGTCTAGGAACTTGAAACTAAAGAGAAACTGACTATCCTCATGCAGAGGCACAGAAAAGAAAGCTTGTGACAAATCAACCACTGTGAACCATTCCGCATCGCATGGAATCTGAAACATTAGTACTGCTGTGTCTGGTACCACAGGACAACACTTAACCACCATGTCATTCACTTTCCGCAAGTCCTGCACAATTCGACTTTCCCACAAGGTTTCTTCAACCCCATTATTGGTGAATTATATTGACAACTCAGCACTTCTTTCAAAACCCCTTGTTTCAGGAAGTCTCCAATTATCTGTGCCACTTTCATCAGAACATCTTGTGCTATGTTATACTGTGGAAGCTGCGGAAACACTGCATTCGGCTTCAAAGTGTCCTTAATTGGCTCCACTCCCTTGATCAAACCCACTTCTTTACCTGTCAGATCCCACACATTTTCCTGCACTGTTCCCTGCAAGTCTGCATGCAATTCTTTCACAGTAAACATAAGGAAAAACTCAATCAATGGATATTCCTCATTAGTGATTTCATTCTCAATTTCTGGAGTTTGTTCTTCCTCAGCGTCACTATTCGTCTGGACCTCTATTCCAACAGTTGAACAATTAATCGAACATCTGGTCTTGCACAATAAGTCCCTTCCCAATAGGGATAGTGGACTCGAATCACAGACTAAAAACGTATGCAGTCCCTGTAAGTTGCCAATCTCAACCTGTACTGGATCTGTGATTGGATTTATCAACTGCCTATTCGCTACCCCTGCAACCTGAACTGTTCTTCCGGAAAGAGGTGAGTGCAGAACTTCTGCACTTCTCAATGTAGAGCGCGTAGCTCCTGTGTCCACTAGAAATGAAACCCTTTGACCCATCACCTTCCCTCTCACAAAAGGTCCTCATTGATTTATCTCCAATGAGGCTGCAAGCATACATGGCTCCTCATCCGAACTATAATACATCCATTCACCATTTATTACATTCTCGTTATGTACTGGGAATTGGTGCACTGTGTCACTACTTCTGTCTTGTCTCTGACCTGTGACCTGCTGAGTAAGCATCATCTGTTGCGGTTCCATCTGGGCTTGAGGTACCTGCATTTGCTACCTAGGTACCATAGGAACCTGCTGCTGCATTGGTTGCAACTGTGTCATTTGAGCACAAGGCATTTGCACCTGCTGCATAGTTTGAAAATTCTGCACTTGATTTATGTTATTCTGAAAATTCAGATTAAGTCCTCTCATTTTTTGGACTTTCACAGTTTGAAATGTATTGACATCACCACTTTGCTGAGCCACACCATCCTGCACCAGCATCAACACTCCCACTTCCAGTGTCCCAGGTTTCCGCAAAGATAACACGGTAACATCTTCTTCATCCCTTGCACATTCTGGACCACTACAGTATTCAAATCCGATTCATATTAATTCCACGTCCTCTACCTCTCACCTGAGGTTGGAACATAACAGTTCCCTGTTGCTGCGGTATCTGCTGCACAAAAGCTCCCTGCACTCCAGTTTGAGCTGTCTTAATCTGCATCACCATCGCCTTCTCCTTCAACTTCTTCTGCTTCAACTCGATCTCATTACTACAGTATTTCGCATACTGCAACACCTCATCAATCAGGTTCGCTTGCCAACAAATCAAATGACTCTTGATCATCTGACCTACTTCAGGTCTCAATCCTTCCACAAACCTGAACACAAAGTGCAACAGGTATTTTCGCTCGATCGCTTCCTTACCACTGTATTCCTTAAATGCCTTCACCAGTCTCTCATAGTATGTATGTATCGACTCCTTTACCTCCTGTACTGTCCTGTCAATTCTCTGCCAGTCAATATTTTTAGGCGCAATTCTCGTCTTCAGGAACTCAATCACCTTATAATAATGCTTCATCACTTCAGGTGATGGTGCACCTGTATCTCTATCCCTTTCTGGTTCACTCGTTGGCCAATCTACTGGTTCTCTTGCATTCAACCCACAAATCAGCTGGCACCACTGTCTCCAACAGAGTATTCAAGTCTTCCCACAGACATTTCGAAAGTTTCACAAATCTATCTGTCTGCTGGTACCATTCAACTGGTTTCTCCCTCAGCTTCAGATAATCATTTGTGAATGATAAAATATTACTCCTATGCCAAGGAACATGAACAAACTGCCCTCCTGGAATTTCCCTCATTGGCAACATTTTTACTGGATCCTTTTCTTTCTGTACACTTTCAGACCCTTCTTGTAAATCTTGTTTCCATTTATCCTTCTGCTTCGCCCATCTGCCTTCCCACTTTTCTAATGCTCCACAAATCTGAGCACTCTGCAATAGTTCCTTAAGGTGCGCTTTCATCCCAGCTGACCTCAGGTGTTCAAAATCCTTTGACTCAAAATCTAACCTGTAACTCCTCTTCAAATGCTTAATTTTTTCAATTTCTATGTTGTGCTTTTCTGCCAAATCTGCCATCCCCTGATGTAGCTTGCCCACTTCTCTCATAATTCTTGGACATAAGTATCTCAGCTCTTCTTCAGTATAGGATTCTAACCTATTCACTCCCATTGATCCCTCAACTAGTTCAGTTATTTCTGTAGCTAGCCTCACATGATCAATCTGCTCTTCACCCTTGGATGCATTCTGTGGATTATTCAGACTGTCTAACCACTCATTTAACTGCTGTGCTGTCAATCCCCGTAATGAAACATTACTTGTGTTTGGCAATGGCACCTGTTGTACCACTGCACCTGGAGCTTGCTGTGTCAAAAGCATCAAGCTCTGACTTACACTCGGACCGTTTGCGACATCTGGAAGTGCAACAAGTGTACTAAGGTCCATTAATGGCCTAGATCCATCAAAGGTTTGTCCCATAGACATAACTACCTGCACATGCTTTCTCACACCACTCCTCATGAAGCTCTGTGACATTTCACCCTGTTCTCCTGTAATCAACTTCTTTTGTGCAAATAATGGAACAGCTGGACCAAAAGTAATTGGTAGCGATATTGCATCTGGTGCCGCTCTGACACCCGCATTTTGTGGATGGGCTACTCCCATGCTCTGATTCATTACTGGAGTCACATCTGACTGTGTCCCTGCCATTGGTGTGAACTTCGGCAAATCCTGTGGCTGAGGCAGAGGAATGAACATTGGAGTCGGCTCAGTCTACACCAACCACTTGCTCTGTAGGAACCACTAAGTTTGAGATTGTCTCAAGAATTGGTATCTCTGGATAAATTCTCGCACCGGTGGTGGATGCATCTGCGCTTGGACTACCGAAGTAGTCACTGCATTGGGAGTACTCTGCACTACCCCTTGTACCTGTCCATTGTCTGTTTGCACTGGTCCCGCTGTCCCCGTAACTTGGGTTGGGGCAGTTGGAGCAGAACTGGTGCTTGGACCCTCTTCGTGTGCGCATATGGTGGAGGTCGGTCCCTCAGCATCGGAGTAAAAAGATCCTCAACATTCGAATCTTCTTCTACTATGTAAGACTTTTTCTTCTTTTTACCCCCTGATGAAATCTTGTCACTTTTGCTAGTCTCCTCTTTCCCTTCTGCCCCATCTTCCTCTCTGATATCAGGAAACAACTTAACATCCTGCAATGTCGCTGTTCTCCACCTCTTCTGTTCCCAATCCCATCTTGTTTCTGCTAGGGACTTCTCTACCTTCCTTTTTCTCCTCTGAAACCTTATTTCTTGCTGCTGTCTTGCTATGAGCTCCCAAATTGCTAAAAACTCAAACTGTGCTGGTCTCGGAAGAGGCTTTGTCTCATACAATATCATCCGTAACTGATTGAAAATTCTCAAATATAACGGTCCATGCTCTGGAAATGTTAAAGCTCCCTGTTTCTCTGTCAATTTGCACCACTGCTTTATCCAATGACATGGCGCGACACCTAGCTCTTCCATCACAATATAAGCTGGCGAATTTTCCGGTGTAGTGGGCTCCCCCACTGTCGCCTTAATATATGTATCACCTTTCATGGCACTTTTAAACGCCTTGAAAAGCTACATCTTTTCTATCTTTTGTGTATTCGAATCAAAACAGGAAATTACTTTTACTCCCAAGATTCCCTTCACCTTCCTTCTCAACCAATTTCCTCTCACGGATGGCTGCCAATGCGCTCGCGACTCTTCTCACTAACCAACCTATCCCAGCGTGGCTCACTCTGATGTCACACTCACACACTGCTGCTGACAAAGTCTTGCGGCTTGTCCTCCTAAACTTCAATTCACACAAAACTAATGCAAATGAATGCGAGCCCTAACCAAAACCGATCACCAAGAACAAACCTGCTGGTTTACTACAGGAAGGTACACAGGGCCGTATTTATACTCTGGTTGCGCCGAATTTGCGTCGTTTTTTTCGACGCAAATTCGACGCTAAACTAACGCCAACTAACGCCATATTTATACTATGGCGTTAGACGCTTCGGGCGCCAAAGTGCCCGGAGTGTGCGTCATTTTTTAGCGTGAACCCCTTCCTTGCGTTAATGATATGCAAGGGAGGCGTTCCCGTCTTAAAAAATGACTCCCAGGCCTTTACGTGGTATTTATACTCCCGGGCAAAAATGACGCCCGGGAGTGGGCGTGGCCAAAAACTGCGCATTTGCGCCGCTTTTTAACGCCTGGGTCAGGCATGGCGTTAAGGGACAAGTGGTCTCAAAATGAGCCCAGAGTGCCCTCCCCTGCCCCCAGGGACCCCCCTGCCACCCTTGCCCACCCCAGGAGGACACCCAAGGACGGAGGGACCCATCCCATGGACATTAAGGTAAGTTCAGGTAAGTATTTTTTTTTTTTTTTTTGTGGCATAGGGGGGCCTGATTTGTGCCCCCCTACATGCCACTATGCCCAATGACCATGCCCAGGGGACAGAAGTCCCCTGGGCATGGCCATTGGGCAAGGGGGCATGACTCCTATCTTTACAATGATAGGAGTCATGTTGATGGGGGATGGGCGTCGTTAAAAAATGGCACAAGTCGGGTTAAGACGATTTTTTCGACGCAACCTGACTTGCCCCATTTTAAGACGCCCATATGCCATTTTCCCCCTACGCCGGCGCTGTCTGGTGTACGTGGTTTTTTTCCACGCACACCAGGCAGCGCCGGTCTGGTAGCGCCGGCTAACGCCATTCAATAAATACGGCGCCCGCATGGCGCTTCAGAATGGCGTTAGACGGCGCTAAATTTTTTGACATCTCAACTGATCAATGGGTCTGTCCTGGTGCACATAGGACTCATCAAATCTCAGTCGAAATTTCTCTTACCCACTTAACTTACACACTGATTTGTTGACCACACCCAATCAACCTACTAAACCAGACAGATTACAACATATAACCAAGCGTCTTCTACACTTGTCAATATACTCCGGAGTCTTAGACCACGCAGGGACCGTACATCTTCAACACCATGTGGACAATTTTTTAGTACAAAGCACCACCCACATGTGAAGTTCAACGACTTCCCTACTCTCATACTGCGGAGTACGCACACGCCTACTAAACTTCACCTGAAGTACGCAGTCTCCCTAATTTCCCTCACATACGTCACAATTCACCTGTGATTTGCATAAGCCTTTGCAAGGGCAACCTGCCACTTTCACACTATCACTAGAATGCCAAGAACATACCCAACTTCACTAGCGGGATCAAGGATCTTGGAAAGTCATTTCTGGGCTTAAGGGGACATCATTCTTGCTACAATTGACATTACAAAAAATAAAATCCAAATCACAATAATAATCAACAACCTACCCTAACTCAAACTACCACCATAACCATCGGTCCCCACATAACTAGTTCTCCAAGGAAACTAACCATCAAGCTGCTACCAAAAACTGCTAACGCGCCTGGCCCTTAATAAGTAATCCTATAAGGGGACGCGGATAGGTCGATGAATCTTTTGATTCCTATGGAGTATCCTAGCTACGGGGTGACCAGTGTTCATAATAATCAATGCACAAAATCAATAACCATTAAGCTATTCATTAATCAACAGTTAATAACATCACACCATGACCTTTCAGTAATGAAGAACCACAACCCAATGTACGTTTTTGCAATTTTATTCCCTATTGGTTACAATACTAAGTCATGAGATTAATTCAAACTTTATTCAAATCAAATCAAGATTTCTTCATTAATAATAACCAATAACACAATTTAATCAAAACTTGAGACAGAATACATTCTAAAGCATTTGCATAAGTCAACATGTGAATCATAGATGAGTACGTCAACATGAGTAGCAGAGTTCAGCAAATCCATCAGTCCATCAGTGTCCTAGAATAGGAACCTCACCTAACCCAGATTAGCATTAGGATGTGGGACTTCATGCGAAAACAGTTTAGAACACGAATTTGGAAAATATCTAGCTAAGACAAAAATATATATATTAGACAGCGCAGTTGGTACCTAGAAAGGAAGGCACAAAAAGGTAATTCAGTCACATTGTCATAGCTACCTATCCACGGTATGGATCAGCAACAAAGTCAGTCTTCGTCTTCAGGTCATCTACCGATCTGCATCGCATCAGGCTCTCAAGAGCATGAGCCCAATGACAGAATCTCGAATCTCTTTTCCCCAATATTGCATCAAGTTCGGAACAAGATCAGAGAGATTTCCCCTCTGTCATGTTGTTATATTAATGTCACCAAGACTATCCCCCAATTTCTGATTGGTCAATTAATCACACATTTTTATTTTGCCCAAGGATCCTTATAATTCAAATCTATAAGTTCTGGTATTACACAGTTCCCATGTAGTTGATTGGTTCACTTTATGATGTCCTCGTCATGCGGCTCATCAGGTATCGAAAATGTTGCATCTTCTTCTCCAGTCAGTGTCTCTATTGTTCAAGTCCTGGGAAAGTACATCCAGTATGCTTTTCAAACTTTCTGTTACAATTTTATTCCATCATCTCCTGTCCGTCGGTTCATGCAAAGGATTCTAGCTGAGCAGATTTTATTGAACAACAAGCAGTTTACGGTCAGTTCAGCACATCCGCATGTCTACATTGAACGTTAATATTCATCTTCTGCACGAGGCTTGGCAAAGTAGGCCATGACTTTGGCTAAGTTAAGCTCTACAATATAATGCAAAACATACGTTACATCTCTTAATATGACTACTACATTATTTTAATACATTTTCAATGTTCCACATATGTTAGTCACTTTTTGTAATATAATTCGCGAACCTTGGTAGCCACTCTCCCTGGGCACATTTTCAAACGTGCACATTATTTCTCTACGTTAATAATTTTCTACATTTTTCAATATTTTAAAGACATAAACATTCATTAATAATTTCTAATTAATATATTTTGCGTTAACACCCCTAATCTGGCCGTAGGGGGTGCCGCGGGGCCCCTGGGGGCCCCTGCCGTGCCCATGCCAATGGAATGGGCACGGCAGGGGCCCCCGTAAGAGGGCCCCAAACAGTATTTCCGTGTCTGCCCAGCAGAGAGCCGCCATGAACAGGATGGCGGTAGGGGGTGTCAGAATCCCGCTATGGAGGATTCAGACGGGCAGCGGAAAGTCGGCGGTACACCGCCGACTTTCCGTTTCTGGCCGCGGCTGAACCGCCGCGGTCAGAATGCCCAGCGGTGCACCGCCAGCCTGTTGGCGGTGCTACCGCCGACCTCCGCCATGGCGGTAATTACCGCCATGGTCAGAATGACCCCCTATATGTGTTGATCTCTCTCCACGGCAGACCAAACTCCACCTGTGTCCTGTACTCCCATCTGAGTTCCCCAACCAGAAAGGCTGACATCTGTCTCCCGCATGTAATGTGGTGCTCATCCAAATACTGCTCTGCCATTCAATGTCTCCAGGTTCTGCATCGACCAATTTAGCTCCTCCTTTGCTTCCACATTTAACTCCACCTTGTCGCCATACCAGAAACCCTCTCTCAAAGCTTTTGCTTTTACTCTTTGCAAGCCCCGATAATGTAACGGCCCTGGAAATATAGCTTGGATTGATGATGATAAACAACCTTATGATTCTTGCCAAATCTCTATACTTTCTTTCTTCACCACTTGTGCAACTTCCTTTTTTACCATTTTTCTTTTCATTTCTGGTAACAACAATTTCAAACCCACTGAGTAGATCTTCAATCTAAAAAATTCTATTCTTTGAGACGGATTGACAATAGACTTCTCCACATTTATGATGAAACCCACTGACTCCAAAACACTCCTCATCTTTCTCAATTGATTAACTAACTCCTCCTTGTCCCGTGACATGATAACAATATTGTCCAAATAAATGATCAAACGAATTCCCCCTTCTTTCAAATCACCTACTACAGCACGCATTACTTTCATAACGCACCATGGTGCCGACAAAAGGCCAAATGGAAGACATTGAAATTGATACAGTTGAGTCCTCCATCTGAATTGCAAAAAGCTCTGACTTTCCTCCCTAACTGGCACTGTAAAACAATTGTCCTTCGAATCCAATTTCACAAACTAGTCGTTTGGAAGGAGCATATCCCTTAAAACATGTATTCCCTCCATTTTGAAATGTATGTAAACTAAAAAAAAAACAATTCAGTTGCCTGAGATTTATTAGTGGCCTCCATCTTTTTTCCTATTTTTTCGCTAAAAATAAGTGCTCACAAAGCCTTTCAAATAATCTTCTACTGGAGTATTGCACAGTTCTGTAACATTGCTTTCCCATAGGGCATCTTTCTCAGTTCCAGTGTCAATCGTATTTCCATTGGTTCCTTCTCCTGAACAGGTACCTCTAGAAACTCTATTTTGTACCCTTGAATCGTGCTTAAGACCCATGGATCCTTTGTTATATGTCTCCATTAGACCACCAACCATTTTAGGCAACCACTTACCTTTTTCTGGCAAAAAACAATATATATCCCCATACCCACTGGGTAATACTGAAGTCCCTTATCCTATTCCTCTGCTACCTTAGCTTTTTTTCTGAGGAAAGAATCCTGACAAACCCTGGTAATCTCTACCAGTTCCTTGTGTGTTGAAATTATACTGGGGCCTTTGTGCTCCTCGGCCAGCATAAAGGCTCTCATTACAACCCTGGCAGACGGTGGAAAAAGGGCAGTAAGACCACAAACAGGCCGGCAGTCATTACCCCCCCCCCATTATGACATTGGCGGTTTGGCATATGCCAAACCTCCAATGTCCAGCACCGTCTGCCACAGCGGTAATGACCTCCAGGCTGGAGACAACGGTATCCAGCCCGGCCGCCGTCACTAGACCGCCGGTGGTATCAGGAACCCGCATACCGCCATGGAATTTGTTTGCTGCCACTGATTGGGGTCTCCCCCGCCCCCTCACCTGAGTCCTCCCCCAACACCCACACCCCCCTACCACCACCCAAAGGTGGTAGGACCCCCTCCCCACCCCACCCCTGCCCCTACCCCCTTTGAAGCCCCCTCACATACCCCCCAGACCCTCTTACACGCACGCTCACACCACTTACATACATACACGCGCACATACATGCACACATAAATCCACGTTACATTTCCCATACACACATTACACCCCCGCATGCATACACGCACTCACACAACCCCTCTACACTCGCACCCGCCCATGCATGCACACACCACACAACACCCCCTCCCCTAACGGACGATCACCTTATCGGTGCCAGTGATCCTCTAGGAGTGAACGGGATCCATGAGGGCTGCTCCTCTGCCAGCACCACATCACCAGAACACCGCCACACCGAATACTGGGTCGGATTACGGTGGCCGGTGTTCTGATGATGTGGCATTGATGGTGGAGCAGCCTCCACTTCATCGCCAACCGCAGTATGGCTGCTGGTGGCTCTCAGTCCAAAAAAGGACAGAGGGTTGCCATCAGTCATAATATGGTTGGCGGAAGACCGCCACCACTGGCGGTCTTCGGCCTGGCGGAACATCGACGGTCTTGCGAAAAGACCACCGAGGTTGAAATGAGGGCCAAAGTCCTCATCTGCTGGCCCTTCCAAAAACACTACTGAAAACCTTTCTCATATTAGTCCGTGCCTCGTTCAAGGCTGTGAACATGGATACATATTTCCCTGTGCTTTTAACCAAGCTCACTCCAAAGCGCAATCTTTTTGTATCATCTGGAGCCTCTTTATTTGCTAGCTCACCAAATATTGGGCTTGTCTTCATGAATATAGTCCTCCTACATTTAGCAAATAGCCCAGCATTCGCATTTCCTTGGAAAACCATGGCATTTTGGATCCATCCTCTCAACATCTCTGTCAACTGGCTCATCATTCAAGTGGGCTTCCTTAGTCAAATCCATTATTTTTGCAAGTGGACCCAACACATCCAACTAACGGTTTTGGCACTACTTTAAAGATCTCTCTAAACCTTTGTGTAGGTCTCATCCCTTCTTATGTCTGGATCTAGATCTGGAGTTCTGCACACCTTTATTTTCGAGATGTGACCTTAAACACTCAGGTCTTAGCATAGTTCAATCATTTCTCTATAATGTCTTTCAAATGTATTCTTTAATAAACCTCCCTACATGAGCTAAATACCTCCATTCAGCATTTCTAGGATGACAAATTTTAGTTGAACAAAACATGTCCTCAACCAATGGATTTTTAATCGCCACATTAGTTGATGAACTTGCACTCTCCTTTATATCATCATTTAAATCATCATTCTGATGCAAATCAAATATAAATTCAACGTAATCATTCTTTCTCATCAATATTCCCAAATTTATGCATGCCACTATGGTCACCGTCTTCATGTGTGTCGCTGTGGGCACCAATCTTTTTCATGGAATTAACTCCATCTATTTTCTCCTTTTCAATATGCTTAGTTTTCCTAAGATTTTTTTCTTGTTTAGGAGTTTTATCATAACCTCCTCTTCAAACAAAGACCAAAGTTCCTCTCCTAAACCTGTATTTTTTCTCTTCTTATGTAAAACAACATCAACTACCTCCTTAACAGAAGCCATAGCCTCATTCTGAATCATTTTCCTTAATGCTCCTCACTATTATTCTTTCCCTCTAAATTGCCTTCCTCTGATGCCATGCTTATACACAACTTGCCTCAAACCACAGCAAAATCACCTTTAAAGATTTCTCTCACCACAACACAATCCCTAAAATGGACCATTGCTGACTAACTGGTCACACTTTAAAATGGGCTAATATTCATTCATTTATTCTCATTACAGGTCTCCCATCCAAAATGGCTGCCAAATCTTGCGTGATTCGCGAGTTGTACCGTCCTCTGCCTATCTTTACTATTAATATGTGTACACAGTATACTTTTAGCCACTTTTAGTACTGTAAGTAGTACTTTTTAAACAATATTACCATTTGCGTTCTTAAGTTACATAGAAATGTGCTCATTCAAGTAAGATGAAGCGTGTGTCGCACAGACCCTCCTTGCAGCGCACGGTCAAAACTGCCAAACTGAATTCAGAGCTTGCATGCCACACAGAGAACAGAGCAGCTTGGCACTGGCTCACAGGCTGAACGCAGGGCTTGTGAGCGGCTCAGAGAAACAGAGTGACTCACAAGCAGCCCACCACCTGAACGGCACGTGAACGGCTCACAAACTGAATGGCACATGAACAATTCAGTTCTCCAAAGGCCTGACACTGACCAATATGCAGACAAATGGTTCAGCTGAGAACACCTATGTAAGTAATTCTCCAATTTCCTAAATATATAAGCTCATGAAACATTCATAATTTAAAAGACCCCAACATTTAAAATCAAACAATACTAAAGAATCCACAAAACTTGTTTAATTTAAACATATTCCGATTCAAACTAACCGAACATACCACTTCTGAAAGTTAAAGCTTACTCTGCTCACCCACAGATACCAAAATAAACAAGTTTAAGATAAAATAAGATATTTATTACGGCAGGAGCAGCATTTTAAAGAGAAGGAGCGTTCCACTGCAGGATTATTTATGAATTGTAAAGATACTATTCTGAAATTGTGTTGAGGTTGAATTCTTTAAAATGTGCTGCAGGGAGTTGCATTTAAAAGGTTATGCATGACAATAGCCCCTGATTTTGAAAGATAATTCTTCTCAACTGTGTTGAGCATTCCACATCTGAAATTTGATAGAGCAGCTGTGAAAGAGATCTACTGCTAACAATGTACATAGAGTGGGATTTGGGTCCTTGTTAAATCTGGGGTCTCTAGTTGGCAGTGGTTTGCATCCTGTCCAAGTAGGGACCATCACTCTAGTCAGGGCAGGGAAGCATCACAGCTAAGATAACCCCTGCTCACCGCCTTGGTAGCTTGACTGAAGCAGTCAGGCTTATCTCAGAGGCAATGTGTAAAGCATTTGTACAAACACAAAGTAACGCAGTGAAAATACCACAAAACTACTCCACACCAGTATAGAATATTAGCCAATATATATCTGGGTAAAACAAGACCAAAATAACAAACATCCAACACACACAAGTAAAGATATGAATTTTCAAAGATTAAATATTAGTAAAGAGCTTCAAAGCAAAACAGGTCCAACTGGGGCAATCACAGTGTCTTGACTGAGTTTCTCCCAACAGCCCGACACCGCTTGTGAGGACGTGTGAGCCGGACTTGGAGTTGCACTGACTTAAGGTACAGTACCTTGGAAAACAATGAGAAAACAAAGATGTTGCATGGAGTCGGAGAAGTGAGGTGTCACCGGAGCCGGTGTGGCATTGGTTCCTTGCTGCTGCCAGGGAGGTGAGATATTGGTTCCTTACTGCTCGGCAGGGGAGGTGAGGCATCAGCTCCTTATTGTTGCAGGGGAAGTGAGGCTGCACCGGTGGTGAGGCATCAGTTCTTCACGACCCAGCGGGGTTGATAAATCTATCAGGTCAAGATGAGAGGCGTCAACTTTGCAGTGTCGTGATCACATCACGGGCCACAAGTGCTGCGGCAGAGTCAGAGTCAGGTATCATGGACATTGGTGACACAGCACTTGGGACCCATGCTGTGGCGGGACTTCAGTGCACTGCAGCGGCATCAGGCCAGTGGCATCTGTCGCAGTCGTTGCACTCAGCAGGGACCATGCCTCAGGTGCAGGTAGCAATGCAGAGTCAGACAGTGGCGCTGGTTCCAAAGTCGCTCTGGAGTTGATGTACTTGTTTCTTCTTAGTTACACCAGAACTCACTCCTAAGGACCCAGGAACTGGATTTGGCACCACTTGGCAAGTCAAGACTCTCAGCGAGAGGGCCCAGGTGCTGGCAGATTACGTTTCTGATGTCCCTGAAACTTCTTAAAAAGGAGGCGAGCTCAGTCAAAGCCCTTGGAGAACCTTTGTAAGCAGAATGTAGAAAGCAAAGGCCAGTTCTTTAACTCCCAGGACAGACGCAGCAAGCAGCATGCCAGCACAGCAAAGCAACAGACAGAGGGACATTCCCTCCTACAGCATCAAGCTCTTCTTCCTGGCAGAGTGTCCTCAGTCCGGAAGAGTTCTAACTTTGTGGGGTCAGAGGTACAGTACTTACACCCATTTCTTCCTTTGAAGAAGGAAAACTTCAAAGAAAAGTATTTGTCGTTCACAAGACCCTGCCTTTCATGCCCTGGTCCTAGACACACTCTAGGGGGTTGGAGAATGCGTTCTGTAAGGACTGACACAGCCCTATTCAGGTGCAGTTGTCAGCTCCTCCCATCATTCTATCTCAGGAAGACCCATCAGGATATGCAGGGCACACTCCAGCACCCTTTGTGTGACTGTCTAAAGTAAATTCACAACCACCCCAACTGTCATCCTGACCCAGACATATATTCCTCAAACAGGCAGAGGCACAGAAAGCTTAAGCAAGACAATGTCTACTTTCTGAAAGTGACATTTTCAAACTTACAATTAAAAAAACAAATTCACCAAAAGATGTATTTTTAAATGAATCCCATGTTACCCTATGGGAGAGATAGTCCTTGCAATAGTGAAAAGCAAATTGAGCAGTATTTCACTATCAGGACATGTAAATCACACCAGTACATCTCCTGCCTTTTAAATACACTTCACACTGCCCATGGGGCTGCCTTGAGCTGATCTTAGAGGTGACGTACATGTAGTAAAAATGAGGGTTTGGGCCTGGCAAGTGGGTGCACTTGCCTGGTCAACATGGGAGTGCACAACTCGACACATTGGCACTGCAGTGGCAGGACTGAGACATGGTTACAGGCTACTTATGTGGATGGCACAATGAGTGGTGCTGGGCCACTGGTAGCATTTGACTTACAGGCCCTGGGCACACTATACTAGGATCTTACTAGTAAATCAAATATGCCAGTCATGGATAAACCAATCACCAATACAATTTAGACAGAGATCACTTGCACTCTAGTACTGGTCAGCAGTGGTGGAGTGCCTACAGTCCTAAAACCAAAAAATATGAAATTCAGAACAGGATCAAAATCATGAGGTCAAAAACAGGAGGTCAAAAGCCAAAAGACAGGGTAAACCACCCAAGAGCTGACAGGTCTAACAATTCTCCTTGTTAAAATATTGTTTGTGTTTGATCTGCCTCTTTTATCCATTGACCTGACACTCATTTTATGGCTCAACCCAGTGGTTCCTTTATGGCTCTTTGGTTGTATCATTCCACCTCTACTCGAGTGCTTTCAGTAAATTACATGAGGGGCTAATTTACAAATATAACTTTGCTGCCTCCCTCCTGGCCTTCTGTCTTCCTCTAATATGCTACCAATACATTTGCGAGCAGAGCACATTAAACTCAAACCAATTAGCTTTTCCAGTGCTTGCAAGCAGTCCAATGCCACAGCTATTCATGTCTAACTCACTTCTAGGTTGCTAGTGTACCTTAGGGCCAGATGTACGAAACAAAAATTTTGCGACTCGCAATTTGCGAGTAGGTGCGACTCGCAAATTGCGAGTCGCAAATTGAAATGCAGGTACAATGCAATTGTTGAAATAGCTACTCGCACCCGGAGTCGCAACGCAGAGAGCGAGTCCGCTGATTGCGAGGTCGTTTTTTGCGACCGTGCAAAAAACGAACTCGCAATTTGCGAGTGGGTGTCGCAAATTGCGAGTACCATGTAAATTGCTTAGAGGTGCACCAGAACACTCCAGAAACCACTCCAGAACACTCTGGAAACACTTCCTGGCACATGATGATGACATCACATCCAGGAAGTTTACAAATACACCTGGGAGGAGGGAGGACCACACCCTTTTTAACTGCTGAACTGCACACAGGAGAAACAGCAGCTGCAATGGAAGGAACTCCTAGGAAGAGAAAACTTAAATTCTCAGAGAAGGAGCTGGAGGTGCTGACAGATGAATGCTGTCAGCACTATGACAAATTATTTGGGAAGGCAGCCCTCAATGTGCCAGAAGCCAACAAAAGACAACTGTGGCAGGAGATCCAGGAAAAAATCAACTCCATGGGGGTGAGCCACAGGAGTGTTGAAGAAATAAAAAAACGGTGGTATGACCTCCGCTCCCGGACCAAGGAGAGGGTGGCTGAAAGGCTCCGGGAGATGAGAGGCACAGGAGGGGGACCATCTTCAGTACCACCACCCACACCCCTGGAAGAAAGGGTGGAGGAGACCCTGGAGCAGGAGGCAGTGTCAGGATTTGGAGACCTGGACACCTCAGAGCCCACCACATCAACCGGTGAGTACCATGTGACATGCCTGTACCCCTATCAATGCCATACCCCCACCCACCATGTAGACAGGGGCCTGCTCAACCAAGATAGCTCCATTTCAGGGTAGCAAACACCAGAATGATGCATTATGGGAAATGTAGTCAAGTAGGCAGTTCATAGGCAATTGTTTATTAGGAAGTGTGCAACAGATAGTAGACACTGACAGTCTGTTCCCCATGTCCCACATGTCTCTCACAAGACACCACCACAACCCACAGCAGCCAGCCACATGAGGACAGCTCAGGAGCCGCCAGCACTCCCACCTGCAAGGCCAAAATCATCCCTGAAATGTCCACACCTGCTGCAACTGTGTTCCAGGAGGCTGCGCCAGCAACAGGCAGGAGTGATACAGTTGAACACACAGGGCAGCCACCGCTGCGCAGGCGACGCAGGTACAGGAGATCAGGGCTGCAGGCTGCGTCCAGCCGTCAACCTCCCAGCAACAGTGAGGCACAGCTGCTGCGTGGTCAGCGCCTGCAAAATAACATATTAGGGAGGATTAGTGGTGTGCTGCACCGCTTTGTCCGAAATAACGAGGCCAGCATGCAGCATCTGAACTCCAGAATTGACATTATTGCCACAAACACTGGGGACCTAGCCCTGTCCATGAGGGATCTGGCAGCAGGACTACTGGCCCAGGCCGAGGGTGGGCGGCGCAGGGACCGTCAGTTCCTACAAAGACTAGATAGGATGGCCACATCCATCGGCAGACTGGCTGTGAACACCACTGGCCTGTCGAGGAGGACAGTTGGCCTCCAGGTTGAAATGGGCCATTTTGCTGGAGATGTGGCTAGGGGCCTGGGACGTATCACACACGTGATAGACTTAATGGAGGCACGGCATCTGTCCAGGGGCACAGGGGAAACACCCCAGGACAGCGAGGAGGGCTCTACAGTGAGCAGTGTCTCTGCCACTGACACTAGGGTGCTCCGGAGTACCAGTACCAGGCAGAGCACAGCAGAAGTACCAGGGACCAGCCAGGCTGGCAGGGGCCGCCGAAGGACATAGACATTACCCTGTCCCTGTTGATGTGGCATATGACATCAGTGTGCCCCATGCATGGTTTGCATTTAGATGACCATGAACAGTTATTATTTGTAAATAGTTCTATTTCTGCACAAATTAAATAGTTTTTTTGTTCCACTTAACAAATGGAGTTTTTGGTCAATAGGTGAGTATGGTTGGAGTTGACACGTACCTTCCAAAGTATTGGCTTGCGATGTGTTCCCGTCTCAGTCTGCCTTGATTAGCTATACTCCGATCCCCATGATGGCGATGTGGTTGCTCTTGCTCTTCATCATCAGGATCTGGGTCTGCAGGGGTGAGAGGTAGCCCACATTGGGTGGCTATGTTGTGAAGGCGCATGCGACCACAATTTTGAATGCTGTAATGGGGGTATACTGGAGGGCACCTCCACTGCGGTGGAGGCATCTGAATCTTGCTTTCAGGAGTCCAAAGGTGCGTTCGATAAGGTTCCTGGTCCTCTTATGTGCATTGTTGTATCGCCTCTCACATTCATTGCTGGGTGTCAAAAACTGAGTCATAATCCATGGCCTTTGAGCATATGCACTGTCACCTGTTGGGCACAAACATCACACTGTTAGAAAGTCCTGGTTGGTGTGCACAGTGACCTGTGTGTATGTCTGCAAGGTGTATGCAGCTCTACCTAGGAGTTATCCGTCTCCAAACTCCCCACGTTCCAGGCGTTGGTGTATCCCACTGTGCCTAAAAATGTAGGAGTCGTGGGTACTGCCTGGAAACTTAGCTACAATGTCAGTGATGACATAATGGGCGTCACAAACAACCTGAATATTCAGTGAGTGGGTACACTTTCTGTTGCGGAAAAGATGTCCAGGTTTGCAGGGGGGCATATTTGAATATGTGTCCCATCTACACATCCTATGACATGGGGAAAGTTGGCAATGCGGTAAAAGTCCAGCTTGGTGCTGTTTATTTCTGCCTCATTCCTTGGTAGGTATATGAAGTGAGACATGTGTGTGAGTAAGGCATCTAGGAAGGCCCTGAGGAACCTTGACACTACACTTTGAGATACCCCACCTGCCACAGCAATGACCCCCTGATAGCTCCCTGAGGCCAAGAGGTGCAGTGAGCATAGCACTTGCACATGCGTAGGGATGGCGCAGCCGCACAGAGTCTGGTGTTCTAGCTGTGGTTTAAGTAAATCAATTAATTCTAGTATGGCTGCGCTGCTAAGGCGGTATTTGTCATAGATCTCTTCCTCAGTTTGCTGAAAAAGAGTCTGCCTTGTTCTATATATCTTCTCCTGTCTGTGGCCCCTCCTCCTCCTCTGCTGGGCGGCGTGGACTCTCCTCCTCACTGCTATCAGGTATATCTCCGCCATCTTGAGTAACCCAGATGCCTTCTGGGTCTCCTTTTATACTTTGGTAATGGTTACCACCTGCTCTGAGTTAGTGGTAAATTGCAAGTGCAAACTGGGCTTTTTGCGACTAGTCGCAATTTGCGAGTTGCAATTGCATAAGGTTTGCGACTCACAAATTTCGACTTGCTATTTGCGGGTCACAAAATGGGGTCGCAAATTTTGCGAGTCACTAACGGCTCGCATCGCTTTTTGCAAGTCGGAAATGGGGTTTTTGCATCCCATTTCCGATTTTGCACAGTCGCAAATAGCGATTCGGGCCATTTGCGACTCCCAAAACTTTGCTACATCTGGCCCTAATAGTAATAATAATAATACTTTACTGTCTCAATGTTTTAAATCATATACATTATATAGTCATATACCATAAAAATTCAATTGCAAAATTGTTCAAAACCTCGGACTAAAACCATCTCTCCTAAAACTACACAATAAACAGACTTAGAAAAACATTAAAAGATCAACATTTCCCATTTTCTCATTACTTGTGACAAGAATGTTGTAATGTGGCCATCAACTTTTGTTGTTGAGACGCTCAAACTAAATAACATTTCATTTTTTATTGTTCTGATTCCTTCACTGTTAAAAATGCGTTTCAAATATCTCAAAGTGAGGTCAAGAAGTTCAGGACAGAAACAGAAAATATGTTCCAAGGAGTTAAAGACCTGTGTGACATGGCCACCAGAAACAGTCAGCTTTTGCCTGTGTTTTCCATTGACCCTCAAATTGATAAAAGGGTAAATACAACAGCCTGAATGGTAGGTAACTTTTTTTTTCTTTAGGGCCCATATTAAAATTGTTGCATGATTTTTGTTGTAAAGAATATATTGCAAGCGCATACCTTGTGTTCTTATATTTTCTAGTTGTCTCCATATACTGAATTCAACCAGATCAGTTTATTTCCTCTTTTAGTAATTCCTTTCAGGCTGCCTTAGTCATTTTACAGATGACCACTAAGCCGGGTAAATGGAGGTTAGCCATGTGGGTCTTAATAGAGTGTTCTGCAAGAAGTAAGCTAGTATGGACTTGGACAACTCCTTCTTGATGTGATTCTTTACGGTGTTGTCCTGTGCTATATGGCAGTTCATAAAAAAATAAATATTGTCGGTTAGTGCACTCGCAAGCAGGGGTACAATACAAAACTCTATTCTCAGTTGACCCTCTGGAGTTGTGTTCCGTAGATTGAACAGTTTTCTGGTGCAATTTGGAAATACCGGACCTCATTAACAAGTCGCGTGGTGCAGGGCGACGCACACCCTGCATCACCAGGAAAGGGCAGAAATGCGCCATATCTACAAGGTACAGCGCATTTCCGTCCTCTCCCCCTGCACTGGTGCACAAATTGCTGCCAATGGCCAACGCAGGCACCCTTACGCCATGGTGCAAGGGTGCCTGCATTGCGGGATGATTGTTTTTGTGCAGGAAGGATCATCTTCCTGCACAAAAACAATCACAAGAGGTGTTTTCCTCTTTCTATGTGTGCTGCAGAATGCCTCACAAATAGCAAGAGGAAAAAAACGGGGAGAAATGAAGATAGTTCTCCCCGCTTCATCACTATTAAGCCATCCCTGAGGGACTGTGGAAATCTGATGCATTCCCAGACTTGTAAATCTGGGAATGCATCAGATTCCTTGGTTTCCATGGGTATTGCATGGGAGTACCCCAAGCAACACCCCTGGAATGACTCTTTCACGCACTGTTATGCATGAAAGGGGTCCATATTTACAAAGCCATGAAAAGCCACACAAGGTGGCTTTGTGCGGCCTTGTAAATATGGGTTTGTACACTGCACCACCCCTCGAAATTGAGGCAATTGTCTCAGCCTTTATAGCTATATGAGGAGTCCCTACACAAACCCACACATGAACACTGGAACTATTTTAGAATTGGTAAACATGAGTGTGAGCTTCAGAGAATCTCTTAATTGCACCTATTGTTATTGCCACTTTATTACTCAAATGCTGTGGGCCTTCCAACTTCATTTATTGTCTAATATCAGACCTAAGTAAATATCTCTTGAAACTAAGTCAGTTTTATTAGGACCAATGAACCAGTTGTATTTAGGTTTGCATCAACCAACTGCCATAATCTTTGTCTTGTTAACATCGATGTGGAGATTATTGGCCGTAGTAATAGAAAATACCTTAGTTATTTTAGTTTGTACGTCAATCTGTGTTGTGGATAAAATCATTAGGTTGTCTACATAAGCCAAGTACAGAACCTTTATGCTTCCCAATTTGGGTGAATCACCTCTATCTTGCAGTAAGACTAAATAAAAGAGGAGTCAATGTGCACGTCTATTTTAAGTTATTAAAGGTGTAGATTCTTAGGTTCATCTCTTTCCCATCAAGTAGTTTCACCCTACCCAAGTGTTAATATGTAATGCAATAAGAATCTTTAGTAAACGTTACTCAATCCACCAAGCTTTAATTTTAGACCACAGCTTCAATCTGTTAATCTTGTCAAAAGTGGTGAAGTCAATGATGTATGCAAAAAGATTTGAAGACTTTGGTTTGGCAAACTTTCGGGACCAAAAATGATAGTGCTCGGTTGAGTGGTTCTTCTGTTGGAAATGGGATGAACACCCATCCTCTGAATCTAGTTACCACTGTTTCTATGGGATTTAGATTTCAGAGGGTGGGACATCCATCACCATTGCGACGGAGTAACCCCTCCGCCGAGATCTAAATCAGGCCCTAAGTTATCTAAGGTGGAACAGACCTCCAGAGAAATCTGGTGATAAAATGTTAGCTTTGTTTCATCCACCCAATTCTGAAGTTAACATAATATATACTTGGCAAATATTTTCCTCCTCAGAAAATAGTGAGACTAGTGGACCTGCTCAAACCATCTTCTTCTGGTCCCTAATTTTACTGTTGGCCACAGAAAAGATCATTGTTACCTCTCTTTGAGGGATTGCCTGTCTTGCTGTGATATTAACAAGGCTACATCACCATCAGAATGCTGCTAGATAATGTGCTGGATTCACTGATCATTTCCACACCTGCTTAGGAGAGCCTCCTCTCACATCCCCAACCTCAGCTCTGGGGTTTGACCAGGCTGCAAATGTTTTATCTATCAGCCTCAGTTAAACTAGTGACTATTGGTGGCCTCAGAGGGTATCCTTATCTCTTCCTAAGTTATATTCATGGCACTCATTTGCTCTGGTGGTACTCTTTGCCCATGCCCTTTTAAAGCATATGCCTCATGCAATTAGCATCATCATGCGTGTGTCCGATTGAGGAACCTAACCCAATGCCATAATCTCTGAGCCCCATGTTTCTCTATTATGTTGGTGGTCCCATCTACTCAGTGTTCAAAGTGGGCAGGATTGGAGGGGCAAGACGTGCCCATACTTTTTAATTTAGTAAAAATAGTTCCCCTACTTTTTGTGAAAAGACATCTGCCCCGGGACAGTTAATTCTGAGAGTTGAAATGATTCTGCCAAAATGTAAAACAGGGAGTTTCATTTGCTATTAAACCGGGGAGTGACAGACTTCTAAACAAGTCTTCTTGCCAAGGCACCTGCTTGCCTGTAAGGAATGTAAATATGCACAACTTCTTAACCTGCAAATTTGACGGGTGCTTGGAAGCTGGTATTGGCTTTCATTAACAGAATCACTTTAAGGTTCCTGATGGCACAGATACATTTTTTTGAGTGGTATTGCAAGGGAGTTAAGAGCTGAACTGTGAAGTGTGTGCTCTTAAAGGAAAGTTATAAAACTTTGCACTATGCACATTGTGAATATTACTATAATCTATGTGTGCATATTGTAGCAGCCTATCTTATATTGTAAGCAATGCAATTTTAGAATAATGACTTACATATTCACAGTGCTTTCTGTCACAGACTGGGACGTCATAGCACTAAAAATACATGAGTCACTATTCTGGACTGCACCAACCAGGAACCAATTCTGTGACTCTCTGGACCCACACACACACATACACACACCCACACACACACACACACACACATTGAAAAAATGACCTCCCAAGCAGAAGTTCATTTTCTGAATATATAGAGAACATGCCATGATGAGCAGTTAGCTTTCTCCCTGCATATGTGGGCATACTACATGCTTTACACTGTAGATATGTGCAAGGAAAATGAGTGACTCACACTCCAGCCTCAGTAGGGTCTAGTGACTGTCATTGTCACCTCAAAGCTTCTTGGCGAATGGGCCACCAGTTGCAGTGGTGAAAAAAATAGAGGCACCACAAATATAAATACAGCTCTCCCCTTGGCTGTAAATGATGCGAGGGAACCACAAGTTTTGTGAGAAAGGAGCACCACCAATTTGCAACGGTGCTCCCACTCTGCCAAACTCCAAATGAGCCCCTTATTCTTTTTATCATAGTCAAACAGTCTTCTTATCACTCTATATTTTTATGTCCCGCTATCTTTTTATTATGTCCTCAAACCTACACGTTGCCACCACTGAATCCTCCCTAAGAAGCATCCATGGGCCAGGATCAGAAAAGCAGTTTATTTCTTATCTTCTCATTCCTTGGAGTCTTTTCTCCCATAATACACTATTTACATACTGGTAATCCTCATTACTTAGATCACCTTTCTTTTTACTCAGATTACCCTTTCCTACATCATTTAGCATAGAGGTAAGTTCACCACCCCACGGTTCTATGTAACCTAACTGTGGCAAAAAACCTTCCTCCTTATCCTCTGCCATACCTTCAAGCCCTTACCCAACAAAAGGGGCATAAAGCGATGGCATTCCCATACTCTGAACTGGGATGTAGATTGGAGTTCAAAGGAAAGAGGGGTGAGTTCTAAGTACAGAAATGAAGGCTAATCAGATAATGGGGATTACCAATAAGTAATTGGTTCATTACATTCTCAACCCTTCCTTGTCCCACTTTTCATGTTAATGAGGATTTATCAGAGCAGAAAACCCATGGCTCAGTCCCCAAAATTAAAGGAATTCCAAAGCCCAACAGACACTCTAGAAAAGAACAATGTCATTAAATAAAACCCTATCAGGATACAGCAACCAAGCGATAGAAGACTTCAGGGAGACAAGCACTCAACAGTAGGCACTACAAGCAACTTTCTAGGCAACAAGAACATTTCCAGTCAAAAACACAGCAATATAAGAAGAGGCCACACCAAACAGAGCACACTCAAGATGCTTCTAACACTTATGACAACCATCCTCAGAGGAGTTCAGAGAAATCAACAGGGTGACTGCTGGACCAAGCAAATAGAGGCGACCCTATAGGTTATCAACCAGATGAGACAGGCCAACAGAAGGCAGGATCACCCAGGATAGAGGGACTAATCAACCCCATACAGAGGGCAAGACCTCAGCATCAAAAATCACCATGCCACCCAAGTCACAAATCAGAATGCCAGAGAGGGCTGATTCACCAACCAGTCCCCACCCAGAAGAACAAGGAAGCTGACAAAGACCTTCACAGCAGCAGAATATGGCCGACCCATAAGCCAGTTCATTATCCCATACTCCGGAGAAAGAGTATTAAAATAGCCTAGAAGGGAGCCAGGAGCCAGGAGCCATGGCCCACCACAGCCCAAATGAAGAGTTAAAACACCACCATGGGGTTCAAGACTAATAATGGTTGTGAAAGCCATCATCAGATAAACCCACAGCTCTGCGGCCATCAGGCCAGGCACCACCCACAGCAAGCAGCAGTGAAGGAATGAATGCCATAGTTCAAGTAGCCACATCTGGAACTTCAGAAACAGGTAAACCAGAGAAGCCATTGAAGTTACAGGCTGAACCAGTCAGCCAGAAACAAGAGGCTGCCTCTGGCCTTTTATGCTTTCCAATTCAGGTGAATCACCTCTACGTTGCAGTAAGACTAATTAAAAGAGGAGCCAAGGTGCATGTCTATTTTAGGCACATCTGGAACTTCGGGAACAGGTAAACAGGAGAAGCTCCTGAAAAACAGAAGTTACAGGCCGAGCCAGTCAACCATAAACAAGAGGCTGCCTCTGGCCTGTAAGATAAACACCCCTCACAAAAGGTTGAACAAGCAAACACACAGTGTCAAAGGTATGACATCAGGAATAGAAGACAGAATCAAAAAAGAGTCTCCCCACAGATCTCAGGAGCCAAAAAATCCTCCAAGGAAACTGTCCTTAGAAAGCCAGCCAGAGGGCACACAAAAGGAAATCAGATCAGCCCCATCAGGAGTTGCAAATTGCTGGAGGCGCAAAGCAGTACCCCTCCCATTCCCCACTGTAGAATACCAGACAGCAGCACCAAGAGGGCACAACAGAAGGAACACCCTGAAGAATGCCAGAGAATCAGTGTTACTGGGAAACACACCATAATGGAATCACCACCTCTACTTTGAAGCACAAACAAGAAACCACTGCCTGGAGGAAGTCCCTATTCAATGAGCTGGAACCCCACCAGAACCTACAGAGCACACATAAGACAAATGAAAAACAATGCAGCGCTGCTGCAGGACGCAGGGGTCCTGGCCAGGAGTGTAAAAAGAAGGGGGAAACAATGGCCCAAGTGTAGAATGAAGCACAACTAAAACCTCAGTCACGTGTTCACACTGCAAACTCTATAAAGCTTCCAAAGGCGCATCCGAAAAGAAGAAGACAGACAACCTGACTAAACTAAGTTGGGGCTAGTACACATATCCCACAAGACCCGCATGGAGCACAGAAGGAAGCCCTAAGGCAAGCCACTTTCATATACAACAGGACTTGGTACATCCATAATCCAGCATCAGGGTGATCAATATGAGCATATGTAGCAGAGACACCACAGCTACATGGCTGCTAGAAGACACAGAAAGCAAGAGACGTAAGCCAATGTACAAACAATGAGTGGAAACTGATCCTCAGCCTCAAGTCCAGCAAGTAGCCCAAGAAGGGGAAGCTGGGGCAGAGGCATAGGGGCAGAAAACCCGTCCCATGCAGCACTAAGGAAAGGAAACTGATTCATAGCCACAATACCAGCAAGGGCACCTGGGCAAAGGACAGGACCAAGAAAAGGAAACAGATCACTCAACAACCACAGACCTCATGAGCACCCAACTCAGCAAGAAACTATGGATGAAAAGCCCACCATCAGATCCTGCACCTCACAACCCTCATAGTTAGCATGGAAGCAGGGATATAGAACACGTTCAGAGACAGGGAGACAGAGCATTCATACGCCGAAGCATCCCAATCCCAGCACTGAACCAAAGACGGAAAAGCCTAATAACTGACCCATCCTCTATCCACCCTCAAGTCTTACAGGTGGTCAGGGGCACAGATCAGGAAACAGGACAGAGAAGACAGACTGTTTATTTAAATCCCCCCTCCCATGAACCCTTAGACCCACTACTAACCAAGGAGTGAGAGGCGAAGCACTAAGGAAAAAACATCACACAGCATTGAAGCCTAAAAGGCAGGATGTGGGTGATAAGGCCACCTATTACCAAGTCACAAACTCAGCCAGAAGCCCTTGGGAAATACCAAGTGGAGCCTGTACCCAGCTAAAAAAGAGAGATGCAACAATCTCAGCTCTGCACCAAGCAGGAAATGGGAACAAACCATATGGGACCAAGAGGCCAAATGAGGAAAAAGGCAACAAACAGCCATCAACAATTCATGAATGGAGGCAACAGAAGCTGATAGACGAACAGGAGGGCAAGATCTTTAAAACTGAAAAAAAAATTAAAGCTCCAAAACCAAGAAAGGAGCACAAAGTGAAATGCATGTCCATGCCCCCCGAATGAGGAGGTCCACTCCATCAACAACACTGATGGGAACACTAGCAGCACCCACAAATGAACTAAGTCAGAGAGGCAACCCCACAGCCCTGCATACACCTTTTAAGAATCCGAGGCCAATGTCTCAATTTAGGAAAAAACTGACCAACAGAAACAGAGGACCCCAAGAACAAGTAGCCACAACCCAATTCCCATCCTGGCACTACAAAAAAGACTGACAAGAAAGAATTCCCACACCGTACCGCTCTCCCCCATTACAGTAAGGTTGCACAGGCACAGGAGTGAGGTGGCACATCAGGGTCAAAATATACAATCAAAGTCTGTCAGTCTGCATTTGGCATTTGCAGGACCTCCTAGCAGTTAGCATCAACTGTCAGACCTCATTTAGGGGGCCAGGGAGCAAGCAGTATCTACTGGGACTCAAACAAGACGGTTATTTTTGTATGATGTCATGGAGCCCATCCTACTATGGCTCTGCAAGTTAAAGTTCAGAAGTCACCAATGTCCTAGCAGAAAAACTGAAAACTACACAAGCAATAGTGAACAGGCACAATTTAGTGAACTGGTTGCTGGGCTTCCTGTGCCTTGATCTGCTAGCCACCGCTCCCTGCCACTGAAGGTTCTGCTCCTCCTTTAAACTAGTTGGTTCTCCCCTCTGAGTAAGAAGGTCTCTGTTAACATGGATCAACTTTCAGGTGAACTACCCTCATCAAGCACATTTAGGGGCATATCTACAAGCCATTTTTTAACGCTAAGACGGCTTTAAGGAGGTTTTTTCTTCACAGCTTATTTGCAAAGTGGTGCAATGCTTACATTGCACCACTGTGTAAACCTTTGCGCCACATTATGCTTGTGCCAGGCATGATGTATGCAAGGGGAGCATTCCAACGCAGGGAGGCCCGAAAAATGGTGCAATGAAATTTACAAAATTTCACTGCAGCATTTTTTCTGTCATTTTTAATGCCTGCTCAGAGCAGGCTTTAAAATGACACATCCATTTTAATCAATGAGCTTCCCTGTGCTTTGCTGCACTAATGTCAAATTTTTGACGCTAGTGCAGCCAAGCATCACAATAGCGTCCAAAATGTTGACGCATGTTGTATTAACGTCTCTCATGGTGCACCATATTGTAAATACAGGACAATCATGGTGTAGTTAGGCCGGGCAGGGATGACGCAGGAAAAGTGGCTTATCAGGACTGATGCGCCATTTCCTTGTAAATATGTCCCTTAGTGGGCCCACTATATCATAGTTTGTCTTTGGTATCTCACCAGGATGCAGGCCTCAAAAGTGCGGGACAGAGACAGGCGGCCAACTGGAGACAGAGTGCTGTCTATTCCCTCTCCTCCTTTCAGGGTGACTGAGTACTTCCCAATCAGAAGCAGCCTCCTTCAGTTCCAGTGAGGCTGTGGTATGGAGGGCAGCCGGATCTGATGTTGGTTGCACTCTGGCCAAGATTTCAGGTAACCTAGATTGACAGTGGTTCCACAGGGTAGATTTGGCATGGTTGCCCTTCTGCCCACTTCAAGGCTCTCCTGGTGGTGTTCAGGTGCAAAAGAGCAGTGTCAGTCTCCAAGTCACAGTGGAACAGTGGAATATGACATGCAGTCACACTTCTTGGTTACAGTGGCACAGCTGAAATTGCCCTTCTCTGGTCTCAGCAGCATGGAATGAGCTGCAATCAAACTTCTTCATTGACAGAAGCACAAACAGCCATGATTTTGCAATTCACAACTGCCAGTTGGAAAGTCTGATGCTTGCCAGTACTTGGACAGACAGAAGATTTTTCTCTGGCTTCCTTCATTTGGCAGATGCCACAAGTAGTGGAATCTTTCTTCTTTTGGCTCTTTCTCAACAGTCATACCTTCTGGAGGGCTGATGTGATGTTTCTTTTCTCAGCAGGCAGCCTGGCTTCTAGACAAGTCAGATCAGATGAACAGGTTATTCCTGTGAGACAGGACTTTATGTGATATCCCCTCACCCCTGGGAAGTTGCTGTCAAGCAGCCACCAAATCTGGTTGCACGGAAACTCTGCAGCGTACTTCCTTTTTACATCATAGAGAACCTGGAACTGGAACAAGTGGATCAGTGGCTCCCATATTTACTGTAAAGGCAGACAACAGTTGCACTGTCTTTACTTTCAGAAAGAGTTTCCAGGTTACTCTGCAGATGCAGCTTTTGGCCCTCATCACAAGTTTGCGGTGCGAGGACCACCATGGTGGAGATGGCGGTCGCACAGCCACCGGGCCAGCAGAGAAGACTGCCATATTATGACCATGGTGGTCTTCTGAACCGAACATAGCCAATTGACTACCAATACTACCTGTGCAGATGGACTGTGCCGGACGGTGGCGGGCATGTCCAGGCCAGGGGGGACCGTGTTCCCGCTGAGAATATTACGAGGTTGCACACTGCCAGGATTTTTGCCGCAGTCGCCCCACTATCAAAACCATGGCGGAAATGAACCATATAAAAGGACACACCTTCAGGAACACAGACACGTCCGGAGCCGCCATGGAACCAGAACTTGAAGTCTTCCCAATACTCCTGTGAGCCCTGTGTCTTCGGTACCAGCGATGGCAACGATGAAGAGGACAACAACCATAAGTACACACAACTAGCACACACTGGAGGGAAAGGAATTAGAACAGATGCACACACAACACACACGTCCGGGACGGCCAGTGACGGACACGCAACCACAACCCATACCAACACACACACACACACACACAAGTTCACACACAAAACACACACATGCACACAAACAATATTCACACCACGCACAAAACACATGTGCCATACACACACTACCCAGCACACACACATCACCGCCACAGACTAACACACAAATACACAACACCACCGAGTCACACAACATCACAAACACTTGCCAACACATGCACTGCACACCTACACATGACAACACATACTGACAACATCACGCCCAATCAACAACAGCACACAACCACACAACGTATCAAATGTAATACCACGCCAACACAATACACAATGAAGATGACATAGCCATCACTACACACACAGTCACACACACAACAACCACACAATGGCACACACCAGCACAACACATCACACCACGTACAATGCTCAACTCAGCTACACACATGCATTCAACCACACAATCATATCACACACACAAAACACATCAGTAGCAGCTAGACCAATGACAGGCCCAAAAACACACACATGCATTCCAGGCACAACAGTCAGCACTACCAACACACACAAATCATACACCAACAAGCCAAAGCCACATACACAAACCAGACATGATGAATGAAAGGCAGGACAAGTAAGTCATCATCAACACCAATGGCAGGTTGGCCCTGATGTATTAAAACATATAGAAATAAATAACTATATACAGGTAAAAAGCCATTGGCCAGTCCATGTGTCTTCGTGCAATGACACAAATGGCACGTCTCAGTGTCCCAACTTGACTCTTGACTGCAAAATCATTTGCACATGGTTGGGGCATTAAGGGGGCAGGCAGACACCTCAGGAGCAAGGGGGTGGTGGTCAAGAGGGGGAGATGGGCTTGGAAGGGGGTCCTTGGGTTAGTCCATGAGTTGTGTGGGGCTGGGGCGTGGGTTTGGGTTTTGGTGGAGGGTCTTTAAGTTTGGCCTCAGGAGGGGAGACTTTGGGTTTGGAGGAGATGGAGGTGGAAGGACTAGAACTGGGCAGGGACACAGGGCGCTTCTGGGATTGACTCAGTGGGAGTGGGTCAGGGAGCTGGGCAAACCTATAAAGGAAACGTTTCTTAGGGACACAAGGGTGGTCATGGGAAAAGCATTTGGGAGTGCAGGGAGTGGGAGTGGTTGTCAGATGTGTCTTTGTGTGTGTCATGGGTGCAGGTGCATGAGTGGAATGCTTGGGTGTGCTGGGTGTCTGTTGGGTGTGTGTGTGTGGGCATTTAGGTGTCTTGGGAGGAAGGAGGGAGGAGGTGCTGGGAATTGCCATGCTAGATGGGCGACTGTGTGTTGGAGTCGTGGCTGCAGGAATGGTGGATGTGCTCCATGTGGGGGTGTTGGTGGTTGTGGTGAGTGCGGATATGGTGACTGGGGTGGATGTCTGCAGGTCAGCTATTGTGGTGACTGTGGGTAATATGGGATTTGTGGCTGGATCAGGGAGTGTCGATGTAGTGCCAGCAGGTGAGAGTGGTGAAGTGTCTGTGATGGAGGGGGTGTCTGTGCAGACAGTGGATGTTGTTGTGTCTGCAGATGGGTGTTTGTGTGCATGCCAGTGGTAGGTCCTGTGGTGCTTCTGTTTTTCATGTGGAACCGTGTCTGCTGTAGAGGATGCATGTGTGTGTGAGGGTGTGCTCTGGATGGGTGTGGAGAGAGGGGATTGGGATTGGGAAAAGGTAGGTGGATGGGGGAACACTGGCGGCCATCATGGAGAAGGCCAGAGCCTGAAAGGATCTCTGTAGGGCAACAATGACAGCCGTGAATGCCTTCCAGGAACGCATTGCTGTGTTGCACTTCAGCTGCGAGTCCCTAGATGGCATTCATGATGGTGGTCTGACCGACAGAGATGGACTTCAGGAGGTCAATAGCCTCTTCACTGAGGGCAGCAGGGCTGACTGGGTCTGGGGCAGAGGTGCCTGCAGAGAAAGAGATGCCCACTGTCCTGGGTGAGCGGGCACGGGGACTGGGTGGAGAGCTACAGGTAGGGCGGTGCTAGTAAGGGGGATGGTGGACAATGATGGTGCTAGGGTGGTCCCAAAATGGTCCGCCACCCAACGGTGAGTGTCCACTGGAGGAGGATTTTGAGGATAATGTAGACAATCCGGTCTACCCCGTGGCACACCCCTCGCACTCCATCTCACTGGGTCCCTTGGCCTTGCTGAAATCAACCACCTGGGTCCTGTGGGCTGCCACTTCCCCACTCACCTATGCCCCTTCTCCTTCACCAGATGATGCTGATGCACACAATGGGAAAGAAAGAGAGGGAGTAAGAGAGTGGGAGAGAAGAAAGCAGCATTGTCTTGTCATGCATAAATCAAATTTAGTCTGGCTGGGTCACTGATTCCCACTGGTGTTGTGCATCTACCATTGTTCACAATCACAGTATTCCAGTAGTAGCCCACCCAATCCTATTAAAGGCCTGACTAGGGCGAGGTCACAGTCAGTATTCACCCCTTGAGGCTGCTGTGCTGACCTCGAGCGCCCATCCACCTCAGGGTAGACCACTGCAAAAATGCAGGCCATTAGAGGGGGGCAGGGTCCTACGGGCACTCCTCCCTCAGTTGGGAGGACATTCCCAGCTGGGCCTCCGCAGTCTTCCAGACCCAGCATCTCGGGTCCTCCAAACTGCTTCCGACAATGAGTGCTCCGCCAGCTATGGACCCCCAGGGTCCACACTTGCTTGGCGATGACACGCCAAATCCCTTTGCTTTGATGGAAGCTGACCTGAATGGGTGACACAGATAGGAAGAGAAAGTGATCAGACACACCACATCACTACCCACATCCATTGTGAAGGGTCACACTCCTAATATCCATGCCCCCCGCATGAATGCACTTTGTGGCTGGGAAGCCTACGCCATTAATAATGACACAGACCCCCTACCACACATGACAACGGCATGGACTCACCTGCTCCTCTGGGGCACCATACAGCTGTCCATACAGGGGTAGGCCCCTTTTGACCAGCTTTTCCAGTTCTTCTTGGGCTAACGCCGGGGCCCTCCCACCTGCAGGATGTGGCATTATGGCTCCCAGAGACAGTACACAGCAGCTCACACAGTGGAGGTGTTGCTTGCAGGAGTGTCAGGAGTCAAGTGAGGTGAGCAGTAGAAAATGGTGGTTATGGCCACCACGTACATGACTTTCACCACTGGCAGCGATCATCATTGGCCCCAGCCCCCCATAGGCAGCAATGTTAACCAATGAGAAGTTGCACAGCAGTTGCTACCTCCTACTGCCATGACAACATACGCCAGCGGACTGGCATCACTTCCATCTGTCCTGTGCTGCAGGACTGGTGCCTGCCATTTTATATACAGTAAATGGCTTGTTGTTGAAAAATAAGTATGCCATGGCACCTATATGTCCAGAATGATGTGCAGGCCCATGTTGTACCATCATATATTGCACATACATGTCACATTCTACGCTCAGTGCTGTAAAATGGGCAGAGTTCACATGAACTGCAAGTTTACCTACTAGCTGCCTCGTAGGCGGTGTTGCACTATAGATCACTGTAACATCTACATACATGGCCCATGCAGGACCCATTTGTGCACAGAACATGGGACCTCACACATGTGTGGTGTGGCACAAACAATGTGCAGGGCCAACAATGGCCAGCACAGATGGTAGGTGTGACCTTCCTGCATACACAATGTAGTGTGTGTCACCTGTGCAAGCATGTATACATAGTTTGGTGTATAGCACAACATTTTGTACATCTAATTTTGTGGAGTGCTAATCATAATCTACATTCTCTCCTCTACATCCTAAATACCTTGTAATGAGAAGAATGAGAAGTTCACCGGTGTACCGTTTGCTAGTCGACCTCACTACCTTGGAAGAGAGACACATCGTCCAGACCTGTCGTCCGAATCATGCCACCATCATGGAGCTATGTACCCAGTTGAAGCCAGATCTACTGCCTGCCATCCACAATCCCTTTGCCATCCCTCAGACAGCACAAGTCTTGATGGTACTACACTTCCTTGCAACATGGTCCTTTCAGGTCACAGTGGGCTTGGCTGCAGGGATGTCACAGCCCATGTTCAGTTTCGTTTTGAAGGATGTACTGTCTGCTTTCCTAAAACACATGGACAGCTACATCAGGTTCCCCCAAACTGCAGATTTGGCCACCTTAAAGGCAGACTTCTATGACCTTGGACACATTCCTCACATCATAGGAGCAATTGATGGCACCCATATTGCTTTGGTTCCTCCCTCTATAAAGGAACAAGTATGTAGGAACCGGAAAAACTTTCACTCTATTGTCGTGCATGTGGTGTGTTTAACGGACCAGTACATCTCCCAAGTGACGGCCAAGTTTCCGGATTCTCTGCATGATGCCTACATAATGAGGAACAGCAATGTCCCACACATGATGGCACATCTAAAGAGATAGAGGGCTTGGCTCATTGGTAGGTATCAATATGGATGTGTGTCTCTGTTGTAGCACCTGTCAACACATTTTTCTCTGTGGCTGTCCCTGGTCTGAAACATGTCCTGCCTTTATTTGTAGAGGTGAGTCAGGCTATCCTAACCTGTCTGGTCTGTTAACACCAGTGAGGTTCCCTGCCACAGATGCCAAGACACGTTACCATGAGGGCCACGGAAGGACGAGGCGTGTGATTGAAAGGGCTTTTTGCCGACTGAAGACACAATTCCGGTGTCTTCACATCTCTGGAGGTGTCCTTTTCTACAGTTCCCAAAAGGTGTGTCAGATCATAGTTGCCTGCTGCATGCTTCACAATCCGGCCCTACGACATCACATCCCATTACTGGCAGATGAGGAGGTAGCCGCTGGACCAGTGGGAGGTGATGGTGTCATGGAAAGTGATGAGGAGGCAGATGAGGGTGGGGCAGCACAGTCTAGGACGTAGCTGATCAATCAGTACTTCCAGTGACATACAGGTATGTTGTGTTTGTTATAGCAGGTGATATACTTGCACTTGGATTAATTACAATGCCCCTCCTGGCCATTTACATCAGTACAGAGGGAGTGGTGTCAGTGGCCTGAGGCTGCCCTGGCAGGGCCTCAAGTCCACTGGCTGCCACTGATGTAGATGGCTCAGATAAGGGGTTGCCAGTGGAAGGGGCCTGATTCGGGGTGAAGGTGGGATAGGGATGCAGGGTATTGGGGAGGTCCCTGAGCACCCCTGCAATGGTGGCCATGGAGGCACAGAGTGCCTGCCACTGCTGCATGGCATCCTGGTAGTATTCCCTCTGCAGCCTTTGGTTTTCCCCCAAGATGGCGAGTATTTGGCCCATCTTGTCCTGGGATTGCTGGTATGGTCCCAGGACTTGGTAGATGGGTCCTGGTCAGTTGGCTCCCTTGGTTGTCCTGTCCTCTGTGCCACTGGTGCATGGTGTGCCCACTCCCAGTGTCACCAGGACCTTCATTGTCTTGGGTGTGGGGGCTCGACTCTGGTCCCTGTACCGTGGAGCACACTACTGATTGACCAGTCCTTGTGACACAGGTTTATGGATGAGGGGTTGGCTGTGCTGTTATTGCCACAAGTTGGGTGGTTGGATGTGGGCAGGGTGAGGCTGGGAGTGGTCGACTGACCAGGTGTCCCCAATGGGCCAGGTAAGTCATCAATGTCCAGACATCCTGAGCTGCAGTCATCACTGGGGCCTTCATCCTGAAGAGGGCTGGAATTCTCAGGCACCATCTCCATGGTGGTAGTGGCAGGGTTACCTGTGGATGGAGTGGAAAAGTGTTAACTGGTGGAGGTGTGATTGGTTCTCTTTGTCTGTTGCATACAGTGGTTTGACTTGATTCCCAGTTATGGCAATGACAGATGCAGCACTGCAGACATTGTTTGTGGATAGTGAATTGTGAGGTAGGTCCATTGTTCCATTGGGTTTTGAGGAATGGGGATTGCATTTCTGTAATTGCCATGTGTTGGTCCTCAGTCAAAACATACATTTGGTGTGTCAGGTGCAATAGTTATACATGCATGAGTTGCACTGTACAGTGGATACAGCAGGTTTATTTGTAGATGGGCTAATGCATTGTGGGATTTTTACTGATTGTAGTTGGCAATTGTTGGACCTGGCTTTTTGACAGGGACATCCCCAAACTTTTTGCCTCCTTCCTCCTATTTTTTCTGACCTGTTGTTGTTGGCTTTTGACCTCTGGGCACTTTACCACTGTTAACCAGTGCTGAAGTGCATATGCTCTCTGGGTAAATTGTACTACTGATTGGTTTATCCATGATTGACTATTTAATGTACTTGTAAGTCCCTGGTAGAGTGCACTACATGTGCCTAGGGCAGGTAGATTAAATGCTACTAGTGGGCCTGCAGCACTGGTTGTGCCACCCACCTCAGTAGCCCCTTAACCCTGTCTCAGGCCTGCCATTGCAAGGCCTGTGTGTGCAGTTTCACTGCCACTTCGACTTGGCATTTAAAAGTACTTGCCAAGCCTAGAACTCCCCTTTTACTACATATACGTCATCCCTAATGTGTGCCCTAGGTAACCCCTAGAGCAGGGTGCTGTGTAGGTAAAAAGCAGGACATGTACCTGTGTAGTTATATGTCCTGGTAGTGTAAAACTCCTAAATTCATTTTTACACTACTGTGAGGCCTGCTCCTTTCATAGGCTAGCATTGGGGCTGCCCTCATACACTGTTGAAGTGGCAGCTGCTGATCTGAAAGGAGCAGGAAGGTCATATTTAGTATGGCCAGAATGGTAATACAAAATCCTGCTGACTGGTGAAGTTGGATTTAATATTACTATTCTAGAACTGCCACTTTTAGAAAGTGAGCATTTCTTTGCACTAAAATCTTGTTGTGCCCTTCAATCCACGTCTGGCTAGGTTTAGTTGACAGCTCCTTGTGCATTCACTCAGACACACCCCAAACACAGGGTACTCAGCCTCACTTGCATGCATCTGCATTTTGAATGGGTCTTCCTGGGCTGGGAGGGTGGAGGGCCTGCCCTCACACAAAGGACTGCCACACCCCCTACTGGGACTCTGGCAGACAGGATTGAACTGAAAGGGGGCTTGGTGCATTTCTTAGAGACTCTTTGAAGTCACCCCCACTTCAAAGGCACAACTTAGTATAAAACAGGGCCTCTGCCCTACCTCATCAGACACTTGCTGGAGAAGAAACCTGAACCAGAAACTACATCCTGCCAAGAAGAACTGCCTGGCTGCTCAAAGGACTCACCTGTCTGCTTTTCTACAGAGGACTGCTGCCTTGCTGTTGGCCTGCTGCCTTGCTGAACTCTTGTCTGGCTGTAAAAGTGCTCTCCAAGGGCTTGGCTAGAGCTTGCCTCCTGTTCCCTGAAGTCTCAGGACCAAAAAGACTTCTCTCTTCCTCTTGGACGATCCGTGCGCCGAACTTTTCGACGCACAGCTTGTTCCGCGGCACGAAAAACGCCGCACACCGACGCTGATCAACGCGACGTCTTCGGGACGACCGAAACTTTGATGCACGGCCTCGCAAGGACAACGCCGCCCGACTTCCCGGGAGAAATCGACGCGACGCCTGCCGTGAGATCGAAACTTTGACGCACGGCCTCGCAAGGACAACGCCGCCCGACTTTCCAGGAGAAATCGACGCGACGCCTGCCGTGAGATCAAAACTTTGACGCACGGCCTCGCAAGGACAACGCCGCCCGACTCCGCCGGAGAAATCGACGCGACGCCTGCCGTGAGATCGAAACTTCGACGCGCAGCCCCGCAGAATGACGCGCAGCCGGAAAACAAGCAGGAAAATCCACGCACAGACCCGGGACATCTGGTACTCCCCGCAAACCACAGTAAGCGACTGTCCGCGCGCCGGAAGACGACGCCCAACTCCCCGCGTGGAAAATAACGATGCAAGTCCGTCTGTGCTGAGGAGAAATCGACGCACACACCAGTTTTCCACGCACCTCTTCTCCTGTGGCCCTTCTGAGGAGATTTTCCACCAGAAACCAGGTACTTTGTGTTTGAAAGAGACTTTGTTTACTTTCTAAAGACTTAAGACACTCTCTATCACTTTTCAGTGATATCTTTACAAATTCGTATTGCAACTTTGATCGTTTTGACCTGAAGATACCCAGATAAATATTATATATTTTTCTAAACACAGTGTGGTGTATTTTTGTGGTGTTATGCTATGGTGTTGTATGATTTAGTTCACAAATGCTTTACACATTGCCTTCTAAGTTAAGCCTGACTGCTCGTGCCAAGCTACCGGAGGGTGAGCACAGGCTGATTTTGGATTGTGTGTGACTTACCCTGACTAGAGTGAGGGTTCTTGCTTGGACAGAGGGCAACCTGACTGCCAACCAAAAAACCCTTTTCTAACATTGGTGATCAGCGGTGAGGATAGGACTTGTGTTTGTGCAGTGACATACAGTAGCTAAGTATTTCACTACCTACCCACAGTTGAAGGTCAACTTGATTTTTCATCTTTTTTGGCTTTTGGTTGTCTGATGTCCTCCTGGATATACTATTGATATTTTGGACTTTGGATTTTTGTTTTTTGCTGATAAAATCTTATCAGAATGGGATTGTGTACCTACTCATTCTTTGTTCGTACTGACCACCTCACTAAGGCTGACCTAAGGAAGCTTTGCAGAAAATGGGGCCTTCCTGTAGCAAGGAGATCTACTAAGGCGGAGATGCTCCATCACTACATAGTCTGGGGGTAGGAAAGATGGGCAGAGAGAGAGGCAGCAAGAAACCAAATGACTAAGTACCCCTCAGATGAGGAGGAGGACTACGCACATGAGGAGGAAGACTGCTCACATGAGGAGGAAGACTACTCAGAGTTGGACAGTGACCCAGAAATAGATGAATGGCTCCGAGGTCAAAGACGACAGGAGCAACAATTAGAGGAGTATCTTGCAGAGTTTGAGGCAAAAAGACTCTTAGCCCTGGAAGAAGAAAAGATTGCAGCTCAAGAGCTGAGCTGTAAAGAGCTGAAACTGGAGGCCGGAAGGGCTGAGTTCAGTTCAGATGGTGGCAGCAAAAATCTTGCATCTAGTACTGTTGAAGAAGGGCACAAGCCCAGAGATGTGGTGCCCAACTTGAAGAAGGGAGTTGACACACCCCAGGCGGTTCAAGGGTATGAGATAGTTCCCGTTATGCACAGGGTCCCTGAGAAGGATTGGGGAACTGGCACAGGGAGTCATATTCCTACTGGGGGAGGGACATTTTACTGACTCTAGCAGAGAGTGACAGAGAAAAGGGTTCCCCCCTGGTGGACGTCCTGGATATAGAGTGTAGAGACATCCCAGAAGAGTATGGGTTGAGTGTCAGGGACAGACAAATACTGTCTCACCAGTCTCAGGAGGGTGAAGTAGAGTGCTTTTCCAAGGTTGAGTTACTGGGTGGTTGGGTGAAGGGTACTGTGGTTAATACATGTGAAGGGCAGAGTGATGTAATTGCTGGAGAGCATATGTCTGGTCCTTATTTTCCAGAGCTACGCCAACACCAGGTGGAGTGTGAGGTCTCTGACCCCAGGGAACTTACAATGGAGGCAGACTTCTGGGTGAGTACCAGAGAGTCTGAAGAGGCATTTGGGGGTGCTCCTGAAGGGAGTGGTCTAGGTGGTTCCCAACCGAGTGTGGTGGGAAAGGATTGTAGTGTCCCAGGTAGGTCCCAGGTCCTAGAGGGTTCCATGAGGGAACACCAGGAGGGAAGCCTAGCCTGTACCGTAGGGCCACCTTTTGAGGGAAGCCCGGCAGTGTCAGAAGAACTTGGGGGGGTGACTGTAGCCAGCATCCCAACAGTTCTGATGTCTGGCAGTACCCCTCCTAGTGAGGGGGTGCAGAAGTCCAGACATAGGGTTGAGAGGGGGTGGCAGACCCCAGTGGAGGACCTTGAGAGTCAGGGGACAGCTCTGAGAGCAGAGCCCCCCAGGAATGACCCAGGTGAAACCGTTTCTGGTTTGGGGGAAACCCAGACTCTGCCGGATGGGCAGAGGTCGGGAGACCTGCGCCAACCAGACTCTTGTGTGGCCCTTGGGGACGGTGTGTCCCTTGTGTGGGGTGAGAGTGCCCCCCAGGAAGTCCTGGCATGCCAGGCAAAGATTCAACCTCAGGGTGGTGACTCTGGGTTGGATACCCAGGTTCAGAGGTTAAACTCTGACCTGGTGGGAGGTAGATGTGCCTCCCAAGAAGTCCTGCTGTGCCAGCCAATTGTCCAACCTCAGGGTGTTGACTCTGGGTTGGATGACCAGGTCCAGAGGTTAAACTCTGACCTGGTGGGGGGTAGGTGTGCCCCCCAGAAAGTCCTGGCGTGCCAGGCAATTGCCCAACCTCAGGGTGGTGACCCTGGGTTAGGGAACCCGGCTCAGCGGTTAAACTCTGACCTGATGGGAGGTAGGTGTGCCTCCCTGGAAGTCCTGGCCTGCCAGGCAATGGTTCAACCTCAGGGTGGTGACTCTGGGTTGGCTAACCAGGTTCAGGGGATAAGCCCTGACCTGTTGGGGGGTAGGTGTGCACCCCAGAAAGTCCTGGTGTACCAGGCAGTGGTCCAACCTCAGAGTGCTGACTCTGGGTTGGATAACCGGGTTCAGAGGTTAAACTCTGACCTGGTGGGAGGTAGGTGTGCCTCCCAAGAAGTCCTGCTGTGCCAGGCAATTGTCCAACCTCAGGGTGTTGACTCTGGGTTGGATGACCAGGTTCAGAGGTTAAACTCTGACCTGGTGGGGGGTAGGTGTGCCCCCCAGAAAGTCCTGGCGTGCCAGGCAATTGCCCAACCTCAGGGTGGTGACCCTGGGTTAGGGAACCTGGCTCAGCGGTTAAACTCTGACCTGATGGGAGGTAGGTGTGCCTCCCTGGAAGTCCTGGCCTGCCAGGCAATGGTTCAACCTCAGGGTGGTGACTCTGGGTTGGCTAACCAGGTTCAGGGGATAAGCCCTGACATGTTGGGGGGTAGGTGTGCACCCCAGAAAGTCCTGGTGTACCAGGCAGTGGTCCAACCTCAGAGTGCTGACTCTGGGTTGGATAACCGGGTTCAGAGGTTAAACTCTGACCTGGTGGGAGGTAGGTGTGCCTCCCAAGAAGTCCTGCTGTGCCAGGCAATTGTCCAACCTCAGGGTGTTGACTCTGGGTTGGATGACCAGGTTCAGAGGTTAAACTCTGACCTGGTGGGGGGTAGGTGTGCCCCCCAGAAAGTCCTGGCATGCCAGGCAATTGGCCAACCTCAGGGTGGTGACCCTGGGTTGGGGAACCAGGCTCAGAAGTTAAACTCTGACCTGGTGGGAGGTAGGTGTGCCTCCCAGAAAGTCCTGGTGCACCAGGCAATTGTTCAACTTCAGGTTGGTGACTCTGAGTTGAATGGCCCAGTTCAGAGGTTAAACTCTGACCTGGTGGAGGGTCAGTGTGCCCTCCAGGAAGTCCTGGCATGCCAGGCAATTGTTCAACTTCAGGGTGGTGACTCTGAGTTGAATGGCCAAGTTCAGAGGTTAAACTCTGACCTGGTGGAGGGTCAGTGTGCCCTCCAGGAAGTCCTGGCGTGCCAGGCAATTGTTCAACTTCAGGGTGGTGACTCTGAGTTGAATGGTCAGGTGCAGAGGTTAAACTCTGACCTGGTGGGGGGTAGGTGTGCCTCCCAGGAAGTCCTGGTTTGCCAGGCAGTGGTCCAGTCTGAGGGTACAGACCCTGGGCTGGAAGACCAGGTTCAGGGTGTCCCCCCGGACCTGGAGGGAGGGGCTACTGATAACAGTGCCCCTACCATGTTGTCTTCTGAGGAGGCCACTCCTAGTTGGAGGGTGCTGGACCCCAGAAGGGAGGGCAGGGGGAGGGAAGCCTCACCCCAGGCCCTAGTCCAACCTGAAGGTACAGGCCCCAGGTTGGAGGGCCAGTTGCAGGTTAACAGCCCTGCACTGGTGGAGGAATGGTACAGGGCGACTTCTGTAAGCACCCTGACCATGTTGGACTCTGGGGGTACCGCTCCAGGAGGGAGGGTACAGAGCCCCAGAGGGGAGGACCAGGTTCAGGCTGTCATCCCTGACCTGGTGGAAGGGAGAGTGGTTAAAGGGTGCCCAGCACCTGGGGCTACCGCCCCCCCCCTCTCCAGAGCCACAGTGGTTGGAGAGCTTTGAGAGGCCTGGGGCCTGGCTCTCATCCCTGGCAGCTGTCAGTAATCACTGTGGCTTGCTGTCCGGGTGGACAGAGTTATCCCTGGGGAGGGGACAAGTGTCACACCCCAGGGGTAGAGTGGGCAACACCACTGTGTTGGTCATGGTGGTACTATCCTGCTCCTGGGATACATCTGTGAGCAAAGTAAGGTTAGGTGCTGCACAGATGGGATCCGCAGGTAAGGAGAAAGGTTCCCCATGGGTTGACTTAGTGGGCCCTGAGAGTATGGACAGAGTGATCCAATTGGAGTCAGGAAGGGGAAGAACTGGAGCATGCCCCTGCTGTTGTGGGCCTGGGTCCCTGTTCTGTCGCCTCAAACAGGGAAGTACATCAGGATAGTGATTGTTCTCCTCTGGCTTTAGGCTGGTAGGGGGTCATGTTGGACCTGGCTTTTAGACAGGGACATCCCCAAACTTTTTGCCTCCTTCCTCCTATTTTTTCTGACCTGTTGTTGTTGGCTTTTGACCTCTGGGCACTTTACCACTGTTAACCAGTGCTGAAGTGCATATGCTCTCTGGGTAAATTGTACTACTGATTGGTTTATCCATGATTGACTATTTAATTTACTTGTAAGTCCCTGGTAGAGTGCACTACATGTGCCTAGGGCAGGTAGATTAAATGCTACTAGTGGGCCTGCAGCGCTGGTTGTGCCACCCACCTCAGTAGCCCCTTAACCCTGTCTCAGGCCTGCCATTGCAAGGCCTGTGTGTGCAGTTTCACTGCCACTTCGACTTGGCATTTAAAAGTACTTGCCAAGCCTAGAACTCCCCTTTTACTACATATAAGTCATCCCTAATGTGTGCCCTAGGTAACCCCTAGAGCAGGGTGCTGTGTAGGTAAAAGGCAGGACATGTACCTGTGTAGTTATATGTCCTGGTAGTGTAAAACTCCTAAATTCATTTTTACACTACTGTGAGGCCTGCTCCTTTCATAGGCTAACATTGGGGCTGCCCTCATACACTGTTGAAGTGGCAGCTGCTGATCTGAAAGGAGCAGGAAGGTCATATTTAGTATGGCCAGAATGGTAATACAAAATCCTGCTGACTGGTGAAGTTGGATTTAATATTACTATTCTAGAAATGCCACTTTTAGAAAGTGAGCATTTCTTTGCACTAAAATCTTGTTGTGCCCTTCAATCCACGTCTGGCTAGGTTTAGTTGACAGCTCCTTGTGCATTCACTCAGACACACCCCAAACACAGGGTACTCAGCCTCACTTGCATACATCTGCATTTTGAATGGGTCTTCCTGGGCTGGGAGGGTGGAGGGCCTGCCCTCACACAAAGGACTGCCACACCCCCTACTGGGACTCTGGCAGACAGGATTGAACTGAAAGGGGGCTTGGTGCATTTCTTAGAGACTCTTTGAAGTCACCCCCACTTCAAAGGCACAACTTAGTATAAAACAGGGCCTCTGCCCTACCTCATCAGACACTTGCTGGAGAAGAAACCTGAACCAGAAACTACATCCTGCCAAGAAGAACTGCCTGGCTGCTCAAAGGACTCACCTGTCTGCTTTTCTACAGAGGACTGCTGCCTTGCTGTTGGCCTGCTGCCTTGCTGAACTCTTGTCTGGCTGTAAAAGTGCTCTCCAAGGGCTTGGATAGAGCTTGTCTCCTGTTCCCTGAAGTCTCAGGACCAAAAAGACTTCTCTCTTCCTCTTGGACGCTCCGTGCGCCGAGCTTTTCGACGCACAGCTTGTTCCGCGGCACGAAAAACGCTGCACACCGACGCTGATCAACGCGACGTCTTCGGGACGACCGAAACTTTGACGCACGGCCTCGCAAGGACAACGCCGCCCGACTTCCCTGGAGAAATCGACGCGACGCCTGCCGTGAGATTGAAACTTTGACGCACGGCCTCGCAAGGACAACGCCGCCCGACTTTCCAGGAGAAATCGACGCGACGCCTGCCGTGAGATCAAAACTTTGACGCACGGCCTCGGAAGGACAACGCCGCCCGACTCCGCCGGAGAAATCGACGCAACGCCTGCCGTGAGATCGAAACTTCGACGCGCAGCCCCGCAGAACGACGCGCAGCCGGAAAACAAGCAGGAAAATCCACGCACAGACCCGGGACATCTGGTACTCCCCGCAAACCACAGTAAGCGACTGTCCGCGCGCCGGAAGACGACGCCCGATTCCCCGCGTGGAAAATAACGACGCAAGTCCGTGTGTGCTGAGGAGAAATCGACGCACACACCAGTTTTCCATGCACCTCTTCTCCTGTGGCCCTTCTGAGGAGATTTTCCACCAGAAACCAGGTACTTTGTGTTTGAAAGAGACTTTGTTTACTTTCTAAAGACTTAAGACACTCTCTATCACTTTTCAGTGATATCTTTACAAATTCGTATTGCAACTTTGATCGTTTTGACCTGAAGATACCCAGATAAATATTATATATTTTTCTAAACACTGTGTGGTGTATTTTTATGGTGTTATGCTATGGTGTTGTATGATTTATTGCACAAATGCTTTACACATTGCCTTCTAAGTTAAGCCTGACTGCTCGTGCCAAGCTACCGGAGGGTGAGCACAGGCTGATTTTGGATTGTGTGTTACTTACCCTGACTAGAGTGAGGGTTCTTGCTTGGACAGAGGGCAACCTGACTGCCAAACAAAAACCCCATTTCTAACAGCAATGCTATCCGTGCACTTGGGAGGTACTGTGTGGGCATTGTGGCTCGGTGGTCATGTGGGTTACAGGCGAGTGGTGTGTAGTGATTGGGTGTGAAGTCAGGCCCTCAGGATGCAGCATTGCCAAGACCTCCTCCCCCCACATTGCAAACTCAGGGCGAGAAGGTGGGGGCCCATCACAGTCTTCTGTATGGCAACTTGGTGTCATTATGCCATGGAACTCCCCTTCCCATGTAGGTTGTTCCTCCTCTTCCGATGTCCTCCCGTGTGCCTGGATGGCTACCCACTGAGCTGACCCTGTCAGCAATTCTCAGCCACAACTCCATTTTCCTAGCTATGGATGTTTGCTGTACCTGTGCTCCAAACAGTTGTGGCTCTACCCTGAAGATTTCATCAACCATGACCCTCAGCTCTTCGTCTGTGAAACGTGGGTGCTTCTGACGTGACATGGTGGTTGTGTTGTGGGTGGTGGTGTGTGTTGTGTGCAAGGGTGCAGTGTAAAGCGGTTGGTGGGGTGGGGGGTGTTTGGTTGTGTGTGCTCGTGGTATCTGGTGTTTGTGTGCAGTGGAAATGTGTGTATTGTGTTGCTGGTGTAGTTGTGTGGTGTGTGGTGTGTGATGCGTGTGAAGTGTGATGGTGCTTATGGTATTTATGTGCAGTGTCTTCCGTTGGTGTGTTCCTCACTGTCTGTGTTGGTAGTTGTGGTTGCAAAGGATTGTGGCGGTGTTTAAGGGTGTGTTATATAGTGTAGTGAGAAGGTGTATGTATGTGTCTCAGGTGTGGAATATTCGTACTGTCCATTGTGGTGCTGTGTTCTGGATGAGTTTTTTTACCCCAGCTGGTCGCACCGCCAATGGATTTTTGCCATGCAATGACCGCTGTGCTGATTTGTGGGTCATAAGCTGGAGGGCAAAATGTGTTCGGTGTGGTGGTCCTGGTGGTGGGGCCGCATCAATCCTGCTCTCGGTCATCCTGGTGGTGTCAGATTTGTGGTTGTATTTTGACTGTCTTCATTGTAGACTCTTAATACAGCGGGCGGGATACCATCAACACTAGCAGTCTTTTGGGTCCCACGGCGGTCTTTGCAAAAGACCGCCAAACCTGTAATGAGGGCCTTTGTGTCAAGCGATGTACTTCCAGTCTGGTGCACCCACAGCACGAAGCTGCACTTTCTACACCTGCCTTTCATCAGCCACACTGAACAGCAACCAACGGAAAGACAAAAGGCTGGTCTAACTTAAAGGATCCATTTAACTTGAACAACAGAGAGTACAGGTCCGCCCTTCACCCCACCATCTACCAAATTGCAGTGCCATACTCAGCAAAATGCCTAACTGAATATCTAAAGGAGCCTTCTGTCCTGCCTCCTCATTGCAGTGTCAAGTCTACTCGCTCCACCTTCACAAATGTCAACAATAAACTTCCACTGTCTGGAAAAACAATCTCTCCCCCTTGTGAACACAAGGCCAGGCTGCTGGCACCTAAAATGTATTTTGCAGACCTCCATGGCTTTGGCTTATTCGTACACACAATGTTTGACCCAAGCTGCCCATATATATACAATGTGCACAACCTATACTTAGGAATTTAGGGGGTTATTCTAACTTTGGAGGAGTGTTAATCCGTCCCAAAAGTGACGGTAAAGTGACGGATATACCACCAGCCGTATTACGAGTTCCATAGGATATAATGGACTCGTAATACGGCTGGTGGTAAATCCGTCACTTTTCCTTCACTTTTGGGACGGATTAACACCTCCTCCAAAGTTAGAATAACCCCCTTATTAGTTCTAGGATATTAGTAAGCACATAGAAGCAAAAAGTTACAAGAGTTGGCCAATGAACCACCGCTCTAGTTCACAAGACATGTTACTCTGGCACTACCGCATAATGTATTAAACCTATGCAAGGGCACATTAGCGCACTGTCAGTACAATAATTAACCAGTTAGCAATGAATTAAAAAACAGCAAATAAGTAAAAAAGCAATTAATTAGCTGCAGTACATAATTATTTTTCAGTTAACTCAATTTACATGAAAACAAATTATAATTACAACAATAATTTACAATATAAAAAGTTCCCTCGCTAATCCCCTACAGATCCAATAACTCGCTACTAAACTAAAGATTTCTAATTGAATTTAAATACCAGTGCACTTTAAAAATTATAAACTATACTAAAAAATCAAATATAAATATTATCATTGGATTAATACTTTATAATGATGCAATAACTACTATCTACTAAATTACTTGAGAACTATATTTTATGCATCTATAATAAATACAATGATACTCTATTCAGCAATGTTTAAAAACTGACAATAGTTATGTAAAAAATATTCTTACCTTCTATATTCTTTGCCACTTTTTTTGAGTTAATATTTATGTTTTCCAAAAATGTTTCCACAATATTATGGCATAATACTTCACTCAAGACCTTCCATGTTTAAGAGGCAGCCATTTCTGAGGGTAGAAGATGCTAACGGAACAGGTACAGGGCAGAAATCACAGCTCCGTAGTGATTGAGGGATAGCTATTCAATACCGTGGCAGTATGCAGAAAGGAAGGCCAGAATGAGCTGAACTGACCGACATCACATTCACCGCACACACTTGTCCAAGGAACAACTGACATAGTCACTAGGAGACCTAGGCATCACACAGGATGGCGTCCATTGTCAGCCAGAAGAAAAAGAAGCTGTCCCACAAGAAAAGAGCCCTGCTTCCTATACATGAGGCCAGCCAACCAGAAGAAAAATCAGAAAACATAGCCAATCAGCAAAGAGCCATGTGCCTCAACCATGGGGCCAACCTGAAGAAGCAGACAACCAGCCCCCATCTCCATAGCAGTGGCGGTTTCTCTTCAAGGGCGATGGGGCTCCGCCCCCTTTACATTCTCGGTGAAAAATAATGCATGGAAGCAAAGCTGAAACTGCTTCCTTAAAACAATTTGTGAACACAGTGTATATACATGTTAAATTATCTTTCTTAGGCTGCTCTACACTACGAACTGTACTCCTTGCAGTGATGACTGTGGAGTGACGCTTTCCTGGGCAGGCACAAAGTCTAGAGAATTTTGCTGGGCTGACAATCTCACATCCCTGAGGCCTGTGAGGTCACAACTCGGCAAAGACACTGCATCAAGGTTCAGTCTCCACCCCCTGATGACGTGGAGGTAGAGTTAGCTCTGGGCGTTTCAGATTCAAGCCCTCGAGCTCTCGGCCTCCACGTCAATCAGTGAGAGGAGACCATTGTCACCACACCCTTTTCCAACTCGTCACAGGGTGGGGTGGTACCAGACCCTGTGACGAGTGGGGTAGAGACTACAAGCAGGAAGCCACGAAATCGAGTGTGCGCAGTGTGTGAGCTGGACTTTTGAAGACACACTGTGCAGACTCGAGGTGCTGCTTCCCACGCTGCAGTTTATGCTGGATGCCTTTTGAGCTCCGGTATGCCTTAGATTTACTGCCAGCAAGCAGACTCGTGGGGACAGTGAAGCAAAGAGCAAGGTGTTGCACATTGCATGTGCGTGTGTTTATTTTAACTAGTCAGTCCCGACTCGCCTGGCTTGAAGCTTCCCTCCATGTCACCAGGTGAGGCAACAAAAATGTCAGCTGGGGGTCATAAATAATGTGAAAGGGTGAATGGGTGTATGTGTGAGTGAATGGATGGATGGCTGATGGATGGATGTGTGAGTGAAAGGGTGGGTGGATGGATGTATGAGTGAAAGGGTGGATAGATGGGTGAGTAAACAGTTGGAGGGTAAAAGTGAAAGGATGGATGTAGGATGGATGAGTAAAAGAATGGATGGATGAGTGAAAGAGAGGATGGATGGATGGGTAAAAGGGCGAATGGATGATTAAGTTCAAGAATGGATGATGGATGGATGAATGAAAGAGAGGGTGAAAGGGTAGGAGGATGGATGAGTGAAAGTGTGGATTGATGATGAGAGAAATTATGGATGCTTGAGTGAGTGAAATTATGGATGGTTGAGTGAAAAGTCAGATGGATGGATGTGTGAGTGAAAGGGAGGATGGATGGATGTATGAATGAAAGGGTGGATGGATGGGTGAGTAAAAGGGTGGGTGGGTATATGAGTGAAAGGATGGATGTAGGATGGGTGAGTAAAAGAATGGATTGGTGAGTAAAGAAAGGATGGATGAGTGAAAGAGAGGGTGGATGGGTGGATGGATGGATAAAATGGTGGATGGATGAATACATGAAAAAATGGATGGATGAATGAAAGAGAGGGTGAAAGGGTAAATGTATGGATGGGTGGATGAGTGAAAGGGTGGATGGATGATGAGAGAAGGTATGGATGGTTGAGTGATGGTATGGATGGATGGAGTGAAAGTGTGGATAGATGGATGAACGAAGGAATGCACAGATGAGTGAAAGGATGGATGAGTAGAAGAAGGAATTGATGAGTGAAAGTGGGTTGATGCATAGATTAAAGGGTGGATGGGTGGATGAGTGAAAAAAATGGATAGATGAGTGAAAGGGAGGGTAGATAGATGGATTAAAGAGTGAATTGTTGGGTGAGTGAAAGGTGGATGGATAGGTGGATAATGGATGGATGGATGGAAAGATTATGAGAGATAAAATGATGGATGGATGAGTGAAAGGATGGCTGAGTGAAAGTATGGATGTATGAGTGAAAGGGAAGGTGGATTGATAAATGGATTAAAGGGTGGATGAGGGAAATAACGGATGGATGAGTGAAAGGTAGGGTCGATGGATTGATGAAAGGGTGGATGGATGAATGAGTGAGTGACTGAAAAGATGGATGTGTGAAAGGATGGATGAATGATAGGTGCATGGATGGATAGGTTTGATGGCTACATATTGAGATGAATGGATAGACTGGAAATGTATGGGTGTTCGGACAGAATGGTGAAAGACTGAATGATGGATGAAAGAATGAATGAATGACAGAATGAAATGGTGGATATCAGCAGGCGAATGGAAGGAGGAAATGGGGAATGGATACAATTAAAACTGGAGCGCTCTTTTGGGAAGGGATGTGATGACTTGCTTTGTTTGCTTGGTGCCATATAGTAAGAGCTTTTGTTCAAAGTGTGTGCTGTTTCAATTTTCGCTGGGCCAGAAGTCCCCAAAGGGCATGCAAACCCATTAAAACTCCTGCACGGCAAGGTGCCAAGTGTGCGCACAGTTGTGGCCGAAAAAACATGCCAAACACGGTATATGTTGAAACTGCCCATTAACATGTTTAGGGGGCAGTGATGGATTCATCCATTAGTGCAAACATGTTGTGTGGCCAGGGAGACAGATTCTCTCCAGACACCATCTTAGTGTTGGTGTAAAAACAGACAGTACAATTAACATGATATATGTGATTTAAAACCATGCTAACCAATGTAGTGCACATAATACTCTATAGGATAACATGTAGTGGGTGTACTAAAGTAATCACGAAATATTGCAAAGGAAAGCTGATTCTTCACTAGCCCCCATCCGCTGATCAGTGTTAAGTAGCCCACAATAATGTGGAAATAACATGGATTGTACTTAGAAAAATGGGTTGGTGCCAAATTGAAAACACTGAAATGGTGACTACCATCCCAAAAATTGCCATGCTCCTCACCCCCCACAATGTGAACCTCTTCCTCCCCCCAACCGGGCCAAGCCCAGCCCCACCACTCTCAAACTTCACCAACCGCCACTGCTCCATAGATAGGTTCTCGAAACACATGAGGCTCAGAAACAGAAGAACAAAAAAAAAAAACAGACACCACCCATGACAGATTAACATTTTTTGTTTCACTTATGTCACGTGGTGTCTGAATCGGGTGGCTCGAGTTCTTAACACACGTATTGGTGCGGGCAAGAGCTGAGAAAGTAATATCCAAGTTCCAGGAAAAATATCTCCTTTAGTAGGGGTGTGCCCCCTTCGGGTGGGGATGGGAATGTCCACTTCATTATAATACCAGTGAACCCCTCTGTGCATGCATAGGCTATCAGTACATGACCTTCAGCTCCTCTTGGTACCTCGGTCTCCAGAGCCCCAGAACTTGCAGCAGGCAATATTCTTCACAGTGAGTTGCGAAGTTTCTCTACTTGCACATGAAAGGCTCATTTATTGATCCCACAGTTTGGAGAAAAGTGCCTCACTCCTGTGCTGGAGAAAATATTATGTAGTCACACTGCTGACGGGTTTTGCGCTTTGTATTTAAATAACCCTAATTTCCCCTACCCCACAGAGACCCACGCGCCTCTGCCTCTAACTGATTCTTCGCTCTGCCTTTCATTGTGACCCAGTCAAGCTGAGCCGTGCAGCATGGAACATAATCTCCCTTAAATAAACCGGATCAGCATTGCCTTATTGATTATTTATAAGGCATTGACGCGACAAAGACAACCTCAGCCAACATAGAAAATAAAATGTTTATTTTCTCAGCGCTAATGGCTTATTTATAGACTGATCCACTTCAGTTAGTTTGATTATTCTACTCTCTTAAAATTGGTGTTAGCAGGCTTGCCTTCACTGCCAAGAGCAATAAAGAAAATTCACATATTAAAACCGCACAGCAAATACTGGAGGGAATGAATGGGTATGAAAGGAAATTGTTCAACTTTAGAGTTGGGGATTGCGCTGCTAAAGCCTTTCTTTGATTTGTTGTGACTTCAGAGGCCTGTGAGCTGACAGGGGATGCTCATCTATAGATGCAAAGGGGCGTTGACCCCATACTATAGGCTACTACCTCCCAGACTCATTACTTTTACCAATATAAATACTTTCTCCCTTTCGCTATTCACTTTCTTTTGCTATGGTGCAGGCTACGGAACTCTCTCTCCAGGCACGCATTGGGTGGGTTGAATGACTTGCTCTAGTAGCGGTTCCCTGAACTGGGCATGTCAGATTGGCTGGTATTTTTGCTGTGAGCAGTCTAACATGCCCAGTTCGGGTTACCATACTCAAGGCTACCATCGAACTGCGTGAACAGAGACATTGCACGGTAAGTGTTATATAGAGCGTCGTGTTTGCACGCCCTAGCCAATTCAGCCGATCTGCTCCACCTCCCCCTGCCTCAAAAATACCAATCCTGAGGGGAAGTTTGATAATAAGTTATCCTTCAACTCCCAGGTGGACAGTGTTGTAAGAGTGTGCTAGGCCTTCCAAGATCCTTAAAGAGTTTTGTTTTTGCTTCCTTCACAGTGCCAGAAGATGGTAATCTATGCCCTAATAAACTCACAGATGGACTGTGCCAATGTTCTGCATTCGTTCTCCCTCTGTACCAACTGAAAAGACTCTGAGGGTCATTCTGACCCTGGCGGGTGGCGGGAGCCGCCCGCCTGGCTGGAACCGCCAAATGGCCCCTCCGCGGTCAGAAGACCGCGGATGCCATTCTGGCTTTCCCGCTGGGCCGGCGGGCGACCGCCAAAAGAGCGCCCGCCGGCCCAGCGGGAAAGGCCCTGCAACAAGGAAGCCGGCTCCGAATGGAGCCGGCGGAGTTGCAGGGGTGCGACGGGTGCAGTTGCACCCGTCGCGATTTTCACTGTCTGCTAAGCAGACAGTGAAAATCTTTATGGGGCCCTGTTAGGGGGCCCCTGCACTGCCCATGCCAGTGGCATGGGCAGTGCAGGGGCCCCCAGGGGCCCCATGACACCCGTTCCCGCCATCCTGTTCCTGGCGGTAAAAACCGGCAGAAACAGGATGGCGGGAAGGGGGTCTGAATCTCAGCGCCGCCATGGAGATTCAGCCCATGGAGGGGAAATCCGGCGGGAAACCGCCGGATCCCCTTTTCTGACCGCGGCTTTACCGCCGCGGTCAGAATGGGCTGGGAAGCACCGCCAGCCTGTTGGCGGTGCTTCCGTGGTCCCCGGCCCTGGCGGGGTCGGAATGACCCCCTCTATCTGCTACAGAATGCTTCAACCCATCTCCTTTTTAAATCTCCAGAAAAACAATCATATTTTTCTGCACTTTGAGGAACTGCAGTGGTTGCCAAACCATGAGAATGTTCACTTCAAAGGTCTCATGGAGGCTCACTAAGGCTTCTATAAGTGAGGTCCTTGTTACCTGGCTAATAGACTCACACACTACCATCCAGCAAGAACTTCCCTTTCCTTAGATGCTCTGTTGGCTGTTGTGCCAAAAACCAAAAGGAAGAAATGGGACTACACCTCTTTTTCGGCCCTTGTCTCCTCCGGTTGGAATGCTGTTCCCTTCTATCCGCGGGCATCCAAAGATGAAGTTGCCTTCAAAAGTAGCCTTAAAACTTGGTTGTTCAATGTGGCTTTTTAATAATTTCTCCTGAGTAGTTGTTAATGAACCTTAGCTCCAGGTGACTCATCTGAGTAGCTGCTCACTTTACAAAAAACCTGATTGATTGATTGACTCCTATGCTGCTTAGTATTAGAAGACACATGAGGGCAGTGCTGGAATTGGTTGGGATGCTAGAGCCTTATGTTCTCTTGGTTCAGGAAGCACATCATAAATTCTAGGCAGTGCGAGACGGGGGATTTGGTCCCGGGGGCATAACTGCACCTGAACGTCAATGAATGTAAGAATAACAACTTTCAATAAACCTTGGTAGTATACTGCAAAAATTCATGTTGCAGACATATATTCTTATATATGCTTATAGGTATGTAAGTATGTAACTTTCCACCCCCGCCCATTTTAAAAGTTATCAGTCACCACTGGTGACCTGCTCAGCTACAGGAACAATGTATGCTGACGAAATATTAGAGTGAAGAAAGTATAGGGCCTTTATAAGAATATTGAGTAGCTTCATAAAACAGATACACATCTCATAGATAAGTACTACCATGTCTCAGTCATAGAACAAAATAGCAGTATAGCAGACAGAACCCAAAAATACATTTTTGGATTTGGCCCTTTCTGCAGGGTCATCCTCAAACTTTTTACCTTCACCATTGTGTTTTCTGAACTCGTTTTGTTCGCTTTTAGGACTCTGCAGACATTACCCCACTAAAGACTACTAAAGTGCATGTCATCTCTCCTTTAAACATGGTGAAATTGACTTACATCCAATTGACATACTTAATTTCCTTCTTTGTCCCTAGACAAGAGGTACTGCATGTGCACAGGGCCTGTAATTTAAATGCTATTAGTACGTCAGCAGAACTTATTGTGCAACCCACTTAAGTAGCCCTTTAAACATATATCCGGCCTGCCATTGCAGCCTGTCTGTGTAGTTTAAACTGCCATGTCGATCTGGCAAAATATTCCTTTTGCCAGGCCAATACTTTTCTTTTTAATACACATTAGTCACCTCTAGAGTAGGCCCTGAACAACCCAGAAGGCAGGGTACCATTTATTTAAATAGTTGAAAACATACTTTTTTACATCTCCTGGTAGTAAAAACTCCTAAAATCATTTTTCACTGCTGCAATCCTAGCTCTCCCATAGAATAACTTTGGAGTTAACATATTACATTTAATAAGCCGGAACGTCCAGTTGGGGGCAGGTAGACAGGTCGTGTTTGGTCTCTACAGAATTGTAATTATAACAGTAAAGTTTTATCTTTAATCAAAATTCTGAAAATGCCACTTTCAGAAAGCTGGCAGTTGGTGTCAGTGCGTTGCTCCTACAAAATGAAGCAAGGGAAGATAGGTGCTGGCAGTATGGGCCATTGTGAGATAACGAGGGAGAGGAGCTGTCACCTACCACACATCACACAGGCTCTGGCTGAGCACTCTCACAAAGGGTTTGTTCCTGGTCTTTTGTGACCCAGACAAACTGGGGTCAGAATGAGGAGGAAGGAGATGAGCACAACTCAGGTGGTGGAAGCCTCTAGAAACTCCCTCCACTTCAAAGTGGACACCAGGTATGAATGGTGGACCTCGGCCCCCAACACTTCAGTGCACTTCTGGACTCTACCAGGGAGGAACACTGCAGTGCTGCTGAAAGGACTGAACTTTGCTGAGCTGCTGCTCTAAAGGATTGCTGCCCTGCTGTGCTGACCTGCTGCCCTGCTGTCCTCCTGTCTCTGTGAGAAGGACTGAACCTGCAACCTTAAACCCAGGACTCCAGAGTGACTCCAAGGGCTAGTTAGCTGACCACCTGATCAGAAGCCCCGGGGACATAACAGGCTTCCAACAACTTTGAACCCAGCACCTGAACACTGCCATCTGTGAGTCTTACCCTGCCAAGCAGTGCCACCCCTGTCCTGCATCCTTGGAAGTGGGCCTGAAGGTGCTCTGCCGGCCCATCTTTGGACCCAGTAGAACTGACGCATCTCCTCTGCAGTGCAGAGAAAACCCAAGGAGAGGTGACACATTACCTCTGCTGTGTAGACGTTCCCTGTGCAAAGACTTCTCATCGCCCCTGCAGCCGAATGCCCCATTGGAGCCATTGCTGCTTGAAAGATCCCTGATGCATACTCTCACATCACAAGCCTCTCATTGACTGTGACCTCAAAGATGATGCAGGTCTTCACATCGCGAACACCGCAGCCTCTTTCGAACCAGCCAGTGCACAACGCATCCTTGATGCAAGACTTCACATATTCGTTAAATAGCTCACATTTTTATATATATATATATATATATATATATATATATATATATATATATATATATATATATATATATATATATATAATACTGATGATTGTTTCTTGAATTATATTTTTGCCAAAGGATGTCTTGGTATGTTACATTTCTAGGAAGTGCATACTTAAAAATGGAAGATAGCAGTTTTGTCAGAGAGAAAGTGAGTTTATTTATATTCCTAGATTTGGACTACAAGAATTCCTTTTCTAGACACAGAGGCTGCTAGAGATGTTCTGAATATATATAAATTTATGGAAAAAGATAGGTGATGTATCATAAATGATCATCGGGCGTAGCGTGGCCATTAAGATTCAGGCGTGTGAGCTTCAAATTTCCCAACAATCATGCTAGCATTTAATGTTAAAATACATTATAGGTCAAAGCAGGGAACTGTACAGGGGCTTCGGGGAAGCAGAAAGGGAGAAGAATGAGGAAAGGTGGGGGTACTAAGTGAGAGAAAGCAAATATTTTGTCAAATAGCCAACATTTCTGAAGTCTTTCCAAATAGGGAGAGGTAGAGTGTGCATGTTTTTGTAAAAATGTTGCCTCACTATACCCGACTGAAAGCACCTGTACTCAACTATTTATCACAAAATACATTTATAAGGGGGGATGTAACACCCCAAACACCCCCCATTAAGATTGATGGTCAAACACCCCCATCATGAAGCTTGATGGTTACATGCTAAATTTTCTTGTCTTTAGATAGCGAACACGACCCACAAACACCAGTGTCTCTCGGAGTGACAAGACAAGATGATAAACAATGCCCAGTGTCTTTGTTTTATCTCTTATCTTATCCCCCTTCATGGGTTTATAATAGCTTTCATGTTGCGACTGTGCATGTGGTTGGCTATGGATGCAGTGAAATGCAGAAACATACATCACTCCAGTTGGAGGCAGCCTGAAAAGTCATTGTTTTCTGATGTTAGAAATGGGGTCTCTGGTTGGCAGTCAGTTTGCACTCTGTTCAAGCAGGGGCCCTCACTTTAGTCAGGGCAAAGGAGATATACACTAAGATAACCTCTGCTTACCCACTTGGTAGCTTGGCACAAGTAGTCAGGCTTATCTCAGAAGCAATGTGTAAAGTATTTGTTCCAACAAAGACAGTAATACAGTGAAACACAACAACATGCACACCACCCCAGTTTAGAAAAATAGGTAATACTTATCTAAATCAAACAAGACCAAAACAACAAAAATCCAACATACAGAAGTCAAAATATTAATTTTCAAAAGAATAAGAGCCTTACTCCATAGAAAACAATGGAAACGTGGATTTCAGCTCTTGTTCTGCCAACTTCACCTTTCAAGGGACCAGGGACTGGATAGGGCACCACCTGGCAGGGCAGGAGTCCCAGCAGAGTGTCCAGGTGCTGGCAGAGGAAGTCTTTGATGGCCCAGAGACTTCGAAACAAGAGACAAGCTCAGTTCAAGTCTTTGGAGATTCTTTTAAGCAGGAATGCACAACAAAGTCCAGTCTTTGTCCCCTTTCACAGGCAGAAGCAGCAACTGCAGGATATCCCAACAAAGCACAGTCACAGGCAGCGGCAGCACTTCTCCTCAGTTCTTCAGCTCTTCTCCTTGGCAAAGGTTCCTCTTGGTTCCAGAAGTGATCTAAAATCTGTGGTTTCGGATCCACTATATATACCCCTTTGTGACTTTGAAGAAGGCAAACTTCAAAGGAAAGTCTCTGTTGTTCACAAGATCGTGCCTTGCCTAGACCAGGCCCCAGATATACACCAGGGTTTTGAAGACTGCATTGTGTGAGGGCAGGCACAGCCCATTCAAATGTAAGTGACCACTCCTCCCTCCATTCCAGCTCAGATGGCTCATCAGGATATGCAGGCTACACCCCAGCTCCCTTTGTGTAACTGTCTAGAGGAGATTCACAAACAGCCCAACTGTCAGTCTGACCCAGACAGGAAATCCACAAACAGGCAGAGTCACAGAATGGTTAAAGCAAGAAAATGTCTACTTTGTAAAAGTGGCAATTTCAAACTAACAATCTAAAAAAAAACTTCACTACAAGGTGTATTTTTAATTTGTGAGTGTAGAGACCACACACATCACATTTCAATCTGCTCTCAAAGGGATTCTGCACTTTAAGGATATTTAAAGGCAACCCCCCTGTTAATCTATGAGAGAGATAGGCCTTGCAATTGTGAAAAACAAATTTGGCAGTATTTCACTGATAGGACATGTAAAAAGCATCAGTACATATCCCACCCTTAACATACACTCCACCCTGCCTCTGGGGCTACCTAGGGCCTACCTTAGGGGTACCTTACATGAATAAAAATGGAAGGTTTAGGCCTGGCAAGTGGGTAAACTTGCCAAGTGGAATTGGCAGGTTAAAACTGCACACACAGACACTGCAGTGGCAGGTCTGAGACATGATTACAGGGCTACTTATGTGGGTGGCACAATCAGTGCTGCAGGCCCACTAGTAGCATTTGATTTACAGGTCCAGGGCACCTCTAGTGCACTTTACTAGGGACTTACCAGTAAATCGAATATGCCAATCATGGATAAACCAATGAACAGTACAATTTACACAGAGAGCATATGCACTTTAGCACTGGTTAGCAGTGGTAAAGTGCTCAGAGTTCAAAAGCCAACAAAAACAGGTCAGGAAAAATAGGAAGAAGGAGGCAAAAAGTTTGGGAATGACCCTGCAAAATGGGCCAGGTCCAACATACCCTGAGGAAAAATGATCAGACACTAGCATTGTCGGTTTCCAGATCTAAAAAACATGGGTTTCCGGATATTTGGTATGGACATTTATCAGATAATTGGACAGCGACTGATTTTTCTGTAACTAAACTACTCTGGTTAATTTTCTTTATAGCTATTGATTAAGCATTAACTGAGATTGGAAGGCCCCCTAAAGATCGCCCTGCTTAGCAGACTGATGGAAGATTTGCAGGTCATGGCTTAAACTTGATGGAAGGTAGATGCCTAATTTGTCTGACAGTGTTGTACATAGATCTCATCAAGGCCAGAGAGAATGTTCAGATGCCTCCTAGAGTCAGGTAATAGAAAATATGTTCTATGGTTAGTGTATTTTCTATGTTCCCATCTCAGGAGCACCAAGGGTCCATTCATTTCTTTTTGGTTCTAATGCCAATAACGTTCTCTAAGTGCACTTTGCATACAGTCAGTGTGCATTCTGTTAGACCTTTGATATGACAATGGAAAGCTGCCTTTAATAAAGTTGAGTTGATTCATAGACTGTAGGGTCAATGGAGGCACTGAGTATGGATCATTCATGTGCCATGTAAGTACTCTTTAGGATTCATCAATACAGCAAGTGTACAATCTTTGGATGTCATGACTTTATATTACATATGCACTATGTACCCTCTATAGATTCATGGATGAAACATGCAGTGTGTGTACGTTTATACTGACACCCTGACATCCCACTCAGCCTGACCCCTGATATGAATTCCAATTCAGGGTCTAAAATGGCTTTCCATTATTTCAGACAAGCAAAACACTATAACAAGACCATGAAAATGTGTCAAAGTCAAGATTAACAAAAGAGCCAACACACCAAATGCAGCACTCACTCTACTCTCCTTCATTTACCATTCACAGTAAAGGGCCCATTACTGGCAACTCGTATTATGGAACAGACTATGGAGATCCCAGAGAAGAACCCCAAGGGGCTGATAATCCTAGAAGCCACTGGGGACTCCAAGTACAGGATACTTGAGTTGTAAGGCCACAAGTTGGGCCATGAATGCCCATCATATGACAGTGGAGAGAATGTGCCTCTCCCTTGAATTACCCAAGGACTGGCTGTCTGGTTATATTTGATTTTGGCCAAAGCACACAAGAAAATCCTGCTTGTATAGTGAAGAAACACTGTGATACGAACTGTAAGCTAGAGTTGGGCTTGCTGGTCTGGGGATGTTGGGGGGTACATTGTGTGCACCCCTCTTTTACAGAGCGTAACTACAGTCAGCCCATCAGGCTGCAGTGGACTTACAATGATGATAATGACTAAGGGCCTGATTTAAGGTTTGGAGGATGAAATATTCCCTCACAAACAGGATGGATTTCCCATCTGTTGTTTAATATGTGCCATACGATATAACACAGTTGTAATATGGTGGGTGGGATATCCACCAAGTTTGTGATGGAGTATACCAACTGCCAAACTCTAAATCAGGCCCTAAATATTATAGCAAGACAGGCATTTATATCTGTGCCTCTACAGAGAGAATTTCCTACTGGCTTCTCCTATCTACAACAGGGATAGCTCCTTCGCAATGGCGAAGGAGTATCTTCTTCCCTGGCTAAGCTAGAAGCTGAAAAATAAAATGATATTTCTTTATTGTTTTATCTTTCAGCTGCTAGCTCACAGCAGCATATGAAGGAAGGGGTTGGCTTGGGCACGGGAGGTGGGAGGGAGGAGGAGGAGAGAGTGCACCTAAGTGTGCATGTGTGTTTGGCCAGCCGTCTCAGGCCGGCCAAACACACATGCGCACTTAGGTTTCTCGAGTCCGGCTGAGTCGAACAGCCGAGCTGTAAAAACTGCACAGACCCCAAGGTTGTGTCAGAGCAGCAATCCAAGCCACTCAGACCAAACCTGATGCTGCTTTTATGCTAGGTTTAGCATGAAAGCAATGCCAGGATTTCTGGGGATCTTGTGCTGGTGTCCGAGTTAATTCTGGGACACCAGATGAGGATCGAGGTGGTAGGTGGCAATAGCGACGGTGGGAAGAGGTATGTTTTTTTAAATTATTTTATTATTTTTTATCCACCACTGTCCCCATCCCTCCTGTCCGCCAGCCCCCTCCCTTGAAATTTGCAGCAGCCGCCGCTGGCCTACAAATTATCTTCCCATTTCTAGCAATTGTGTCCCTTGCTCCTTCCATTTGTGCATAGAAATTGCATGTTTTCAAGGTACCAGGATGAGCTTGGAGGGCAAGTGCTATGAGCGACTGTTAGCACATCGAGGTCCATTTTAGATCCTCAATGCATGAATGGTGTAAGAGATTGAAAGTGGTGAGAGCCTACCAAACAGCAATATTAAATGCAAGACTCCTGGGATGTACCATGAAGGTCTTTGTAGTGGGACATGCTCTGCAGTGTGAAAGGAAAGGGTACAGAAGCTTCCGATAAGGACTAAGATAAGTATCTGTCTCCTTCCTGCTCATTTGTTTCCTAAAGATGGAACTCTTTACAAGTTAAGAGGTAGGCAGGTGGAAAGGCTCCTCTCTCCTTTGTGCCTTTGTTTTGGGTTTCTCTGATCAGAGACACTCCCCCCCCACACCAAATCCTAATTTCTGTTGACACGAAGAGTTAAAAACTGTAGCTTCAGCAGTAAAGAAGACTTGTCAGGAACCACCTGAAACAAGTGCCAGAGCTATGCATGTGGAATCCATAAACTGTGTCCGAAGTCAGTGACCATGCTTGTCACGGTTGTAGGATATATACTTTTCATTGCTGTAGTGAGTATACTATACATTTCATAGTATGGTGCAATGAGCAGAGTTTGCATTAAATAGGTGAAACTGGATTACATGCTCGCTATGCACCATGTGTGCACTCCACTAGTACACTGATTATGTTTTACATTTAATGAATATAATAAGTGTATTCTGTGTGTTGAAAAGAGTACACACATGTAATAGGGACAGAAAGTGTACTGTATGGACTCCATGCGGTTTTCACACACCCTGTCCAAAATGTAATGTGTGCATTCAGATTTTTCAGTAATTACAATAAACATTTGAAAGGTGTGATGTGTAGGCATTATGAGGGTGCAGTGAGAATGCTCTCCTCCTGATGCAGTAAGTACCGTAAATGTTTCCCATGGGTGCAATGAGTTCAGTATACATTCCTTTAATCAGTGGCTCTGCATACTAGAGGGCAAGTGACTGTTTTATGCATCCATTAGGTGCTAGGCTATACACTGCAAGGGTGCAGTAAGTTAATTATGCACCCCTGGAGTGGTATGGCATCTCTTGGGTTCTGTTGCTTGCCTTTCACCTATGCGGTGAATGCATTATGATTCACCTTGGCTGCCGTGACTTTCCATTACATATGTGTAGTGAGTATATTATGAATCCATTGGGTGTTGTGGCTATACACTGCAAGATTGTAGTAAGTGCAATATGCATCTCTTCAGTGCTGTGGTTATGTATTTCATCCATGCAATGAATACAATATGATTTCCCTTGTCTGCTTTGTCTATGCACTGTATGTGCGTAGTGAGTATATTATGCATCCATGTGGTGCTGTGGCTATGCTCTGCAAGGGTGCAGTAAATGCATAAAGCATTTCTTGAGTGCTGTGGCTATTGAATGCAGAGGTGCTGTGTATGCATAATGCATTATGATTTCTCCTGGCTGCTGTGGCTGCGCTTTCCATGTATGTAGAGAATGTAATATGCATCCTTTGGGTGCTGTGAGTAGAATATACACTGCATAAGTGCAGTGAATACTTCATACATCGTTTGGGTACCATGGCTATGCATTTCTTGAGGGCGGTGAGGTGCTCTCATCATACATTCCATGTGTTCAGTAGCTTTCCCATTCAGTGGGAGGTGCAAGGAAAGATCAATGTACAGCTTGGTGTTGACGTTTTTTCTAAACCTTTTCACAAGTAAATGTTCTGCTTTCTTGAAGACGGATGTTACTTTCTAATAACCTGCTTTGGTTTATTTTGTGCTTTTGTTTTTCTTTGTTCGGTTTTGAAATACACGCAGCCGGGGAAATGAGAGGTGGCAGGTAGTTGCCATCTTTCCGTTTTCTATTGGCATCTGCAGGTAATGGAAAGCTTTCAGTCGTCTGGAGAGGGCAGGAAAGGTTCTATCTTACAATATGTTGTATTTGGTGAATCGACTGAGCTTTTGTGCATGGCGCTGCAGCTTGAATTATTTCTTTGCTGTTCGCTTTCTTTCAAATGAAGAACTCTCTCCCCTTTCTCTAGCAATTCCTCCAAACTCACCTCCACAAATCATTTAGACTCTGTTTTTGCAAATTGTACAAAATAACCTTAATCGCACAAATTTTATTTACAAGCAACAAAATATTTCCCCTTCAGGCCCTAAAGCACTATGGTCCTTGATTCGTGGTGGTCGCAATGTAGTTTGAGCCAGGGCGATTTTGATTATATGTTTTTTGTTTCAACATGTAGTTGCCATATTTTTAAAAATTACACCTACTCAATTTCCACAATTATTTTACTTAAATAAATGTGGAAATAGAGTAGTTGCAATTTAGTTTTTGTACACTGACACTTAGGTGTTATTATGGTTTTAATGTTATAGTAAGTCAGGTAAAGTGTGACTGGAATAATGCAGCAGTGGAGGACCAGAATATGCAGCAGAACTGACTAAATTATTCAGTAACAAAGGGCAAATTGCACTTCAATTATGCACCACGCCTTCCCATTAAAAATCATCTCTCCAGATTAGTGGAGTACATTACATGTTTGTTGTTTAGATGTCTCAATGGGAGGTACTTTAGGATTGAAGACTTAGGACGTTATTTATATTTTGGCAGATGTGGTACACTGTCAAAAAGTGGCGATTTCATGTTCATGTAATACAAGTGCCATAGGATATAATGCATTAGTACTAGGGTGGATGAGACATCCTCCGCGTTTGTGATGGAGTATCCTGCCTGCCAAACTCTAACTAAGACCCTTGAGACCTTAACAAGTAATGCAACATATCTGTAATTTTTCTGAATTTGGAATGTATTGCTAAAAAACGTAGCTTTGAGAACAACATATGTGATTTGAACATGATATTGTGCCAGCAGTGAAATTAGGAAAAAAAGGTACAGATAGAGAATAATTCAATGCAACCTGTTTGACTTACATGTAATTAACACTTTTGATCCCTGCTGCAAACAAAATAAACCCTTGCCCATAAAACGGGGATATTACTCTACAATAAAACAGGGATATTACTCTATCAGGGAAACATTGTCACATCATTAAATGGCTGCTTACAGGAACCAACAGTAAGAAATGGGCAGATAACTGTTGCAGCCTCAGTGTACAATCTGCAGTAGGTAATTGTTAGACTTGTCATCCTTGGCGTGGTCTCCCCTAACTTTTTGCCTCTGCTTCCCAGGTTGTTGATGTGTGCTGGACTCTGTTTTTGCTGTTTTTGGTACTCTGGTGACTTTACCATTGCTAATCAGCGCTAAACTGAAAGTGCTCCTATGTAAAAGGTATGTGTAAATTGGCTTATCCATGATTTGCTTATTTGATTTACTAGTAAGTCCCTAGTAAAGTACACTAGGGGTGTCCAGGGCATGTAAATAAATGCTGCTAGTGGGACTGCAGCACCGGTTGTGCCTCCCACATTAGTAGCCCTGTAAACATGGCTCAGACCTGCCATTGCAGTGTCTGTAGGTGCAGTTTTAAACTGTAAATTCAACTTTGCAAGTGTACTCACTGGCCAGGCCCAAACCTTCCCTTTTCATACCTGTAAGGTAGGCCCTAGGTAGCCCCATGAGCAAGGTGTAGTGTATGTTAAAGGTGGGACATGTACATGTGTGTTACATGTCCTAACAGTGAAATACGGCTAAATTCAGTCTTCACTGTTGCAAGGCCTATCTCTCTCATAGGTGAACACAGGGGCTGCCTTTAAATAACTTTAAGTGCAGAGTCCCTTTGAGAGAAGATTGAAATATGGAGTTTGGGGTCGCTGACCTCACAATTTAAAAATACATCTTTTAGTGAAGTTGGTTTTTAGATTGTTAGTTTAAAAATGCCACTTTTATAAAGTAGGCATTTTCTTGCTTAAACCATTCCGTGAACCTGCCTGTTTGTGGATTGCCTGTCTGGGTCAATTTGACATTTGGGCTGTTTGTGAATCCCCTCTAGTCACTGAGACAAAGGGAGCTGGAGCATAGCCTGCATATCCTGATGAGCCATCTGTGCTAGAGTGGAGAGAGGAGTGGTCTCTTACACCTGAATGGGATGTGTCTGCCCTCTCACAATGCAGTCTTCAACCCCCTGGTGTGTGTCTGCGGCCTGGCCTGGGCAAGGCAGGATCTTGTGAACAACAGAGACTTTCCTTTAAAGTAGGCCTACTTCAAAGGCAGAAAGGGGTAAACGTATTGGACCAAAAACCCCTGAAAATTAGATCATTTCTGGAACCAAGAGGAACCTCTGTAAAAGAGAAGAGCTGAGAAGGAGTTCTGCCCCTGCCTGTGCCTGTGCTTTGCTGGGTTATCCTGCAGTTGCTGCTTCGGCCTGTGAAAGGGGACAAAGACTCAACTTTGTTGTATATTCCTGCTTGTGAAGAATCACCAAGGGCTTGAACTAAGGTTGCCTCCTGTTTTGAAGTCTCAGGGCCATCAAAGTCTTCCTCTGCTAACATCTGGACTCTCTGCTGGGACTCCTGCCCTGCCAAGTGGTGTCCAATCCAGTCCCTTGGGCCTTGAAAGGTGCAGTTTGTAGACAAGAGCTGAAAATCCACGCACAGAATGCCGTGCAGGGAAATTTTTCGATGCAACATCTGCAACACGGCTGATAAAGGGTGCGCCTTCCACTTCGCGGCTGGAATCGATGCTTAACCTGCATCGCGGCTGGGAGATTGACATGTCGCGGCTGGAGAAATGACGCAACACCCACTTGAGGCTGCTGATAACACCGTAAAGCCCGTGTAGCGTGGTTTTCTAATACCGCGTGACAGGATCTTCCATGCATCTTCCCTGCGCGTCAAAGACAACCCAACTTTGTGCAGATCCGAGGTGCCCCGGAAATCGACGCATCACTCTCTTGGGAGGAAGAAAAACAACCCATCGCCGACCTGACAAGAAATGACCACGGCCTCCCTTGCGAGGAAGGAATCGACTGATCACTGACTTTTCCGACACAACCAGGTACTTTGTGCAAAATCGTCATTTCCATTGTTTTCTATGGAGTAACTCTTCTTCTTGTGAAAATTCATATTTTAACTTGTGTATGTTGGATTTTTGTCATTTTGATTTTGTTTGATTTAGAAAAATATTATTTATTCTTCTAAATTGGTGTGGTCTCCATTTTGTAGTGTTTTTACTGTATTACTGTGTGTGTTGGTACAAATACTTTACACATGGCTTCTGAGTTAAGCCTGCCTGCTCATGCCAAGCTACTAAGGGGGTGAGTGGGAGCTAACCAAGTGTGTTTCTCCTTTACCCTGACTAGAGTGAGGGTCCTTGCTTGGACAAGAGGTAACCTGGCTGCCAACCGAAGATCCCATTTCTAACAGTAATGTCTAATGTGAAGAAAACATAATTATCTTTTTCCAGTGAACCCGCACACATCTAATACACCAGCACTCTCATATGAAACATCAGCCTACTCAGACAGATCTATGCGTACAATTACAGGTACCTATGCATCCTTGGAACTCTGCATTCCTTTTTCAACTCCCCGTGCTGTCAATCTGCACAATTATTACTGACAGTATTAATCTACACCAAGTACGGTCACTCAAAAAAGACCAAATTTGCTTCTCTTCCATTTTAAAATTAAATTCAGACGGGGAAGTGCAGTCTATAGTTACCAGTAATTAATTGAAAAAAACAGCCAAAATGGAAAACTCTGAGCCATCTTGTTTCTTGAGGTTGACAAGATCATGCTGTTTTTTTGTCTTTCCTATATATGATGTTTCAAGAGCTAGCTTAGTTGGTTGAGTGGAAAACAGGGGGATTTGTGGAAGCCTTAACCTCTACAGAATCTGTTACCCTTCTATAAAGATGTACAGAAGTAGAAAAAGTTTGAAAACTTGTATCTCAGGTAGGAGTAAACATGAAAATTATCAATCTACAAAACTTATAAATACCATTTAGAATCTGAGCTGTCTTCACCATTCATTCCACATTCCAATTACAGCGTAGTAACTGCTCCATTTCAGCATTAGGAGCCAAATTTTCAAGGCCGTAGCACCTCTAAACACCACACTAGCACAATTTTTAACACTAATGTGGCATTACGGGGGCCATTCTCCTTTGCCATATTTACAAACTGGCGCAAAGTTTGCATTATGACACTTTGCGCCACCTTGCACCTTGTTATGCCTGCGCCAGACATAGGCGGTCATTACAACATTGGCGGTAAATGCCACTTACCGCCGTGCAGAAGACCGCCAACACACTGCCGCGGCCGCAGAAATCCACCACAGCTATTATGACCCATAGCTCGGAATCCGCCAAAATTCAGACACCCACACAAGTCCGCCACACCAAAGGTCAGTGATAAACTGGCAAAAACAAAACCTCCACCGTCACGCCAACAGAAATACGCCCACACTATCACGACACACGAATCCACGCGGCAGTCATTCAACCGCGGTATTCCATTGGCGGTACACACCGCAGCGCTCAAAATACACACATGTTTACAAAACACAGCCACATTGGACAATTCAAAATACACACACCTGATACACATACACACACCGCTCCCACACACCCATTACAATATAAAACACACACCCACATCACCCACAAACCCCTACAACCACAATTACAGAGAGAAGGCCAGAGAGAGACACTACAAAGAACTACCAAGCATCCACAGGCACACAATACCATCACCCACATAACTTCCACGCACCTCACACAACACACCACTAAATACCACCCCACTTATCACTACACACACCACCCCACACATCACCCACACCACCCCATGGCACGGCAAAGACACCCCAGGTTCTCTGAGGAGGAGCTCAGGGTCATGGTGGAGGAAATAGTCCGGGTAGAGCCACAGCTATTCGGATCACAGGTGCAGCACACCTCCATAGCTAGGAAGATGGAGCTATGGCGAAGAATAGTGGACAGGGTGAACACAGTGGAACAGCACCCAAGAAATAGGAACGACATCCTGAAGAGGTGGAATGACCTACGGGGGAAGGTGCGTTCCGTGGTTTCAAGACACCACCTTGCAGTTCAGCGGACTGGCAGCGGACCCCCACTTCCTCCCCCACAACTGACAACATGGGAAGAGCAGGTCTTGGCGATTCTGCATCCTGAGGGCCTCGCAGGAGTAGATGGATGAATGGACTCTGGTAAGTCAAATCTTAACTATTACATTCCCCACCCTACCTGCATGCCATCACATACCCCCACCCTCACCCTCACCCACATCACTCCAACTCCTCACAAATGTCCCAACATCACAAACCACACATCCTAACACCAATCCCTGCATGCATCAACAAAGCATGGACACCCATCACCAAAGCATGGCCACTACACATACCCATACACCCCCCTAAACCACCATCACACAAGGTCCCACACATGAATGCAAGCACTGGGGTACACGGTCACCCACCTATTGCACACCATGGCACACACAGATGCAATAAACATCCTTTTATACCACTGCAGGACCCCTACCCAACGTCACCGGACAGGAGGATCCACACATGTCCACACCACCAACAGAAGAGGCCCACAGTGATGACAGCAGCTCTGTCCAACTGGATCTAGATGACCAGCTCGGCCCATCGGGGACCTCGGGACAGTCGGTTCCCCTGACACAGTCAAAGGCCACTACAGAGCTTCCCCCCTCTGGAAACACCAGCACAGCACCCACCCAGCAGGCCCATACCTCTGTCCCCAGGACACGTCAATCAGCAGTGTGTCCACCACTACAGGGAACCGAGGCTAACCCACTACCCCAACAACAACAGGGACCTGGGGGCAGTGGTAGTGGGCACACGGTCCAGGGGATGGAGGCCCAGGAACACAGGGGAACTGGGAGGGCTGCTGTGCGACAGGGGGAGAACAGGCCAAGGGAACCCACTCTCCATGAGGCCCTCTCCAACAGCATGGGAGCCTACCACCACTCCCAGGAGACGATGGCAATGGTACTAGCCAAGTTTCAGGAGACCCAGCGCCTGCAGGAGGAACAGTATTTGGGCTTCAGGGAGGAACTCAGATCCATCAATTCCACCCTGGGCACCATCATAGGGGTGCTGAAGGAAGTACTCAACACCAGGCGGGACACTGTGGCACAACAAGGGGCCCCTGACACTAGCCTGGACGATGAACTGCCCACCACCTCCGCCGACGCTAGTGGACAGGAGGCACCACCAGAGGGACCACCACACCAGCACCCCACCCCCTGCAGAGGGAGAACCACCGCGCAAACGGTCCCTGAGATCCAGGACAAAGACAGAGAACAATGCCAAGACCCCCGCCTAGAAATGAGACCACCCTGAATGTCATCCTTCTGTTCCACTTTGTCACCCTGTCCATCTTCAAACTGCCCCAGCTCCACTTCCTATGCCCATTTGGGCAATGCACCTGTGAGACTAATAGACTGGACTCTGCCATGGACATTCCTCCACCATCACCCCTCACAATTTTACAAACCCCTCCAATATTGAGCACTTAAATAAACACCCTTGAAGCACAAAACAATCTGGATTCAGTCTGTGATTTCGAAATAGTGTATTAGCAATTACAGTGACAAAATGCTCTTTCAAATGTAATGTCAACATACCTATGCCACACAGCTCTAGTCCATGAGGAAACAAAGCAGATGTCACACTGTGGGACCCACATCTGTGAAATCGTAAGGGAATGTGACAACTCAGTGACCATACACTGGGTGAAAACGACAGACAGTAGAGAGGTAGTAGTGTTAAAGTACATGTAGTAGGCAGGTTTGTATTCTTACCTGTGTCTCACTGGAAATATTGCAGGATCACCGAGTTCCTGTTGTCGATGTCCTCTTTTTCTGCTTCCTCGTCTTCACTGTCCACAGGCTCCACAGCTGCAACAACACCTCCATCTGGACCATCCTCCTGCAGAAAAGGCACCTGTCGTCGCAAGCTAAGTTGTGAAGCATACAGCAGGCCAAGAGGATCTGGCACACCTTCTTTGGTGAGTAGAATAGGGATACACCTGTCATATGGAGGCACCTGAACCTGGCCTTCAGGAGGCCGAAGGTCCGCTCTATTATCCGCCGAGTTCACCCATGTGCCTCATTGTAGCGTTCCTCTGCCCTTGTCCTGGCATTCCTCACTGGGGTCACTAGCCATGACAGGTTGGGGTAACCAGAGTCACCTGCAAATGGCGAGGGACAACTGTTAGACACACACTAACCTGAAGGGATATCCCCAGACCCAGACAACCATTCCCAATGACTTGCTTCCAGGTGCTCACCTAATAGCTACACACTGTGCCTCTGGAGTTGACCCATCACATAAGGGATGTTGCTATTACGCAGGATGTAAGCATCATGCACTGAGCCAGGGAGTTTGGCATTAACATGGGAGATGTACTGGTCTGCCAAACACACCATCTGCACATTCATGGAATGATAACTCTTCCTGTTTCTGTACACCTTTTCACTCCTGCGGGGGGGGGTACCAAAGCCACATGTGTCCCAACAATGGCACCTATGATGTTGGGGATATGTCCCCGGGCATAGAAGTCACCTTTCACTGTAGGCATATCCTCACCTGAGGGAAAATAATGTAGCTCCGCATGTTTTTCAGCAGGGCAGACAACACTCTGGACAACACGTTGGAAAACATAGGTTGGGACATCCCTGATGCTATGGCCACTGTAGTTTGAAAAGACCCACTTGCTAGGAAATGGAGTACTGACAGCACCTGCACTTGAGGGGGGGATTCCTGTGGTATGGCGGATAGCTGACATCAGGTCTGGCACCAGCTGGGCACACAGTTCCATGATTGTGGCACGATCAAGCATGTAGGTGATGATCACATGTCTTTCCTCCATTGTCAACAGGTCCACCAGCGGTCTGTACACCGGAGGATGCCGCCATCTCCTCACATGTCCCAGCGGATGGTGCCTATGAATGACAATAGCGAGCACAGAGTCAACGTACCCACAGCTTACAAATAACACGAATCATAATCCAAACTTTGGCCTGTATGAGTGTTGAGGCAAGGCCTAGGTATGTGTGATGCAGTTAAAAATTAAGACATGTGGGCCCCTGAAATGGTGGCTGCCTGACCTGTAAAGTGGGACAATGGTATGGGAGGTAACTGCGCTGGCGTTGTACACCGTCGCGGTAGTCGGTCAAAGACCGTGGCGCAATTCTGCATTGGTTAACATCGGACCCTATGGGTCCCAGGAGCCAATGATGATGTACGTCGGCGGTGACGGTACTCACTGCCGCGGACGTGACCGCCATTTTCTATCTGTGAAATCACTCGATACCTGATCTTCGACAGGAGAGGACCTACACTGCAAGTGCTGCTGTGACCTCGGTGTGGAAGAGACAATGGCTTGTGCGTCTGGGGAAAGGGCCCCTGCCTTCACATCGGAGGAGTTGGAGAAACTCGTGGATGGGGTCCTCCCCCAGTACACGCTACTCTACGGTCCTCCAGACAAACAGGTAAGTACACTGGGAGCATGCTGTATGGGCTGTGCCTGTGTGGAGTGGGGTGGATGAAAGATGGGGGGGAGATTGAGGCGTGCATGAAACGACGGTGAGTGCATGTGCATCATGGCAAGGGTAGGGAGGGGGGCCAATTACTGTGACGGTCCATTTGGTAGTAACTTTTCTTTTCCCCCTATACAATTCATGTAGGTCAGCGCCCACCAGAAAAAAGATATTTGGCGTGCCATCGCCAAGGACGTCTGGACCCTGGAGGTCTATCACAGATGGAGCACCCACTGCCAGAAGAGATGGGAGGACATTCGCCGCTGGAGCAAGAAGACAGTGGAGGCCCAGCTGGGGATGGCCTCCCAACGTGGGAGAGGTGCCCGTCGCACCATGACCCCCCTGATGTTCAGGATCCTGGCGGTGGCGTACCCAGAGTGGGATGGGTGCTAGAGGGCATCATGCAAGCCACAAGGTGTGAGTACACTCTCATGCAGCTGAATTTGCACGCAGTGGAGGTTTCTGGGTGGGGGAGGTGGGCTGTGGGTTTCCCCAGGCCAGGGCGAGTGTGCTAGTTAGATCCCCTTGTTCTGGCAGACCCTGTGGCACCCCACCCCACCTGTGCACAGTGCCAAGTACGCATAGTCAGGCTCCTGTGTAATCCAGGTGTGCAGATGTTGGCCATAGCCTTGTAGGCCATGTCCCAGGGATTGAACAGTGGAGCCCAAGTGTGCGGCGTAGTGCAGGGGGTTTCTGTGTCTGTCGTGTCCGCCAACGGTAGCGGTAATGCATGCACTCAACATGTCTTTCTTCTGTCATCCCCCCCCTTTTTATGGTCTCCCTGTTCTTGTGTGCATTAGCATCATCAGGCGGAGGAGCAGTGGCACCGGAGCAGGAGGGAGCTGCATCCCACATGGTCCTGGAGGGCGACACTACGGACTCAGAGTTCACCAGTGGGACGGAGGGCGAGGGGAGCTCCATGGCGGGGACAGGAGCTGACACCAGTGACACGCACTCGTCCTCTGATGGGAGCTCCCTTGTGGTGGTGGCAACATCTGTGCCCCCGCATCTACAGGTACAGCCGCCACCCCCCTACCAGCACCACCCTCCCAGCAGCCCCTCAGCCTTTGCCCCTGCCTGCTCACCTAGGAGGGTGGGCATCACCTTCGCCCCAGGCACCTCAGGCCCTGCCCCAGTCAGCCCTGCTGCCCTCAGTGAGGAGGCCATTGACCTCCTCAGGTCCCTCACTGTTGGGCAGTCTACCATTTTGAATGCCATCCAGGGTGTAGAAAGACAGTTGCAACAAACAAATGCATTCCTGGAGGGCATTCATTCTTGTCAGGCGGCCCTTCAGCGAGCTTTTCAGACTCTGGCCTCAGCACTGATGGCAGCCATTGTCCCTGTCTCTAGCCTCCCCCCTCCAACTTCCTCCACCCAGAGCCAATCCCCTGTACCTCAGCCTATCCCAAGCACACCTTCAGACCAGCATGTACATACGTCAACACACAAGGGAAGCTCTGGCAAACATAAGCACCACACATCCCACAGGCACTCACGCAAGCATCACACACATGCAGACACACCAACATTCACTGCCTCCACTGTGTCCCCCTTCTCCTTGTCTCCCTCCTCCCTCCCAGTCTCGTCTAAACTCACACCTGCATGCACTACATCTACAGCCACTACCTCCTTCACCAGCACACCTACCACCACACCCCGCTCACTTGCACTCACCACCCCCACTACCATTCACACATCCCCTGTGTCCTCTCCCAGTGTGTCTGTGAGCCCACCTCCCAAGGTACACAAACGCAGGCACACACCCACCCAACAGCCATCCACCTCACGACAGCCTCCAGCGCATGCACCTTCACCCAAAGTCACCAAACGTACACCTCCTACAACCACAACCTCTTCCTCCACTCCCAAACCCCCTCCAGCTACCCGTCCCAGTGTTCCCAATAAACTTTTCCTGTCCAACCTTGACCTCTTTCCCTCACCTCCCCCACCCCTTCAGTCTCCTAGGGCCTGCCTCTCCAGGTCCCAACCCAGCGCCTCAGCCACAACATCTGCGGGAACAGTGGTGCCAGTAGTAACCGGCTTCTGGAGTGCGCCAGGCAGCAGGGCAGCCAGTGTGGCAAGGAGCTAGAGCACGGACAGTCCCCCACCTCAAAAGCATAAAAAGATGGCCAGTGCCCGGCAGGAGAGAGGAAAAAAATCTGCCACCAAAGCCGCTCCCAGGGGTACAGTTGGTAGTGTGGAGACAGCTGCGTCATCATCCAAGGTGGAAAAGGGGCTCAGTAAAACCGGCAAGTCTGGGAAAACCTGCACGCCGGACAAGACCGCAACAAGCACCGCTGCCAAGGACACCGCCGCCACCAGCACCGCTGAACAGGACACCGCCGCCACCAGCACTCCTGAACAGGACACCGCCGCCACCAGCACCGCTGCCAAGGACACTGCCGCCACCAGCACCGCTGAACAGGACACAGCTGCCACCAGCACTGCTGCCAAGGACACTGCCGCCACCAGCACCGCTGAACAGGACACCGCTGCCACCAGCACCGCTGAACAGGACACCGCCGCAACAAGCACCGCAGGCCAGTGAGCGCCAAAGATTCCGATGCTACTGAGGCCGCCACAAGCAGGATGAAGCACTCTGGGTACAAAGCCCCCTCCAGAACCAGTGGAGAAAGGCATCCACTACCTCAGTCCTTGGCAGGATGAAGCTCTCAGGGCACAAAGCTCCCTCCAGAGCCAGTGGAGACTGTTGTCCACTTGAGAGACTGCGGCTGTGCACTCCCCAGGATACAGCAGTGGGCAAACCACTCACTGTAGAGACTTGAAAGACTGTGGCTTTGCAGTCCTCAGGATGAAGCAGTGGCCAAACCACCCACTGTAGAGACTTGAGAGACTTTGGCTTTGCACTCCCCAGGATAAAGCAGTAGGCAAACCACCCACTGTAGAGACTTGAGAGACTGTGGCTTTGCACTCCCCAGGATGCAGCAGTGGGCAACCCACCCACTGGAGAGACTTGAGAGACTGTGGCTTTGCACTCCCCAGGATAAAGCAGTGGGCAACCCACCCACTGGAGAGACTTGAGAGACTGTGGCTTTGCACTCCCCAGGATTCATCAATGGGCATGGAGCCCCCTTGTGGATCTGGCATTGTGCACTCATCCGGCTGAGGAGCCCCCCCTTCCCTTCCCCCTGAGGTACCTGTTTTATTTCTATCTGATGCCCCAGCAGTGTTCTCTCTGTCTTGTTCGGGTATTGAGTGTAGGCCTCGCCCATGCATTTTGGGCCCAGTGGTCCACGGACTATGATGGTGGAATCCCTTGGACTTGTATTCTTGGTGTATATATTTTTGATTCATGTATTTGAATATATTACAATCATTCAACTTATTTCCTTTTGTCCTTGCATTCTTCCTTGGGTGTTTGGGGGGTGTAACTGTAATGTATCATGATGTATTTGTGTGTGTTGTCGTGGGAGAGGGTGGGGGTGGTGCGTGTGTGTGTCACTGTCTTTTCCCTCCGCTGTGTCGTAGGTGCAGTACTCACCGTGGTCTCCGCCACCGTCTTTGTTGTTCCTGGTAGACAAGCAGGAAGATAAAGGCTGGCAGTATCTGAAGCTCGGGTTCCATGGCGTCCTGATTCCTCGTGGGGTGTGTAGAGGTGAGCGTTTTCCCTTCCAAGTCCTGTTTCTGCCGTGTTTTTGTTCATGGTGAATCGGCCCCGGAAAAGGTGGCGGTTTGGACTGTTGTAATTCTGTGGGCGGTACATTGTCCTCCGCTTGTCTGTCGGCGGTTACCGCCGTGGTATTTGTTTGTACCGCCTTGGCGGTCGAAGTGTTAAAGTAGCTGTCTATGTTGGCGGTTTCCGCCATAGTCGTGATTCCAATTTGTTTTCCGCTGGCCTGTTGGCGGTTTTACCGCCGCTTTAACACCGACCGCCAGGGTTTTAATGACCACCAAATTCTCTTCGTCTCTGGCTGGGAGGAGGATTGGGTCGAAGACTGTGCCTTTGCTGCTGAGAGTGGCACCCAGCCGGGTGAGCAGCAGGGCTAGGAGTCACTGTAGACAGGGAAGATGACGACCACTTACCAACTGCAGGACACCTGTGATCCCAGACCCCTCTTCATCGCCAACCGGCCACTCCAGGGAGTAGTCATCAACCGCTCGTCCATCAGCAGGTTCCTCACATGTGACCTTGGAAAAACATGACACGTTTCTCATCATCTTCTTATCTCCCTTTTCCACAGTCACCATCGTACCAGACACCTTGGTGACAGTCCAGACACCTGGTGCAGAATTTCCACCCAGGGCACCTGTCTCTGATGATCACTCGATCGCCACTCTTGACATCCCGCCAGGCAGCACGCCTCATGCAGCTGGCACGATCATTCACCACCCTCCGTTTGGCCTGAGCCCTCTCCAGGTGGTAGGGTGCCGGCTGCCATTCAGGCGGAGTGGGAATTGAGTCTCACTGTGTGCCAGCCAACATCAGGGGGGTTGGCTCGTGGTGCAGTGAGGGGTCCCCCTATACTCTCTCAGGAACCAATGAAGGCTGATCTACTGGTCTGTGGCTCCCAACGTAGCAATGCGAAACAGCTTGTTGAGTGTGCGCATAAAGCGCTCAACCTACCCATTAGCCTGAAGCCATTGTGGGGTAATCTTTCTGTGCCAGACACCCAGGCCTTTCAGTAGCTCCTGAAACTCACTGCCCTGGATCAGGTGTCCATTGTCAGTTCTCACTTCTTCCGGAAGACCAAACATGGCAAAGATTTTCTCCAGGGCGGGTCCCACTTTGGCGAAGGATGTTGAGTCAATTACTTCCACCACAGAATACTTTCAGTAGCTGTCCACGATGACCAAGGTGGACCTTCCGTTGAGGAAACTCCCAAAGTCAAGTCTGATCTTGGATCAAGGGGTGAGGCATGGCTCTACGGTGATGACCGGCGCCGGAATTTCAGAAGGGGCATTCAGCTGACAAGCAGAGCACTGTCTCACGCATTCATCCACCCCAGCCTTGAGGCCAGGGAACCATACCTTCCCCCCTCATCTTTGCCTTCATCTTTGCGGTTCCTTGATGCCCTCCATGGACCAACAGGATCACTCGCTGTTGCAACGGAGGAGGGATTACCAGCTGATGTCCTCGCAGAATGTGCCCCTCAGTGGTAAGACTGAGTTTGTGCAGTACCCTCCCCAGCTTTACCATCCTCTCATGTACCTCCTCAGTCCACTGATGGTTAATTTTGAGAAACTGATGCCATGATCTATTCTCAAGGGCTTACTTTACTCTCAGCAGAACGCCATCTTCACTCGTGGCCTCTGCAATCTCTTCCAAACTCATCATCTTAGGTCAGCCATTGTGAACCTGCACTTCTGTCGCTTATTCATCTTCATAATGGTTGGGGTCAGCCTCCCAGGGTGTCGTGATAGAAAATCAGCGGGTTTCTGGCACCTGGCCAAAAGACTATTTCCAGGCAATATTGCTAGAGTTATATGGCCTACCGTTCAATCCGTGTATGGGTGTGTGGTGCCGTCACCTTAAACAAAGGTACTAGAGGCTGGTGATCGGTGACAACCCTAAACTGCCTGCCTGGTAGATACAAATAAAAATGGCCGCACGCCTACTTGATGGCCAAAGCTTCCCATTCGATTTGAGAGTAGCATTGTTCCATCGGGGCTAAAGCCTTACTGGCGTAGGAAACGGGGGCCCACTTAGTCGGCTCGGTTTCTTAGTCAACACAGCACCAAGACTCACTGGGCTGGCGTCCACTACCGATTCCGTCTTCTTGGTGGGGTCGAAGTATGCCATGATGGTCTTGCACAGAAGTGCCTTTCGACTCCCCCATACCCAGGGTGCATCTGCTTTCGTGAGGGCTCGCACGGCTCGGATATGGTGGCGAGCTGTGGAATGTAACGCCCACAATATGTTGCCATTCCCAGGAAGTTTCTCATGGCTGTCACCGTCTGTGGGGCAGGTGCCTGCTTGACCGCGAGGGACTTCCTCGGGTCAACCTGAATGCCATCCTGGTTGAACACATACCTGATGAAATCAATGGAGTTCTGGAAGAAAGAACATTCTGCTGGTGAAGAGTGAGCCCATGTTCAGATAGCTGCTTGAGGGTGGCTTGCAGATGACAGTGATGCTCTTCTGCCGTGGTGGAGTAAATCAGGATGTCGTCGCTTACATTCATAACACCCGGCAGGCCTGAAAGAGTTTGGCAGATTGCATCCTGGAACACCTCAGCTGCCGAGGAAATGCCAAAGCTCAGTCTTTTGTCACCTCGCAGTCCCAGATGTGTGGAGAATGTTGTGATATACCTGCTCTCTTCCGCCAGGCTTAGCTAGTGATATCCCGTTCAAGTCAAGTTTCGAGAACCACCTGGAGCCATTAAGGTCTGCAATTATATCATCTATAGTGTGAGTGATGTGCCTCTCCCTTCAGATGGCCATGTTAGGGATCCGCATATCTATGCACAGTTGAATCTTGCCCAGCTGTTTTGGCTTCTCGGCTATTACCACTGCCAAGGGGTTGCCCGACACCTTTTCAATGACCCCCTTGTTTTTCTAGTTTGAACAGCTCCTACTCCACCAGCGGCCGGAGATGAAACCGGACTCGCCTATGCCTTAGAGTAATCGGCTTTACTGTCTTGTCCATATGAAGGTGAATTGGGGTGCCTTTAGATAACCTAGGCCCATGAAGAGCTCTGGAAACTGCTTTAGCACTCATCTACCTGGCATGTTCGTATGCTTCTTGCAAATGATAAGAGTCCCAACTCCTCCATCGACTGGCTGCCTAGGATTGTGTCTGCCTCTCTGTTTACAACATGGAACGTGGTGTGTATTGTCCTGTCTTCCGCCTGGACTGTAACAGCTATGCGCCCTTTCAGGTGTAGGCGTCTGTGGCTCCCGTACATAAAGATCTTGGTTCTCTAGGGTGTCGGAGGCACTGATACTGTTGAATACCCATCACATTAACTGATGCACCCTTGTCTATCAAGACATTAACTCTTGACCCCTCGACCTGCACTAGACATGTTGGCTGTGGCCGCCTGCGCCTCTTCAGATCACTTGTGAATGAGATGAAAAAAGCTTCCTCTTCATCCTCTTACATCGAGGGGTCTTCCAGTGTTTTTTGGGGTGGTGGATAGTGAGTGCAGCTTGATGACATATCGTCCAGGGATAACTGTTTTATTACTCTGGTGGGTGCCCTTCATCCTCTCATTCCCCACCCTCTTATGCTTCCTTGGAAGACGGCAGCAAAATGGTTCATCTTTCCACAGTTCGAGCAAGTCCTTCCTTTGCTGGGCAGTCCTTGGCATTGTGCTCTCCCCCTCCATAGTGGTTGCAGCGCTGTCCTTGTCTGACCTGGGTGTGCGGTGGCATCCTCTTCTTTGTTCGCTGCAACTGTATTGCATCCACCCGTTCTGTCTTCAGAGTGGGTGCCTTTATCGGTGTCTGTGCCATTGCCACATCCTTTTCAGCTACCCTGGCTGTCAATAAGTCACGAGATTGCACCATGATGAGTATCTCATCAAGGCTGATGATCGGTTGTCTCAGTATCAAGCCCCTGAGTGTGTTGTTCCTACACCCTTGTATGTCCTGTGCTTTCCAACTCCCACAACCTGGCGTAGAACTGGTCAATCTACTCCCCTTCTCTTTGACAGGACTGGCGAAGTTTTAACCTTTCGAAATCTGGGCTTAGTTGTGGATCGAAGTGTGCGTTCAGGACCCTCACTGCTGCATCATAGTCATCGAAGTTGCTGGTGTTTGGGAGGTGTTGAAACAGTTTGTAGATTTCGTCCCCTGAGAAGTGAAGCAGCAGGGACCTCTTGACAGCACCGTCCCTCTATCAGGTAGTCACAAAATAGTTTCCTAGCCGACCAACCCATATCTTCCACCTGGGTGATGTTGTGGCTGGGTCTGCTAGCTCGCTGAATGACGGGAGTTCCCCCACCATGGAATGCTGTGGTGGCGGATGGACGGCTGACGCCAGGTCATCTGCCATGGCACTTTGCACAGCCAATCTGGGATCCCTCTTCTCTGGCTGCCTGAGGTATGACTCTTCATGGTGGTGCACCCCTTGATTCGTGTGTGTAACTGTGCTGGGCTCAGCTGTCTGCACGGATGCTTGTAGTTGGTGCTGTGTCTACTTATTTCTTCTCTATACTTTCATTGTGATATATATATATACATATATATATATATATATATATATATATGTTTAGCGACAGTGTAATACTGGAAATAATAGTCAGGACCCGAAGCGCGTGGCTGGAAAACTGAAGAGTGCCTGCTCTTTCCTCTTTTTATTATATGGCCCCGGCGGACACCGGAAACAACTTCCCCCTTCCGGGTGATCGCCCGAGTGCCATCCCGCAACACTAGTCTGAGCACTTTATTACACTAGGCACCCTAACACTAGGGAAAGGACAGGAATGCTCCATATTGGGATAAATACAGTGCATTGCTTGCTTTCGCTGTGGCGTAGCACAGCAAGGTGACTTGATGCACTGTGCTGTATCACTCAGACTTAAACATGGCCCACAGTTTCTCACCTTGGAGCAAAGAGAATGTCCATTGTTTGGCATAGGATTTGCACTGAATGCATACTTACTCTTCCATTATATATTACTGTGCGTAGACAACCACAGAAGGGAAGGTTGCATTGAATATGTGCCATGCAGCACCCATGAAATGCATTGATTTTGATGTCTTGGGAAAATCGGGGCATTCCCCTTCAATTGTGTATTCTTTCAGAGGGCATTAGCTTTTAACGCAATGAACAATCAGGCTATATTAGTTGAGGCCTTACATCAACGTTGCTTATGGTGATCTGCCCCCTTTAAACAAATAATACCAAAGAGGATAGGATGCTGTGAAAGGGGTCACCTTTCCATTAAAAATCAATTATTCCACTAGGAAGTAAATCACAGCTACTGCTTTGCACTCCTTTGCATAACTTTGCATTGAGAAAGGGCCGACGCAAAGCTTGAGTCCTATATATTTCAAAAAGGCCAGGCAGAGTTTGGTATCTGTCAGTGCTTTGAGAAAAGAAGAAGGAAAGATGCTGGGTAAATGTGTAAATTAGTAGAAAGCCACTCGTCTCTCCAGGTTTTGACTCCAGGCTTATCAGGGGCCTCCTATACCTGTCCTACCATACATGTTCAATATCTTACTCACCTGCTGCTCCTTGGGCAGCCCTACAAATCACAGGTCTACTCTAAGAAGATTAAATTCAACTTTTAGGGCCCTCTGAGCTGATCACAGGGCACTTTCGATACGTACCTTCGTTACCTACCAGCCTGGCCGGACGGCCCAGCCTTGATGAAGTCACCTGTGTGACGAAACACGTGTTGGCTGTATCTCGATGATGGCATTATGATCTATAGCATCTACAAATAAAGACACCATCTACAAACAAGACTTGAGACTTTATTCAACCTCTCACTTCCTCCGACCTACAACGTACCATCAGGGATACTTATCCCTGCCACACTGTTGGACTATACATTCTGTGTGCTGTGGCCATCTTGTCCAATATTTCAAAAAGGCCAGGCAGAGTTTGGTATCTGTCAGTGCTCTGAGAAAAGAAGAAGGAAAGATGCTGGCTAAATGTGTAAATTAGTAGAAAGGATGAGAAACACGCCAAGGGTACATACAGGATGAGAACAGTGTTTATGATGAGGAATGTTGTTTCAGTAGGTGCTTTTCAGAGCAGGTGAGATTTCTCCATAGGATAAATCCCTAGTAGTGAAGCCAGTGAGGCCTGTGCTAAATTATGAGAGAGTTGCATAACACTGTCAGATATTATATACACTTAGAAGTCCTAGGCAAGTCTGAAAATGTATTCAGGCTTTTTTGCAAGTTGCATTTTGCCGCTTTTTAAAGCACAATGGCTAATATATGTAACTTGCAGTGCCTTTTTCTGCAAGTTCAACTTTTGTAACGTAAATTGTTTAAATTTTTTTGTTTTTTAATGCAAATATAGAAAAACGCAAAACCTTTCAACATCATGAAGTTGCAAAGTTTGCAATAGAATTAGAATCTTCACAAAACTGCAGTTAGTTACAAAAAATTAAGGAACACCTAGGGCCAGAATTACAAGAAAGTGGCACATCAGCTGCGTGCGCCACTTTTTTTCACCCCCTAATCACCCCATGTGTGCGCTGTATTTACAATATGGAGCACCATGGCAAACATTAGGACTATAGCATCAGAATTTATCACGCTATTGTTATACTTTGCAGGATTAGCACCAAAAAATGTGGAGCTAATCCTGTAAAGTAAAGCAAGGCCCATTGAAAATAATGGTCACATCATTTTAACGCCTGCTCTGAGCAGGCGTTAAAATCGATGCTGAAAACGGTGCAATGAATTGTTGTAAATTTCACTGCCCCATTTTTACGGGCCTCCCTGTGGGGGGAAAGCCCCCTTGCAAACATTATGGTGGTCATTACAACCCTGGTGGTCGGTGTTAAAGCGGCGGTAAAACCGCAAACAGGCCGGCGGAAATAAAATTGAATCACGACCGTGGCGGAAACCGCCAACAAAGACAGCCACTTTAACACTCCGACCGCCACAGCTGTACAAACAAACAGCTTGGCGGTCACCGCCAACAGACAGGCGGAGGACAATGTACCGCCCACAGTATCACAACCTACCAATCCGCCACCTTTTCCGGGGCGGATTCACTGCGGACAAAAACTCGCCAGAAACAGGACTTCGAAGGGAAATCGCTCACGTCTACACACAAGGAATCCAGATGCCATGGAGCCCGAGCTCCAGATCCTGCCTGCCCTTATCTTCTTGCTCCTATACCAGGTGCACGAACGCCGGCAGCAAGACAACAGTGAGTACTGCACCTACAACACAGGGGAGGGAAAAAACAGGGACACACACACGCAATACGCAACACCCCCACCCCCACCCTCACCCACGACAACACACATACTAATACAGCATGATACATTACAGTTACACCCCGCAACCCCCCCGGAACAATTCAAAGACCAAAGAAAATTAGTGTAACCATTGTAATATATTAAAATCCAGTACGCAAAAATAGATATATACACTATAAACAAAATGTATACCAAGAATAGTAGTCCAGGTAGTGCTCCATTGAAGTCCGTGGAACACTGGGCCCACACGGTATGGGCGAGGCCCACACTCAATCCCCGACCATGACGGAGAGAACACTGCAGGGGCATCAGATAGCAATAAAACAGGCACCTCAGAGGGAAGGGAAAGGGGGGGCACCTCAGCCGGTTGAGTGCACGACACCAAATCCACGAGGGGGCCACATGCCCACTGTTCCATCCTGGGGAGTGCAAAGCCACAGTCTCTCAAGTGGATGCCTTTCTCCACTGGTTCTGGCTGAGGTACAGGGGTTTGGGTCTGGGTGGAGGAAGTTGGAGGGGGAGGCTAGAGGCAGGGTCAATGGCTGCCATCAGTGCTGAGCCCAGAGTCTGAAAAGCTTGCTGTTGGGCTGCCTGACCAGAATGAATGCCCTCCAGGTATGCATTGGTTTGTTGCAACTGCCTCTCTACACCCTGGATGGCATTCAAAATGGTTGACTGCCCAACAGAGAGGGACCTGAGGAGGTCAATGGCCTCCTCCCTGAGGGCAGCAGGGGTGACAAAGGCAGGGGCTGAGATGCCTGGGGCGAAGGAGATGCCCACCCTCCGGGGTGAGTGGCCATGGGGCAAACTCTGAGGGGCTGCTGGGAGGGCGGTACTGGTAGGGGGGGTGGGGGCTGTACCTGTAGATGCGGGGGGCACAGATGGGCCCACCATCGCAAGGGAGCTCCCATCAGTGGAGGAGTCCGTATCGCTGGTCTCAGCTCCTGTCCCGGCCTTGGAGCTCCCCTCGCCCTCCAACCAACTGGTGAATTCAGACTCCATTGTGTCGCCCTCCAGGGCCATGTGGGATGCAGGTCCCTCCTGCTCCGGTGCCACTGCTCCTCCGCCTGATGATGCTAATGCACACAAGAACAGGGAGACCACAAAAAGGGGGGGGGGAGAAGAAAGACATGTTGAGTGCATGCAATACCGCTACCGTTGGCGGACACTACAGACACAGAAGCTCCCTGCACTACACCGTGCACTTGGAGTTCCCTAATCAATCACAGGGACATGGGTTACAAGGCTATGCCCGATTGCTGCACACATGGATGTCACAAGAGCCTGACTAGGTGTAGTTGGCTCTGTAAACAGGTGGGGTGGGGTGCCACAGGGCCTGCCTTCAGTTGGGACCTTGCCTACTAAACTCGCCCTGGCCTAGGGGAACCCACAGCCCATCTCCCCCGCCCAGACACCTACAATGGGTGCTGAATCAGCTGAATGAGAGTGTACTCACCCCCTTGTGGCTGCTGTGATGCCCTCAAGCACCCATCCAACTCTGGGTACGCAACCCCCAGGACCTGGAACATCAGGGGGGTCTTGGTGCGACGGTCACCCCTCCCACGTTAGGAGGCCATCCCCAGCTGGGCCTCCGCCATCTTCTTGCTCCAGCGGCGAATGTCCTCTCATTTTTTACGGCAGTGGGTGCTCCGTCTGTGGTGGACCCCCAGGGTCCGGTCTTCCTTGGCGATGGCACGCCAAATATCCTTCTTCTGGTGGGCGCTGACCTACAGGAATAGTACAGGGGAAAAGGATAAGATATAACCGACCGCACCGTCACAGTCATTGGCCCGCATCCATACCCTTGCCATGACGCACATCTACTTACGGTTGCTTCATGCATGCCTCAATCTCCCCCCTATCTTTCATCCACACCACTCCAAACAGCCATTGCCCATACAGCATGCTCACAGTGTACTCACCTGTTTGTCTGGAGGACCGTAGAGTAGCGTGTACTGGGGGAGGACCCCATCCACTAGTTTCTTCAACTCCTCTGTGCTGAAGGCAGGGGCCCTTTCCCCAGACACACGAGCCATTGTCTCTTCCAGACTGAGGTCACAGCAGCACTTGCACTGTAGGTCCTCTCCTGTCAAAGATCAGGTATCAAGTGATTGAACAGAGAGAAAATGGCGGTCACGTCCGCGGCGGTGCGTACCGTCACCGCCGGCGTACATCGTCATTGGATCCTGGGACCCATAGGGTCCAATGTTAACAAATGCAGGATTGTGCCCCGGTCTTCGACCGCCTACTGCGACGGTGTACAACGCCAGCGCAGTTACCTCATATCCCCTTGTCCCACTTTACAGGTCAGGCAGCAGCCATTTCAGGGGCCCACATGGCATTATTTTGGACTGTGTCATACATATCTACGCCTTGCTTAAACACTAATACAGCCATATGTCGATTTGCAAACATTTTCCGATTAAGTTGTGTTTACGTACCTCAGAGTTGGTTGACTCTCTGCCCGTTGTTTTCCTCCATAGGCAATGTCCGCTGGGGCAGGTGAGGAGATGGTGGCATCCTCCGGTATACAGACCGCTGGTGGACCTGTCGACAATGGAGGAGCGACATGTGATCATCACCTACAGACTTGATCGTACTACAATCATGGAACTGTGTGCCCAGTTGGTGCCGGACCTGATGTCAGCTATCCACCATCCCACAGGAATCCCCCTCAAGTGCAGGTGCTGTCAGTACTCCATTTCCTAGCAAGTGGGTCTTTTCAAACAACAGTGGCCATAGCATCAGGGATGTCCCAGCCTATGTTTTCCAACGTGTTGTCCAGAGTGTTGTCTGCCCTGCTGAAACATAAGCGGAGCTACATCGTTTTCCCTCAGGTGGAGGATTTGTATACAGTGAAAGGTGACTTCTATGCCCTGGGACATATCCCCAACATCATAGGTGCCATTGATGGGACTCATGTGGCCTTGGTCCCCCCATGCAGAAGTGAACAGGTGTACAGAAACCGGAAGAGTTACCATTCGATGAATGTGGAGATGGTGTGTTTGGCCGACCAGTACATTTCCCATGTGAATGCCAAATTTCCTGGCGCAGTGCATGACGCTTACATTCTGAGGAATAGCAGCATCCCTTATGTGATGGGGCAACTCCAGAGGCACCGTGTGTGGCTATTAGGTGAGGACATGGACCCTAGACAGTGTGCATAGGTGTCTGGGTCTGGGGATGTCCCTATGAGTTAGTGTGTGTCTAACAGTTGTCCCTCGCCATTTGCAGGTGACTCTGGTTACCCCAACCTGTCATGGCTACTGACCCATGTGAGGAATCCCAGGACAAGGGCAGAGGAACGCTACAATGAGGGCCATGGGCAAACTAGGAGGATTATACAGAGGACCTTCGGCCTCCTGAAGGCCAGGTTCAGGTGCCTCCATATGACAGGTGGATCCCTATTCTACTCACCAAAGACGGTGTGCCAGATCATCGTGGCCTGCTGTATGCTTCACAACTTGGCTTTGAGACAACAGGTGCCTTTTCTGCAGGAGGATGGTCCAGATGGAGGTGTTGTGGCAGCTGTGGAGCCTGTGGACAGTGGGTGGGTGCTGTGCTGGTGTTTCCAGAGGGGGTAGCTCTGTAGTGGCCTGTGCCAGTGTGAGGGGAACCGACTGTCCCGAGGTCCCAGATGGGCCGGGCTGGTCATCTTGATCCAGTTGGACAGAGCTGCTGTCATCACTGTGGGCCTATTCTGTGGGTGGAGTGGACATGTCTGGACCCTCCTGTCGGGTGATGTTGGGTAGGGGTCCTGCAGGGGTGTAAAGGCATGATTATTGCATCTGTGTGTGCCATGGTGTGAAATGGGTGGGTGACCCTGTACGCCAGTGCTTGCATTCCTGTGTAGGACCTTATGTGATAATGGTTTAGGGGGGTGTATGGGTATGTGCAGTGGACATGGTTTGGTGATGGGTGTCCATGCTTTGGTGTTACATGCAGGGCTTGGGTTTGGGATGTGTGGTTTGTGATATTGGGACATACGTGAGGAGTTGGAGTGATGGGTGTGAGGGCGAGGGTGGGGGTATGTGATAGCATGCAGGTGGGTGGGGTATGAAGGAGTGAAAGATTTGGCTTCCTCCAGCTTCTCCTGCGAGGCCCTCAGGATGCAGTATAGCCAAGACCTGCTCCCATGTAGTGAGTTCTGGGGGAGGAGATGGGGGTCTGCCGCCAGTCCTCTGAACCGCAAGGTGGTGTCTTGAGACCACAGAACGCACCTTTCCCTGTAGGTCATTCCACCTCTTCCTGATGTCATCCCATGTTCTTGGGTGCTGTCCCACTGCGTTGACCCTGTCCACGATTCTTCGCCATAGCTCCATCTTCCTAGCTATGGTGGTGCGCTGCACCTGTGATCCGAATAGCTGTGGCTCTACCCGGATGATTTCCTCCACCATGACCCTGAGCTCCTCCTCAGAGAACCTGGGGTGTCTTTGCGGGGCCACAGGGTGGTGTGGGTGATGTGTGGGGTGGTGTGTGTTGTGATGTGTGGGGTGATATTTGGAGGTGTGTTGTGTGAGGTGCTTGGATGTTGTGTGAGTGATGGTGTAGGGTGCCTGTGGATGCTATTGTTCTTTCTGGTGGTGTCTCTCTCTGGCCTTCTGTCGCAATTGTTGATGTAAGGGTTTGTGGGTGATGTGGGTGTGTGTTTTATATTGTATTGGATGTGTGGGAGTGGTGTGTGTATGTGTATCAGGTGTGTGTATTTCAAATTGTCCAATGTGGATGTGTTTTGTAAATGTGTGTGTATTTTGAGAGCAGCGGTGTGTACCGCCAATGGAATACCGCGGTTGAAAGACCACCGCATGGATTCGTGGGTCGTGATAGTGTGGGTGTATTCCTGTTGGCATGACGGTGGAGGTTTTGTTATCGCCAGTTTATCACTGACCTTTGATGTGGCGGACTTGTGTGGGTGTCTGGATTTTGGCGGATTCCGAACTGTGGGTCATAATGACCGCGGCGGAATTCCGCGGCCGCGGCGGTGTGTTGGCGGGCTTCTGCATGGCCGTAAGCGGCTTTCACCGCCAATGTTCTAATGACCCCCTTTGTGTGTTTGTTATCAGTTACAAATGTTTAAATCCAGTTGGGGAGGGATGTAATAAAGTGTGCAGACTAGTGTTACGGGAGGGCACTCGGGCAGTCACGCTGAAGGGGGAAAGTGTTTCCGGGGTCTGCCAGGGAGATATAATAAAAGGAGGAAAGAACGGATGCTCTTCAGTTTTCCCGACACGCTTCGAGTCCTGACTGTTATTTCCATTATTACACCTAGTACCAATGCAGACACCCTTGTACTATGGTGCCCGGGCAATACCCATGAAAATGCCTCACTGGCACATAGTAATGCAATCCAGTGATTTGTGCTGCATTGCATTACTCGAAATATATGAAGCCACTCAGGGTCATGCAAGCTAGCCTTGCGTGGCTTCAAAAATCTCATTTTTGAGTTGTGTCACTCTTGCACCACATTGCTTGGTGCAAGAGGGACACAAAGGGACTCATAAATGTGCCCCAGTGGCCGCCCAAAGTAGCCTGTCTCTGAGCCAGAACAGGCGATGACACTCCCTGGAAGCCGGTCTTTCTAGCTATGGAATTGAAATGTGTTTTCTCATTAGCACAAGAAAGTGCAGCTTAACTGGTTGTGTTAAGTGAAATCGTGGCAGTTTTGAGCCATAGAATCTGAAAGATATTTATGATGTAATAATCTTTATTAGATATTATAGATAAACCATAGCCAATGCGAATGTTTCTATTAAGCTCATCAGTGAAGTGTGCAACATTGAAATGTGCAGCCCTCGCTACATATCCAACTATCTAGTTGTTTGCACGCTGAAAGCTAAATTTGGCTTTAAGTCCCTTATTCTTGGCAACCATATTTTTAGTGGGGCTATACTATAATTTGTACCACACTATTGGTTTTACTGACATCTACAAAAGAAAACAAGAACTCATCCCTTTATCCTCTCTAAATATCTCACTTGCTTAAAACAAATGAACAATTCTGCAAAGGATCATTAGAAAACAAGTGCTACACAGTTAGAGAGTTTAACTAGAGGTTGCAAAGGTTAAAATCTGCGTGTAAATTCAGAAACTGCTCTTTTCAATGTTAGGTGAGGTTTTTAGCTTTAGTTGACTACAGCCAAGCAAAGGCTTAGCCCACCTATCCATCTACAGTGACTGACAAATTATTGTCATTGGATGTCCTGCCTTACGGTGGAAAATGGCTTCAGGATGAGTGTGGAAATCACTCAATTAAATGGCAGCTGAGGAAGGGATGCAAACACATTGAGGACAATTCATCGCTGAATAGCCACATTCATAAGGAATCAACATAGAGTTTTTCAAATATTTAGTCAGTACAACAGGGGGCATTGAAGATTTCTTTTTTCCAAAATGTGCAATCATTGATGAGTTACAAGAGACCATTGGAAGGAGCACGATACATTTTGTTGCTTGGTAGAAGTCATGTCAGACTCACTAGACAAACATGTACCTCAACCCTATCCATCGTACAATGTTATCCATCATAAGTGGATCTTGCCTACCTTTGGTTTTATCTCGAATGTACTACCAACTAAACGAGTCCAAACGTGCCAAAAAATGTTTTCATGTAATTTCAAGGCATAGCATGTTCAGCCCTTCATGAGCTGGATTTCTTGAGGCTTTGAATCTGTCCAGTAGTTAGACAAGGGCAGCTTAAACTTTGAATAGAAAATAGAAAGCACATGTGAGAGTGTGAATTTTCTAATATGTTTATTAATGATTCTCATATTCAAAATGTGTAATGAACTAACGTGTAATACGAGTGACTTTTGAAAATGTTCGTTTTTCTGTTCTTGGCTGAGCAAAATAATATTCAGATGCTGTGGTTATTTTCCATGATTCAAAGCTTTCATAAAAGTGTCTTCGAAGTTTGTGTAGTTATGCCCACAGCTACCCCTAGTGGGTTGCAGCGTTAAGTCTTACAAGGTAATGTCTTAACCAAGCATTGCATAAGTTGAAATGTTCTATTGTTTGAGAATGTTACTAATATCTGGTCTTTTCTCGAGGATGGAAATAGATGGAAACTGTAAAAGTTTCTTCCTGAGAACAAGATACTCGAGAGGGCGACGAAACAATGGAGTTACAGACGAGACGGAAGAAGCAACAATACATTGGAGGAAAATGCTATAGTTAGCATAGATTTGTTGTGTTTTAGGTCATCAATTTAGTTGTCGATTGGCTGAAATGAAATCAGGAGCTTATTGGAATTTAGTATAACAACCTGGGTAGAATTCTCTGGAGTTATATTAATATTAACAGATTGATTTTAGCAGATGAGGTTTGAGTCTGATGGTTCGAGACTTATTGGCTGTAGCTGTGGGTAGGCCCAAGTCTTCTGATGACATAACTGATGGTGACCTCATGCTGAAGCAAGCCATTTGCTGTTTCTACTTTTATCTTTGGTAATGTATGCTATGGAAATGTGAATTGTGTCTCTTTTGCCTTTTAGGTACCAGCTGCAACTTATGATTTTATTGCTGCACATCAATTTTTCTACTATTAATTGAGTTAGGAGTTTTTCTAAATTTGTGTTACTAAATTCTTTTCAAATTAAGCCCAACATGTTGATGCTACTCTGTGGGTAGTGAGGGAACTGATCTTGAAATGCTCATGACTTATCTTGAAATCATTTGATGCTGAACTAATGTATACTTTACCATTATTACCAGTTTTTGTATTATTAATAAGTGTGATACTTTTAGAGATAATTTGTTTGAGTGCTTTAATCAAATTGATATATATACAACGCTTCTATCAACCGCTATTGATCTTATATGCTTATCATTTGTGTTTGAGAGTTATTTTCGTGACATTAGCATTGTTAATATAGGAAAATAAATCTATCAATTCATCTTAATAAACTGGTGTAGTTATTGACTGAAGATTTTTAATATTGATTGTTAATGATATTGTTGATCCTCACATCTCCCATTGATGACATCCCCTCAAACCTATGTCACATTGATCCATCGTCCTCTAGCACAGAATCCACTATTCAGTGTTGATAATAGCTAGTATTCCATGGCGCGTTCGCAGTTTTTGGTAGCAGACAACGGTTACTTTATTGTTTTGATGATGTCATAACAGGTCTGTGAGGTTTGGGTGTGTTAAAATTGTTGGTTTGTTCTTTCATTCTTTTCCCTTTTTCAAAATTGTTAAACGGATTTTACATGATGAGTGGTTAGTTGCCTTAAGTGACTTCCCCGGTTCCTGGAGCCCCGCTAGGCAGTGTTTGGTTGTATTTCAATGAGTTGAATGAAGTGTTTTGCGCTTGCACAGCTTTAGCTAATTTCAGATGATCGTGTTGGATATGAGTCTAGAGGAGTAGAGATTCTCAAATTAGATGATTAGATTAGATGGAGTGGGTGTACTCCTATAGGTATGAGAGTAGGGAAGCAGCATTCTTCATTTGAGTGTGGCGCATGATGCAGGAAAATTATCCACGTAGTTGTTGATGACAGACCTAAGGAGAAAGGTCTGCGACTCCGGAGTATACTGACAAGTGTAGAGAGACACTTGATATATGTTGTAATTCGTTCATTTAGTAGACCGATCCGTATTGATTGGTAAGTTGAGTTTGTGAAAAATTGATGTGAATGGAATTATGCTGAAGACCTGGTGAGTACTAAGTACACTAGACAATAATCCAAGGAACAGTGGAGAAGTAAAGTTTGCAGGTCTAAGTTTGCTCACGATTGTGGGAACTGTGAACAAGGAGTAGGCGAAAGCTGAAGGTTTCTTTGGAAGGTTCATAAGCGTTTGTGTTGCCCTACCTGTAGTAAATGAGCGAGTATGTTTTCTTATTTTAAGGTAGCTCGCAAATTAATATTGAGTTGATTTCGACTGTGGATCGTGAAAGATTAGTACAATAGACTTTGTCAGTGTCTCAGTGAAAGGGGGTGAATGTGTGGGTGTGACATAGTGTTGCCGCGCTGGGATTGGTTGATTAGCAAGAAAGAGTCACGCACAGATTCTTCAATCAGTCGGACAATAAAGTGAAACGCGATTAGAATGCGAGGGGGTTGAAGAGAATTGTGGGATCTTAGTCACTGTTCATGATTTGGTTATTCTTTCTTTAACTTTTGTTTACTGCTTGTTGTATTTGCTTTGTTCAATTGAGTTTGAAAATAATTTTTGCTGTGGACACAGGGTTTGAATAAATCCAGTTAGAAATGAAGTTTTTCAAAGCTTCCCGATGTGCGTTGAGGGGTGATGAGTATATTCCGGTACTAGAAGGAGAGATTTGTCCGCCAGAGAATACTCGAGCATATATCGTGTTTGAGGAGAGAGGTGCAGCAGCATGTCTTTGGTTGAAACATTGGGTAAAAATTAAGAAGAAAGAAGGTTGTTTAGCTTTTCCGGAACATGGTACGTTCAATTTGAGACTTCTGGAAAACTTGAGGTCAAAGATGTACAGTCTTAAACCTCCACCGAGGCTAGCGCAGTATGAAGCATTAGCGGTATGGGAGCTGCTAGCAAAACAGCAACAGGCTTTAAAATTTGAAAAGAAAATGAGAAGGGCAGAAAAGACATTGTCTGAAACCATGTGGGATAAGGAAAAGAAAAGGTGGAGAACAGATATGTTACATGACGTTAAATCATTTCCAGCAAGAACAAATGAGGATGAGTCTAAAAGAAAAGATGGAAAGAAAAAGAAGAAGGGTCCATTAGAACAGAACGCAAAAGAGCCGAAATGATTCATGTTTGATGATGATGAAATAGAGGAAGATGAAGCTGTTAACCATGTTGTAGAACCATATCTTCCGCCAGATGTGAGACAGTAGAATAGAAACGGATTAAATGGGAGCGGTATGAGTAATACATTCCTACTGCACCATTAACTTCAGAATCAGTGAGGAGTGTCCTGAGTCATGAGAGAGTTCAGATGCAGAGTAGTTTTAATGACTCATTTAGTAACAGGCAACAGTTCGAAATGAACATTTCTGAGATACAGCCAGAGTTCCAGACAGAGAGAAAAACGGTGAATATCGTACTGTCACAGGGTCGGCAAGGGATGAATATAAGGGAACCTATACATATTAAGATTCCACATATGCAGCGCATGAGTGCAGGACAGACACCGAGAGCTGGAACACCGATGAATCCAGATGTAATTCTTGTACCTATTACAATGGGTCCGGTAACTCCATTATGTTCGAGTGAACAATAGTGGAGAGAATTCATTGATAAATGTGCAGAATAGACAGGGACCAAGTTTAAATGAGACAAATTCTTTGATAGATTTGTCTCCTGTCGAGGCATCGGGAACAATGTCTCCACATCCAAGTAAGAGTTCAGGGCAATGGCGAGGAGCATGTGCAGAAACAAGTGGAGTATCACTGAAAGGTTTGTCTGCACAGGAAATCACAGAATGGTTGGAAGATTTAAACCACCCAAAACAACAGGAGAGAAAGGAAAAAGAGGAAGAAACAATGAACAAAGTGAGATTAAACATGGAAGGGAGCCAACTTTTCGAGGGAAACATGGGGGTGGACAGACTTGCGTCTTACACCGAAGGACAATTGAGATATCTATATTAAGTCATTACAAAGGGAGCAAACAGAGTTTATCAACAGTTACAAAATGTAGCAGATGATTACGACATTGTTTTGACAAAAATGAAAACACTGAAAAGGAGTTATAGATTAAATTTGGTGAAAGAAGATTTTGTACATATGAGATCTGCAGGGATGAGAACACATCTCAAAGAGTGCTTGAGAAACTGCAGGCAGGTTTGGAGGGCATTGGGTCGATGGGAGAGTAAATGGGACAGGAATGGAGAAAGACCAAAGAAAGATAATGGGGCACAGGCAGGAGATGCAGTAAAAAATTTACCAATGAGAGAAATGCCAGGAGGGAATTTTATATATGTACCTTGGAAGAGAAGTGATAATATAAGCTTTACAAATGATTACCCAAGGCTGAGAGAGAAGCCAATTGAGTGGTATCAGCAGACAGATAGGTTTATGAGACTTTCAAAGACTTGAATACACTTTTTGACATTATGGTTCCAGTGTGGGTCAAATGTAAAAGGAGCGTTGATTGGACGACGAGTGAACTGCAGAGAGATGTGAAAACAGGTGCGCCATCTCCTGAAGTAATGAAATATTACTATAAAGTCATTGAGTTTCTGAAAACAAGAATTTTGCCGAAAAGTATTGATTGGAGATAGGACAACGCAGGAAGGGAAGAAGTCATTTCATGCGTACTATGAAAGATTGTTGAAGGTATTCAAACAATTTAGTGGTGCAGAAACTATTGACAAAGAAAACATGAATCATTTGGTGTTCAGATTCGTTGATGTGTTGAAACCAGAAGTGAGTCAAGTGATCAAGAATCATTTGACATGTTGGCAAGCAAAGCTGATTGATGAAGTTTTGCAGTATGCTAAATATTGCAGTGATGAAATTGAGATGAAGCAGAGGAAGCTGAAAGAAAAGGCAATGGTGATGCAGATTAAGGCTGCACAGACAGGATTGCAAGGACATTTTCAACAGTTGCCACAGGGAAATGGTTTGTTTCTGAGTCAAGGTCGTGGTAGAGGTCAAGGTGGAATGGTGCTCCCTTTGGTTAATAGAAATGTAGATTTGAGTTCAGTGGTGATGCAGGAAGAGCAGCAGTGGCAAAAAGTGTTACCTTGTCATATTTGCGGATTGCTGGGACATTGGAAAAGGCAGTGTTCAATGTTGAATCAGGGAGGAATGGTTCAGCAAACACATGGTGTCAATTCATTTCAGGGCATGAGAGGACCTAGAATGGGAGGTCAAAATTGAAATTTTCAGAATAATGTGAATAATATGCAAGGTTTTCAGCCTTTAGAGCCGGTGCAACAAATGCAAAATGTACAACCTCAGGTACAACAGATACAAAAGCAACAAATGCAACAAGTGCAGCCACAGGTGCAGATGGTGCCTGTACAGCAAATGCAAATACCGACACAGGTTCAATTGATACAGAGCCCAGTGGAACAGCAACAGGTTATGCTTTTGCAAGTGGTCATGAATCAGAGTAAAAACAAAAATGCAAAAAGAGTTGAACAATTTCCCTTACAAAGTGAGAGTGAAATAAACACTGAATGGCCGCTGAGTGGTTCAGATGAGGAGGAGTTTATGATGGCTGCATCATTAGACGTGGATCAGAGAGGTCCTTATGTGCAGGGTGAAGTGCATGGTCATGAGGTTAGTTTCTTGGTCGACAAAGGAGCGACACGCTCAACGATAAGGACAGTAGAGGTGCCAGGCATACGGACAGTGCTGATAGAAGGTGTTGCAAATAAACAATTGGTTAATGCCCTTACAAAACCAGTTCTTGTGAAAATTGAAAATGTTAGAGACTATCATAGTTTTGTTGTTTGTGACTCCAGTCCAGTATCACTGTTGGGGAGAGACTTGCTGTGCAAGATAAATTGTTAAATTATGTGTTCAAGGAAGGGAATTACAATGGAGACCATTAGCGGTCATGAAGAAGATTTGTCAGTCCATGAAGGAAAGAGAATGAAAGGTTGTGAACTAGCTTTATTGAATGTGGAGGATGATCAGGCAGTCGACGAAGATGAGACAAACGAAGAGCAAAAGTTTGAAAATCTAATAGGTTTATTTCCAGTGTTTGAAAAAAAAGATTTGCCAAATGATTTGCAGGAAAGGGTTAAACCAAAGGTTTGGGAATTTTTCAGGAAAAGACATTGGTTTGATTAAAGGAGTTGAGGGAGTCAAAGTAGCAGTGAAAGAGAATGTGGTGTTTTCACAAACTGCACAATACCCGATGACAAATTAAATAATAGAAGGGATAAGACCTCTGATACAAACATTTTTGGAGCAAGGAGTTTTAAAAGAAGTGATGAGCAGTCCATCTAATTCACCAATTATGGATTTGAAAAAGCCGAATGGGAAAATACGTTTGGTTCAGGATGTGAAAAAAATAAATGACAATGTGGCAAAATGTTGTCCAGTGGTATCAAATCCAGGAGTGATAATGTTTCATATTCCATGTAATGCAGAATGGTTCACAGTTATTGATTTGTGCCGAGCTTTCTTCTCAGTACCTCTTCATGAGGACAGCAGATATCTCTTTTGTTTCAAGTTCCTGACTAGAGTCTACTGTTGGTGCAGGATTCCTAAGGGGTTTTCAGAGTCACCATTGATTTTCAATCAGATTTTGAAAAAGAACCTGGAGTCATTGGCAATGCCTCATCAGTCGACCTTAGTACAGTGCATTGATAATTTGTTATTAGCCTCAAAAACAAAGGAAGGCTGCAAAGAGGACATGATTGCATGGTTGAACTTCTGGGAGAAAATGTTCATAATGTTTCTCCTGCAGTATTGTCAACAAGAGGTGAAATATTTGGGACATTTGATTGAGAAAGTGTCGAGGAGAATTTCCAGAGAGAGAGTGGCGGCAATAATGAAAATTAAAATGCCAAATTCACAAAAAAAGTTGAGAATGTTTTTGGGAATGGTAGGTTATTTCCGCCAGTGGATCCCGAATTTTTCAGCTGTTTTGAAGCCATTGCAAAGATTGACACATAAGGATGTTTCAGATCCTATAATGATGAATGAGGTGTGCATGAAAGCCTCTACTGAGCTAGCAGAGAGTTTGTGTCAAGCACCAGCTTTAGGTATGCCTGATTACACAAAACCTTTCCTAATGTTTTGTCATGAAAGAGATGGATGTTCTTTGTCTGGGTTGACACAAAAACATGGTGGTGTCAATCGTCCAGTAGCATATTTTTCAGCTACTTTGGATAATGTTGCAGCAGCCTTACCCGGATGCTTGCAAGCAGTTGAAGCAGTGGAGCAGAGTATAACTCAAACTGAAAATATTGTGATGGGTTATCCTCTAACAGTGATGGTACCTCATTCAATAGAAATTCTATTGACCAGGTCAAAGACACAATATTTGACAAATGCAAGACTGACACGATATGAAACAGTTATTCTTGGGGCACCAAATGTGACAATAAAAAGGTGCACGGTGCTTAACCCGGCAACTCTGTAACCAAAGGAGGGAGATGATGTTGAACATGATTGTTTAGAAGTGACAGAACTATGTACCAAACCAAGAGATGACATCAAAGACACTTGTCTGGAAGACAATGATCAAATTCTTTTTGTTGATGGCTCTTGCTTATGAGACAACAGAGGTGCATGAAGAGCAGGGAATGCGGTGTGTAGAGTCACAGGCATACTAGAAGCTTCATGGCTTATGGGAGTGATATCTGCTCAAGTCTCAGAGTTGGTGGCTCTTACTAGAGCATGTCAATTATCAGATCAAATGAAAGTGACAATCTGACCTGATAGCCGATATTGATTGGTATTGTACACGATTTTGGGCAAATTTGGTCACAGAGAGGGTTCCTGGCTTCTTCAGGTTCACCTGTGAGAAATGGGGAAAGAATACATGATTTGTTACAAGCAGTACAGAAACCTGAGAATATTGCTGTGGTCAAATGCAGTTGCACATCAGAGAGGACAAGATCATATAACATTGGGAAATGCCTTTGCAGACCAAGTTGCACAATTTTGTGCTCTAAATGGAATTTCATTCAAAGGAAATTGGGAATTGATGTCTGAAAACAAAGAGATGTATGCAAATTTCACTGTGCAGATAGTGGAGACATTAGACGAGTTGAGAACAGTACAGAACAATGTTCCAGAAGAGGAAATGAGAGATTGGATTAGACATCGATGCATAAAAAGGGCGGATGAGATTTGGGTGACAATAGACGGAAAGGTGGTCTTGCCAAACAGTTTACTGATGCAAATGGCAAGGTACTACCATGGTGAAACACATATTGGAAGAGATGCAATGATCAGAAGTTTTAAACAATTCTGGGACAATCCAAAATTCAGACAAGTGGCAGAGCTGGTGTGCCATAGGTGCATAATATGCCAGAAGATGAATGTCGACAAAGGAACAATTGTCAACATGGGACACATAGGTATGGCAGGAGGTCCATTCAGTAGAATGCAGATGGATTACATTGAGATGCCTGCATGTGCTGGTTTGAAATACGTGCTGGTGATTGTGTGCGTATTCAGTCATTGGATTGAGGCTTACCCAACCAGGAGAAATGACAGTCTGACTGTGGCTAAACTGCTTTTGCGAGAACTAATGTCACATTTTGGTTTCCCGGTCTCAATTGAATCAGATAGGGGTGCACATTTCAATAACGAGTTGATAAAATTGCTTTTTTCGGTATTAAACATCCAGCAGAGATTACATTGCAGCTATCTCCCAGAAGCTTCAGGTCTTGTAGAGCAAATGAATGGAACGCTAAAATCCCGATTGGCCAAAGTGTGTGCATCAACAAATTTAAAATGGCCAGATGCTTTACCTCTAGTACTAATGTCGATGAAAAGTACTCCTGACAAGAAGACTAAGGGGGTCATTCTGACCCTGGCGGTCTACGACCGCCAGGGCCACGAATGACGGAAGCACCGCCAACAGGCTGGCGGTGCTTCCTTGCCCATTCTGACCGCGGCGGTACCGCCAGGAAGAGGCTGGCGGGAACGGGTGTCCTGGGGCCCCTGCACTGCCCATGCCACTGGCATGGGCAGTGCAGGGGCCCCCTAACAGGGCCCCAGCCAGCTTTTCACTGTCTGCCTAGCAGACAGTGAAAAGCGTGACGGGTGCAACTGCACCCGTCGCACGGCCGCAACACCTCCGGCTCCATTCGGAGCCGGCTCCTGTGTTGCAGCCCTCCTTCTCGCTGGGCCGGCGGGCGCTAACATAGTTAGCGCCCGCAGGCCCAGCTGGAAGGTCTGAATGCCGTCAGTGGTCTTTTGACCGCGTAGCGGCCAATTGGTGGTTCCCGCCTGGCGGGCGGCGACCGCCACCCGCCAGAGTAGGAATGAGGGCCTAAGTTGTCTCCGCACAAAATATTGATGGGGAGAGTGATGAGATTGCCAGCAATACCTGCACTTGTGAATATTACAGATGATGTGGTGCTAGATTACTGTAAAAGCCTGGCTGATGTGGTAAGGTCTTTTTCTCATCAGGTGGAAGTTGCAACAGCTCAACAAACACAAGGTCAAGGTCAAATTCTGAGAGCCGGAGACTGGGTGCTTATACGGAAACACCTCTGAAAGTCTTGCCTTGAACCACGGTGGAAGGGACCTTATCAGATCGTTCTTACTACGACAACTGCTTTGAAGTGTGCTGGTTTACCAAATTGGGTGCATATGAGAAAAGTGCATGATCCAACGAAAAGAGAAGAGGAACTGTTGAGATTACCAACAGTTGAGAACACTGAAAACAGAGGAAAAGAAAGTGAGCAAAATGTCGAGAATGACAAAGATGTATCTACTCCTATAACAGATGAAAGAGAGCAGAACAGTGAAGAAGTGGAGCAAGCTGCATAAGGAGTAGAAGAATCAGTCCAAGAAGAAGGAAATCAGACTGATTTTGATCCGAGGAGGGTGTCCTTGAACGAGAGTGAAATACAAGAATAACAGAAGAAAGATCTGCTCAGAGGAGGGTGACCTCAGTAGCAGGTGGTTTGTCAAACCAAACTCAAGAAAAGGCAAACCCCGTTGGGAAAGGAATTGAGAATAGTCCCGCCCAAGTGGATTATACTCTTCCAGAACCACTTGTGGGAACGTCCGAAGAAAAAGGTCCAAAGGCATGTGAAGACTCAATATTGAGAAGACTACTGATAAAAGGAACATTGAAAGGAGACAATTGGCCAGAGAAAATAGCAGAAAGGGAAAAAGTTGATGTAATACCATCAATACCGGAGGAAAAAGAATTGCCTGGAGAAGAACACACCAGTGGAGAAGATAGTGAAAGTGGAAGATGACTAAAAAGAAAAAAAGGGTTGCAAGTAGGAGATATGCTGGACCTGAATGGGCATTTTTAAATACAAGTGACTGGCAAGAAGAATTTTCGAGTTATTGTTTTGACAGAGACTTAAAAAAATTTGACTTTGGAACGTGAAGAGTCGCAAGAAAGAGACTTTGGGTAAAAGGAAATGACAATTCAGATTTGAAACTCATATTGAAGAGACAAATACTGAAAAATTACTGGAGAAGACAAATAGATAACTGGATTAGACGAGCTGCTATACCGAACTTGACAAAAGAACAGTCCAAGAGTGAATGAATTCATATTTTTTTTTAAAAATAAAAAATTAGGAGGGATTTTTGAAGTGTTTTTTTTATTTAGAATTATTTATTTTTTAAATTTTTTTTATAACATAGAAAATGAGTAACTCACGTAACCAAAACTGTAGGATTAGTTGTAAAGTGCTTGGTATTGGTTTAGCGGTAATGAGTGTGTTGATATGTTTATTGTTGTTTGTGGGAGTGTCTGTTTATGAGATCGATGGAGTGAATCAGACTGTGAAAATAGGTTGTCTAGACTTGGCTGATAAGTCACTAACAAAAGATAGATTTAGGGTAGATGTCAAGTACTTACATGAGGAGAAAGAGCTTTCTTCTAATGTTTTCTATTGCTTATTGCATGAGTATTTTGAGGTAATGAATGTGACTGATTGTTATGTATGGAGATTACAGCTTCAGTGGAAGGAGGAACTACGTATCACAGCTTGCCCGTGACATATGCTATAAGCTGCAGTCTTTTGCTAACGCATTTTTATAATCAAGAATATATTCAATAATTGTATTCAAACTATGATATGGTATTGTCTTTTGTACCTGTCACAGCATATTTGAATAAAATAGCCAAAGAAAATAACATAGTGATTATGAGAGACTTCTGTGAGCCTACTTTTACCTTTGGTACAGCCTTTGCTCATCGGAATAACCTAACTTGTTTACTAACACCAGTAGAACATAAGTTTTTAGATAATACAGAAGACAGAAGGAGAGAAATAAAGGCAAAGATGGATAAGGGAATTATAAGTAGAAAGCCTGGAGTAGATTATGCTTATACTGACCTCACTAAACAAGGTAAACTAACAATAGATGCTGAGCATGTAGAAATACTTTGTATACATAGGCCTTGGAGTAAAAATGATAGAGTGTTTGTTGGAAAGAGTGAATGTCGAGGTGTTTATTTTTAAGAGTAAATGGGATTTTATGATGAATGGACAGGATCCTCCAATACCCGGGATTTACTATATTTGCGGAAGAAATGCTTTACCATCTTTTTAGAGGGTGGTATCGGACGTGTTATTTGGGAATAGTCTTTCCAAAAATCTATCAGTTGGAAGACTTGAGTAAGATTCCTGATTCAATTAAATTTCAAACGAGACACAAGCGAGAATCAATTTCTAGCAATGTGGGAGATATATTTGGGGCTATAATTCCTTCATTGGGAGTAGTCCTAAACCCGATTAAGATTCAGAAGTTGTCTACAATAGTAGATAACATGTTGACAAGATATTCTGGAGATAGCATTCTTCTGGCTACAGAATTGGCTGCTAGAAGAGCTATGCCACTTCAGAATAGCCTTGCATTAGACATTCTTTTGGCGAAATTGTAAATTGTTAGGTTCTAATCATTGTTGTTCGTATATCCCTGAAAATTCAGGGAAAGTTAAAGAGTTAATTACTAATGTGACTAATACTAATAGTAAGGATTTGAAAGAACTAACAGAAACTATGATTTGGGAAAAGGCTGGAAAAGGGATTGAAGCTGTGGGAAATTGGTTGAGCAATGTGGGAAGAAATGTTATTTTTACAATAACAAATTGAGTGTCAATAATTGTGTTTTGTTTAATTGGAATTTGGGGAACATATAAAGTGATAAAATGCGTTAAGAGGAGAAAATTGGAGAAGAATAAAATAAGTTTTGAAATACAAATGAATACATTTTACAAAGGGAATAAAAGATTAAAAAGAAATAATTCAAAAATAAATGAGACAAAGGCCCTCATTACAACCCTGGCGGTCGGTGTTAAAGAGGCGGTAATACTGCCAACAGGCCGGTGGGAAACAAAATGGGATTACGACCATGGTGGAAACCACCAATATAGACAGCCACTTTAACACTCCGACCGCCACGCGGTACAGACAAACAGCATGGCGGTCACCGCCAACAGTCAGTTGTCAGACAATGTACTGCTCACACTATTATGATAGGCCAATCCGCCACCTTTTCCGGGGCGGATTCAACGTGCACAAAAACACGGCGGAAACAGGACTTGGAAGGGGAAACACTCACCTCTACACAACCCATGAGGAACCAGGACGCCATGGAGCCTGAACTCCAAATACTCCCTGCGATTGTCTTCCTGCTCCTCTACCAGGAGCACGACCGACGACAGCGACGACCACGGTGAGTACTGCACCTACAACACAGGGGAGGGGGAGGGAAAAGAGAGTGACACACACACGCAACTCACAACACCCCCACCCCCACCCTCACCCACAACAACACACACACCAATACATGCTAAAACATTACATTTACACCCCCCAACCACCCCTGGAAGAACGCAATGACAAAAGGAAATAAGTTGAATGATTGGAATCATGTAAAATCCATTAGTAAAAATTTTATATACACTATAAACAAATATGTACACCAAGAATTCAAGTCCAGGTACTGCACCAATATAGTCTGTGGACCACTGGGCCCAAAAAGCACGGGCGAGGCCCACACAAGATACCCAATCAAAACGGAGAGAACACTGCAGGGGCATCAGATGGAAAAAAACCAGGCACCTCAGGGGGAAGGGAAGGGGGGGTCACCTCAGCCGGATAAGTGCACGACGCCAGCTCCACGAGGGGGCTCCACGCCCATTGATGTATACTGTGGAGTGCAAAGCAACAACCTCTCAAGTCTCTCCAGTGGGTGGTTTCCCCTCTGCTTTATCCTGGGGAGTGCAAAGCCACAGTCTCTCAAGTCTCTCCAGTGGGTGGGTTGCCCACTGCTTTATCCTGGGGAGTGCAAAGCCACAGTCTCTCAAGTCTCTCCAGTGGGTGGGTTGCCCACTGCTTTATCCTGGGGAGTGCAAAGCCACAGTCTCTCAAGTCTCTCCAGTGGGTGGGTTGCCCACTGCTTTATCCTGGGGAGTGCAAAGCCACAGTCTCTCAAGTCTCTCCAGTGGGTGGGTTGCCCACTGCTTCATCCTGGGGAGTGCAAAGCCACAGTCTCTCAAGTCTCTCCAGTGGGTGGGTTGCCCACTGCTTCATCCTGGGGAGTGCAAAGCCACAGTCTCTCAAGTCTCTCCAGTGGGTGGGTTGCCCACTGCTTCATCCTGGGGAGTGCAAAGCCACAGTCTATCAAGTCTCTCCAGTGGGTGGGTTGCCCACTGCTTTATCCTGGGGAGTGCAAAGCCACAATCTATCAAGTCTCTCCAGTGGGTGGGTTGCCCACTGCTTTATCCTGGGGAGTGCAAAGCCACAGTCTCTCAAGTGAATAACAGTCTCCACTGGTTCTGGAGGGGTCTTTGTGCCCAGAGTGCTTCATCCTGCCAAGGACAGAGGTAGTAGATGCCTTTCTCCACTGGTTCTGGAGGGGGCTTTAGTGGATGCCTTTCTTCACTGATTCTGGAGGGGGCTTTGTGCCCAGAGTGCTTCATCCTGCCAAGGACAGAGGTAGTGGATGCTTTTCTCCACTGGTTCTGGAGGGGGCTTTGTGCCCAGAGTGCTTCATCCTGCCAAGGACTGAGGCAGTGGATGTGACATGACTGACATGGAAGCTGCCCAGGCCCCTGGAACTGGCCACCAGCCTCATACAAATGACCAATGGGGATGGCAGCCATGTCTGCGGTGGTGCCACTGGCTCAGGATGTGGCGTGGCTGCTGGCGGTGCGGGCGGAGGGCTCAGTAGCGGCGGTGCTTGCGGCGGTCATTGGGCAGCGGTGGTGGTGGCGGGCTCACTGACCTCGGTGCTGGTGGCGGTGTCATGAGTGGCGGTGCTGGTGGCGGGTCACTGACCTCAGTGCTGGCTGCGGTGTCATGAGCGGCGGTGCTGGTGGCGGGCTCACTGACGTTGGTGCTGGCGACAGTGTCATGAGCGGTGGTGCTGGTGGGGGGCTCACTGACCTCGGTGCTGGTGGCGGTGTCATGAGCAACGGTGGTGGTGGCGGGCTCACTGACCGCAGTACTGCTAAAGGGCACAGTGTCTGCAGTGCTGGTGAAGGGCTCAGTATCTTGGGTGCTGACGGCGGTGCCCGTGGCGGAAGTGCATGTGGCTGTGCCGGTGGCGGTCTTGTCTGCCGTGCAGGTTGGCGACGATGTTGAGTTGCATTTCTTTTTCAGGCCCTTCCCCACCTTGGATGGTGGTGCAGCTGTCTTGCAACTCCCAACTGCTGTCTTCGCTGAGCCCTTGGTGGCAGGTGTTTTGGCCTTATCCCTCCGGGATGTGGGCAACTTCTTCTGTTTTGGAGGTGGGCGAATGTCCTTGGACTCGCTCCTTGGGACGCTGTCAGCCCTGTTGCTTGGCGCACTCCAGAATCCGGATATTTCTTGCACCACTGTGCCTGGTGATGTGGTGGCTGAGGTGCTGGGTTGGGACCTGGGAAGGCGGGCCCTAGGGGACGGATGGGGGAGGGAGGTGTAGGGAAGAGGTCAACATTTGACAGGAAAAGCTTTTTTGACACACTGGGACGGGTAGATGGACGGGGTTTGGGAGTGGAGGAAGAGGTAGTGGTTGTAGGAGGTGTTCGTATGCTGACTTTAGGTGAAGGTGCATGGGCTGGAGGCTGTTGTCAGGTGGATGGCTGTTGGGTGGATGTGTGGCTGCATTTGTGGATGTGACGGTACTCACCCCGTTGTGACTGCTGTGATGCCCTCAAGCGCCCATCCAACTCCGGATACGCCACCGCCAGGATCCGGAACATCAGGGGGGTCATGGTGCAACGGGCACCCCTCCCACATTGGGAAGCCATCCCCAGGTGGGCCTCCGCCGACTTCTTGCTCCAGCGGCGAATGTCCTCCCATCTTTTCCGGCAGTGGGTGCTCCGTCTGTGGTGCACCCCCAGGGTCCGTACGTCCTTGCCGATGGCACGCCAAATATCCTTCTTCTGGTGTGTGCTGACCTAGAGGAATAGTACAGGGCAAAAGGAAAAACGTTAACCGTCCGGACCATCACAGTCATTGGCCAACGTACCCACCCTTGCCCAGACGCACATACACTCACTGTCCGATCATGCAGGCCTCATTCCCCCCACCCCGTATCTTCCATCCACACCACTCCAAACAGGCATTGCCCATACAGCATGCTCACAGTGTACTCACCTGTTTGTCTGGAGGACCGTAGAGTAGCGTGTACTGGGAGAGGACCCCATCCACTAGTTTGTCCAACTACTCCGATGTGAAGGCAGTGACCCTTTCCTCAGACACATGAGCCATTGTCGTTTCCAGACTGAGGTCACAGCAGCACTTGCAGCGTAGGTCTTGTCCTGTCGAAGATCAGGTATCAAATGATTGAACAGACAGAAAATGGCGGTCACGTCCATGGCGGTGCATACCGTCACCGCCTGCGTACATCATCATTGGCTCCGGGGACTCCTATGGTCCAATGTTAACCAATGCAGGATTGCGCCGCGGTCTTCGACCGCCTACCGCAAAGGTGTACAACACCAGCGCAGTTACCTCATATCCCCTTGTCCCACATTACAGGTCAGGCAGCCGCCATTTCAGGGGGCCACACGGCATTAATTTTAAATGCGTCACACATATCTAGGCCTTGCATACACACAGAGACAGGCACATAGCGGATTGACAAATGTGTGCAATAAAATTGTATTTTTCCTACCTCAGTGTTGGCTGACTCTGTGCTCGCTGTTCTCGTCCATAGGCCACGTCCGCTGGGGCAGGTGATGAGATTGTGGCATCCTCCGGTGTAGAGACAGCTGGTAGACCTGTCGACAATGGAAGAGAGACATGTAATAGTCACCTACAGACTTGATCGTGCCCCAATCCAAGAACTGTGTGCCCAGTTGGAGCCAGACCTGATGTCAGCTATTCGCCATCCCACAGGAATCCCCTCTCTAGTGCAGGTCCTGTCAGTACTCCATTTCCTGGCAAGTGGGTCTTTTTATACTACAGTGGCCATAGCATCATGGATGTCTCAGCCAATGTTCTCAAACGTGTTGTCCAAAGTGTTGTCTGCCCTGCTGAAACACATGCGCAGCTACATCGTGTTCCCTCAGGTGGAGGATTTGCCTACAGTGATAGGTGACTTCTATGCCCTGGGACATATCCCCAACACCATAGGTGCCATTGATGGGACACATGTGACCTTGGTCCCCCCAAGAAGGAGTGAATAGGTGTACAGAAACCGGAAGAGCTACCATTCTATGAATGTGCAGATGGTGTGTTTGGCAGACCAGTACATCTCCCATGTGAACGCCAAGTTTCCTGGCTCAGTGCATAACGCTTACATTCTGAGGAATAGCAGCATCCCTTATGTGATGGGGCAACTCCAGAGGCAACGTGTGTGGCTAATAGGTTAGGACAAGGACCCTATACCGTGTGAATAGTTGTCTGGGTCTGGGGTTGTCCCTAAGGGTTAGTGTGTGTCTAACAGTTGGCCCTCGACATTTGCAGGTGACTCTGGGTACCCCAACCTGTCATGGCTACTGATCCCAGTGAGAAATCCCAGGACAAGGGCAGAGGAATGCTACAATGAGGCACATGGGCGAACTAGGAGAGTCATAGAGAGGACCTTCAGCCTCCTGAAGGCCAGGTTCTGGTTCCTCCATATGACATGTGGTTCCCTCTACTACTCACCAAAGAAGGTGTGCCAGATCATTGTGGCCTGCTGTATGCTGCACAACTTGGCTTTGCGACGACAGGTGCCTTTTCTGCAGGAGGATGGTCCAGAATGGGGTCTTGTGGCAGCTGTGGAGCCTGTGGACAGTGAAGAAGAGGAGGCAGAAGAGGAGGACATAGACAACAGAAACACCGTGATCCCGCAATACGTCCAGTGAGACACAGGTAAGAAGACATCACCGCCTCCTACATCTGATAAAACTGTAAGACCTATCATCTGTCTGTCACTTTCACCCGGTGTATGGGCCCTGACTTGTCACTGTGCCTTTACCATTTCACAGATGTGGGTCCCACTGTGTGACCTCTGGTATGTTACCTCATGGACCAGAGCTGTGTGACATAGGTATGTTGACAAATTGAATGGACATTGGTATTTTCCTCAGTTATTGCAAATACACATTTGTGAGAGCACAGACTGACTCCAGATTGTTTTGTGATTCAAGGGTGTCCATTTAAGTGCAAAATGGTGGAGGTGGTATTAAAGTGGTCAGGGGTGTTGGTGGAGTCCAGTCTATTTGTCTCACAGGTGCATTGTCCAAAGGGGCATAGGAAGAGGAGCTAGGGCAGTTTAAGGATGGACAGGGTGACAAAGTGGGTCAGAAGGATGACAATCAGGGTGGTCTCATTTCTTGGTGGGGGTCTTGGCATTGTTCTCTGTCTTTGTCCTGGATGTCAGGGACCACTTGCGGGGTGGGTTTCCATCTGCAGCGGGTGGGGTGCTGGTGTTGTGGTCCTGTGGTGGTGCCTCCTGTCCACTAGCACCGGCAGAGGTGGCGGGCAGTTCATCGTCCAGACTAGTGTCAGCGGCCCCTTGTTGTGCCACAGTGTCCCTCCTGGTGTTCACATGGTCCTTCAGCAGCCCTACAATGGTGCCCAGGGTGGTATTGATGGATTTGAGTTCCTCCCTGAACCACAAATACTGTTCCTCCTGCGGCCGCTGGGTCTCCTGAAATTTGGCCTGTACCGTTGCCATCGTCTCCTGGGAATGATGGTACGCTCCCATGATGTTGGAGAGGGCCCCATGGAGAGTGGGTTCGCTGGGCCTGTCATCCCCCTGTCGCACAGCAGACCTCCCAGTTCCCCGGTTTTCCTGGGCCTCTGTCCCCTGAACCGTGTGCCCACTGCCACTGCCCCCCATGTCCCTGCTGTTCTTGGGGTGGTGGGTTTGCCTGGGTTCCCTGTAGTGGTGGACACACTGCTGCTTGACGTATCCTGGGGACAGAGGTATGGGCTCGCTGGGTGGGTGCTGTGCTGGTGTTTCCTGAGGGGGAGGCTCTGTGGTGGCCTGTGACTGTGTCAGGGGAACCGACTGTCCCGAAGTCCCAGATGGGCCGGGCTGGTCATCTAGATTCAGTTGGACAGAGCTGCTGTCATCACTGTGGGCCTCTTCTGTGGGGGGAGTGGACATGTCTGGAACCTCCTGTCCAGTGACGTTGGGTAGGGGTCCTGCAGGGGTATAAAGGCATGATTATTGCATCTGTGTGTGCCATGGTGTGCAATGGGTGGGTGACCCTGTACCCCAGTGCTTACATTGTGTGATATTTGATTTAGGGATCTGTGTGGGTATGTGTAGTGGACATGCATTGGTGATGGGTGTCTATGCTCTGTTGTTGCATGAAGGGCTTGGTGTTGGGATGGGTGGTTTGTGATAGTGGGACATATGTGAGGAGTTGGAGTGATGGGGTGATGGTGAGGGTGAGGGTATGTGATAGCATGCAGGTAGGTTGGATATGGTAGTTAAAGATTTGACTGAGGGTGAGGGTATGTGATAGCATGCAGGTAGGTTGGATATGGTAGTTAAAGATTTGACTTACCAGATGTACCATTCCTCCAGCTACTCCTGCGAGGCCCTCAGGATGCAGTATAGCCAAGACCTGCTCCTCCCATGTTGTTAGTTGTGGGGGAGGAGGTGGGGGTCTGCCGCCAGTCCTCTGAACTGCAATGTGGTGTCTTGAGACCACGGAACGCACCTTCCCCCATAGGTCGTTCCACCTCTTCCTGATGTCATTCCGTGTTCTTGGGTGCTGTCCCACTGCGTTGACCCTGTCCATGATTCTGCACCATAGCTCTATCTTCCTAGCTATGGAGGTTTGCTGCACCTGTGATCCGAATAGCTGTGGCTCTACCCGGATGATTTCCTCCACCATGACCCTGTGCCCCTCCTCAGAAAACCTGGGGTGTCTTTGCGATGCCATGGGGTGGTGTGGGTGATGTGTGAGGTGGTGTGTGTTGTGATGTGTGGGGTGATGTTTAGGGGTGTGTGGTGTTTAGTCCGTGGATGTGTATGAGTAATGATGTTGTGTGCCTCTGTCTGCTGGTGTGGTCGTTGCTTTTCTGTTTCTCTGCTTCTTCCAAATTTTTGGCTGTAAGGGTTTGTGGGCAATGTGGGTATGCATTTTATATTGTATTGGGTGTGAGGGAGTGGTGTGTGTATGTGTATCAGGTGTGTGTATTTCGATTTGTCCAATGTAGTAGTGTTTTGTAAATGTGTGTGTATTTTGAGCGCGGCGGTGTGTTCCGCCAATGGAATACCGCAGTTGAAGGACCGCCGCGTGGATTTGTGGGTCGTGATAGTGTGGGCATATTCCTGTTGGCGTGACAATGGAGGTTTTGTTATCGGCAGTTTATCACTGACCTTTGGTGTGGCGGATTTGTGTGGGTGTCTAGATTTTGGCGGATTCCGAGCTGTGGGTCTTAATAGCTGTGGCGGAACTCTGCGGCAGCAGCGGTGTGTTGGCGGTTTCCTGCACGGCAGTAAGCAGGATTTACCGTCAATGTTGTTATGAGGACCAAAAGTTTGAATCTAATGACAATAAATACATTTATTAAAGATTGATGTGATGACATGAATAGTCATCAGAGGAGGGATTGTGAGAGTGTGAATTTTCTAATATGTTTATTAATGATTTTTATACAAAAAATGTGTAATGAATTAACATGTAATACAGGTGACTTTTGAAAATGTTTGTTTTTCTGTTCTTGGCTGAGCAAAATAATATTCAGAAGCTGTGCTTATTTTCAATGATTCAAAGCTTTCATAAAAGTGTCTTCCAAGTTTGTGTAGATGTGCCCACAGCTACCTCTAGTGGGTTGCAGCTTTATGTCTTACAAGGTCATGTCTTAACCAAGCATTGCTTAAGTTGAAATGTTCTATTGTTTGAGAATGTTTCTAACATCTGGTCTTTCCTCGAGGATGGACGTAGATGGAAACTGTAAAAGGTTCTTCCTGAGAAAAAGATACTCGAAGGCAACAAAACTATGGAGTTACAGACGAGACAGAAGAAGCAACGATACATTGGAGGAAAATGTTATAGTTAACGTAGATTTGTTGTGTTTTAGGTCATCAACTTAGTTGTCGATTGGCTGAAATGAAACCACCCCATAGACAGACCAATCAGGAGCTTAGTAGAATTTAGTATAACAACCCGGGTAGAATTCTCTGGAGTTAGATTAATATTAACAGATTGATTATAGCAGATGAGGTTCGAGTCTGATGGTTCGAGACTTATTGTTGAAGCTGTTGTTAGGCCCAAATCTTCAGATGACATAGCTGATGGTGTCCTCAGGATGAAGCAAGCCATTTGCTGTTTCTACTTTTATCTTTGGTAATGTATGCTATTGAAATGTGAATTGTGCCTCTTTTGCCTTTCAGGTACCAGCTGAAACTTATGATTTTATTGCTGCACATTAATACAATTTTCCTAATATTAATTGAGTTAGGAGTTTTTCTAAATTTGTGTTACTAAATTATTTTCAAATGAAGCCCAACATGTTGATGCTAATCTGTGGTTAATGAAGGAACTAATCTTGAAATGCTCATGACTTATCTTGAAATCATTTGATGCTGAACTAAGGTATACTTTACCATTATTACCAGTTTTTGTATTATTAAGTGTGATGCTTTTAGAGATAATTTGTTTGAGTGTTTTAATCAAATTGAGATATATACGATGCTTCTATCAACCGCTTTTGATCTTATATGCTTATCATTTGTGTTTGAGCGTTATTTTCATGACATTAGCATTGTCAATATAGGGAAATAAATCTATCACTTCATCTTAATAAGCTGGTGTAGTTAATGACTGAAGATTTATAATATTGATTGCTAATGATATTGTTGATCCTCACACCTCCCATTGATGACAACCCCTCAAACCTATGTTGCTTCGATTCATCATCCTCTAGCGCAGAATCCACTATTCAGTGTTGATAATAGCTAGGATTCCGTGGCGCGTTCGCACACGCTTTGCTGCCTCCACCACACACAAAAATTTCAAAAGTTGCAAAGTTTGAAAACAAGATTCTTTAGATTTTAAATATGAGAATAGCTAAGGCTGAAGTAGTGGGAACTAGATAGAAACTTGACAATTTATAAAGGGAATCAAGAACACAATAGGATGCAGTTTTTTATTTAAAGAGTTTTTTTTTAGAAGCTATGGGCTGAATGTAAGCTCTTTGGAATTATGCAGCAGAAGAGGTACAAATTATGCAGCAGAGCTGAGTAAATTATGCAGCAAGAAAAAAGCTAATTATGCAGCATTATGTGGCACATTTTCTTACAGTATTATTTCATTATTTGGTCATTTTAAAACTTGGTAATACTGTCTGGGCCTTTAACACCGAAATATAACAATAAGCAACAGAAAGGTTACCAGTCCATCTTTTCTAAGGGCCTTCCACCATGCAACAACAGGCGTCACTGCATTTTTGGTAACTTTTGAACCGTTTCAGCCAGAAACCCATTTCATTTTTGTTAAGATCTACAGATTATGCAGCAGATGATGGATTGTGTGGCAAATGTGTCAGCTCTCTAATTATGTGAAACAAAACGCCATGGCCACACAATCACATAATTCCAGTGGCCCAGAATATAAGCCTGTGAGCAAAGGGAGGATAGCAATAGCATGAAAAAATACTTTTGATCAATAAGGACAGTGAATAAATTAAGCAATTCCACCAAAATATTGATGTCAAAGAAAAAAGTCTAAAAATAAATGAAGGAGGAATGATTTATGCTTAGGGCGAAGCTATTTTACAAATGTATGTGTAAAGCTGGAGACCTGATATGGCCAGTACTTTCACTACCTAAGGAAGTGGGTAAAGCAAATGGACATACAGATCTTTGATATTAAAATGTTTTCGAATGGATTATGTCGTTTTCACCTTAGTATCACAAATCCTGCAATAGATGTAATCAGGGTAACTGTCATTATCAACACCTCCCTTCCTGAAATCTTAAAGTACAGCTTTGGAACCTGGAGTTCATGAAATCCCACACTGGAGCCCTGCTCAATGACACTGCACATTTGGCCAAACCCCAGTGTGCTGTTCACATGAGTCACTGCGTGGTGCACAGGAAACCCTCCTCGTGTCCAGGGCGGGATCTGGCTGTACACCCCACACTTTCTTTTCCATCTGACTACACATGTACTTTTAAATTAAAAGAAATATATCAAAGAGGGTGGTAAGTGACTTTCACTTTGCCGAGAAGACATACAAACCTATTCTTGATTTGAACACGACTCCCATCTTGTATACTAGCACAAACATGTTTACCCTATGCAGCCCTGGCAATAGAGATCACATCGGATAACACAGCTTTGCCATTTCCTGCATACTTTTGAACTCACAAAAAGAACAGATGACGGCCATAATGAGAACAAATCAAACATTCACCCCAGTCACAGATTTGGGTTTAATCCAATGTTTTATTTTGCTCTCCATGCCACCCCAGTTTGGACTCAATACTTATACAAAAAAGTCTTGACCCTGCTCACCATGGGAACAGTCCAAAAAGAACTGCCAGTCCAAGATCTATCTATCTATCTATCTATCATATATATGACAAAGTGGTGATTGGCACTGTGTAGTTATAGTTAATTCAGAATTTCCATAGGAAGATCATTTTTTATTTTGCTAACAATTTTGTCACAGTTTTTTCAATCTTTCCAAAACTTTCCAAAATAAGTTGCATCTCTGCTCCTTTATGGAAACGTTTGCACAATCTATGAAGCCAGGGAGCCAAGTAAAAAAGAGGGTCACAAAAGTGTGGTTTCCCATGGTAATTCCCTTAGGAAACACTACTCTCTAACACAGAACAAGTGGCTGAACAGAACTGCACCATATTTGGCAAAAGTTAGATATTTTATCAGAAAGTGATCATTTTGTGACTTGGTGTATTTGGGGTATTTCTCAGCTGTTTAAATAGGGGCTCAGGTTGGGCATCAATTGGTTAAAAAGTTAGACATATCTGGACGGTTGGTGTCCAGCTATGCTCCGGTTAGCAAATTCAAAGGGGACTAATCAATCCTGATTGTCTGGCCACAACATGAACAATATGTTGTAATAGTCATTACACGGCTCACGGACATAGGGGGTCATTACAACATTGGCGGTAAAAGGCGCTTACCGCCGTGCAGAAGACCGCCAACACACCGCGGCGGCGGCGGAATTCCGCCACAGCTATTATGACACACATCACGGAATCCGCCGAAATTCAGACACCCACACAACACCGCCACACCAAAGGTCAGCGATAAACTGGCGGAAACAAATCCTCCACCTCTACGCCAACAGAAACACGCCCATGCCATTACGACCCACGAATCCACGCAGCGGTCTTTCAACCGCGGTATTCCATTGGCAGTACACACCGCCGCGCTCAAAATACACACACAGCTCCAAAACACCGCCACATTGGACAATTCCAAATACACACACCTGATACACATACAAAGAACACTCCCACACATCCAACACAATATAAAACACACACCCACATCACCCACAAACCCCTACGACCCACAATTAGAGAGAACGCCATAGAGAGACAGCACAGAATAGAGAACCCCATCACACAGAGGCACACTACACCATCACCCACACAACATCCATGCACAAAACAACACATACCACTACACTCACCACACTCATCAACACATACACCACCCCACACCTCACCCACACCACCCCATGTCACGCCAAAGACACCTCCGCTTCTCTGAGGAGGAGCTCAGGGTCATGGTGGAGGAAATCCTACGGGTAGAGCCACAGCTATTTGGCTCACAGGTACAGCACACATCCATAGCCAGGAAGATGGAGCTATGGCAAAGAATAGTGGACAGGGTCAACGCCGTGGGACAGCACCCAAGAAATAGGGAGGACAGCAGGAAGAGGCGGAGCGACCTACGGGGGAAGGTGCGTTCCACGGTCTCCAGGCACCACATCGCAGTACAGTGGACTGGCGGCGGACCCCCACCTCCTCCCCCACAACTAACAACATGGGAGGAGCAAGTCTTGTCCATCTTGCATCCTGAGGGCCTCGGAGGAGTCGTTGGAGGAACGGACACTGGTAAGTCAAATCTTAACTATCATATCCCCCACCTTACCTGCATGCAATCACACACCCCCACCCTCACACCCTCACCTATCACTACAACTCCTCACTAATGTACCCATAACACCAACCACCCATCCCAACCCCAAGACCTGCATGACACAACTAAGCATGGATACCCATCACTAAAGCATGCCCACTGCACATACCCAGAACACCCCCCAACCATCAGCACACAAGCCCCCACACAGGAATGCCTGCACTGGGGTACACGCACACCCAACCATTGCACACCATGAAACACACACATGCAATAATCATGTACGTATCCCCCCACAGGAACCCGAAGGAACGTCACCACACCAGAGGGTCCAGACAACACCACTCCACCCCCAGAAGAGGCACACAGTGACGACAGCAGCTCTGCCCTACTGGATCATGATGACCAGCTCGGACCATCGTGGGCCTCAGGACAGTCGGTTCCCCTTGCCCAGCCACAGCCCAACACCGAACTCCCACCCTCTGGTAACACCAGCACAGCACCCACCCAGCAGGCCCATACCTCCCTACCCAGGACAGGTCAATCAGCGGTGTGTCCACCACTTCAGGGCACCCAGGCTAACCCACCACCCCAACAACAACAGGGACCTGGGGGCAGTGGTAGTGGGCACACGGTCCAGGGGACGGAGGCACTGGAACACAGGGGAACTGGGAGGGCTGCTGTGCCACAGAGGGAGGACAGGCCAAGGGAACCTACTCTCAACGAGGCCCTCTCCTCCATCATGGGAGCATACCACCACTCCCAGGAGACAATGGCAACAGTCCTGGACAAGTTGCAGGAGACCCTGCGTCTGCAGGAGGAGCAGTATTTGGGGTTCAGGGAGGAGCTCAGGACCATCACCTCCACCCTGGGCACCATTGTGGGGGTGCTGACGGACATTCAAAAGACTTTGAGGGACACCGTGGCACTCCAAGGGGCCCCTGACACTAGCCACGATCATGAACTGAACACCACCTCCGCCGACGCTAGTGGACAGGACGCCCAGCCACAGGACCACCACACCAGCACCCCACCCCCTGCAGACGGACAACCACCACGAAAGCGGTGCCTGAGATCCAGGAAAAGGACAGAGCAAGATGGCAAGACCCCCGCCAGGAAATAAGACTACCCTGATTGTCCCCCCACTGTCCCACTATGTTACCCTGTCCAGATTGGAACTGCCCCAGCTCCACTTCCAATGGCCAGATGTGCAATGTACCTGTGAGACTAATAGACTGGACTCTGCCATGGACATTGTTCCACCATAACACATCCCGATTTCACAACCCCCCTTCATTTTTCTGCACTTAAATTAACACCCTTGAAACACTAATAAAACTGGAGTCGGTCTATGATTTTGAACTTTGTATTGTCAATTACAGTGTCAAAAAGGGTTACCCATTGGAAGGCCAACATACCAATGTCACACATCACAAGCCTTTCAAGGGTGCAAGCTGTTGACACGTAGGTTACCACATTTGTGAAACTGAAATGGAAGGGGACAACTCAATTAACAAATAGTGAGTGAAATGTAGGTACAGGATAGAGGTAGACGTGTGAAAGTTAATGTAATGTTAACCCTGAAAATGTACTCACCTGTGTCTCACTGGAAATATTGCTGTATGTGACTCCCTGTTGTCGTTTTCGTCTTCCTCAGCTTCATCCTCATAACTGTCCACAGGCTCCACAGCTGCTACAACACCGTCATCTGGATCATCCTCCAGCAGAAAAGGCACCTGGCGTCGCAATGCCAAATTATGGAGCATGGAGCAGGCGATGATGATGTCACACACCTTCTTCGGTGAGTAGAATAGGGACCCACCTGTCATATGGAGGCACCGGAACCTGGCCTTCAGCAGGCCGAAGGTGCGTTTGATCACATTCCTAGTCCGCCCATGGGCCTCATTGTACCGTTCCTCTGCCCTGGTCCTGGGATTCCTCACTGGGGTCAATAGGCACGAAAGGTTGGGGTAACCAGAGTCCCCCAATAGCCATACACGGTGCCTCTGGAGTTGACCCATCATATCAGGGATGCTGCTATTCCGCAGGATGTAGGCGTCATGCACAGAGCCAGGGAACATAGCATTAACCTGGGAGATGTACTGGTCTGCTAAACAGACCATCTGGACATTAATCGAATGATAACTATTCCTGTTCCTGTACACCTGTTCACTCCTCTGGGGGGGGACCAGAGCTACATGGGTCCCATCAATAGCACCTATGACGTTGGGGATATGTCCAAGGGCATAGAAGTCACCTTTAACTGTAGGCAAATCCTCCACCTCAGGGAAAATTATGTATCTCATTACGTGTTTCAGCAGGGCAGCCAACACTCTGGACAAGACGTTGGAAAACATAGGCTGGGACATCCCTGATGCCATGGCCACAGTAGTCTGAAATGACCCACTTGCAAGGAAATGAAGCACTGACAGCACCTGCACGTCAGGGGGGATTCCAGTCGGATGGCGGATTGGTGACATCAGGTCTGGCTCCAACTGGGTACATAGTTCCTGGATTGTGGCACGGTCAAACCGGTAGGTCACGATCAAATGTCTTTCTTCCATTGTCAACAGGTCCACCAGCGGTCGGTACACCAGAGGATTCCGCCATCTCCCAGCTGACGGTGCCTAAGAAGGACAACAGCGAAGAACCAGTCACTATTCCTCCAGGTATGTACCCGCAGTTACACACAAGACTACACCACTCACAAAACCCCTTCCTGTATGTGTGTTGATTATAGGCCTAGCTATGTGTGACGCAGTAGTAAATGAAGCCATGTGGGCCCCTGAAATGGCGGCTGCCTGACCTCTAAAATGGGACAATGGAATTGTGGGGTAGCTGCGCTGGCGTTGGACACCGTCGCGGTAGGCGGTCGTAGACCGCGGCGCAATGCTGCATTGGTTAACATTGGACCCTATGGGTCCCAGGAGCCAATGAACAGGTGCGCCGGCGGGGATGATGCGCCCCGCTGCGGACGTCACCGCCGCGGACGTCACCGCCATTTTCTATCTCTTCAATCACTAGATACCTGACCTTCGACAGGAGAGGACCTACACTGCTAGTGCTGCTGTGACCTCGGTCTGGAAGCGACGATGGCTGCTGCGTCTGGGGAAAGGGCCCCTACCTTCACTGCACAGGAGTTGGAGAAACTTGTGGATGGGGTCCTCCCCCAGTACATGCTACTCTACGGTCCTCCAGACCAACAGGTCAGTACACAGGGAGCACGTTGGATGTACTATGCCTGGGTGGAGAGGGCTGGTTGCAAGAGAGAAGGGTGCAGAGTTCATAGAACATAAATGCATGGGAATGAATGGGCCACATGGCCAGAGTAGGGAGGGGGCCACTCACATTGACGGTGCAGTAGGTAATGACTGTTCCTCTTTCCTTGTGCATGTCATGTAGGTCAGCGTCCACCAGAAGAGGGACATTTGACGTGCCATCGCCAAGGAAGTCCGGACCCTGGGGGCCCACCAGAGACGAGGCACCCACTGCCGGAAGAGATGGGAGGACATTCGCCGCTGCAGCAAGAAGATGGCGGAGGCTCAGCTGGGGATGGCCTCCCAACGTGGGAGGGGTGCCCGTCGCACCATGACCCCCCTGATGTTCCGAATCCTGGCGGTGGCCTACCTGGAGTTGGATGGGCGCTTAAGGACATCACAGCAGACACAAGGGGGTGAGTACAACCTCATTCTGTGGAGTTTGCGTGCAGTGGAGGTGTCTGGGTGGGGGAGGTGGGCTGTGGGTGTCCCTAGGCCAGGGTGAGTTAGGTAGGCAAGGCCCCTCCGTAATGTAGGCCATGTGGCACTCTAACCCAGCTCAGAACAGTGGCAAGTTGATGTATAGTTGCCCCTTTGCCATCCATGTGCGCAGATTTCTACCATTGCCATGTAAGCCATATCCCTGAAATTGCATGTACAGAGGCCAGGAGCACGGAGTAATGCATGGGGCTCCTGCGTCTGTCTTGTCCGCCAACGGTAGCGGTATGCCATGCACTAAAACTCTCTTTCTTCTGTCTCCCCCCCTTTTCCTGCTCTCCCTGTCCTTTTGTACATCAGCATCATCAGGCGGAGGTACAGTGGCACCGGAGCACGAGGGAGCTGCATCCCACATGGCCATGGAGGGCCATACCACAGACTCTGAATGCACCAGTGGGACGGAGGGCGAGGGGAGCTTCACGTCGGCCACAGGATCACCAAGCAGCGACACGGACTCGGCCACCGATGGGAGCTCCCCTGTGGTGGCGGCACCATCTGTGCGCCCTACTTCTACAGGTACTGCCGCCACCTGCCCTACCAGCACCGCCCTCCCAGCAGCCCCTCAGCGTTCGCCCCGTGCCCGCTCACCCAGGAGGGTGGGCATCACCTTCACCCCAGGCACCTCAGGCCCTGCCCCAGTCACCTCTGCTGCCCTCAGTGAGGAGGCCATTGACCTCCTCAGGTCACTCACTGTTGGGCAGTCTACCATTGTGAATGCCATCCAGGGTGTAGAACGAGAGTTGCAACACGGTAATGCATTCCTGGAGGGCATTCATTCTGGTCAGGCTGTCCTTCAGCGAACCCTGCAATCTCTGGCCTCAGCACTGATGGCAGCCATTGTCCCTGTGTCCAGCCTCCCCCCTCCAACTTCCTCCACCCAGACCCAATCCCCTGTACCCCAGCCCATCCCAAGGACACCTACAGACCAGCATGCACACAAGTCAACACCCAAAAGTAGCTCAAGCAAACATAGGCACCACACACACCACAGGCACTCAGACAAGCATCACACCCATACAGACACAGCAACATCCACTGTCTCCACTGTGTCCCCCTCCTCCTCTTCTCCCTCCTCCCTCCCAGTCTCGTCTACACACACACCTGCATGCACCACATCTACGGGCACTAGGACTCGCACCAGGACACCCAGCACCACAAGCCGCTCACCTGCATTCACCACCCCCACTGCCATTTACACGTCCCCTGTGTCCTCTCCCAGTGTGTCTGTGACGCCCCCTCCCAAAGTACACAAACGCCGGCAATCACTCACCCAACATCCATCCCCATCACGACAGCCTCCAGTACCTGTACCTGCACCCAAAACACCTAAAGTGACACCTCCTACAACCACCTCCTCTTCGTCCACTCCCAGACCCCCTCCAACTACCCATCCCAGTGTCCGTCAAAAACTGTCCTTATGTCAAATTGACCTTTTTGCCCCCACCCCCCCCTCCAATTCATCCGTCCCGTCGTAGCGCCTCAGCCAAAAAGCCTCCAGTACCAGTGGTGCGTGTGCCAGGTTTTTGGAGTGCACCGTCCACCAGGGCAGGCAGTAGGACCCAGAGCCAAGGCACTGTCAGCCCACCCCCTGTAAAGTCTCCGAAATTGGAGAGTGGACGACGGGACCATGTCAAGACTCCTGGTGGGACTACAACTGAAATGGGATCGAAGGTGATTGGTGAGTCAGCTGTAACTCCAAAAAAGGTGGGGAAGGTCCCGAGGAAGTCTCCCCAGCCTGTTGTGAGTGTCACGGTGGAGAAGTGCGCTATCATTTCCGGCAGTCCAGACACAACCGCCAGCACCGTCGTTACTGGTCAGGAGACCACCGCCAGAGTCACAGCTCAGGAGGGCCCAAGCATCGTCACTGGTCCAGAGACCACCGCCGGAGTCACAGTCCAGGAGGGCCCAAGTATCATCACTGGTCAGGAGACCACCGCCGGAGTCACAGCCCAGGAGGGCCCAAGTATCGTCACTGGTCAGGAGACCACAGCCGGAGTCACAGCCCAGGAGGGCCCAAGTATCGTCACTGGTCCAGAGACCACCGCCGGAGTCACAGCCCAGGAGGGCCCAAGTATCGTTACTGGTCAGGAGACCACTGCCGGAGTCACAGCCCAGGAGGGCCCAAGTATCGTTACTGGTCAGGAGACCACCACCGGAGTCACAGCCCAAGAGGGCCCAAGTATCGTCACTGGTCCAGAGACCAGCGCCAGAGTCACAGTCCAGGAGGGGCCAGGATGCCACAGCCCCGCTGGGCAATGATGGAACATCATGCAACACACCAATGTCCAGTGTGGAGATCGTCATGCCACACACCAATGTCCAGTGTGGAGATCGTCATGCCACACACCAATGTCAGTATCAGAACCGCCATGTCAAAGCACTGATGAACAGTCCTGAACCGCCATGGCAAAGCACCGCTGAACAGGGCAAAGACCGCCATGTCAAAGTACCGCTGAACAGGGCAAAGACCTCCATGTCAAAGCACCGCTGAACAGTCCTGAACCGCCATGGCAAAGCACCACTGAACAGGGCAAAGACCGCCATGGCAAAGCACCGCTGAACAGGGCAAAGACCGCCATGGCAAAGCACTGCTGAACATAGCAAAGACCGTGTAGGTATGAATAGGCCGCCACATCAGGCATCCTTATCCCATGTGCAGATGGGACAGTGACAGGACAGGAACTTTCACGGGGAGACTCATCCAGTCTGGGCACCAGTCCCACCTAGTACCAGTAGAGAACTGCATCTACTTGAGAGACTTTGGCTATGCACTCCCCAGGATGGCACAGTGGGCAACCCACCCACTGTAGAGACTTGCGAGACTGTGGCTTTGCACTCCCCAGGATGGCACAGTGGGAAAGCCACCCAATGTAGAGACTTGAGAGACTGTGGCTTTGCACTCCCCAGGATGGCACAGTGGGCAAGCCACCCACTGTAGAGACTTGAGAGACTGTGGCTTTGCACTCCCCAGGATGGCACAGTGGGCAAGCAACCCACTTTAGAGACTTGAGAGGCTGTGGCTTTACACTCCCCAGGATGGCACAGGTTGCAACCCACCCACTGTAGAGACTTGAGAGACTGTGGCTTTGCACTCCCCAGGATACATCAATGGGCATGGAGCCCCGTCGTGGATCTGGCTTCGCATTCATGTGGCTGAGGTGCCCCCCCTTCCCCCTGAGGTGCCTGTAGTGTTTCTATCTGATGCCCCGGCAGCGTTCTCTCGGATTTTGGTCAGGTATCTATTGTGGGCCTCGCCCATGCATTTTTGGACTGTTGGTGCACGGACATTGTTGTGTACATATCTGCACTACTTCTTGTATTGTATATATAATTATGACAGATTTTGAGATATATATCAGTATATTTTTGTATGTATATTGGCACATTACAATGTTTGACCGCAATTCGCTTTGTCTTTGCATTCTTCCGGGGGGATTGTGGGTTGTTCATGTGATATTTTTGACTACATTGGTGTGTATGTTGTGTATGTTGTGATATGCGAGGGTGGGGGTGTTTGGTGGGTGTCCCCCTAACTTTTGCCTCACCCCTTCCCTGTGTCGTAGGTGCAGTACTCACTGGTATCTTCGGCGACTATGTCGCTGTTGGTCGTAGAGGAGCAGAAAGACAAGGGCAGGTAGTATTTGGAGTTCCGGCTCCATGGATTCGTCGTTCCTCGTGGAGTGTGTTCAGGTGAGCGTTTTCCCATAGCAAAAGCTGTTTCCGCCGTGTTTTTATCCGCAGTGAATCCGCCCCGGAAAAGGTGGCGGACTGGTGTGTTCTGATACTATGGGCGGTACATTGTCTTCCTCCTGTCTGTTGGCGGTGACCGCCGCGCTGCTTGTCTGTACCGCACTGGCAGGCGGTGTGTTAAAGTGGCTGTCTTTGTTGGCGGTTTCCGCCACGGTCATTATTCCCTTTTTTTGTCCGCCAGCCTGTTTGCGGTCTTACCGCCGCTTTAACACCGTCCGCCAGGGTTGTAATGACCCCCATAGTCTTTGTGTCCAGAAAACGACTTTAAAAAATATTATATGTGGACAGGGTGAGCACATCCTGACTACAAGGGACGTGTGGGGAGCCCCTAAAGGATCCCAAATTGATTGGCTGGCCACAACATGAACAACATGTTTTAACAGCCAGTAAAGGACTCAAGACATGGCCCTCGCTGAAGTGAATTATAGTGATTGCCAGGTTTTCATGGTGAGAAAAATATAGCACATATAAATATCTAAATATAACAATAAGTATAGCTATAACTGTTGAGTTTCTATTGTTTTGTATGGGTAAAATATCAACCTAACTACAATTTCTCTGTAACTTTTGAATGTTCAGTGAATTTCTAGGGTTTTTAATGGACATATTAATATTGGTGTCATTTAATGCATATTGCAGATTGCAGTCACAATATAAATCATATGTTGCTGGTGTTATACTCATGTTAGGAATTCTGATGAATTTTCAGAGGATTTTTCCCCAATGAAAAAATGCTGACCCTCTGCTGAGATACGATGAACCATGTTTCAGAGGTAATTGTTTTCTCTCATGCTTTTCTCACAGAGATTGTGACAGATGCCATAAAAGCTAAAATGAGAGCATATTTTCTGTAGGTTCACACTGTCTTTGTCAGTCATATAAAAATAAAGTCTGATATTCCTAGTGAAATGTACTTCCAATGCCGGCAGCAGCCTGGCAGCTGATTCCTCGTTGTTGTACTGCAGCTTAACCACAATATTCTAAAGAATAATTGAAGTGCTAACATTCTGTATTTATGACAAAACTGTTGCACACTTAAACACTACCTTGATGCAATCAAACCTGAAATACTGAATGCATTTCCGAAAGAGGTTACTACAGTAAAGGATCAAAATCAGGAGCTCTATTCTCATATAAATTATAATTAGTGTTCTAGAAAAAATGTGTTGAAGACACACTTTCTATAAATTCTCAAAGACCATCCTCATACATTTTAGGCAAAACATTCTGAAATACAGAGAGAAACATGTACTTTGAAACACTGGCGGCAGACTGTCTGTTAACTCCCTGGTGATCAACGGATGTTTAACCACAGAGTTCTAATGAACAACTATGATGCTAAAATTCTGTATTCATTACAAAAGTGTTGCAACCTGCATGCTATCTTGATATAATCAAAGCTATAAAACTGAATGGAATGTCCTACAGAGGATTCTGCAGTAAATGAAAAAATTAGGTGTTTCCTTTTGTCCTAGAAATTACGATTAGTGCTCTAAAAAGCTAAAACGAGGCCACATTTTTGAGTTTGTCCATTTCAGTAAAACATTCTCACATGTGAGTTGACACAACTACTTCAAACACCAGCAGGAGTTTGTCAGTTAATTCCTGAGTATTCATTTGGATCGTTGTCACAGAGTTCTAACAGACATCTAGAGTGTTAGCATTTTGTATTCAAGGCAAAAGTGAGGCTCTACTGAATACCATTTTGTTGGAATAAGAACTATTGAATTGCTTTTCCTGAAGAGCAGGCAGAAGTACATTAGCACTGAGGTGTTAATGTGGATATGAAGCTAATTTAACCAGTGGGTTAAATATGTGGGTGGAGGTACAGAATTTTAGTAATTTGAGGAATAGCATATTTTTCAATGTACTACAATTAGTTAAAGAGAGAGGCATCTGCATAAGTACATCATACCCTTTCCCAATAGTTTACTCGCTTACCTATTTTCGCAGTCCTGTATAGCTCCCTAATTTTAAAATAGTTTCATTTGATAGACATGTTTATATATATATATACAATGTTTTCATTCACAGAGTTTTGAAGGAGTAACTCATAAGCCCAAATCATTGGGAGACTTTCTCACTAAAAACCTTAGAATCAATAATGATAAGTTAAACTGGTTGTTCAACACTGTTTAGGTTTCTTGCAAAGCTTGTAATTATGGCATCAAAAAACAAACATATGAGACATTGGAGGGAAACCATTGAGACATAATCTGGGTGCAGAACTTCATGTCCACATGTAGGCTGATATTGGACAGTGATTCACTGCTATTCAGAACTATAACAGAGACCAGTAAAATATCACATGTTAGGATGTTCCTTTATTCCCCTCATATGTTAAGATAATTGGTAGCCGAAGGTTACTTTCCGGCATAAGTAATAGTTTCTTCAGATAAATATAACAATAAGCATGACTATAACTGCTAAATTTCTATTGTTTTGTCTGGGCAAAATGTCAACCTAACTACAATGTCCCTGTAACCAGTGAATTTGTAGGGTTTTTTAACACACATATTAATATTTGTGTCAGGTTGCAACACACCAATCAGGGCCTTGCTTTTCCTGCGGATCACATGAAAAAAATGGGCAATCTTCCATGTGTCCAATTGGGTCAGGATATCTGTATCCTGACCCCTCATATGTTTTTGCACTGTCACCCCCCAGGCAATGAGAGAAACAAAATGGTGGCTGCAACTTTTCTGTCAGTTTGCGGCCAGCCAATCAGGGCCTTGCTTTACCTCCAAATCTGCAGAGAATACGAGGAGGATCTGAGAAGAATCCAAGGAGAATCCACATTCCTATATATACAAATTTGTTTTCCATTTAATACCTAGAAAACTACTGAACAGATTTACACCAAATAACAAAAAGATCTCTTTCTGGACCAAGAGCTACATTTCTGACAAAATTTCTATAATTTGGTCATGTGGTTTTGGTGATATCGCTGTTCAAAACCCCAATGGAAAAAAAGAATGAGGAAAATGCATTTTGGGACCCCCCCCATTTTCTCTGCCCCTGCTTGAAGGATCACCACGATTTCTTTCAGACTGCAGCCGAAGTGACGTCCATTGTTTTTTGGAAAATTTTGTGAAGATTCATCAAATGGTGCCAAAGTTATTAGCAAAACAAAAAAGGCACTTTTTCTATAGTAACTAGAACCAAACTATAACACCGCCTAGTGGTTACAGCCACTAGGTAATTAACACATAGATAGATATACACACATACATATATATATATGCATATATATATATATATATATATATATATATACATATGTGTATATATATATATATATATATATATTGCAAAAGAAGGTTGTCCTCTGTGAAAGCACACTCCCAACAGGTTATGTAGTCAGGAAAATAGTGAAGCCAGCTACTCACAGTGAATTTTTTAAGCATTTTCATTATTCCAGGCCTTGTGTTGTTAATTCATCTCTGGACACGTGTTTCTGGGTTAATCCCTTTATCAGCAGAGAAATAAAAAGTATTTCACCCTCATAGATGCATCAATTGCTGAAGGCATTCCAGACATCTCTTCCCTTGTCTAAAGACTTAGTGCATGGCTACTCAGCTGGTTTAATTGCAGGCACCTGATTAATCTGTTTAAGTACCAGCCTGGCCCCAGTGGGCCTCTGAAGTGAGTTACATAGTGCACGCTGGTTATTGTAGTCCTGCACATTATAGCATATTACCCCAAGTGGGTTGCTGGAGCCAGACGAAGTAATAAAAACAAAGTACTTGATTTAAGTAGGCAAATTAAACCAGCTGATTTTATGTGTGGATGCTCCTTCGTTGTAAAGGTGCCCAAAATAAAATAAATTTGTGAACAGCAAACAATCAGAAATGTACAAACCTTGTGAGTCAGGCCTTCACTTTGTGAACACTAAAAAGCAGTAAGGTTACTACAGCAAGTGTAAACTTGTCAAATGTGTAAGTTTAGCTTTGTGAATCAGGCACACAGTCTCTAAATATTTCTTACTAATATGACTTGCTGCAATAGAAAAATTCTCATTTCAGACCGTCACTTATTTTCCATTTGATTTCCTCTTTTTCTTTTTTTCAGACTAACCTGGTGATTCTTCCACTCTGTAATGTCTGCCTTTTTCCTCAGATGATGAAATTTAAAATTGATTCTGACCCTGGGGATGTTGATGTCACGGCTTCTTTATTCATGTTTGACGCTCCCGCTCCGTTCCGCTGTAAGACGTTTATTACAAGTGGCAGGATTACGTTATTGAGAAGGCGCTGCTGCCTGTCTGGAATATGGATATTGCGCTCTTATGCTAAGGAGCTCTGTTTCTCCCATGCATTTTTCAGTTCATGCATTGGGTGCATACTCAAAGTATGCAGGAAGAAAGTGTATGTATAAAAATAAACATAGCTAGAGATGGGCCTGAATTCAAAAGTGCCCGTTCACCGTAAAACAGCAGGCACAGATAGCACAGTAACTTTCCTGTGAAGGTATATGCAGTTTTCACTCAGGCAGGCTTCAAATACTTCACAGAACCTCTCTTCCTCAGCTTGTGACTGCTGGTGCTAAATTGAGCATGGTACTACTATCTAGCAGTTGACAGATTTCAATAACACCCAGGAGCCCTAGGCCAGCCCCTGCGGCCAACCCTTGCTGCGCACTACCAAAGGCCATGTGCAGCATGGGTTTTGGTTGTCATGGGAGTTGGCCGTATGGCCTGGTCACAGACCTGGCCCTGCTCCCAAGCACTACAGAGTACAGCCAAATGCCATGCACGGCTGTGATTGGATTAACATATTGTAATGAAAATTACTTTACGTTAAAAATAACATAGAAATTTATTTTTTTTAAAACAAAGGCTACAGGGGCATTATAGTTAGGAAATAGAATGTAAAAAAAAAACATGGAAATTCACTTAAAATACCAAAGATTACAGGGATGTTATAGTTAGGCTCACATTTCAAATGTACAAAACCATAGATGTTTGTCTGCTATAGTTAGAGCTATCTCTAATAACTATAACACGTGCCCTATGGTAACTATGACTTGTGCCCTCGCCATGCACTGCTAATTATCCCACAAATTACATCACTCAGGACATCTTTCAGAACATCATTGATAATATCAATGTAGTATTTGCAGCAAAAGTTTTGACAAAAAAAATCTGTGCATGGCAAGAGTGTGAGTTATAGTTACCTTAGGGTGTGATTTTTATTTCATTGAAAGAACTCTAAGCATAACTGCTGAATTTCTATTGTTTTTTACGAGTAAAGTCAGAACTTAACTATATCGTCCATGTAACCTTTGTTTTTTTTTTGTGAAAAAAAATAAATCCACAGTTTCTTATCAATAGTGTTACTGCAAAATTTGCAGTGAATTGACATAATATGTGGAGTATTTAGCTGGGCATGGCGAAGGCACAAGTTATAGTTACCTTAAGGCCCGCGTTATACTTACTTGAACAAACTCTAAGTATAACTGTTGAATTTCCAAGGTTTCATACGAGTAAATTCAGTACCTAAGTACAGCGTCACTGTAACCTTTGGTTTTTGCAGTGAATTTCTATGTTTTTTTTAACATAAAGCAATTTTAATCACTATACCTTATTCCAACCCCGGCCACGCACAGCTTTTGGCCATGCATGGTGGGGGTTGGTCGCAAGGCCTGGCCTTGCAGCCAAGCCCTTATAGCCACCCATCCCTGTGCCACCCACCCTGTGGCCGGTGGTTGGATTAATGTACAATAATTAAAATTACTGAACATTAAAAGACCATAGAAATTCACTGAAAAAAACAAAGGCTACAGGGACGTTATATGTAGGAAATAGAATAAAGAAACCCTTAGAAATTCACTGAAAAAACAAACGTTGCAGGGACGTTATAGTTAGAATTAGAAAAAAACAACCTTCGAAATTCACAGATAAAAACAAAGGTTATATGGTTGTCATAGTTACATTCTGAATGTACAAAACCACACAAATTCAGCAGTTATAGCTACCTGAGCTAACTATACCTTGCGCTCCTGTAATGTACTGCTTATGACCTCACATATTACATCACTCATGACATAGTCAGTGACATCACTGATGACATCTCATATGACATCACTGATGACATTACTTATAACATCATCCACACAGTCATACACTTACTCATTTGCTGATACAAACTTTTTCATACCCCCCCACACACAGATCTACTCACATACTTATTTAGAGATGCATAAATGTAGTGCATACAAACATTCATTCAGTCAAACAGCTACTGACACAACCGCTCACCCATACACTACTATTTGAGTGTGAGAGAACAGGGCTGATTGCAGAGGCCCCCTAACTTTTTGCCCCATTTTCCATTTTTTGCTGGTGTTTTCCTGACTTTGATGGTGCCCTAGGCACTGCTAACCAGTCCCAGGGCCTGTGCTCTCTATACAAATCAGTAAACAAATTAGGCTAATCATAATTGGCTATGTCAACCTACCTATAAGTCCGTAGTATACAGTAGGGCATGTAGGTTTAGGGACCCCAGCATAGGTACGGCACCCATAGGTGCACTGCTGAGGTGCCCAGTGTCATTTTAAAGGCATGCCTGCCTTGCTGGCTGCTTTTACATTAAATTATATGCAAATTCGACTTTGGAATTAAAAGTAGTTTCAAAGTCTTAAACTACCTTATTTTTACGTATAAGACACCACTAAGGTGTGCCTATGTGCCCCTAGGGCTGGGTGCCATGTAACTATAAGCAGGGACCTTATAAAAATAGTCTATAAGCCCTGGTGAGGTAAAAACAGCTAATTTGTTTTTTTCCCTCATTGTAGTGAATGGCCTTCATAGGCTAGAATGGGGAGACTTTAGTTTAATTTTAAAAGTCCCCTTAAGTGACAGATACGAAATGTTTGGTATCAAATTAATTGTTATAATAAATCCCACAACTTCTAGTTGTGGGATTTAATATAACTTGTTCCGGTAAAGAGTTTTAAACTTTACCTGAAAAATTGCCAGCTTCAGCCCTGCATTGTTTTTGCTGCTGTGCTCTGATTGGCCAGCCTCTGGCAGCCTGGCCAGGCTGCCTTGATGAGGTGTGAAGTGGACTGGCTTCACACAAAGAGATGTGCCTGTGTGAGGGGATCTCCCCTCAGCAGATGGTGAGGCAGAAAGGGGGAGGGCTGCCAAACTTGTCTTCAAAGGCAGAGAAGGACATTTGGAGCAACCCAGCAACACCCCCCACATCCTGCAACCCCAGACAAATAGGTGCCCCCTTGATTCGATTAGGAGAGGGCAGGAGAGGGGTGTGTTTATTATTTTTTGCCACACAAGTGGGTGGGCTCAGCCAGATGTAACCTCCAAAAAACACTTTCAGCCATGATGGATTTTTGAGGAATGTTGCCTACTGGGATTGATTTTTGCCACACTTCCCAGGGAGTGGTCATCAAAGGGGGAATGACCCTGCCCCTGATTGGAGAACCAGGACCCCCCTGTTTTTCACCCAGGAGCAAGGATAAAACTGGCAGACCTGCACCCAAACCTCAGTTCCCTATCACATCCCGACCAGGAAGAACTACAGAAGAAGAAGGACTGCCCTGCTGGACCCCTGGCCTGCACCTAGACCCTGCACTCTGAAGGACTGAACCAGCTGCACACTTGGGCTTCACCACAATATGGACTTTGCCTGGCTTCAACTGGTTCAAGGATGGACTCCCTGTTTGCTACAGGTGAACAATTGCTAACCAGAGTCCCCTGCACCAACTCCTGAGGAAACCAACCAGCTGACCACTGTCCAGTAGCCAGAAAGGAGTTTGCACCAGGTGCATTCTGGGAGTTGTAGTACATCTCAGAGGAGCATCTCAGAGCATCTGGAACCTTCGGGTGAGCTGTGGACCCAAAAAGAACATTAAAGGAACAGCTGGGAGAAGATCCAGAAGTTTGGAGAATTTTTGAGAACTTTTGAAAAAAAAGCTCCACAGAGGGACCGACCCGCCGCAGCAACTCAAGCTGGCTTGCCTCAACCGCGACCCGGCCTCACTTGCAGGTTTGTCCCGGTGAAGAAAATCTCCCAATAAGAGACTATGGGGGTCATTACAGCATTGGCAGTAAAAGCCGCTTACCGCCGTGCAGAAGACTGCCAACACACCGCCGCTGCAGCTGAATTCCGCCACAGCTATTATGACCCACATATCGAAATACGACAAAATTCAGACACCCACACAAGTCCGCCACACCAAAGGTCAGTGATAAACCGGCAAAAACAAAACCTGCACCGTCACGCCAACAGAAATACGCCCACGCTATCACGACCCACGAATCCATGCAGCGGTCTTTCAACCACTGTATTCCATTGGCGGTACACACCGCCGCGCTCAAAATACACACACTTCTACAAAACACTGCCACATTGGACAATTCCAAATACACACACCTGATACATACACCACACCCACACACCCAATACAATATAAAACACACACCCACATCACCCACAAACCCCTACTACCAAAAATTCCGAAAGAAGGCCAGAGATAGACACCACCATCCACAAACTAGCAGCCACAGGCACTCAACACCATCACCCACACAACTTCCACGCACAAAACACCACACACCACTAGGTATCACCACACTTATCACCACACACACCACCCCACACATCACCCACACAACCCCATGGCACGGCAAAGACACCCCAGGTTCTCGGAGGAGGAGCTCAGGGTCATGGTGGAGGAAATTGTCCGGGTAGAGCCATAGCTATTCCGATCACTGGTACAGCACACCTCCATAGCTAGGAAGATGGAGCTATGGTGAAGAATAGTCGACAGGGTCAACGCAGTGGGACAGCACCCAAGAAATCGGGATGACATCAGGAAGAAGTGGAACGACCTACGGGGGAACGTGCGTTCCGTGGTCTCAAGACACCACCTGGCGGTACAGAGGACTGGCGGCGGACCCCCACCTCCTCCCCCACAACTAACAACATGGGAGTAGCACGTCTTGGTGATTCTGCATCCTGAGGGCCTCGCAGGAGTAGGTGGAGGAATGGACTCTGGTAAGTCAAACCTTTAACTATCATATCCCCCACCCTACCTGCATGCTATCACAGACCCCCACCCTCGCCCCCTCCCCTATCACTCCAACTCCTCACAAATATACTAATAACACAAACCACACACCCCAACACCAAGCCCTGCATGACACAACAAAGCATGGACACCCATCACTAAAGCATGCCCACTGCACATACCCATAACACCCCCCTCAACCATCATCACACAAGCCCCCACACAGGAATGCTAGCACTGGGGTACACGGTCACCCACCCATTGCACACCATGACACACACAGATGCAATAATCATGCTTTTATACCCCTGCAGGACCACTACCCAATGTCATCAGACAGGAGGGTCCAGACATCTCCACCCCACCCACAGAAGAGGTCCACAGTGATGACAGCAGCTCTGTCCAACTGGATCCAGATGACCAGCCCGGACCATTGTGGGCCTCGGGACAGTCGGTTCCCCTCACACAGGCACAGCCCACCACAGACCTTCCACCCTCTGGTAACACCAGCACAGCACCCACCCAGCGGGCCCATACCTCCGTGCCCAGGACATGTCAATCAGCTGTGTGTCCACCACTACAGGGAACCCAGGATAACCCACCACCCCAACAACAACAGGGAACTGGGGGCAGTGGCAGTGGGCACGCGGTCCAGGGGCCGGAGGCACAGGAACACATGGGAACTGGGAGGGCTGACGTGCGACAGCGGGCAGACAGGCCAAGGGAACCCACTCTCCATGAGGCCCTCTCCTCCATCATGGGAGCATACCACCACTCCCAGGAGACAATGGCAACGGTCCTGGCCAAGTTTCAGGAGACCCAGCGCATGCAGGAGGAACAGGATTTGGGCTTCAGGGAGGAACTCAGAACCATCAGCTCCACCCTGGGCACCATTGTAGGGGTGCTGAAGGAAATACTTAACACCAGGAGGGACACTGTGGCACTACAAGGGGCCCCTGACACTAGCATGGACGTTGAACTGCCCACCACCTCCGCCGGCGCTAGTGGACAGAAGGCACCGCCACAGGACCACCACACCAGCACCCCACCCCCTGCACACGGAGAACCACCCCGCAAGCGGTCCCTGAGATCCAGGAACAAGACAGAGCACGATGCCAAGACCCCCGCCAAGAAATGAGACCACCCTGATTGTCAAACCACTGTCCCACTTTGTAACACTGTCTATATTGGAACTGCCCCAGCTCCACTTCCTATGCCCATATGGGCAATGCACCTGTGAGACTAATAGACTGGACTCTGCCACGGACATTCCTCCACCATCCCCCTCACCATTTTACAACCCCCTCCAATATTGAGCACTTCAATAAACACCCTTGAAGCACAAAACAATCTGGAGTCAGTCTGTGATTTCGAAATTGTGTATTAGCAATGACAGTGACAAAATGCTTTTTCAATTTTAATGTCAACATACCTATGTCACACATCTCAAGTCCATGAGGAATCTAAGCAGATGACACACATTGGAAACCACACCTGTGAAACTGTAAGGGAAAATGACAACTCAGTGACCATACACTGGTTGAAATCGACAGACAGAATGGAGGTAGAAGTGTTAAAGTACTTGTAGTAGGCAGGAATGTTTTCTCACCTGTGTGTCACTGGAAATATTGCTGGATGACTGAGTCCCTGTTGTCAATGTCTTCTTCCTCTGCTTCCTCCTCATCACTGTCCACAGGCTCCACAGCTGCCACAACACCGCCATCTGGACCATCCTCCTGCAGAAAAGGCACCTGTTGTCGAAAAGCCAAGTTGTGAAACATACAGCAGGCCATGATGATCTGGCACACCTTCTTTGGTGAGTAGAATAGGGAACCACATGTCATAAGGAGGCACCTGAACCTGGCCTTCAGGAGGCCGAAGGTGCGTTCGATCACCCTCCTAGTCCGCCCATGGGCCTCATTGTAGCGTTCCTCTGTCCTGGTCCTGGGATTCCTCACTTGGGTCAGTAGCCATGAAAGGTTGGGGTAACCAGAGTCCCCTAATAGCCACACACGGTGCCTCTGGAGTTGACCCATCACATAAGGGATGCTGCTATTCCGCAGGATGTAGGCGTCATGCACAGAGCCAGGGAACATAGCATTTACCTGGGAGATGTACTGGTCTCCGAAACATACCATCTGTACATTCATGGAATGATAACTCTTCCGGTTCCTGTACACCTGTTCACTCCTGTGGGGGGGGACCAAAGCTACATGGGTTCCATCAATGGCACCTATGATGTTGGGGATATGTCCCATGGCATAGAAGTCACCTTTCACTGTAGGCAAGTCCTCCACCTGAGGGAAAACGATATAGCTCCGTATGTGTTTCAGAAGGGCAGACAACACTCTGGACAACACGTTGGAAAACATAGGCTGTGACATCCATGATGCCATGGCCACTGTTATTTGAAATGACCCACTTGCAAGGAAATGGAACACTGATAGCACCTGCACTTGAGTGGGGATTCCTGTGGGATGGCGGATTGCTGACATCAGGTCAGGCTCCAACTGGCTACACAGTTCCTGGATTGTGGCACGGTCAATCATGTAGCTGATGATCAAACTTCTTTCCTCCATTGTCGACAGGTCCACCAGTGGTTGGTACACCGGAGGATGCCGCCATCTCCTCACATGTCCCAGCGGACGGTGCCTATGAAGGACAACAGCGACCACAGAGTCAAACAACTCAGAGGTATGCACCCACAGTCTACACAGAACACCATTCATACACAAAATGTGGCCTGTATTTGTGTTGCGAGACAAGGCCTAGGTATGTGTGACGCAGTTGCTAATTAGGCCATGTGGGTCCCTGAAATGGTGGCTGCCTGACCTCTAAACTGGGACAATGGGATGTGAGGTAACTGCGCTGGCGTTGTACACCGTCGCGGTAGGTGGTCGAAGACCGCGGCGCAATGCTGCATTGGTTAACATTGGACCCTATGGGTCCCAGGAGCCAATGACGATGGACGCCGGTGGTGATGATACGCACCTCTGTGGACATGACCGCAGCGGACGTGACCGCCATTTTCTATCTGTTGAATCACTCGATACCTGATCTTCGACAGGAGAGGACCTACACTGCAAGTGCTGCTGTGATCTCGGTCTGGAAGAGACAATGGCTCGTGCGTCTGGGGAAAGGGCCCCTGCCTTCACTGCAGAGGAGTTGGAGAAGCTCGTCGACGGGGTCCTCCCCCAGTACACGCTAATCTACGGTCCTCCAGACCAACAGGCAAGTACACAGGGAGCATGTTGTATGGGCTATGCCTGTGTGGAGAGGGCTGGTTGTAAGAAGGAAGGGGGCAGAGTTCTGCGCGCATGAAGGACTGTGAATGCATGTGCCACATGACAAGGGTAGGGATGTGGGTCACTCACTTTGACGGTGCAGTTGGTAATGACTTCTCTTCTTCCCCTGTACATGCCATGTAGGTCAGCGCCCACTAGAAGAAGGATATTTGGTGTGCCATCGCCAAGGACGTCCGGACCCTGGGAGTCCACCAGAGACGGAGCACCCACCTACCCTGAGTTGGATGGGCGCTTGAGGGCATCACAACAGAAACAAGGGGGTGAGTACACTATCATTCAGCGGACTTTGGGCGCAGTGAAGGTGTCTGGGTGGGGGAGGAGGGCTGTGGGTTTCCCTAGGCCAGGGCAAGTTCCGTAGGCAAGGCCCCTCCGTAAGGCAGGCCATGTGGCACCCCACCCCACCTCTGTAGAGGGCCAAATACAGGTATTCATGCAGCCACATCCCAGCTGACCCATGAAGGCCCGCCAGCCACAGCCATGCTGGGTAATGAAGGACCATCCTTGGCAAGGACCGCTGAACAGGGCAAAGACCGCCATGGAAAGAACCGCTGAACAGGTCTGACACTGGCAACTCAAGCACCGCTGAACAGGCCAAAGACCGCTGAACAGGGCAAAGACCGCCATGGAAAGCACCGCTAGCCCATTTGCGGCAGGGGCAGTGACGCAACTGTGACCGTCACGGGGTGAGTGATGCACTCTGGGCACCAGTCTCCCTCCAGAACCAGTGGAGACATGCATCCACTCCGTCTGTCCTGCACAGGATGAAGCACTCTGGGCACCAGTCCCCCTCCAGAACCAGTGGAGACATGCATCCACTCCGCCTGTCCTGCACAGGATGAAGCACTCTGGGCACCAGTCCCCCTCCAGAACCAGTGGAGACCTGCATCCACTTGAGAGACTGTGGCTTTGCACTCCCCAGGATGGTACAGTGGGCAACCCACCCACTGTAGAGACTTGAGAGACTGTGGCTTTGCACTCCCCAGGATGGAACAGTGGGCAACCCACCCACTGTATAGACTTGAGAGACTGTGGCTTTGCACTCCCCTAGGATGGAAAAGAGGGCAACCCACCCACTGTAGAGACTTGAGAGACTGTGGCTTTGCACTCCCCAGGATGGTACAGTGGGCAACCCACCCACTGTAGATTCTTGAGAGACTGTGGCTTTGCACTCCCCAGGATGGAACAGTGGGCAAGCCACCCACTGTATAGACTTGAGAGACTGTGGCTTTGCACTACCCAGGATTGAAAAGTGGGCAACCCACCCACTGTAGAGACTTGAGAGACTGTGGCTTTGCACTCCCCAGGATTGAACAGTGGGCAACCCACCCACTGTAGAGACTTGAGAGACTGTGGTTTTGCACTCCACAGGATGGAAGAGTGGGCAACCCACCCACTGTAGAGACTTGACAGACTGCGGCTTTGCAGTCCCCCGGATGTAACAGTGGGCAACCCACCCACTGTAGAGACTTGAGAGACTGTCGCGTGGGCTCTCATTATCCTAAATGAGGGGCTCTCATTATCCTAAATGAGACTACTGGATTTCTAGGCAGCAGGATCGATAATGGTGTGGGGGACTGAGTCTGACCCAAGTGTAAGGAACTCTGTCACCCTAAATCCGGTCTTTGCTCCGGCTAACTAGCAGTGCCTCATTTCTCCCACGGGGAAGAGATGATTGGGCAGCCGAGCGCATGACATCTTTGGAACTTCTCAGGGAAGTCGTGGTCACTCAGATCCAAACCAACTCTCTCATTTACAGTATGATCTCATATACAAATGACAAAGACAGTATAAGTTTTATATAATGTTTTAATAAAACGACTGTATTTTAGATAATAAGGCGTGAGCCGCAGTAACCAGAACCATACAACACAGTAGGATTGAAATAGTCACCAGGAGAGTAAAACATAAGAACAAAGCGATCATCGTGTCTAATAGTCTCTATTCTCCCTCTGCTTGTTCTATTTCAAGCACAGCATGTTAAGCTTCTAACTTGCCTTTCTGAGTCACTGGGGAGACATCAGCCCTCATACCTGAGCAAAGGCCTGTGATCTTGGTTCAGCATCTGCAACGAGGAGGTCAGCGTCTAGTTGTGGTTCCCTGGTCGGAATCTCCCTCTTGCGTGTATTGGGACAAGGAAATATTTTTATAACTAACATGTCAGCGTGATCACAAAATGTCCCTACGCAGAAATGCCAAAGACTAAACTCCTACCACGTCTATCGGCAATGTACCGGACTGTATCCTTGACTGAAGCACAGAGTGAATGTGTTATGGAGAACTCCAGTGCTGAAGTAGGCTAAACAGTGTGATATGAATATAAAACAAGACCGTAGAACTGGCTATTTGAAAAATAACAGTACGAAGCCTAAGAAAAAGCATATAGAGCAAAGTGCACAGAGGCTCTAAGCTGCAAGCAAATGAATAAAATACATCCAGGGCAAAGTGCACAAAGGCCTAAAGCCTGAAGCTAATGCGCAAAGGATACGTAAAACTAACCACACTACACCCTCCACTTGTCGGTAGGAAGTGGTTCCAATAATATAAAAGTATGCCCCAAATATAAACAATACATAAAACTATATATTTTGACAAGGTCAGAAGACAACAAAGTCATAAATTTAGGAAACATGTGACGATAAAGCCAAATTCAATTTAGTGTCAATTTTTGCAGGAGAGAAAAAAATCCAATTGTCAGACAGAAGCAATAGAACGTAGGAGCTCCTCCACTTCGATATATGTCAATATCGGAAGATCCACGCCACAAAGTACCATGGAGCAGGTGTGTTCCAAAGCCCCAAAACCATTCAGGGCGGCACCCCGTGCAGGGCCTATGAATGAGACAATACCATCTTCCTCCAGGAAGGGAATCTCATAAACTGCCTCACGAAGCAAACGCAACCGTAGTGCACAAGTCTGGGAATGAACCCTAATCGGGAACATCAACAGATCAGTTTCGACCATCGGAGGGCGCTGCAGTGAGAGACAGAAAGCAAGTGCATGTTCAAACGAGCACCAAAGGCACCGAAACACGGGTTGCACACAATCCAAAACTGGTCGGAATGACAGAGACCAGTCACACTCCAAATGTCCCAGGAGTGTCGCTCCAAAATGCTGCATCATGCGTTCACGACACAGCTGCACTGACGGGAGCAGCAACACAGGATCTCGTTGTGGCGGGACAGCCATTGCGAAAAAATAGCAACAATAGCAAGACTCCAGCCAACAAAGCCAAAGTAACCGGGAAACCCCCAAAAATGCTTCCGAAAATAGAGTGTATAGCCGAAGGTATCAAACCGAAAATGGAAGAGAAGGTGTGAGCAAAACCAACACCAACGGCTTTGAAAAAATGTGCAATTCCAGCAGTGCTGGACGCATTAAATATACGTCCCACAAGTTCACCAAAGTGACTCAGAAAGTTAGTATTCAAAAGGGACTGTATTTCCGCTGATGACCTTGTCACCTGCAGTGCGTAGGTCTCGCTAGCAGATGTAAGGGCCACATGCTTTTGAAACAATAAAGCCTTCAGTCGACTCAACTTGTCGAAATTAACCTTGGAAGTAGCTATATGAGGCCAGATGTCCGCTACCTCCCTAATTTGAGTGGGGGGAAACAACACATTCCCGCAGCACGTAACGGCCTTGGTGACAACGACAACGTAAACTATTCCGGCATGCATTCCACAGCAGCGTTCGCTGTTAAGAACAATGTAACTGCCGTTAGAAAGCACCTGGAAAGTGTTTTTAATAACCAGGACTGGAACTCCCTTCAGATAACAAGCTAAGTTAGCAACCGTGCAAGGACAGCTGTTTACAAACCATGGAATGGCTGACAGAAGTTTCGCATTCACTACAGCTAAGAAAAACCTCCCTCAAACCATTAATACATCTGTATAGAAAGGGAAGCTCCCACACCTCGTTTATTTAACTGTCTCCCAACCGTTCATATCTACCCACCGGAATGTGTTTCAAACAAGAAGTAAACAGCAGAGTGGAGATAGGCAGATTAATTACCCCATGAATCAACCACTCAGCTGACGGAATCTCAGCAACCGTGAAAGGCAGTTTTTCCAATTTTTCAATATTCAACATGACATACGTCGCTTCCTTTTTAGCCATCAGCTGTTGTTGACGAGTTAAATTAAAGGAGACAAAGATCTCTTTGGCACGAATGTGCTGCCACGGAACGCGACCTGCCTTCAAGGTCTGAAGAGTCCAACCCAGCTGCATGATGGACCGCGTCTGACTCTGCCCATGATATAAAGAAGACATATCTGATTTAATAATGTCTATAGCAGAGGAAACGATGCTGTCAATTGTGTAAACACGGTCAGAAAGGGTATGCATGCCATTATCTACAAGTGACAAAGCCTGCATCAGGTTTTCCTGATCAATTTGCCTCAACCGGGCCGCTGCCTCCTGCTGTGAAAGCTTCCAAATCTCATTATATACTTTGTATAAAAACCGTTTCTTCCGTGGTACCTTAGGTCCTGACAAAAAATCTTGTAAGTCAGTATCATTAGACAGTAATGTGAGATGTGATTTAACTGCATCCAGCGTGGACGACTTCAACCATTGCTGACAAAGCTTTCCCACGCTGTATGTAGTTATAATATCAGCATGTTTTGGTGAAATATAACGAGGGTCTGCCCTACTAGTCCTGAACCCCCCTGAAGAGGTGACAAAACGTTGATGACACTTATTAGTGTCTACAGGCCATAATAACCACCCGCCCGGATGTACCAATGAAGTGTTAAGCGTACCATTCTGTACCCAGTGTGTAAACTCACTAAACGTAGCATTAACATATCGCTGCCAATTGTTTAATTTTGAAGGGACAGGTATACTAGTCAAATTTAACTCTCTAATCGTTGCCAAGCCCAAACAGCTAATCTGTTGTACTGTGTCATTGAGGAAAATCATCTGCACAGGGATAATACATGCCCTAAATAATGTGTCCCTGCCTTGCATTTGCCAATGTTTCGTTCCCCAGACACTTTTCAAATCAACAGTCTTAAACCAATATTCATATCCCTCAACCGAAAGTTTAGACACAAACAAATTTGAATACAGTAATTTAGTATCGGTCAATAACATTTGCTTGTTAGCATACGGAGTAACTTTAAAATAGTAAGACTTAGCATTTTGTTGATGATGCCCAGAAAAATATGTAAATTTATCATAATACGTTTTTTAACTCCCTTGTGGAGGAGTTGGGCAATGTTCCCATTGCACATAATCAAATATGGACTTAGGGCTACTTGCTTTATGAATAAAGTGGTGTCCATAATAGTTGTAGCAAAACATGTCACCATGATTATCTCTAAATAGGTAAGCATCTTCATCGTCATAGACAGTATAATATTGCAAATCTGTCAGCATAGAATCTACTGTCTTCACATCCCAATCATCAGAAACAATTCCTGGTATAACAATATCATTCATTGATAACTTGTGGACATACGGTATTTGAATCAATTCAGTAGGACCATATATATCAAACATTACTTTATCCCACACAATCCCATCCGGAATCGGTATTGCAGAAATGTTTACTTTGGACAAGTCTCTTCGAACCATATGAGACGAAAAATGTGGTTTTAACACAGTCTCCACGTGCTCAATGTCAGATCGTTCAGGAAGAAAATGACCATGTATTACTAGAAAAAAAGTAACCACAAAAAAACAGTCATTGCAGCCATAAAAAGCCACAAATAGTTCCAAGGAAAAACAAAATATGTGCGTTTAAGCCAACACAGCAGCTTACGTGGACCTCGGACTGAAGACATCGAGGACGAGGAGCTGGACACTGCATCATCAGTGTCGTTGAAGCAGCCAGAGGCAGTTTTTGCAAAAGGTGCAACTGTGAACAAAGAAGCATATGGAGGCTCTCGCCTTGGCACACTATAAACCACATGTTCAGAAACATCAGTAGAACGTACAGCAACTTGATCAAAAGATTCCAAATTAATCGTTGCCTGTGGAACAATCGCGAGATCATCTTCCACCCTCCCCAAGCTCGGAGAGGAAACAGCGTCGGTGTAAATCACCTGCAGCGGGACTTCTTCCCCAGTAGTGAGAGGGATTCCGAAACTACTGGGTGTCCCTCTTCGTCTGCTGTGCAGAATCGGCCACATGTTGTAACTTGACATTATCAATGGAAACAAAGCGATTTCCTTTGGCCCCTTGCAGCAGTGGTAAAATCACAGTTCTCTTGCCGCTAACCCCTAACACAGGGACAGGTGCTCGATAAGAAGGACCAAATTCTTTCTTTACTGCGACCTTTTCACGCACTAGATCCCCAATCCTGGGTATACAACCAGTAGGAGTCACTGGCTCATCCTTAATTCCTGAGGAGGCAGCACTTGCAGAAGAGTTATCTTCACGGAATTGTTGTAAATCCTGCAAAACAGTGACACAATCATTTATGTCAAAGGGCGTATCCGCCGCCTCCACACCAGGACCATCTAGATAAGGAACATACATTTGTGTTCCAAACAGGCACTCATATGAAGTACGACCCCCCCAGTGACCTTCTAGGCAAGTTATTAAGTGCTCTCTGTACTCCATACAGGTGGGCTAGCCAACCACGACCTGTACCTATAACTCTGGCCGTTAAGGATTGCTTTAAATCACGATTTAAACGCTCCACGACAGAATTTCCCTCAGGATGAAATGGAGACGAGAATTGGAGTTGGACCCCCAATGAAGCCATGGTGTCCCTGAATGCCTTAGAGGCAAATGCAGGGCCCTGGTCCGAATTAAAAGCCGCAACTGCAAATGTATCGACAAAGATGCGCAAATCTTTAATAACAGTCCGAGCGTCAGCCGAGCGCTGTGGCCAGACCCACACAAATCTGGAGCACGAATCTACAGCAACCAAAATATATTTGTATGCACTATCTGGTGTCAGCGGACCACAATGATCCAAGTACACACACTGTAAAGGTTTATTTGAAATCAGAAGGGGTGTCTGCTGCGGGCGTCTAGCCGACGAAGCTTTAATTTGTAGACAAACGTCACAACAAAGGACATACTGCTTTGACTCCTTATAGAGACCAGGCCACCAGTAACGAGCCTGTAAAAGTGAAATCGTGGCAGCCACACCAGCATGTGCAGATGCCGCCCCCTCATGTGCTGCAGAAATTAATCGAGGTCTCTCAATTTTATTGGGCATTTCACGTACACCAATGCCTGGAATATTAACAACAGCATTCAGCGCACTATTCAAGCAGTAACTATATTTAGAAGGAAATCCTTTAGGAAAGGGCGAGCCATGAGCCGTAGCCCTTATGGCAGCCGAAATCTCTGTGTCTGGTTTGGTAATCGAACGAGTCACTGCGGCCACTGCCGACTTCGCGGCTTCATCAGCCAAAGTATTCCCAGCAACGTGTATCCCAACGCGCTGGTGTCCAAGTGTATGCACAACATGGACCTTAGGAAGCATCTCTTTCAGATCCGCAACCTTACCCCACAACAATTTGTGTTTAATGGTGTTGCCCTTAGAATCTTTGAACCCATTCAACTTCCAATAGTGTAGATATTCATTGAAAGACTGTACACAGTAGTAGGAGTCACAGACCAGCAATGTCAAAATCGCCGGATCCGCGTGCTCTAACGCTAACAATAGAGCTTTGAGCTCAGCCAGCTGTGCCGTGCAATCTCCCAAGGTTTTAGTATAAGTATGTCGGGGGCAGAACACTTCCCCCTCCATCGTGCCGCTCACCACTGCACATGCAGCAGAATACTATTGTTTAGTCCCAACCGCTGGATGCGCAGAGCCATCGGTATACATGACCACCTGATATTGGTCAATAGGCAATGTGCCAGCAGGGACTGGGTATTCCATTTCATATTGAAGAAATTCTTGAGTCTGCAGTTTAGGGTCGAATATGTAATCTACAGCACTGGCTGTCAAAGACGTAGCCCATTGTATCCATCGTGGGTGTAAAGCTTTCGAATTAGGAACACTCGCTTTTGTAACAGCCTCTAAGGCTGGAATCCGGGAAACAACAATAATGCGCTGGCCCTGGGCAAGCGGTCTTTCTTTAATCACAGCCATCTGTACTGCAGTCAGTATTTTCTCAGTCTGTGCAAATCGTTGTTCTGCAGCAGAATACAAGTGGGACTTGTATGCAATCGGGACTGTCTCACCTTCATTAAAGGTCACATATGTAAACCCAACAGCCCCAGGTATCACCCTGATGACTAAATGTGTCTTATTGTCCCGTGTGTGTAAGTGTTTAACTGCTAAGAGATCAGTCTGTAAATCTCGTAGGATATGTGTATGCTCAATCGTCCAAAATCTACTTGAAAAATTCAGACAAATCAACTCGTATAAGGGTTTTATACGCGTAGCGTAATCAGGAATGTAAGTTCTGCCAAAATTCAGAAACCCAACAATGACTGGAGCTTCCGAACCGTATTAGGAGGCTGCAATAAAGCACATTTCTCCAAACAATGTGGCGCTAAGCTCTTGCCCTCACTCGACAACTCATATCCCAGGAAAATGACGCTAAGGAAGACAATCTTCGATTTCTTAAAATTAAACTTATAGCCAATTTCCGCAAACCCCACAACAATGCGCAATACACGCCTTAGATGTTGCATAAGCTCATCATCTGTCAGATATATGTCATCAACATATGATAACGCTTCAGGGTCCAACTCGTGCAGCATTTCAGTCACACGAGCCGAAAACAGTCCTGGGCTATTCTTATACCCCTGAGGCAAACGACAAAACTTTTTCTGAGAGCCAAACGCACTGAAACTGGTATAGTCCCGACTTTCGGGCGCTATATTTTGGCAGAAAAATCCATTCGAGATATCTAACGTTGTTTTGTATTTCTTACGCACTATATTATTCATAAGCGCTGCACTATGTGAATTCTGTATTGCATATGTGCGTGTATGACCATTTAAATGTCTGTAATCCACCACTATCCTATATGAATGGTCCGGTTTAGCAACCGGAAACAAGGGATTATTCATCGGCGAGACACATGGCTCAATTACACCCTGGTACTCCAATTGTGTAAGAATTTTCCTAACCGATGCCCTTGCCTCAAATTTGATAGGATACTGCGGCTGTGGCTGAGGTTCGCCCTTTATTGGAATTATATGATAAGGTGATTGTCTATCCCACCCCACATTATTTTTATATAGGGCGGGAGCCTGTGCTAGAGCCCATGTTTTACTATAGGACTCCGCTAGTTCTCTCGGAACAAGTGGTGAGAAGGAAGGTGTAATAACCTCCTCCCGAACCGGACAGTCGCAAACAAAGTCAGGTGGCCAATCCTGTTCGGCCAGCAGAACATCATATGATTTTACCACATGGTCCCAAAAGATGGCGTGTACAATGCGGTCAATGTCCCCTTCTAATCGCAGAGTCACTTCATATACTCTATCAGGATCAGAGACTCGCATATCCGCCGTTTCGACTTGTATGAAGTCATCAGTTGCTTTGCCCTCCAGATGCTCTAGAAGACTCCGGCGAACTATTGTGACCTCTGCCGCGCTGTCTAACAGTGCCAACGCCCATGTCTTGTTCGTCAAGAGAACTCTCTTCTTGAGCGCCATGTCTAACTGAGACTGCTGCCACTTTCTTCTTTTTAAATTGCTGTTTTTGTTGCAGCAGTTTCTCTTCTTGTTTATTAGAAACCTCCGTCGAGCGTTGTGAATCCTGTCTTGGTTTCACGTACTCCGTTCTCTGCTCTGACCGCCCACCTCTCTCACTTCTCTTCTCTGAGGAGTCCTGAAAGGAACGAGATTGGCGTGTATCAGTATATTGATATCTATCAGGCGTCTTCAAATTATCCCTATTCCTGAGATTATACCTATTCTGCGGGTTCTCCGGTTGCGAAGACTGACCCCCATCTTTCTTAGGTGTTTGCTGTTTCTTTTCCCAGCGCTTTTTAGTACCCTCAGGTTGCTGTTGTTTAGCATTGTCTTTATTATGTTTACCCTGTAATTGGGGTTTTTGCGGTGTAGCCCCTAGGCTATCGCGACCAATACTGGAATATGTCTCTGCTATTATTCTCGGAAGTTCCTGCTCCTGATTAATCTGCGGAACGTCCCGAAGACGCATTCGCACTGCTAGTGCTACTGCCTCTCCTTTGAGATTACTCAAAATAATAGAAGAAACTGCGGCAAAATTGCCCATTAACTGCATGCCCAAATCTAAGGCAGGGGCAGCCCCATATTCATCTTGAATTTGTTTAAGCACTTCCGGTAAATTAGCTAATGTCGGTGTACCGTGTGCCGTAGTGTAGAGTGCGGCAAACACCGTGCCCCAGGTATTACAAAGGTCCACCGGAGGAACCATCCCATACGGCAAACACATTTTCAATATTCTATGTTTATCCTGAGGTCCCGTATGGGGAAACACTGCTTCCAGCGTATTCATTTTTTGCGCCAGCCAAAATGGAGTTTCCTTTCGTTTAGCCGGTACCTTACCCATAACTGAGTGTACAGTGGCCGGATTGATACCCGGAACCACCGCCTGTGGGTGCGCCGTAGCAGCACGTGCTGCGTTTGTATTTAGTGTCTGCATTACAAACTGAACTAATCGTCTATATGTAGCCGTTAAGTCTGTATATAAACGATGAACTTCAACCACTGTCAATTGAGCAGCCGCAGGATGAGGTGTATATGTAGCCAATAAAAGCCAGGTAGGACCATCATTACTCAGTGGACCTAACCTAACTTGTGCTACTGTGTGTGGGAGGGCGCCATCAAGCCAATTATGGTGTTCTTGATAAGATAAAGGTATCTCTAAGTATGCATAAGCCCTGTATTGTCCAGGGACATTCGCAACAGTGTATTCGTGAAAAGTGTTTGTACCCCCATCAACTGCTGGAAATACGACCCAAGAATAAAAAAGTTCTGTTCTATAGGCTGCATGGGCGTCCACCACAAAAGTGACCGGACCCCCCTGGACCGTCAGTCCATGTGCTATCAGATGTCCTGTGAGCGGGTGTTGCATATTAAGCGCTACTTGCACCACTACCGGATTCGCCATCTAGAAAAAAACAGCACCTGGGTAGTGAAGGCACACCAATAACGGGGTTTTTCCTTTCAAAGTTCAAGCTTGAACAACCAACCACTAAGTAATAGGATGTACCTATCCTGTGGTGGCGGAAACCCTCAGCCCCACGGACGTCTCCGCTTACGGAACCGAGGAGTCAAAATATATATGAGACCGAGAGAGTCAGTCGGACCTAAATATTAGAGCCAGACCAATCGTTGGCGGGGCCATGTCGCGTGGGCTCTCATTATCCTAAATGAGACTACTGGATTTCTAGGCAGCAGGATCGATAACGGTGTGGGGGACTGAGTCTTACCCACGCGTAAGGAACTCTGTCACCCTAAATCCGGTCTTTGCTCCGACTAACTAGCAGTGCCTCATTTCTCCCACGGGGAAGGAATGATTGGGCAGCCGAGCGCATGACATCTTTGGAACTTCTCAGGGATGTCGTGGTCACTCAGATCCAAACCAACTCTCTCATTTACAGTATGATCTCATATACAAATGACAAAGACAGTATAAGTTTTATATAATGTTTTAATAAAACGACTGTATTTTAGATAATAAGGCGTGAGCCGCAATAACCAGAACCATACAACACAGTAGGATTGAAATAGTCACCAGGAGAGTAAAACATAAGAACAAATCGATCATCGTGTCTAATAGTTTCTACTCTCCCTCTGCTTGTTCTATTTCAAGCACAGCATGTTAAGCTTCTAACTTGCCTTTCTGAGTCACTGGGGAGACATCAGCCCTCATACTTGAGCAAAGGCCTGTGATCTTGGTTCAGCATCTGCAACGAGGCAGTCAGCGTCTAGTTGTGGTTCCCTGGTCGGAATCTCCCTCTTGCGTGTATTGGGACAAGGAAGTGTTTTTATAACTAACATGTCAGCGTGATCACAAAATGTCCCTACGCAGAAATGCCAAAGACTAAACTCCTACCACGTCTATCAGCAATGTACCAGACTGTATCCTTGACTGAAGCACAGAGTGAATGTGTTATGGAGAGCTCCAGTGCTGAAGTAGGCTAAACAGTGTGATATGAATATAAAACAAGACCGTAGAACTGGCTATTTGAAAAATAACAGTACGAATCCTAAGAAAAAGCATTTAGAGCAAAGTGCACAGAGGCTCTAACCTGCAAGCAAATGAATAAAATACATCCAGGGCAAAGTGCACAAAGGCCTAAAGCCTGAAGCTAATGCGCAAAGGATACGTAAAACTAACCACACTACAAGACTGTGGCTTTGCACTCCCCAGGATACATCAATGGGCATGGAGCCCCCTCGTGGATCTGGTGTAGTGCACTCATCCGGCTGAGGTGCCCCCCCTTCCCTTCCCCCTGAGGTGCCTGTTGTATTTCTATCTGATGCCCCTGCAGTGTTCTCTCCGTTTGGATCGGATATCTTGTGTGGGCCTAGCCCATGCATTTTGGGCCCAGTGGTCCACGGACTACGAATGGTGCAATACCTGCACTACTAATCGTGGTGTATATTTTGTTTATTGTGTATATATATATATATGTATATATTTGCTTACTGTATTTTTATATATTACAATGGTTCCACTCATTTCCTTTTGTCTTTGCATTCTTCTGGGAGGGGTTGGGGGTTGTTACTGTAATGTATAAATAAGTATTGGTGTGTTATGTTGTAGTGGGTGAGGGTCGGGGTGGGGGTTGGGGTGTTGAGTGTGTGTGTCCCTGTGTTTTTGCCTCCTCCCTCCCCTATGTTGTAGGTGCAGTACTCACTGTGGCCTTCACCGCCGGCGTTGATGATCCTCGTAGAGGAGCAGGAAGACTAGCGCTGGCTGAATATTTAGTTCCGGCTCCATGGTGCCCTCCTTCCTCGTGGAGTGTGTAGAGGTGAGCATTTTCCCTTTGAAATGGCTTTTTCCGCCGTGTTTTTATCCGCGGTGAATCCGCCTCGGAAAAGGTGGCAGATTGGTAGGTTGTGATACTGTGGGTGGTACATTGTCTTCCCTCTGTCTGTTGGCGGTGACCGCTGCGCTGTTTGTTTATACCGCCGTGGCGGTCAGAGTGTTAAAGTGGCTGTCTTTGTTGGCGGTTTCCGCCACGGTCATAATTGCACATTTTTTACCGACGGCCTGTTGGCGGTCTTACCACCGCTTTAACACCATCCGCCAGGGTTGTAATGACCACCTAAGTCCGAACGTAGAAATTTACCTTGACCTCCCAGCCAGCGTATCCGAGGAGGGCTCCAAGGACGTCGGATCAAGATCTAGGTTTGCCCCGGTCAAAGGATTTTCACCTCGAAAAAACAGCTAAGTCCGAAGGTAAAAATCTCCACCAAGGACTCCCGTGACACGTATCCGGAGAAGAGTTCCAGGAGGTCGGATTGGACTGGCAGGTTCATCCCGCTGAAGAAAATCTTCAGAAAAACAACTAAGTGCAAAGGTAAACTTTTGACTGAGGCCTCTTGCGGGCTGTAGCCGAGCAGGGCTCCATCGCGGTCGGCCTTAAACTTTGACTTTGCCCCAGTCGAGGTGTGACCAGATGACCAGATTGGCGCTTTTTGTTTCTAGGGGCTAGAAAACAGTAATTCTTTAAATATTCATATGTCCGGTTCCCCTTATCCGATTTTATTTGTTTTGGTGTCATTTTAAAGATAAAAATATAATCTATTTTCATAAATTGGTTTTACATATTTAAACTGTTTTCTGTGTTGTATTTAATTACTGTTTTGTGATATATGAATGCTTCACATTCTGTCTCCTAAGTTAAGCCTTGACGCTCGTTGCCAAGCTACCAAGGGTTGAGCTGGGTTTAATTTACTGAGACCAAACTGGACCTAAGTGGAGGTTAGTGGCCTATTGCTAAGTGTAGGTACTTACCTGCCCTTACCAATAACCCATTTTCCACTATTGAGGTATTAACAGACTCATGCAGTTACTTACACACCCACTCATACACCCACTGACACACTCACTCATACGCATGCTACCATTAATAGATCACTATTCTAGTGACATATCCAGTTAATCAGCTGTAGAAACACTGTCACACCCACACACTCACCCATACAGTAACTAACAGTCACTGACTCATTATTACAGTCACTTACACACACACTCACTCAACTATACAACTATTCACACACCAACTCACTCACATGAACAGGCACTTACATACCCACTCAGTCACCCATACAGCCATTCACACAGCCAGTCACTGCCCAACACAAGTTCTCACACATTCACTCACTATTCTATATAAAAACGGACTCACCCATTCAGCTTATGATACAGCTACTCATACACCCACTAACTCTTGCATACAGTCACTGACACAGCCACTCAGTTATACTTACAGCCATACAATAAGTGACTCACCAAGCCACTCACCAAAACATTGACACTCATTCACTTACCCAGACAACTACTCTGACACCCACTCACCCACACATGCAGCCACCCACAGACCCACTCACTAAATGAAATGCAGCTGCTCACACAATCACTTGCTCACCTATACAGAAACTTGCACATCCATTCAGTCTCCCATACAGCAAATGACGTAATCTTTCATTCACCTGTAGACACACTCCCACACCCATTCACATATTGATGCAACCACTTACACTCACTGGATGATATCATCAGTGATGTCACTGACCATGTCATGAGTGATGTAATATGTGAGGTCATAAGCAGTGCATTACAGGAGTGCAAGCTATAGTTAGCTCCGGTAACTATACCTGATGAATTTCTATGGTTTTGTACGAGTAAATTCAGAATTTAGAATGTAACTATAACGTCCATATAACCTTTGTTTGTTTCAGTGAATTTCTACGTTTTTTTTATTTCTAATTCCTAACTATAATGTCCCAGTAACCTTGTTTTTTTTTTGTTGAAAATATCTATATATACATATATCTCAAAGTTTTAGTTAGGACCTATTAACTATAGAAGGAGTTTTGCTAATGACTATGGCACCATTTTATGGATCTTCAGGAAATGATTCGTCGAGCGGGGACTGAGAAAAAAGGAATGTTCCAAAATGCAATTTCCCATTTAATTTCCCTAGGTATTTTTAAATGCATTACAGCCCAAGTGGATGAATGGATTTACACTACATTTGGCACAAAGCTAGATCTTAACCCAGTAGGTGTGCTTTTTGTGTTTTGGTGCAAATCCGTTTAGATATTTTTGAGGAATGAAAGTTCAAATTTATGTATATCTGGAAGATTGGGTTCATGGGACTTTTGAGAGAATTCAGTGGGCACAAAACTTCAAACAATAAAGTGATCTGCTTGGCTGAGAGGGATTTCATCATCATAGGCATCTCGCTCCACTGGAGCTCATGCTGTGATCAGCTGGCACAACCTGAGTAGACATGTTGCAGCTGACATTTCTGAACACTAGGGCTTGGTTCCCTTGTTTTGAAAATTTTAAAAATAAGTTATAGGAAACTGACCTTCAGGAGTCAAAATGTAAAAAATATTTTTTGGGGAACTGAAATCCCACAAGACTCTGACAGGAGCATAGGGACACCATGCCCTCCTAAGCTAGGGTGCCCAAAGCAGCCACTTCGGAAAAAGCCCAGCTCCAGTTGGCACCTACTAGGATGGTGGTTGGTGGGCAGGTAGTGGCAGCAGGGGCCTTGAGGCTGCACACACAGACCCCAACAACAAAAAATGAGGGGGAGCACTAGTGGGCACCAGTGTACCCTCAGAAGAAAGGCGATGGTAGGCTACCACCAACACCATAATGGTTGCCAGGTAGGGAGTCCGAATGGATTGAGGGGGCCGTGGGACTCCCTCCACAGCCTTCAACAAATGTCATGCTGTGGGTACCCTAGGTGGCCACTGAATAACTGACAAAAAAGTAAACCAAAAAAGAATAATAAATGAGTGGCAGGATCCATGTATGTATTACTCACTGCTCCTGCAAGGGACACCCCATAATGTCATGCAAAAGCTTTTATAAATATTTTTTTTCTTCTGGTGGTGCTCTAGAAGGGGCAGGGGCACACCCAAACATTTTTGTAATATTGTGTAGGCCTCCATGAATTGCAACATCCCCCCAGCAACATGAACAAGAACTTGCAGTAAGTCTCCTGGGCCATTGAATCCATGGCCCCAGGAGAGCTTTTGATACTTTTTAAGCACTTAGAATTGTAGCTGTATGTTCTTCTGCAGCAGTGCAGGGACTCCTTGAGGTTGGATCTACGGATGCTTTTTATAACTGTTAGACTTGGCATCCATAGGGTGGTTTTACCCAAGATTCTTTCTTTTCACCTCCTATTTTTCGCTGCATCTTCTTCTTGGCCTTAGGACCCTGAGAACGTTACCACTGCAAACCAGGACTAAAGTACATGTGCTTCTCCCCTAAACATGGTTACATTGGTGTATCCACAATTGGTATATTTAATTTGCTTCTAAGTGACTTGTAAAGTGGTATACCATATACCCATGGCCTGTAAATTACATGCTACTAGTGGGATTGCAGCACTGATTGTGCTTCAGGCCTTTCATTGCAGAGCCTGGTGTGTAGTTTCACTGCCACTTCCACTTGGCATATAAAACCTCTTGCTAAGCCTAAAACTCCCCTTTAATTACATATAAGCCAACTCTAAAGTAGGCCCTAGGTATCTCATAGGGCAGGGTGCTATGTAAGTAAAAGCAGCATGTGTACATCTAAGTTTTATATGCCCTGGTAATGAAAAACTCCCAAAGTTAATTTCTATGAGGCCTACTCCTCTCATAGGCCAGCATTGGGAATTCCGTGATATGCTTTAAAGCTGCAATTTCTGATCAGATAGGAGTGGCTACATCATGTTTCATATCATTGGAATGTTAATGCCAAATCCTCTTTTATGGCAAAGTTGGATTTAACATTACTATTTTAGAAATTATGCTTTTAGAAAGTGGTCATTTCTCTGCTCTTACTGCTCTGTGTGCCTGACATTCCGTCTCCAAAACACATCTGGTCTGGGTTGGGTGACAGCCACCTTTGTGCATTCCCTTAGGACACCCACAACACAGGACACTCAACTGTATTTGCATTCATCTGCATACTGATGGGTCATCCTAGGCAGGTAGGATGGGAAGGGCTCACAATAACACTTCAAAGGGTAGTGGTCCCAGTCCACACAAAGGGTTGATTACCCCAACTGATAATATGAAGCCAGTACTGGGATGAAAAGGGAGATCTGTGCACTTCAAGGGGCTGCTTTGAAGTCACCCCCACATCAAAGGCACTTTTTGGTATAAGTATTGGGTCTCTGGCCCCTTAAAAATCAGTACACTAACGGAACTGGAAAGACCTCTGCAGGAGTAAAGGCTGCTGTGCTGAAGAATTGCCACTGTGCTGTGATTAACTGTTCTGAGGAACTGCTTCCCTGCTTTGCAGAGCTGCCCTGCTTCCTGCTGACCGCTTCCATACTAAAGAACAAGGACTAAACTTAGAGTGATTCCAAGGGGTTGCTAGCTTGTCCCCTGCTGTCCACAAGGTCCCAGGGACATTAAAGACTTTGCTACTGCAGAGGTTCGTGCTCTGAAGAACCAGCATCCATAAGTGCTTAGGGAAAGTACCACCTTCTGAATGCCAGACATCGGAATATTCCTTAGCGCGGCCCCTGTAACAACGCATTTGTCAGAATGACGCCAGCGCTCTCTACAACCATGATTCTGAGGAGCTCAAGAGTGATACAGGCTCGCCCTCCACCTAAGCGGACTCGCGGACAGCATCTCTTTTCCAAGGTATGCTTACGGTGGGGCCCATGGAGTGATTGCTTCCCTTACATGAGGCTATACTTATCTAATTAACTCAGTCTAGTGACCAGCTTTGGATGCAAAACAACAGCAACATGTCTTAACTACAGTGAAAGAAAAAACATCCTGAACCAAGTTATTAATGATTTTTGGCAGCACTGTTTTTGCATCTAATTTAAAATTGGTATCTCATGATCTACTGATTGGATTTTTGTTGTTTTGATCTTAGATCGTTTATCTAAATGTCTCCAATTTTTCTAAACCAGTATGAAGTATTTTTGTGGTGTTTCCACTGTGTTGCTGTATGAGTGTGTTGCACAAATAATTTACACATTGCCTCTGAAGTTAAACCTGCCTGCTCTGTGCAAAGCTACCAGAGGGTGAGCACAGGTTAATTTAATACAACTTACCCTGACCAGAGTGATGGTTCCTGCTTGCACATGGTACACACTTTGACAACCAGAAACCCCATTTCTAATAACGACTCAAAGACACAAATAGCTTTAACATTATTTGAGACAATCATTCTTATTAAATGTTGCAATATGTGAATTCATGAAATATACATTTTAATACTAATTGATGACTTTTTGACAGTCAGTAGATCTGTTTTTTATATGTTGATGGTCTGACCCCTTGATAAAGCCAAGAGACCCAGACACTTATATATTTTGGCATTTGGAACCTTTGAGAAAGCTAGTAAGTCTGACTTACTTAAAATGACACCGTTTCTATTTTTACATGACATAGTCCATGTGCAGTGGCAGGACAGGCCCTGAGCCCAACCCCTCACCTGGGTGTTGGGTGCCCATAGGAGATGAGACGGGGTTTGGCACCCACTGGGTATTGAAGGTCCAACCCCACGCTGCGCATGCTGAAGGACATTTTACTTTACATTTAAAAAGTATAGAAATTCACTGGAAAAAACAAAGATTAAAGCAATGTTATAGTTAGGAATTGTAATAATATGGCAAAAACCCTTGAAATGTAATGAGAAAACCAAAGGTTAAATGACAAATAGTTAGGTGAAAATGTCAGTTAAAACATAGTATTTTAAACAAACAAAATCACTGAAATTCACCAGTAATAGTTATCTCAAGTAATTATACCTCATTGCTCCACCATACACTGGTAAATAACTCACATATTACATCATGTATGACATGTTCAATGGCATAATTGATAATAACACTGCAACATTTGAAATTACATAATTGATGAGAACGCTGTGTATGGAGGGGGAGTGATTCTCCCCCGGCTGGCTGATTGCATTCAGGAATGGGGCAATAGTAATTCCTCCAGTTCCACTAGCGTGAAACCCAAAATTGACAAGCTGCCCTTTTATGTGTTCAAGGGAAGACCTTCCTTGTCACTGGAGGCTCTGTGACATATGGGTCCCAATCATGGAACTTGTGACAAGAATGTAGCTGGTGTTGTGTAGTCTAAGGATCTAGTGTACTCGATTGGGGAGTTCTTTGCTAATAACACAATCAGATCCCGCGTGTTTCTTTCCAATGCCAGGGATGATGGTTGTGTTGGGGTAATATGCGTTTCTGCAGATCTAACACTGTGGGCCTGATTACAACTTTGGCGGAGGGGGTTAATCCGTCCCAAATGTGACAGATATCCCGCCCACCGTCTTACGAGTTCCATAGGATATAATGGACTCGTAATACGGCGTGCGGGAGATCTATCACATTTGGGATGGATTAACCCTCTCCGCCAAAGTTGTAATCAGGCCCTGTATCTAAAAGGTGAGCCCATGGGGGAGCCATGTCCTTATCTTCCATTTGTACTTCTTACTCAAATAAATCAATTTTAATTGTTTCCTTGGTTTCTGAATGACCCCAATTCATTGCATACAGCTACAGTGATTGATTTTACGTTGGCCTGTTGGGTTTGGGAGTATGTGATGGATCACTTAAGCAATATGTTTCCTGTTGCGGGATAACGTTAAGGTTTTAATTCTTGGGTGAGAGACTAACTCGACGACTATCACAGGTCTGTGATCACAATGACAGCATTCAACTAGCCGCTTGCCAACGATATTTGTTCATTACTGTATTTAGGGGGCATTATATGGGCCATGCTATGGGCACTAATGCACTGCTAGGGGAAAAAAGTAGCCACCCGAAGTAGGCTTGGTCTCATAAAGAGAAGTAAATTAAATGACTATGAGTGATCATTTTATTCCAGAGAGAGTGAAATTAGGTAATTTGTTTAGTTCCAAACAGTTCCAGCCAATTCCTATGTGATAGAAACCCTAGATCAAGAGTCTGCAAACTGTCGGGCGCTCCCACCCAGGGTCCGTTGTTTTATTCCCAGGGGTCGAAAATGCCTCTGCAAGTACTTGTAAATGAAAATGGCCTGTAGCCACGAACCTACTTTGTTTGTCATGTTTCTAGGCTTTCTTCAATTACAGCGTTAGGAGTGAATAAAAAACAAGGGAAAAGTGATCCTTAGAGCGGGATCTAGTGTGAGGGTGGCATGGTCAAAGGCATGGCAAAAAGGAATACATTATACTGTAACTATTTCTTTCTTTCAGTTTCAGAATACTGCATATAAAATAACTGGTTATACATTCTGAAACCTTAATTGGATTAAATAACGCAAATGTCTGGGTGTGTGTGATCAGAAAGTCACAGAATTTAATCCTGGTCGGTGCAGTGCCGAATAGTGACTTGTGTACTTATAGTCCTATGAGATCTGATCACGTGAGAAAAAGCACTGAGAATATGCAAGTCATTATTTGAAAATGGCATTACAGACAATATAAGATGGGTTGCCACAAAATTATTTAGTGCATAAAACAAAACATTTGCTTTGAAAGTATTTATGTTAGTAATGGGTAATCAAACTATACACATTGCAAACAGTTGTTTTGTGCCTATTAAAATTATGCATTGTAGAACTGGGTGATAACGTTCATTCACTACCTCTCAAAAGAAATAAAGCTTTGTCACCATGAAGTTTGCAGTGACTTCATCAATTAAAGTCTATACGGGCTCTCAGGCAGTCTGTGCTTTTGGTGATTAACAAAGTGCACACATTTATATTTCTTTAAGGTAGCAGGCACTCTGGTGGGAAGGTCTACTTCTTTAGCTCTCTGTCGCTCTGCTTTCCAGCACAGGGGACACCACACCCTCTTCAGACATGGACTGATACAGCTTCCTCAGAGAGATGCCTCGGGGAAGGGCTTGTGATACGGCTACTTGCGTTTTAAAAGGACAATTATTACCATTAGTGCAGAAGATGAAGTTGCGGTGGGACCAGGAGTGCAAGATGCCACTTGGCCCCTTTCATGGCTGATTTACCACGAAAAAGGGAAATGGTGGACCATTTTCATTGATAGCATTAGGGCTGGGACCGTCCTTGCTGTGCAGTGAGCAAGGTTCCAGTAAGAGGGGCAAAATGTGGGTCTTTTTTACACAAAGGGACAAACAGCCTGCTTTTATCTTTAGTCCTAGGAGGAATGGCCAGTGAACTGGACAGAGGAGATAGGGTTGTTGGCATTGCTGGTGCTGAAGGTGCAACAGTACAGAAGCACAGTGGTGTGAGGTGCCCACTAAACAACAAGCATGGCTGTGTTTCTATCCTTTCTTGCTTGCATTAGGCTCCAGGGCACACTTGCTGTTCCAGTGTTGCTTTGGTCCTCAGGGCAATGACCCAAGGGAGGGGAACATTGAATTTGAGGAGAAATGTGGAGCAGATAGAGCAAGATGAGGATTTATGTTTACACAGAGGACAGAGACAGCCCACTTGTCAAAGCAGTAGCTATAATTAGTGAAGGAGGTGTAGTGAGACTGAGGGGGGGGGGGCGAGGGGCACACTACATCACCGTTATGAATGTCCTACTTTACAAAAGGTGCTCTGGTGCTTATTTTCCATGCTAGCATTAGGGCAGAGGAAACCCTTGCTGCAAAGAAGGGGGCAACACAAAGGAGTTAATTCACTCAGGATCTGGAAAAAGGTCCCCATGTCCTTCAAGACCGGCCCTAAACTCTACTTCAGTTCAGCAAAGAGTTAAATACACACCCCTTGAAAAACACAACATCATGATTTGGAATGCATCTACCTCTCAACTGGTTGACAGTAACCTTGCATTTGATCCTAAACAGTTCCCCCTGCCTTTGGCCAGGTTTGCACGAAACAAATCTCATCTACATACCATACACATGCAAACAAATGCTTTCGGGGTGAACGTCAATTGAGCCATTTCAACAACATAACCACATCAGACTGGTTTGGAAAACATAAAGGGAAAGGGGGGAAGGGTAGTGACCTGGACACATACGTGTACTCTTATATGGGCAGATTATATCTGCAGGGTACCTTGTCATCCGAACCTCAGAGCTATGTCTAGGCTGCCAGCCTTTGGTTTATCCCAGAGCAATGATCCCAATGATAGCATTTTAGTCACTACTTTGTGGTTGGAAACTGGTACAAACCCTGGACCTGATAGCATGCTAAGTTGATGTTGGGGTGGTGTCTCCCCCTTCTCTTCTCTCTCCTTCTGCCTCTCAACATTCAGAATATCCTTAGCTTTCCACACAGTTCTTATGTTCCACTTCACATCCGCATTAGGCCCTTAGGGAGCTGAGCTGCTCAGTGCTCTTTGAAAATCTTGGACATGATTGCCAAGTGGCTCGAACGAGCCCCCAGCGGATCTTCCCATTTAAGTGACAGCCAAATACTTTGGCTAGTCCTTGGCCTTGGATCGTGATCAGGGCTCTCCTCACTCTGGCTTGTGTGGATTTGCACTAATTCTGCTTGGAAGGATTCTGAGTCCACAGTACCGTGTAATCTTTTCCTTCCCAGGACTCCAATTTGTCTTTGAGTAGGAGCCCAGAAATAGCATTGTGCTGGACTCATGGTTTTTAGGGATAGAAACACTCTGGAACCTCACTATCTGATCCAAAGGAGAAAGAAAAGAAGCACCTCCAGGGGATATTTTAATGACATTAAAGAGGATTTGCTTCCTGCAACACTCTCAGTCATAACGAAAATGTGAATCATGTGGAAAATAAATGAGGAATATTTGAGGTCTAAAGGCGGGTTTCACATTAAACTTTAAACATATCTGACATGTCGAATATTTATGTACTTTCGGTTTTTAAGTAGAACTGTGTGAAATTTAATAACATTTATAAACGTCTCAATATTTGTGAATTCAGCGCGTCCTTGAAAACACCAACATTCATTCAATTTCAATTTACACAATGTCGTGTACTTTGTACTTTCTGGATGCTATTTTGAGCATAACTCGCCAAGAGACAGTTTATCCAAGAACCGCTCTTACCCATAAATTGTGTGACTTTTTTTGTGAGATGTGCCTTTGCTTGAAAATTTCACATAAAATACTAGCAAACAATATTTTGTGCACATGTGCGATTTCTCACACCACTGTTTGAAGCAAGTATGAAAAAAATAATATTCCTCTCTAGTTGTTGTTATGTATATTCAACAAAATGCTTCAAACACCTGCTTAGCAACCCACAGTCAACTACTTTCCCCACTAAACCAGCAAAAGTGTGCCAACGACCATAGCAGGGCAAGCAAGCACCAGCAGACGCACTAAAACAACAATTTCACTTACATACAAGTCTACCTGTCTTTGCTCCTACTTCTGTCTCTGTCTTTTTGTGTACCTCTGTTCCTTCTCCCACTCTCTCTAAATATTCTGAGATATGTTTTCATTGAGTTGCATCACCGTTGCGGATCACAAGGGGGCGAAAAGGTGCCACAACTACTAAGCCAAATTTATCCCTGCATGGCTTGATAAATCTAGAGTAACACAACGCAGCGCAAAGCGCTGCATTTCCTTTCTCTGTCCCAGGAGTGGTTTTCCTGGGTGGAGTGTGGGTGTTACCACACATTCACCCATGTATTCTGTCCCTTTTCCACATTTACCAACACTGGTAAACCTGGAAATGTGTCAGAGTGCTATGCCTTCCCATGTGAGGCGTAACGAGGAGAAATACCTTTATTTCTCCTCACTGTTTCCTCTTTCTAAGTGTGCTGCATTCTGGAGCACCCTTAGAGAAAAATGCCTCTGAAGAAAACAATCCTACCTACAATGCACCATGGTGCAAAGGTGCCTGCATTGGTGCCAGGCAGCCAAAAGGACACCAACACAAGGAAAACGGAAATGTGCCCTGCAATGTTAAGTACAGCCTTTTCCTGCCCTTTACTTTTCATGCAGTGCAGAGCAGCAAGGTTTCTTGCTGCGCTGCACTGTGTGAAAGTTTGATAAATCTGCCCGTCTCTTTCTACTTCTTTTCATCAACCTCTATGTAGACCTCTTACCTTTCCCCCTTTGTCTCTCTTTCTCACCATAGCCTTCATGTACACCTCTCTCTTTCTCTTCACTACTTTCGTCGTTTTCTCTTCCCACTCAACATGTGTCTTTCTTTGTATTTCTTTCTCTTTATCACTCTCCCTTGTGCTTAGTAACTTCTTTCTCTTTCGCTTTCATCGTATTCTGGATGTGTCTCTCCCCTCCTTTTTAATTTCCCTTTGTAATTTCCTTATCTTCTACTCTTTGTCTTCTTCCTCACTCTATGTTTGTGTTTGTCTCTCTTTCTCTCTCTGTGACATCCACATTTCCCCCTCCTCTTAAAATACTTTAAAAAGTCCCCTTTTCTGTCTTTTGTTTTATTACTTGTAAAGAAAATCAGTTTGAAGGGTAATTGAAAATGTGATATTTGTTTTCCTTTCCTTATTTACAAATAGCATGTGGTGCCACAGTAAATCCTGCCCACATCTAAGTATATGAATGGGGTAGATATTAAGGGTAACAAGCAGGTCACAGGCAGGTCCACAAGGCAGGAAGCAGAACACAGGTGGTCATTCTGACCTCGGCGGTAAAAGGCGCCTACCGCCGGTCAGAAATCCTCCATAATCCCGCCGCGGTCGCGGAAACCCGCCACGGTCATTCTGACCCGCAGAAGGCAAACCTCCGAAAATCCGACCGCCACAACAGACCGCCAGACCAGCGATCGGCGGAAAGGTGGAGGTGACAAAACCTCCACCGTCACGCCAACAGAAATACGCCCATGCCATTACGACCCACGAATCCACGCGGCGGTCATTCAAACGCGGTATTCCATTGGCGGGACACACCGCCGCGGTCAGAATACACACAAACGAACAAAACCCAGCCACATTGGATGATTTGAATCCCACACACCTGATACACATACACACACCACTCCCACACACACAATACAATATAAAACACCCACCCACATCACCCACAAACCCCTACGCTAAAAAATTCGTAAAGAAGGCAAGAGCGAGACACCAGCATCCCAAAAATAACAGCCACAGCCACTCAACACCATCACCCACACACTATCCACACACAAAACAAGACACACCACCACACTCAACTCACTTAAATACACATACTCCACCCCACACATCATACACACCACCCCATGGCACCCCAAAGACAACCCCGCTTCACAGACGAAGAACTCAGGGTCATGGTGGAGGAAATCGTTCGGGTAGAGCCCCAGCTGTTCGGCACACAGATACAAAACACTAGCATTGCCCGGAGGACGGAGCTATGGCAGAGGATTGTCGACAGGGTGAACGCAGTGGGACAGCACCCCAGAAATCGGGAAGACATCAGGAAGCGATGGAACGACCTACGGGGGAAGGTGCGTTCCATGGTATCCAGGCACAACATCGCCGTGCAGAAGACTGGCGGAGGACCCCCACCTCAACCCCCACAATTCACATCATGGGAGGAGGAAGTCTTGAACATCCTGCATCCTGACGGCCTCGCAGGAGTCGGCGGAGGAATGGATACTGGTAAGTTGAAGCTTCAATACTGCTTCCCCCCCACCTGCATGCCAAATCAGACCCCAACCCTCACCCCCATCCTCGAACCCCACCCTCACCCCCACCCCCATCCTCACCCCCACCCTCACCCCCACCACCATCCTCACCCCCACCACCATCCTCACCCCCACCCCCAGCACACCTATTCCCCGCCAATGTCTCACCATCACAACCCACACATCCCAAAACCTAGGCCTGCATGCGTCCACTAAGCATGGACACCCATCACCAAAGCATGCCCAATGCATATACACATCCCCCCCACAAGCCACCCTCACCAAAGCCCCCACACACAAATGCCAGCACTTGGGGACACGAGAACCCACAGATACACCCATATGCCACACATTGAAACTATAACCATACCTCTATACCCCTGCAGGACCCGACCGTCAACACACCGCGGCGGAGGGGCCAGAATTATCCCCACCCCCCACCCAAGAGGCCGTCAGCGATGACAGCAGCTCTGTCGACCTGGACACCGATGACCAGCCCGGACCATCGGGGACCTCTGGACAGTCGGTTCCCCTCACACAGGCACAGGCCACTACAGACCCTAACCCCTCTGGGAACACCAGCACAGCTCCCACCCAGCGGGCCCATGCGTCTGTCTCCAGGGCGCGTCAATCTGCGGTGTGTCTACCACTACAGGGCACCCAGGATAACCCACCACCCCAACAACAACAGGGACCTGGGGGCAGTGGTAGTGGGCACACCGGCCAGGGGGCAGAGGCCCAGGGAAACAGGGGAACTCGGAGGGCAGCTGTGCGACAGGGGGGGGAGGAGAGGCCCAGGGAACCCACTCTCCACGAGGTCCTCACCACCATCATGGGAGCATACAACCGCTCCCAGGAGACGATGGCGACGGTACTGGCCCGGTTCCAGGAGATCCAGGCACTGCAGGAGGAACACTATCGGGGGTACAGGGAGGACATCAGAGCCATCAACACCACCCTGGCTACCATGGTAGGGCTGCTGCAGGACCTCGTAAACACCAGGGCGGACACTGAACAACACCCAAGGGCCCCTGCCACTAGCCTGGACCAAGAACAGCCAACCACCTCCGCCGGCGCTACTGGACAGGAGGCCCCAGCACAGTAGCAGCCCACCAGACCCCCACCTCCTGCAGGAGAAGAACCACCCCGCAAGAAGGCCCTGAGATCTCGCAAGAAGACAGAGTAGGATGTCAAGACCCCCGCCAGCAATGGATACCACCTGATGTCATCCCACTGTCCCACATTGTCACCCTGTCCATCCTTGAACTGCCCATGCTCCATCTCTCCACAGGCCTCTGGACAATGCACCTGTGTGACTGTTACTCTGGACTCTGCCATGGACATTCCTTCACCATAGCCCCCACCCACTTGAAACCACCCATCCCATTTTGAGCACTTCAATAAACACCTATTTTGCACCAAAATATCTGGAGTCTGGCTGTGATTTCAATAGATTGTAATTGACATGACAGTGCAAATATGTCCTTGTACATGGTGAAGTCAACAAACAGCTGCCACAAAGCTGTAGTCCATGGGGAAACGAAGCACAGGACTCGTAGTGGGGACCCCAGATCTGAAATAGGGAGGGAAAAGCCAAAACTCAGTCATCATACACTGGGGCAAATAGACAGGCAGCAGAGATGCTGGAGAGTAGTTAACATTTACTAAATTATCTTTGAAATGTTACCTGTGTCCTATTGGAAGTACTGTTCAATGATTCTGTCCCTGTTGTCTGTTTCAGCCCCGTCGTCTTCCTCCTCGTCACTCTCCTCAGGTTCCACCGCTGCCACAACACCACCGTCTCGACCATCCTCCTGCAGGAAAGGCACCTGGCGGCGCAAAGCCAGGTTGTGAAGCATGCAGCAGGCCACGATGATGTGACACACCTTCTTAGGTGAGTACATTAGGGATCCACCTGTCATATGCAGGCACCTAAACCTGGCCTTTAGGAGGCCAAAGGTGCGTTCGATCACCCTCCTAGTACGCCCATGGGCCTCATTGTACCGTTCCTCTGCCCTGGTCCGGGGATTCCTTACTGGGGTCAGTAGCCACGACAGGTTGGGGTACCCAGAGTCCCCCACTAGCCATACACGGTGTCTCTGTAGCTGTTCCATCATGTAAGGGATGCTGCTATTCCTGAGGATGTAGGCGTCATGCACTGACCCTGGGAATTTGGCATTTACATGCGAGATGTACTGGTCAGCCAAACACACCACCTGGATGTTCATTGAATGGTAACTTTTTCTGTTCCTGTACACCTGCTCCCTGTCTCTTGGGGGAACCAAAGCCACATGGGTCCCATCAATGGCACCAATTACGTTGGGAATATGTCCAAGGGTGCAGAAATCACCCTTCACTGTAGCCAATTCGCCCACCTCAGGGAAAATGATGTAGCTCCTCACGGATTTCATCAGGGCAGACAACACTCTGGATAACACCTTCGAAAACATGGGCTGAGACATCCCAGAAGCAATTCCCACGGTTGTCTGAAATGACCCACTTGCCAAGAAATGGAGTACTGACATGACCTGCACCAGAGGGGGAATCCCTGTGGGTTGGCGGATGGGGGACATCAGGTCGGGCTCCAGCTGGGCACACAGTTCATGGATAGTGGCACGGTTAAGACGGTAGGTCAGGATAATGTGGCGTTCTTCCATTGTCGACAGGTCCACCAGCGGTCGGTACACGGGAGGATTCATCCGTCTCCTCGCCCAACCCAGCGGACGGTGCCTAGGAAGGACAACATGGAGCACACAGTCAAGCAACCCACAGGTACGTACTCACAGCTAGCACAGTATACGATTCTCTATGCAGTGAATGGCGTGTCTGAGTGGCTATGCAAGGCCTAGGCCTGTGTGACGCAGTTGAAATTGAGCCATGTGGGCCCTGGAAATGGCGGCTGCCTGACCTGTGAAGTGTGACAATGGGATGTGAGGTCAATGCGCTGGCGTGGCACACCGCGGCGGGCGGCGGGCCAAGACCGCGGCGCAAAGCCGCATTGGTTAACATTGAAGCCTATGGGTTTCAGGAGCCAATGGCGAAGGGCGCCGGCGGTGGCGGGACGCACCGCCGCGGTACGCACCGCCGCGGACGTGACCGCCATTTTCTATCTACTTATCCACTTGCGACTTGAACTTTCACAGGAGAGGACCTATACTGCAAGTGTTGCTGTGACCTCGGTCTGGAAGGGACAATGGCTGCTGCACCTGGGGAAAGGGCCCCTGCCTTCACTGGAGAGGAGTTGGAGAAACTCGTGGATGGGGTCCTCCCCCAGTATGCGCTACTCTACGGTCCTCCAGACCAACAAGTGAGTTTAATTCAATCTGGATTTGGGGACACTGGCTGGCTTGGGGGCGTGGCGGGGGGCCTGGCGGGGATGGGGGGCATGTTGGGCCTGGCGGGGGGCATGGCGGGGGGCCTGGCGGGGATGGGGGGCATGTTGGGCCTGGCGGGGGGCCTGGCGGGGGGCCTGGCGGGGATGGGGGGCATGTTGGGCCTGGCGGGGGGCCTGGCGGGGATGGGGGGCATGTTGGGCCTGGCGGGGGGCCTGGCGGGGGGCCTGGCGGGGATGGGGGGCATGTTGGGCCTTGCGGGGGGCATGGCGGGGGGCATGGCGGGGGGCCTGGCGGGGATGGGGGGCATGTTGGGCCTGGCGGGGGGCATGGCGGGGATGGGGGGCATGTTGGGCCTGGCGGGGGGCCTGGCGGGGGGCCTGGCGGGGATGGGGGGCATGTTGGGCCTGGCGGGGGGCCTGGCGGGGGGCCTGGCGGGGATGGGGGGCATGTTGGGCCTGGCGGGGGCATGGCGGGGATGGGGGGCATGTTGGGCCTGGCGGGGGGCCTGGCGGGGGGCCTGGCGGGGATGGGGGGCATGTTGGGCCTGGCGGGGGGCATGGCGGGGATGGGGGGCATGTTGGGCCTGGCGGGGGGCATGGCGGGGGGCCTGGCGGGGGTGGGGGGCGTTGGGCCACTGGAAAGGAAAATGCTGACAAACTTGAACGTGGTATTTCTCCCTCCCTGTACGTGTCACATAGGTCCGCGCCCATGAGAAGATCGGGATTTGGCGTGCCATCGCCAAGGAAGTCCGGACCCTGGGGGTCCACCATCGACGGGACACCCACTGCCGCAAGAGGTGGGAGGACATCCGCCGCGGGACCAAGAAGACCGCCGAGTCTCTGCTGGGGATGGCCTCCCAACGTAGGCAGGGTGCCTGCCGTCAACTGAGCCCCCTGATGTTCCGGATCCTGGCGGTGGCCTACCCTGAATTGGATGGGCGCGTGAGGGCAGCACAGCAGACACAAGGGGGTGAGTACAAGCATTATCTACTCTGTTGTCGCGCAGTGGAGGTGTCTGGTTGGGGGAGGATGGCTGGGGGTCCCCCTAGGCCAGGGCGATATCTGTAGGCTGGGCACCCCCGTAAGCCCCTGTGTCCCCAGCCACCACCCTCAGTAGTTTGTCGGTACAGCCATCCCTGGGCCGTGTCATCCATGGGTGCAGTTGTCAACTCTAGGCGTGTAGGGCATGTTCCACGGAATGCGTAGCGGACCCCAAGTGCGCAACTTAGTGCAGGGGGCATCTGTGTCTGTCATGTCCGCTAACTGTACCGGAGATCCATGTACTCAATATCCCTTTATTTCTCTCTCCCCCCCCCTTTTTGTTTGTCTTTCTGTGCTTGTGTGCATCAGCATCATCAGGCGGAGGAGAAGTGGCATCGGGGCAGGAGTGAGCTGCATCTCACATGGCCCAGGAGGGCCATGCCACAGAGTCAGACTGGACCAGTGAGACGGAGGGCGAGGGGAGCTCCACGACGGGGACGACTGGAGCCTGCAGCGACACGGACACGTCCTCGGAAGGGGGCTCCCTTGCGGGGGTGGCACCATCCGTGCCCCCCGCCATTACAGGTACAGCCGCCACCCAGCGCACCATCTCCGCCCTCCCAGCAGCCCCTCAGCGTTCGCCCCGTGCCCGCTCTGCCAGGAAGCCGGGCATCTCCTTCGCCCCAGGCACCTCAGGCCCTGCCCCTGTTACCCCCGCTGCCCTCAGTGAGGAGGTCATTGACCTCCTCCGAACGCTCATTGTTGGGCAGACTACCCTTTTGAGTGCCATCCAGGGGGTGGAGAGGGAGGTTCATCGCAGCAATGCGTACCTGGAGGGCATTCATTCGGGTCAGGCTGCCCATCAGCGATCGTTCCAGGCTCTGGCCTCAGCACTGACGGCAGCCATTGTCCCTGTCTCCTGCCTGCCTCTACTAACTCCCTCCTCCCAGTCTCCTGTTCCTCTGCCTGTCCCACCCACACCATCAGACCAGCCTGCACACACCTCAACACCCAAGAGAAGCTCATCCAAACATAAGCACCACAGATCACGCAGACATTCACACACGCAACATTCCGATGCAGACATGCCAACAGTCACTACCACCTCTGTGACCCCCACCTCCTCGTCTCCCTCCTCCCTCCCTGTGACGTCTACACTCACACCTCCATTCACCTCACCATCAGCCAGTGTTTCCATCACCAGCACACCCTCCACTCCAGTCCGCACACGTGCAGTCACCACCCCCACTGCCATTTACACGTCCCCTGTGTCCTCTCCCACTGTGTCTGTCACCCCCTCTTCCACACCACACAAACGCAGCCACCCACCCACCCAACAGCCATCCACCTCACGACAGCCTATCCCTCCTGCACCTGCACCCAAAGACAGCAAACATGACTCACCTACAACCACATCCTCTCCCTCCACTCCCATTCCCACTGTACCTACCACTCTCCATTGTCCCAAGAAGCTCTTCCTCGCCACTACTAACTTCTTTCCTGACCCTGAGACCCCCCCTCCTTCTCGTCGGGGTAAGAAGAGCACCTCAGCCACCACCAGCCCTGCAGCCCCCTTGACAAGGGTGCAGGGGTATTGGAGCCCGCCAGCCCGCATGTCTGGATCTTCGCCCAGCAGCAAGGGGACAGGCAGCCCACTCCCTGGGAAGAGGAGCAGAAGGCGGAAGGGGCGCCGCAGGAGCCCGCCTTCTACATCCCCCCCGGACACCACCCAGAGACAGTCACCAGCCACAGCTCCAAAGGGAGGAAAGGGCCACAGGCCGACGACTAAGGAGGGCAAGGGCAGCAAGTCGGAGAGGTCAGGCAGCAGGCCTGCTGCCCAGGAGGAGCCCACAACCCCCATAGCCGCTGCCCCGGGAGGAACCGGCACAGCTGCCCCGGGAGAGCCCACCACCCCCATAGCCGCTGCCCAGGGAGGACCCAGCCCAGCTGGCCAGGAGGGCCCCACCACCCACAGCCCAGGTGGGCATTGAAGGAGCACCATCCCCGCTGCCCAGGAGGGCACCACCAGGCAATTAGCAGTTGGCCATAGACCGGCCGCCGTCTCAAGAACCGCTGAACTGGGCCCCGCCGTCTCAAGAACCGCTGAACTGGGCCCCACCGTCTCAAGAACCGCTGAACTGGGCCCCGCCGTCTCAAGAACCGCTGAACTGGGCCCTTCAAGGCAAGTAGCGCTGACCTGGGCCCCACCGTCTCAAGAACCGCTGAACTGGGCCCCGCCGTCTCAAGAACCGCTGAACTGGGCCCTTCAAGGCAAGGAGCGCTGAACTGGGCCCCACCGTCTCAAGAACCGCTGAACTGGGCCCCGCCGTCTCAAGAACCGCTGAACTGGGCCCCGCCGTCTGAAGAACCGCTGAACTGGGCCCTTCAAGGCAAGTAGCGCTGACCTGGGCCCCACCGTCTCAAGAACCGCTGAACTGGGCCCCGCCGTCTCAAGAACCGCTGAACTGGGCCCCGCCGTCTCAAGAACCGCTGAACTGGGCCCTTCAAGGCAAGGAGCGCTGAACTGGGCCCCACCGTCTCAAGAACCGCTGAACTGGGCCCCGCCGTCTCAAGAACCGCTGAACTGGGCCCTTCAAGGCAAGTAGCGCTGACCTGGGCCCCACCGTCTCAAGAACCGCTGAACTGGGCCCCGCCGTCTCAAGAACCGCTGAACTGGGCCCCGCCGTCTCAAGAACCGCTGAACTGGGCCCTTCAAGACAAGGAGCGCTGAACTGGGCCCCACCGTCTCAAGAACCGCTGAACTGGGCCCCGCCGTCTCAAGAACCGCTGAACTGGGCCCTTCAAGGCAAGAACCGCTGGCCCTTTGGAAGACGTGGCAGGGCAGGATCTATCTCGGGCAGGGCTGCAGGATGTCCTCTGGCCAACTTGCCTCCTCCAGTGGCAGTGGGGTCTGTTATGGACTGTATGGACTGTGGCTTTGCTCTCCCCAGGATGGCCCAGTGGGCAGGCCACCCACTGTATGGACTGTTTGGACTGTGGCTTTGCTCTCCCCAGGATGGCCCAGTGGGCAGGCCACCCACTGTATGGACTGTATGGACTGTGGCTTTGCTCTCCCCAGGATGGCCCAGTGGGCAGGCCACCCACTGTATGGACTGTTTGGACTGTGGCTTTGCTCTCCCCAGGATGGCCCAGTGGGCAGGCCACCCACTGTATGGACTGTTTGGACTGTGGCTTTGCTCTCCCCAGGATGGCCCAGTGGGCAGGCCACCCACTGTATGGACTGTATGGACTGTGGCTTTGCTCTCCCCAGGATGGCCCAGTGGGCAGGCCACCCACTGTATGGACTGTTTGGACTGTGGGTTTGCTCTCCCCAGGATGGCCCAGTGGGCAGGCCACCCACTGTATGGACTGTATGGACTGTGGCTTTGCTCTCCCCAGGATGGCCCAGTGGGCAGGCCACCCACTGTATGGACTGTTTGGACTGTGGCTTTGCTCTCCCCAGGATGGCCCAGTGGGCAGCCCACCCACTGTATGGACTGTATGGACTGTGGCTTTGCTCTCCCCAGGATGGCCCAGTGGGCAGGCCACCCACTGTATGGACTGTTTGGACTGTGGCTTTGCTCTCCCCAGGATGGCCCAGTGGTCATGGAGTCCCCTCGTGGATCTGGCGTCGTGTACTCAAGTGGCTGAGGTGCCCCCCCTTCCCTTCCCCCTGAGGTGCCTGTCCGATTTTCTTTCTGATGCCCCTGCAGTGTTCTCTCCGTGGAGTTCTTGTCGTGGGACTGGGCCTTGCCCCTTTGCACAGGAACCCTGTGATCCACGGACAGTGGTTGGACTACATTTAGTAGATGTATATATTTTGTATATAGTTTATTTATTTATTGGGATTACTGGTGTCCATATTTCAATATATCTGCCCGTTTATGATCTCTTCTTTTGGTCTTTGCATTATTTCGGAGGGGGGTGGTTTGTGGGTTGTGACAGTGATCTGTGGGAATGCATTGATGTGTGTGTTGTAGTGGGTGTGGGTGGGTGGGTGTGTGCCGGTAATCTTTTCCCTCCCCTGTGTCGTAGGTGCAGTACTCACCGATGTCTTCCGCGCCGCCGGGCGTGCTCCTGGTATATGAGCAGGAATAGGAGTGCGGGGATGACCTGCAACTCTGGTTCCATGCTGCCGAAATCTCGCGTGGAGTGCGTAGAGGTGAGCGTTTTCCCGTTCGTAGTCTGTTTCCGCCGTGTTCTTATCGGCGGTGCTCCCGCCCCGGAAAAGGTGGCAGATTGGTGGGTCGTAATAGGGTGGGCGGTACATTGTCTGCCGCCTGGCTGTTGGCGGGAACCGCCGCGCTGTTTGTTTGTACCGCTGTGGCGGGCGGAGTGTTAAGTTGGCGGGCTGTGTTGGCGGTTCCCGCCAGGGTCAGAATTGCATATTTTAGACCGCCGGCCTGTTGGCGGCTTGGCCGCCGCTTTATCACCGACCGCCAGGGTCAGAATGAGGGCCACAGTGTCTATTGTGGGGAGCAGAACAATAGGCGTTGATTCACCAAAATGCCAAAGGAAGTGGCATTGACAACAAACACCCTTTGACCTTAATGACGTCACAGGAAGTGAAATCATATGGCCCCCATGACCTGATTTTTTCCAGTAAGGCATCTCTGAAGACCCTAAGATCACACTCTTATATGTAAGGTATAACCAGGTATTTGAAGTTCATACCTCTCCCACTCCCCGGTGAAGGATTTAAAGGAATACAGTACCCAAAGGAAATGCAAAAAAAGGTATAATATGATGCTTAACGAAATAAAATGCTGATACAACATGGTTGTGTCCGCAGAGAATGCCAAAGGCAATGTTATATCCAGTTCGGGCTGGACTGTTCCCATGAGCAACAGGGTCAAGACTGATTTGCATATGGCTGGGTCCAAACTGGGGTGGCATGGTGAGCAAAAGAACGATGGATTAAACCCAGATCTGTGACTGGGGGTGAGTGTTTGCATTGTCAGCACTCCGTCCATCATCCTTTTGTGTTGCTAAAGTTGCCCTAAGTGGGAGGGTATGCCCAGACATGGGTCCCTTGCTCACTGTGCCACTGGAATCAAGCTAGCCTGGCTGAAGAAGGGTGATACCCTGAAACCGGTCCCAGGATGCTTGTTTCCGGTCCAGGGAGGACCTGGCCTGGCAGTTCGGACTGGACTGTTCCCATGAGGAACAGGGTCAAGACTGATTTGCATATGGCTGGGTCCAAACTGGGGTGGCATGGTGAGCAAAAGAACGATGGATTAAACCCAGATCTGTGACTGGGGGTGAGTGTTTGCATTGTCAGCACTCCGTGGTGCCGCCAACTTGGTATCGCTTCTCCAGCTCCTCAGGTGATCCAGACATCTCCTTGGTCCTCCAAGGCAAGCATAATAGCGTCTTCATCTCTCCTTATTTTTACAACTTTATATGTGTGTTGCATTGTACAGCACACATACAAAGTAGGAAAAGCCTTACAGCATGGCTTTTGTACTGGCAAGCATTCCTGATATTGCAAAACTTAGGAATTAGAGAACACACTATGGATCAAGGTTGTGGAGTTAGTGAGTGGCTGCCAAAAGTGCAGAGGGAGAGAAAAAATGCACCAAATCTTACTCAATATGGAGCATTTTCCTCTCTCCCGTTCATGCGTGGCAGCACAGAAACTTTGCTTCAGGGTTGCCTTGCATCCAAGAATAGTAAATCTGGCCCTCAATCGCACACAATCTCACTTGCTATCTGCCACAAACTCTCACTCACACACATGCTTACATATACAGATGAATGCTCAAACATACACATGCTCTTTGTCGCATAAGCAAATTCTCACCTGCAGGTAGGCACAAAACATACATTTCAAACTAATCTTACTTAACACAGGTGCCGCTAAAGGTCTGTTTCAGCTTAGTGTGCTCCATTTTTTTTTACATTAACTGCCAATAATAGAATATCATACAATAATGAAAATGAGCAGAAAATTAAGAATGTTGGGCCAAACCTGTATTCTTTGAATTAATTTTGCCAGCTTTGTGGCCAGGGGTTGCAAAATCAGTGCCAGGAGCCACAAAGGGCCTCAGCTGCTATCTCTGGCAATCCACAAATGACGTCTGTGAGCAGCATATAGGGCCAGATATACAAAGCATTTTTGCCATTGTAAATGGCTTGATTCGCAGAATTGAGCTGTTTACAATCATAAAAATGTCCTTTCTTATGTGCAAAGAAATCAATCACCAATCCAACCCACTAAGTCATTGTCCAGTTCAGTGACCTACAGCCATCTAAGTGAATCCAAGTCTGCATTACTGATACCTGAAACTGAATTAGGTGTTATGTGATAAGACTACAACATTTCCCTCTCAAATTTGACTACAGAGCCTCCCACTGTGCTTTCTAGTTGCATTGTTTCCTTTAGCACCCTGTTAATCCTTTCTACTAAGCTGTTGGCTTTGGGGAAACAAACGTGGTTTATGGATAATCCCTCGAGGAATGCAGACATTTCCTCTGAAAGAAATTGCACCCCGTTGTCAGTCACAATTGTGCTAGAAATTCCATCTCTTGTAAAGGTGTCTGTCAAAAATTCTGTTGAGGCATGTGTGTGTAATGCTATTTATATATTGAGTAATGGCCCAATGCAAATGATAGTACAATAAAACAAACATGACGTTTTTAGACACTTTGGGAAGATTGATAAATCCAATAATATCTAATAATAATTTGTCCCATGGTATGGATGGAACTTCTACTGCGAAGGAGAGGCCCTGCGAACAGGTCTGTATTTGTCACTAGCACTATCCCTTGCATTTCTTTGCACCATGGTGTCCATTATCTAAACCAGTTTTCAACTTTGATTTTACTTTTAGTCACGTTCCTGCCTATTTGACCTTTGTGGGCTAGGTTAAAAATACCTTCACACATGCCCTCTGGGGGAACTGTTTTGTCTGATCTGTATATGAGATTTCCTATCATGGAAAACTTGTTCCTTACTTTCCACTGTGTCTGGAGCCCATTAGGCAGTTTTCTGGCCATTCATTCAAAATCATGTTTTTTACATTGTATAAAATGTTGTCTTTTTCATTGCATAGTTTCTATTGATCCATGGCTATGGCTGGAACTGAGATGGCTAGCACAGTTTCTTCCAACATTTCCTCTTCCATTACACTATTCTCCATAGGCATACAAGATAAGCAGTCAGCTACATGGTTCTTTGCTCCTAAAACATATACTACCTGGCAGTTGTAATCCTGCAAACCTAAGACACACTTAGAAATCCTGGGAGTGGTATTTACCATGCTCTTGTGAGTGTCTTCACTCCCGTTACTTATGTCTGACATCTGCTCTCTGCTGCTCAGCTACCGACGCCTTCAGGAACTTTCCGGTGGTGACCACGCAGGGAGAAGTCTTGAACTGCCTACCAGGCTGTGGGGAAGTGTAGTCCTCAGTGGTTATCAGTGAGGATCAGAGAGGGAGCCAAGAGAGGTAGGCGGTGTCTCAGCGGTGGCAGCAATTGTTCCCTGTGAGTTTTGGAGAAGGAGCCAAAAGAGGTAAATGCTATCTCAATGGTGACAGCGTAGAGGGAGCCCAGAGATGTAGGCGGTGCCTTGCATTGTCAACAAAGATTATGCAGGATCCAGTGGGAGGTAGGTGATGGTGAATTCTGCTTCGTGGTTGAGCACACAGGGAAGTGTGGTAATATACCACTTCTCTTGATCGCCTATGGTGCTGAAATTACGCATTACCCTGCCAGACTTCCAAATAGTCTGAATTGACACTTATGATTGTCTTAGGTGAAGTTATTCAATTTATGACAATACTTTCAGTAATGTTTGCAGTTATATACTTTATCACCTTTGATACTGAACAGATTTAGGGGGTCATTCCGACTTTGGCGGGCGGCGGAGGCCGCCCGCCAAAGTAACCCCGTCGGAAGACCGCTTCGTGGTCAAGAGACCGCGGGGGTCATTCCGTCTTTCCCGCTGGGCCGGCGGGCGACCGCCAAAAGGGCGCCCGCCGGCCCAGCGGGAAAGACCCTGCAACAAGGAAGCCGGCTCCGAATGGAGCCGGCGGAGTTGCAGGGATGCGACGGGTACAGTGGCACCCGTCGCGATTTTCACTGTCTGCAAAGCAGACAGTGAAAATCCTGCTGGGGCCCCCAGGGGCCCCATGACACCCGTTCCCGCCATCCTGTTTCTGGCGGTGAAAACCGCCAGAAACAGGCTGGCGGGAAGGGGGTCGGAATCCCGATGGCGGCGCTGCAAGCAGCGCCGCCATGGAGGATTCCCCCAGCCGGGGGAAATCCGGCGGGAAACCGCAGGACCCGGCTGGGAGACCGCGGCTCAGAATGCCATATGAAGCACCGCCAGCCTGTTGGCGGTGCTTCCGGCATCCTCCACCCTGGCGGTCATAGACCGCCAGGGTTGGAATGAGGCCCTTAAAGTATCCCAGTGGAGTTACAGATTATGGAAGTAAACTTGCAAGTTGTTTAAATTACAATAATATTTCCAGTCATGCTGGGCTCAGTGTTCTATAAGTTAACAGCACGTTTTATGTTAGGAGTTGATCCCAGATATGCAAAGCAGCTCATTAACTACTAGTGACTAAGGGCCAGATGTAGCAAAGGGTTTTACCCATTCTATGTCTATGGGAAAATGTGTTCGTACATATGGCCCTAAATGTGTTTACAAAATATACTCCTCTGTAGTGTTATATATGTGCTAAATATTAACTATTTCAAGTTAAACTGCATTAGAATATTTCATATCATATAAACATTATAATTAAATCACTCTTGCTGTCACACCTACTAGTAGCAAGCCTGTGGAGTCTCATTAACCTTCATTGAAGATGTATTACTCATCTTCTACTGTAGCCTTGTACATTCTGCAAAAATGGTATCAGTTCACCCATACCTGTATGCTAAGTAGCATAATAGTTTTTTCTTAATTGTAAACATATTAAACAATTCTTATGGCTGCTTCAAGCATGTCACAACTACCTCCCTTTCTCAATAAGTAAGTGAACCAATTGTACCATGGAAATCATGGGTGACAATGTTTGAGTCATATCTGTTAGCTCTTGATGGTGATACAGTCTCTGCTTTAAGTAAACAGCATATCCTATTATATAATTTAGGAGCACCTGGTAGAAAAGTGTATGAAGACTATCTGACTCTGCAGCTACTAATCTACAAAGAGAGGGATGAGAAGGGGAAGGAGAGGTAGACATACACCAAGCCACTTTAATGGTATTAGAAGAAGAGTTTAGTGATACGATTAACATTATGCAAGAAAAAAAGGTAGACCAGGGCAATCCAAAATAATAAGTCCAAGGTAAGTAGAGTTGCAGGAGATGTTTTAATTCCTTGATATTAGGAAAAAAGAAACGACATTCAAAGGTAATAGTGTCCATATGTGAGAAAAGAAACAAATGAGAAATCAGAAAACAGCCAACACGTGTTTCGTCCTCACGGACTTTTTCAAGGCTGAAACAAAAACAAATGGCAATTCTTAACATAATATCGCTACCATCCAGGTAGATACAATAGACGGTGATGCATCACATTTAGTTAAATAATTAAGACAAAGAAATAACAGCATGAAGTGCACAGACCTCACGTGTGCATGGATTGTAAACAACAGAGATACTCACATTGTTAGACCGTTGAGAATATAGACATGACACCCTATAAAGGATCGGTGGATATAAGAACGAGGTGAAGGTGAAGAATAGTCATGGTTGGTAGAGATGTAGAAAGTCTCCGCGTGAAGATTAGGAGAAGTAAGAAGTGATTATTCATACATCAGAAAGCAAACCAATGGTATTGCGCACATGCTATATGGTGAGTGGGACAGATGGTGCTCGTGAGAAAGGAAATATCGAATAAAACTATTTAAATATTTTACCTCAGAAAACAGAGTTGAAAAAGAGCCTGTTCATGTCGTGCTTCTGTAAAATCTCAGAAGGAATTCTATGTATAAGGGAGAAGCCCACAGACAAAAAAATATACTATAGTAACGGATTCCTAAATCAAAGATGAGCACAAAATAAACACAAGAAAAGGGAGGAGGAAAGTCGAAGTAAACCTACCCAAAATAGATGAATAGTCCCGCCGAAAGTACGGTTGTCCCTTGTGTTAATCAGAAACGTAGCTTTCCAATTCAAGGACATGTAACGTGGGGTGTATCCGTAATCCGAGATAAAACTAACATGAGGGTCAAAATGGACCCAGCCTGTAAATAATATAAAAAATAAGAAAACCCCTATACGATACAACAGATGCTAAAATGTGACCAGCAATACATAAAGCCCGAGTAGTAACACAAGGCAACCTTATTTGGAAGTGGGAAAAATAGGCACTATATTGATTACGATTATATATTAATCCAACAAGGAACGGGCTAAAAAAACGTCAAAAAACTTGACGCAGAGTGGTGACCTAGCCACGTCAGGCAAACAAGCATGTGTAGTGCATATCATAAACAAATGGAAGTGCGAATGAAATGCCATATGGGCGGTGTCCAGGGGAAGACAAAATAACTAACTCCCTCAAAAAAGCTAGTAAAGAAAGATGTGAAAATGCCCATTGGTTTATCTAACCCGGTCATCGGAGACCAGACTCCGTACAAGTAACAGGCTAGGGGAAATAACGTAATGACACACAAGCATATAAGAGCGCCCCCGTATTAACCTCTCCTGTTGTCCCAAAAACCAAGTAAATGTGGGTGTAAGAACATTGCCGTACCTGTACTCCTCCAGGATCCGAGTGTCAGGGAAAACCAAATCGGTAGCAGAAGATCGAGACGCAGCGCCTGATAACACTGCCGTGGTGTGTGAAACTCTGTCCCCGTAGAGTGTCAGCGTATAAATACGCATACTCAGACATAAAAAGAGGACTGTAAATATTGTAACGGAAATAGAGCAAATCGTACTCGTAACCAAGGGCAAACCATGGGCGCCATATTGGGGGTAATAGAAAAAATTGAAAAAACGTATGCCAAAGCGGTTTATGTATATAAACCCAAGCGTGTGGATGTAAGAAAGTAACTAGAGAAACGAGCTGATGTTAATATTTTGAGGTGTGCATATAAACAGAAAAGAGAGAACCCTTAACCAGGATGTATTTTAAAGAGTTGCAGAGAACCGGGCAAAGAGAAGGTGCTTCTAAGGACAGTGTTTATAGTTACTAAACAGATAGGAATATTAGTGCACTGAGCCATGGTAACTCAGGTTGGCACCGTTTATAAGATTTTACATACAATATGTTACTTTGGTTTTCTCTGTTTCAGATGTGCGACGTTTAGCATCAACCACCTTTTTTCTAGTAACGTTGACTTTTTGCAAATTGGATGCTGTACGCACTCTGTCACTTCCCAACTCCGTCTCTAACAATTTGCGTTTTTCTGCATAATTTTGAATTATTGTACCCATTTTATCCTTGTTATTTGAAATAATTGAGTTTATCGTAAATGGATAATTTTGATGAAAATAGAGATACCTTGCTAAAGGAACTGTTTCAAACCGATTCCCAAACTAGTGTACCATCTGCACCAAATACTATGCATGAGGGCCTTAGAACCAAGTTCATTAAACTCGAATGACTAACAAAACAGGAACTCTCACGTTGGTGGGACTACACGATCTTACCGAAATATATGGAAAACAACCAGATCCCGAGGGGTCTGAGGGTCATCTTATTTCCATCTTTTGATGACCTTAGCCCTGACTTACTCAAGGAGTGGGAACAACTGTTAATTACTTCATCATATGGTATGATGGATATTCTCATTCGTGATGCCAAAGCTAAGAGAGATAATCTTTTACAGGACATTGCGCTGCTAGAAAAAGAGATCAATGACATAGACTCACCTGACACCAAAACTTAAAACTTTAACATCCTTAAGGATGTCCTACAAAAACACCAGTTATATATAAAGGACAAAATACTACGCAAACTCAGGGGAGATGACAGTGACTATAAGAATGTAAGGGTGTTTACTTTTGCCAGTAAATATGACAATACCAAACAAGATAGTAATAGGGAATCCTCAATGACTAAGAAAACCCTTCCTTCCTCTAATCTCACGACTAGTGACACGGACATATCTAGTATCTCTAGTGGGACTAGTGATGATACAAGGGACCCAACACCATTACCCTCTTCCACACACAGGTCACCTTTTTTATTGAAACTGGAGAGATTTTGAAGGGGTCAAAAACAACTCCAGAAGAGAGAAGAGAGAAGAAATAACCACAAGGCCACCAGGCGGGGGAAGCACAAACACACACACAAACACAAACAGTCGACCAGAGGGGGTTGCCACACGTTCGACAACCCGCAATGCTCAACAATGACTAATGAGTATAGTTCTAGAGATGACATTCCCGTCACCATCTCTATTGTTAATCTATCTTCTAAAACTTTGAATCTAGACCAAACTAACATTCTTAGAAAAGGGCTAGGATTTGTACCTACCACACTTCCAGACTTTACTCAACTCCATATCAGTCTGTTCAAGTTCATTCGTAAATGTAAACTCTATAAATATTTCTATGACTTGAACACCCCCGTCCGTCCCCTCACCGCTGTTTATCACACCCCTAGCACAATGACCATCAAGGATGTTAAGGACATTCAAACTTTGTTATCAATTGAGCACACAAAGGGCCCCATGACATTACTTGCGGAGATTCTTACTGATCTTAACATAGACTCTAACACTAGGACTCTCAGTGGTCTAAAGACAACCTCCAAATTTACACCTGTAATTCCTAGTGATCATGCAATTGATTCTTTTTGTAAGAAGGTAACCAGTGATCTCTACCACATGGAGGAACAGTATTTGTTGGGACACAAGTCCATCCCGATGCACAATATCACTCTAGCCGAAAAACAGGCCATACATTCCCTCGCAATTTGTAACGACATAGTCATCAAGGAAGCAGACAAGGGTGGGAACATTGTGATTATGGACAGGGCAGACTACATATCTGTATTGGATCGTCAAATATCGGACTGCACTGCATACCTTAAACTCACCTCCAACCCAATGTCAGGAGTAAATAGATGCATTCTACAGAAACTTCAAACATTCCTGAATCTAGACCTGATCTCTGATATGGAGTTCAAATATCTGTATAGCTACACTCCTACCATACCCTGCATTTACATCTTACCAAAGATACACAAAAAGGGTACCTTTCCCCCTGGCAGACCCATCATTTCTGGCATTGGCTCCCCGACGGAGAAGTTGTCAGAATACATAGACATTTTCCTATAGCCTCTTGTCCAAAATTTACCCTCCTACATCAGGGACACTAAAGACTTACTTTGTAAGATTGCGGACTATGACTGGACTGAGGGCCATTACCTAGTCACGTTGGATGTTACTTCATTATACACGAGCATCCCGAGAATAGAGGGTCTCTCTGCCATTCAACATTATCTAGACACAAGGGATGCCTCCCTACTAGATCATACAAATATGCTCATGGACCTGATAAGATTGGTGCTTGACAACTACATTTTAATGCACAATGGATGTTGTTATCGCCAGATACAAGGAGTGGCCATGGGGGCTAAATTCTCTCCATCTTATGCCAATCTCTATATGGGGTACCTGAAAAAAACACATGTGTGGCGTACCTGCCCTCCGTGTTTGACGCAACACTTTTTATACTGGGGCAGATATATCGAAGATATGTTAGTTTTTTGGTCAGGTGATGCAGTTTCACTCACACTTCTTACAGAACACCTAAACAATAATACTTTCAACATCAATTTTACCTATGAAGCTAGTCAATCTTCCATTAATTTCTTGGATCTTACTTTATACATCAAGCAGGGTAAAATTTGTACCAAACTGTTTAGAAAACCGACTGCATGCATTTCTGTTCTTCATGCCTCCAGCTCACACCCTAAGCCCCAAATCAGTGCCATTCCATATGGAGAAAGTACTAGAATACGTCGCAATTGCAGTGAGGATCAGGTATTTCAAGAAGAATTGTACAACATGGAACTACGGTTCAGGCATAGAGGCTATCACCCACAGACCCTCAAAAAAGCGTGTAATAAGATCTTGAAAACCAAACGCTCTAACTTACTCACCAACTCTAAAAAGAACAGTTCACATGAACGCATATCTTGTCATAAGGCATAGCGCACTGAGCTCCCAAGTTTTTAAAACTGTGCGTAAACACTGGTCATTGCTCTTAACGGACGATATACTAAAAAATTGCCTCACTGAAAAACCTAGTATCATCTATAAGAGGGGCACTAGCCTATGGGATCAGTTATGTCACAGTTTTATGCCCCCAGTGAGTAGGGACACCTGGCTGCCTAAATCACCACCGGGCACGTACAAGTGTGGCCATTGCAACATTTGTGGGTACATCAAAGATAAGACTGTGAGATTTCAGTACAACACTCAGGTAGAACACCAACTGAAACATTTTATCAATTGTAACACAAGCTTTGTTGTGTACTGCATTGTCTGTACATGTGGACTTATCTATGTTGGAAGTACCATTCGACCATTAAAAGAGAGAATTCAAGAACATTTGAGAGCTATTCGAACGTCTAACATCAACTATCCGTTTGAGTCTCATTACAATGAGGCACATGGACAAAGAGAAGTTTTGGACATTTCCATACATGGGATTGACTCCCTGAACAGAACGCTACGTGGAGGCAACCGCACCTTGGCCCTGAGAAGCCTTGAGAGCAGATGAATCATCAAACTACGAGCGGTCGAACATGGCCTCAACATCCACAAGGACCTCCATGTATTCCTATAAGATTTGATGTTTGACAACTCCTTATGTTTCCTAAATAATACTTTCCCAATGTGTTCTTGGGACACGTTTGTTTCTGTGAACTATGATTTAGATTGCAGCACCATCTCACCTCCTTTCACTAAGGAGAGCATCATAACATGTATATACACAACTGAATATCTTTCTGACATATTTTTACTCTCCATAGAATATCTTTATGTTCTTCTCATCTCTCCATGTATACTGTATATTTCAAGCATCATGCGTCAGTACTGTATATAATTATGTTCCATTCTTTAATGGATCAACCTCTCTCTCTATTATTGTATTTTGCTTAGTTATGACATTTTCATCATGCCGATTGTCAGCATCTTTGCATAAGTGTCGAATCTGTATTCCATTTCTCAAAAAACATGTTCTACTTATGTGTTCACTGTATTCGCAACGATCTCTATGTCCGGTTGACCATGCTCAGTATACATTATATCCCTATTTGTTTAATAACTTCAATCACTGTCTCTAATAGTACCCCCTTTTTGGCCTTATTCTCTGCAACTCTTTAAAATTTCATCCTTTCATAAGTCTATATATTTATGTTTCACTTTATTCGCAATGATCTATATGTCATTGTTACCATGGCTCAGTGCACTAATATTCCTATCTGTTTACTAACTATAAACACTGTCCTTAGAAGCACCTTCTCTTTGCCCGGTTCTCTGCAACTTTTTATAATACATCCTGGTTAAGGGTTCTCTCTTTTCTGTTTATATGCACACCTCAAAATATTAACATCAGCTCGTTTCTCTAGTTACTTTCTTGTAAATCCACACGCTTGGGTTTATATACATAAACCGCTTTGGCATACGTTTTTTCCATTTTTTCTATTACCCCCAATATGGCGCCCGTGGTTTGCCCTTGGTTACGAGTACGCGTTGCTCTATTTCCGTTACAATATTTACAGTCCTTTTTTTATGTCTGAGTGTGCTTATTTATACGCTGACACTCTACGGGGACAGAGTTTCACACACCACGGCAGTGTTATCAGGCGCTGCGTCTCGATCTTCTGCTACCGATTTGGTTTTCCCTGACACTCGGATCCTGGAGGAGTACAGGTATGGCAATGTTCTTACACCCACATTTACTTGGTTTTTGGGACAACAGGAGAGGTTAATACGAGGGGCGCTCTTATATGCTTGTGTGTCATTACGTTATTTCCCCTAGCCTGTTACTTGTACGGAGTCTGGTCTCCGATGACCGGGTTAGATAAACCAATGGGCATTTTCACATCTTTCTTTACTAGCTTTTTTGAGGGAGTTAGTTATTTTGTCTTCCCCTGGACACCGCCCATATGGCATTTCATTTGCACTTCCATTTGTTTATGATATGCACTACACATGCTTGTTTGCCTGACGTGGCTAGGTCACCACTCTGCGTCGAGTTTTTTGACGTTTTTTAGCCCGTTCCTTGTTGGATTAATATATAATCGTAATCAATATAGTGCCTATTTTTCCCACTTCCAAATAAGGTTGCCTTGTGTTACTACTCGGGCTTTATGTATTGCTGGTCACATTTTAGCATCTGTTGTATCGTATAGGGGTTTTCTTATTTTTTATATTATTTACAGGCTGGGTCCATTTTGACCCTCATGTTAGTGTTATCTCGGATTACGGATACACCCCACGTTACATGTCCTTGAATTGGAAAGCTACGTGTCTGATTAACACAAGGGACAACCGTACTTTCGGCGGGACTATTCATCTATTTTGGGTAGGTTTACTTCGACTTTCCTCCTCCCTTTTCTTGTGTTTATTTTGTGCTCATCTTTGATTTAGGAATCCGTTACTATAGTATATTTTTTTGTCTGTGGGCTTCTTCCTTATACTTATTACTTCTGAGATTTTACAGAAGCACGACATGAACAGGCTCTTTTTCAACTCTGTTTTCTGAGGTAAAATATTTAAATAGTTTTATTCGATATTTCCTTTCTCACGAGCACCATCTGTCCCACTCACCATATAGCATGTGCACAATACCATTGGTTTGCTTTCTGATGTATGAATAATCACTTCTTACTTCTCCTAATCTTCACGCGGAGACTTTCTACATCTCTACCCACCATGACTATTCTTCACCTTCACCTCGTTCTTATATCCACTGATCCTTTATAGGGTGTCACGTCTATATTCTCAACGGTCTAACAATGTGAGTATCTCTGTTGTTTACAATCCATGCACACGTGAGGGCTGTACACTTCATGCTGTTATTTCTTTGTCTTAATTATTTAACTATATGTGATGTATCACCGTCTATTGTATCTACCTGTATGGTAGCGATATTATGTTAAGAATTGCCATTTGTTTTTGTTTCAGCCTTGAAAAAGTCAGTGAGGACGAAACACGTGTTGGCTGTTTTCTGATTTCTCATTTGTTTCTTTTCTCACATATGGACACTATTACCTTTGAATGTCGTTTCTTTTTTCCTAATATCAAGGATTAAAACATCTCCTGCAACTCTACTTACCTTGGACTTATTATTTTGGAGTGCCCTGGTCTGCCTTTTTTTCTTGCATTTTGTACTTTACAGCACGTGACATAGGTGGTTGTTTCCGCTTGTGTTTTTGTGTACCATTGAAACCCTTGGTGGTTGGGTTTTCTTACCAGGTTGGCACCGTTTATAAGATTTTACATACAATATGTTACTTTGGTTTTCTCTGTTTCAGATGTGCGACGATTAGCATCAACCACCTTTTTTCTAGTAACGTTGACGATTAACATTATACCAGAAAGGCATGTTTTTTTTTTTTAAGAGCTCAGGGAAAAATTAGAAAGTAATTAATTACATAGCAGTTTTTAGGAATTTGGGCCTGATTTAGATCTTGGCAGAGGGAATACTATGTGACAAACGTGATGAATATCCGTCTTCCTTATTAGGATCACCATTGGATATCATGGGTTCGTAACAAGGCGGAAAGGAAATCCGTCATGTTTGTGACGGAGTATTCCCCTCCGCCAAGACCTAAATCCGACCCTTTGCCTTCTACAAGTGAATTTAGAATTTAACAGACTCACTCATTAGAGACCAAGGCCCATATTTATACTTTTTGACTCAAACCAGCGCCAACGCTGGTTTGCGTCAAAATATTTAACGCCATTCCTATGCACCATGCGGGTGCCTTATTTAAGGATTGACGTTAGCCGGTGCTGCGGGTTGGTCAGAGTAAAAAAAAATGACTCAAACCAGGCAGTGCCGGCGTAGGGGAAAATGGGGGTTGTGCGTCAAAAAATGGTGCAAGTCAGGTTTGAGTCAAAAATCATGGCTCAAACCGGACTTGCGCCATTTTTTGACACACAACCCCCATTGAAATGAATCCTGTCTTAGCAAAGACAGGAGTCATACCCCCTTGCCCAATGGCCATGCCCAGGGGACTTTTGTCCCCTGGGCATGGCCATTGGGCACAGTGGCATGTAGGGGGACCCAAATTAGGCCCCCCATGCCACTTTAAAAAATAAAAATATTATACTTACCTCAACTTACCTGTACATACCTGGGATGGGTTCCCCCCACATCCATGGGTGTCCTCCAGGGGTGGGTGAGGGTGGCAGGGGGAGTCCCTGGGGGCAGGGAAGGGCACATCTGGACTGCTTCCATGGTCAGAGACCAAGAAGGTGAGCCCAGAGGTCCCTTAATGCCTGCCCTCACCCATGCGTTAAAAAACTGCGCACATCAGGGTGTGCGCAGTTTTTTATAGCCCGCCCCCTCCTGTGCGTCAAAATGACGCAGGAGTATAAATAAGGTGCACAGGCCTTAAAGTAATTTTTGGGACGGGAACGCCTACCTTGCATGTCATTAACGCATACAAAAAATGACGCACACTGAGGTTTTTTTACATCCGCGGGGTCAGGCGTCAGAGTATAAATAAGGGGCAAGGTTTGCGCCAAATGTGCATCAACATTTTTGATGCACATTCGGTGCAAACATAGTATAAATATGCCCCCAAATTCGAAGGTACACTAATGGCACAAGAAGGTTGTTGGCAGAGAACCCTGATTTGCCTGAAACATTAAAACTGGCAAAAACATTGAACACAGCAATAGGGATTAAAGAAATTAACGAATCACACAAGTTACACCAAATCACTAAGGTTAGTAACAGTTAGAATGCCAATGAAAATATTTTTAACACAAAACGTAGGGATATAAACATAAAGGGCAGGAATATTCAGAAACTGTCAAATTGGAGAGTTTGAAGTGATTCCGATATAGTAATGACACTCACATAGCCAACAACGCAAATTGTTCTGCACATAATGTAACCTGTAGGAAATTCATCAAGAAGGTCCATTTTGCCAACGGTTGCAAGTATTCTGAATCACAAAACAGATCACGTAGAGAAATGTAAATTTATATTCCATGTAAATGAAGGAGAAAGTAAGGATTTGAACTATCTCACATGTGAGATACGTTTGGATGGCGTAATTCTCAAGGTAAATGCATATTTCTGTTCTCCTTATAACTTAATAGATAGAAGAACATTTGAGGACAGGTTTTCTGGAAAAATATATAAGCTAGAGCAATGTGATATAAAACCTGCAGACTACAACAGAGATCCCATATCTCTGGTTAGCATGTTAAAAATGCATTTAACATTCAAATGGAGAACCACGGTGGGGAAAATCTATTTATCTAGGGAAGTTTCTAATCTCTTAGGTTGGAAACATAAAACATATCTAGGACTCAACTTGACCCAAAAGAGATGATCAGATATTTTTAGTGGACAGGTCAATCACAGGGATGGAAATTAGTGAAGAATTTCGAGGTGTGTTTAATAATATGTTTGCAATACTCACTGATATTATGCACAAGATCAAATTAAAATCCAAGACTGCCCCTTTGGTTCATAAATCTTGGACTGTTCCTCTGATGTTGTTAAAACCTTTAATCAATGAATTTGTTGTACTGAGTTCTACCCTAGTAACATGTCTGGATTGTTTGCTTTTCTACTCACCTGTTTTTTGGACTTTTTACTCTGGATGAGGCTCATTACCGATGTCTCACCAATAGTAATCACATGTTAAATGGACTGTGCATGTTTCTCTCTAGTGTCCGCCTTTTACAATAAGGTTAATGCGATGTAGCAAAAGTAAGGGGCAATTGGCTTGTCATGCGTGAACATGTGTGCACATGTGTGGGAGACTACTGTCATGCACAACCCAGTAACAGTGAATAGGTAGCCTGGTGCAAAGGGGACATTGCAGGGTTAGATATTCACCTGGGATAGGCCTCATAAGGGTAGTGTACACTATTAGGGAAAACCAGTGTGATTTACTGTTTTAACTATAGTGACACTCCATTATGCACATCAGGAGGAAACTTCCTAAGAGTGTAGTGTTCCTTCCCCCTGGCCTTCATAGACCACTGAAGTCTTGAATTAGAGTAACCTGCGCAAGAGAAACAAATATGTAACTTCCAAGATGATAACTGTACATCTTGTGGGTCCTTCAGAGCTTCCATTTTGTCCTGGCTCAGCTCATGATCAGAGCACAGGCCTGTTGTCACCCTGCTGTGCCCAGTAATTACATTTTTCTAACACCAGGAATAAGGACCAGTCCCCACACAAATGGAGCAATTAGCACTGCTGTACTTAGCTGCAGAGGAGTAAAGGGGTAGATTAAAATTGCCTGTAGCAATCACCCAGCTGTCACATTGCACCAGGGATGGGCATGTCCAAGCCCACTGAACAAAGGAGAGTGCCCAGACAACTGGAGAGAAACCACCAGGTAGCTGCCTTTGAAATTACAGTGTGCAAGACCCTGGCAGTGATGTCAGTGAGCAGTGAAGCTGAAACCCCAGGAGCTGATGTGATCTGTAGCTCCTAGATAATGCCATTTTGGATTGTCACAACAGGCTGTGCAGGAGGGTTCAGAAAGGGGTGGAGAAGTATTGTGGCATCCCAGGATTGGTCAATGGTGCCTGTTTTCTAGAACCTTCCTCTCCCCTTTATAAACCTTTGCACAACAGGAAGACTCTCTCTTGCCTACGAATTTTCTACCCACTGTGCTGTTGGATCCTGGGACTGCCATAGATATCTAGAAAGATGAACTCCATGACCCCCACTCAGGACCTGAGACTCTGTCCAGTTGACCCCAGTACCAGTGAATCTTCACAGGGGCTAGTGAGGCTGGCCCCTTACTCCTCCTGAGGACCAGTTGAGGGAAGCCCTAGATTTTTCTGCACCCACCAGGAGGACCAGCTTTCATAGGACTGCACTGCAAGGAAGGTTTCAACTGTCCCTGGTGGATAGAGCTCACCACCAGAAGTAAAATGAGCCCTGGATCATCAAAATTGGCTCAATGGGGCTAGAGTTATGGCATTCTAAATTTGGCGATCATTAACCCTTCTCCTGCTCAGAGCATGTGGCCTAAAATCATCATCTTCCCCGCTTTTACATGCATTTTAAAGCCCTTCTATGGCTGGAGTTTTTGTTCTACAGCCAAGAGCAGTACGCCCTTTGGGGGCCTTGTGTATGGTAACATTTTAAATGTTCTTAAAGGCCTAAAAATCTGTAATGCATTGTTCATGAGGGTACGTCCTGCAGGGGCTGAATGTATGGTTTTACTGCAGTGCTTTTCGCCATGTTGTTTTTATGGCGCTACGCCTTCAAGGTGCTGAATATATGGTTAACTTACAATGCTTTCTCACCATGCCGTATTTACTGTGATGCCCTCTAGGGGTTGTTCTGACCATTACAGGCTAATGTCCAGTATATGAAAGAATGTGCAATGCAAAGTTTATTTCTGATAAATGTTTTCATTGGGTTCTCATGATGATTGCATATGTTCTATTGATCCATCATTATCACAATTATGACAATGATTCATGACAAAGTGTTATCATTAATACACCATGACTGTTGGAACTCACTTGATACACTGGGGTGGCCTTTCTACCTGGTCACATGTGAATACACAATGTCATCAATGGCATGTTCCATCTGCCAATGTATATTTGTAAATTATTGCATAGTATTTAGTAGTGTGTGCATAATAAAAGTACTTCTTTTTTCTAAGGAAAAAGGACTGACTGGACAATCATTTATTATGTGCTATTATTGTGTGCCACTTATTGGTGATTACTAGCCCACACCACCTCCCTTTGAGTAGGCCTTAGACTGCTACGTCTTGCTGCCCTGTGAGAATCAAGCACTGTAATGGGGTGTTTGGTTCCCAATGAGGACAATTGAGGTGCTTGTGCTGGCTACACAACTAATAACCCAATTTCCAAGAGAATTAAATAAACTAGAGTCACAAGGAGTCATGGAGAAGATTGAATGCTCAGAATGGTTAGCCCCAATAGTGATAGTTGGCAAGGATAGGGAAGCAAGAAAATACATCTTTGTGTAGATGTAAATGCTTGCATATAGGTAGACAGACCCCTTACCCAAGATACATAAGACTTTGAGTCTTATACATTAAGCTAAAGTGTTCACTGTCCTTGACCTTTCTTCTGCTTATCACCAAGTTGCTATACATCCAGAATATAAACCACTAACATCCTTTATAGCTCCTTTGAAACTTGAAGGTTTTTATGCATGCCTTTCAGATTAGCTTCCACTTCTGCACTTTTCCAGAGGATCATGATTCAAATTCTATAAAATTTAAGGAACTGTTTATGTTTTGAAAATGACATTTTAATTTACACAGCTTAGGGGGGGATGAACAAAATCATATCTTAGGAGAAGTTGTATTTAATCTTTGAAATGCAGGCCTCGCAATAAAGATGGACAAATGTAAATTGGGGTTACATCTGTAGAATATTTTGGTCAAACCATATGAGAGGAGGGACTAAAACCCAAGTACAATCTGGTTGATTCAGTCACATTAGAACTGAATCAGTACCTTGCAGAAAGTACTTCCATAGAAAACTTCCTATATGTACGAGTACCTTTACTACTTACTACTGATCCCACATACTCTGACTAACTTGCACTTTCTTCAATTTATTAATACTCTTACTTCTGCTTGCACTGCCTTTTAACTCCTACTTGTATGCCTACACGTCTTTAAATTTAATGTTACACCTAATCCTACTGAGAAATGGCAAGGTTTGGTGGGGAATTTCCCCCCTCTCAACTTATCAACGCAGGGGAGCTAGTAAGCAGGTATGAGGTGTAGTGGTAACCACTCAATCTATTGGATATGATGGTGAGTAACATAAAATCCCATCTGATGTCAGCATTGCATGTGAGAATTTGTCAAGTCAATAACTTGTCTGAAGTATAAATGGGTGTCTACAGTGCATGCACATGTGCATAAGTTGCCCATTCGCATTTTTTAATTTGATTATTTGTAATAATTTTTTCATTCTTTATCTGGTAATCACAGACAAAAAACAAAATAAGCACATCTGGAACATGTGCATTAGATTCTAATGTTTTACATTACACCTCTGCATTGGCTGTAGGAAAATTCACCAAACTAATAAAAGTCACCAAATGAAGGAAAGGCCATTATGATGTAAACGTTTATGAATGTTCGTATTCAGTTTCCGACTTTTCTATGTGCTGAGTTTTCTTTGGAAAACTCCATGTTAAATTAAAAAATTGGAAGTTTCCCTCATAACTTTTTTACTGTTTGACCAATCTACACAGAATGTGTCACAAATGTTGTGTAAATTGTAAATGCTGTTTGACTCAAGATTGGGGCAAATGTATTTTTGATTATTAAAATACATTATTCTGTTCAATATTAGTCAAATATCTGCAAGTCTTGATATTTTGTCATATTGTTTATTATATGGTATTTAGCTAACATATTAAGAATGCTGGGCCTGATTTAGATTTTGGGGGGGCGGGTTACTCTGTCAGAACGGTGACAGAGTAACTCCTCTAACGAAATCTAAATCAGACCCTCTGTCTTCTATTCGACCAAACTAACTCCACATACTCAAACCAAGCATTGATTCACACCCCAGTACTTAATGAGGATGGGGCTAAAAGGAGTCCATCAAATTGTTTCCAGCCTTAAACTAACACCCCTCTCGTACCACATCACACACCACAAAACTGGATCAAGGAAATGTATCCAACACATAGGGCCTTATACATTGCCTAGCACCCTCGAAATGTGCACAGTCTGCTTTTCGTCCTGCGTGCGTCAGCATTGCCTCTGGCTCAATTATGAGCCGGTGTCAACGCTGCTGCCACTTTCCCATTGGGCTGACAGGTGGAAACCTTGGTTTCTGCTGGTCAGCCCAGTGGGAAAGTCATATTGGGGCCAGTGGGGAGGTTGTCAGCAGGGCGATGACCACCCAGCCAGGAGTTTGGCAGGTGTTCCTGACTGCCAAACTCGTAATCGTCCCCTTAAAGTCAACAGGTGTTATTTAGTGGCTCTGGAAGGAATTTTACAGGCCCGGCCTTTGACTCACTGCTCCATAACCCTGGAGTGAATAATATCAAAGAAAGTGACATCATAAAAAGTGGTTTCCCAGGAACTGACATCACTGAAAGTGATATCTAAATTATAGTATAACATGAATGATATATCAAAATGATTTCTGAAACAATCACTAAAGTAAAATCGCCTACAATCTCTCAAGTAAGAATATACACAATGGCAAGAGAAGTATGACTCCTATTGTGTTATTGTCTAAACTGTATGAAGTTTATGACATGTTGAATACACACGCAGATATGTGTTTAGATTGTATTGCATGCAAGTTTCACAGTTCTGAATTTTTGAACTTGTGGTTTCCCTTCCTTTTATTATAAATAAAGATTTAAAGATATCGCCTGCAAGCAAACTGTTGTCTAATAAAAAGATAGACATCACTGATGTTTTCACAAATTACAAACTTGTATATTGGCCTGCTTGGCAACCACTCAATAATTGAATGCTTCATTGTAAAGCAACCTGGCACACTTCATCATCAACCGTAGTCCATAGGTGTTTTTGATGACACCAGATTAGTCAAAACATTAAAGGTAGACGGTTTACTATCTCCTTAGACACACTGTTTGTGGAGGTAGCTTTCAGGTTGTACATAGAGGATGCAACAAGGTTTGGATAGACTTGTCCTTCATTCATGAAGTGTGCAGATCTTAGAACTCAACGTCAGTAAAGCCTGACAAAGATTTTTGATTTTGTGCAACTCACCAATGCAATGTTTCCTCAAGCAAGGTCAGGGGGGACTAGCCATTCTATCACTGTTACATTTTTCGGGTTGGCTGCAGGCTACGAACACTTTTCAGAACTAACTGACCTAAGAAAACATCTAGGGTTTTAGTTTAGCAGTATGGGGCCAGTTTGCACATTTTTGCCACAGATTATTTTGCGTTCCAGTCTGCCGTGCTCCAGGCAGAAACAAATTGCCAGTTACCTATGCCCAGGCTGCCTGGTTGTGAGGGGTGGGTCATCCAGAAGCTGTAAAACCTCACGGCCTAGACATCTGGTATGGCAGTGGACATGGTGCATTGGTGGCAGGTGTGACCCGTCACTAAGGACTGAGGGGTCCTACCCGACCTTCCTTTTACAAGCATGATGAGAGTCTGTCAGGCCAAGCAAAGGCCAGCCTGACAGATTCTCGTATCTGGGTAAGGCAGCCCTGGGTTTTAAATGTGCTAAAGTGCAGGCACATGTAGCCAGAGCCAAACTTTGCATGGCTGAAGATTTCAAACTCTGAGCACTTGACATCATCAGTATGGCAAAGCCCTCTGAAGTCCTCTCCCTCAAGACGAGGGGGAGAGTCACTGATAGAATCAGACCTGACCTCTCCAGGTTTAAACCCTGAATGACCAGGATCGTCTACCGGTGATGCCTCACCACGGAGTCAGGTGGAGGTTAACAATTCCCCTCACCCGATCCTAATCTGTGACTATGCTCCTCCTCCTCCTCTCATTGCCTGACATATGGCAAGGTCAGCAAATGAGAGGAGGTGGTGGGATCTTCCACCCGTCCCTTCTTTCCTTGAAGCTTCCAGGAACCACCAGTGCCTTTCTGCTTCTCCACCCATGTCACCACCGCAACCTGGTAAGTGTTTGTTGAATGTTGGGCGCATGTGTCTGTGTATGAATGTATGTGTATCGTGCATGTGTTCTGTGAATGGATGGATCTATGCTTTTTAATGATGGGTTAATTTTTAAATAACATTATTGTTTTTTAGGTATAGCATACGAACAGAATATTTTGCATAGAACATTGTGACAATTTTCACATAGCAGTCTCTTCAAGCTTAGGTACAGACGTTTAGTTCAAATACAGATTCAGTTTGTTCATCTGTGTCACACATTGTACTCATTGCAATTGAGCATAACGAAGAAAGAAACATCAGTTCAAAGTCTACTTCATAAAAAATTCGCAATGTCATAGGATAGTCCCCAAAAAAACGCCATTCCTCATGGACCACAATAACAAGAACATTCAACAATAATTTTTTACATAGACCCAGTATGATACAATCGACTCCCTCCTCCCACCACACTTTCTGCTCTTCTGCTCATTTCCCGTGGTTGATACAAGATAAGGTCTGGATAAATGGACTGTGGATGTCTGTGGTGGATGTCTGTGATGCCGCCACCCACAACCCAGGGTATTCTCTGCTCTCATTTCCATACCGTTTGGATACAATCAGGATATTCTGTAACCGGATCTTGTGATGTGGCCAGTTCTTGCAGTTCCTCTAGGTCAGTAAGTCATTGTCTAGTTGATCATCTCTACGAACCTGTGGGGGGCATCGAGCTAAGCCATTTAATTTCTATGCTTAGTTTTTTCCTGCTTAATTTTTTCTTTGTGGAAGAGGGAAACAGACCGAGCAACACAAGGTGGCTCTCAAACGGCACTGTCCAGGCCAATGTCCTAGTCAGATTTTGCAATATGTCCAGCCAATATGGGGACAGGAGAGGGGAAGACCAAACCATATGTATAAAGTCCTCTGTCTGGGCTCTGCATCGTGCATAGCGCGCTGGTTGAGTGGCGTATACAGCAGATGGGGTCTGTGAAGTAAGGTATGGCTGGTGTGTAAAATTGTATTGCAGCAGTTTAAGGTGTGTGTTGGAACTAACTATCCACATTCTTTTGTGAACCTTTACCCAATCTCTGGGCGTCAAGAGTTATCCCAGTGTTTCCTCCCACTAAGGGCCACAAATGTGACGGATATCCCGTCCAACGTATTAGGGTCCCATAATAGCTTATAGAGATTGTAATACAGCAGACGGGACATTCATCAGGTTTGTGACGGAGTAATCCGTCCACCAAACTGTAAATCTGGCCCTTATTCTCCATGTTAAGTATTGGTTGTGGCAGATTGTCATGCAGTGCCCTCTAGAGGTGGGAGATCAGTCCACGGCCTTGAGCCATATCCAGGGGCGGCTCCTCCACAATGGCGGAGGAGCATCGCCTCCCTGGCTAAGAGCCAGAAGATGAAAAAGAAAACAATAGCTTACTATTGTTTTATTTTTCCATCTGCTGGCTCAGCCGGGAGTGCAAGGAGGAGCAAGGCTGGGCCACAGGATGGGGAGAGGGGAGGGGGCATAGGAGAGAGTGCACCTAGTTGCGCATGTGTGTTTGGCCGGCCATCTCAGGCCGGCCAAACACACATATGCACTTAGGTTTCTCCAACCCAGCTGTGTTAAACAGCTGGGCTGGCGAAACTGCACTGACCCCAGGGCAGTGTTTAAGCAGTAGTCCAAGCCACTCAGACCAATTCTGATGTTGCTCCAATGCATGGTTTAGCATTAGACCAGTGCCAGGATTTCTGGGGAGCATGTGCTGGTGTCCCAGTGAATGCTGGGAAACCTGAAGAGGAGCGAGGCAGCAGGAGACAGTGGCAGGAACAGTAAGTGTTTTTTTTGGTTGTCCCCCCTGTCTCCATCATCCCCTCACCCCTGCTTGATATTGGCGGCGGCTGCCGCTGGCCATATCTAATAGTATTGTCAGGATTTTAGAATGGGGCAGTTCATTGGGAAAGGCTGGCCACACCGCTCGAGCCATGGCCAAAACCTTTACATATTGGAGGTACTACCTGGCACCTAATGAAAAGCACTCTATGGCATTGTCCTTTGTAATGCACCGCCCCCCAGGGTAGAGGTCTCCCATCCTATCACTGCACTGGCATAGAGTCGGCGATTCGTAATAAGGGTTGCACAACCCACAAGTGCATGTCCAGGGCACATAGTGCACACCAAAGCACTCTCTGATCCCCTCCCTCACCAATTTCATCTACCAGTCGAATAATATAGGGGAAGGTAAAGGGGTCTTGAGATCCCCTCATCAGTGGAACCAGTAGGGATCGCCCACCATGTGTGCCCCATAGGAGTCGCTTTTCCCACTCGTCCTTTAGCTCAAGACAGTAAATCACATCCTGCAAGTGTGCCACCATGTAGTATAGTTCAAGATGTGGAACCTTGAAACTCACCTAGGCCCATGTCCTCTTCAGTCCGACAAGCTTAACCCGCAGATGCTTGGTCCCCCAGAGTAGATCGACTATAAGGCTATCAAAGGTGCAAAAGTAGTGACTGGCAATCTCAGGTAGGGTGCTCTGGAGAGCAATGAGACATTGTGGTAGTATGATCATTTTCACAATGGCTATCCTGCCCATAAGATACAAAGTAGATCGGTCCAGAATTGGATCGAGGCAAGAAGCCCCTGCAACACTCTCCCCACATCAAGAACCAGATAATTTGGGGCTCTATGTGCCAATTGGACACCCAAATACCGAACTCCAGCAGTTGACCTGGGGAACTTCACTCTGGGAAGCTTCTCAATTGGAACCCCCACCAACCTTCCCACCAGGAATAATTTAGACTTGTCGGGGATAACATGGAGTCCAGAGAGCTCTCCAAACTTGTGACATTAAGAATAATAGGCGTTGAGTAAGTTAGTTCCCTTAAATACACCAGAGTGTCATCAGCAGATAGGGTAACCGCATTGTTGGTTTCTCCTATTATTTCCCCCCATGGGCCCCTTGCAAGGTTTCTGCCGGGGCTCCATGGCAATGGCAAACAGGAGGGTTGAGGGGGGCACCTCTGTCTGGTACCTCTGTTCAGCCAGAAGGGCTCACAGACCACTGCACCTGAATGCACTGATAAGCCACCAGTGTGCAGGGCTTCCTCGTATACATCCAGATGCCTGACTGCCACAATAACAGCATATTTGTGGTAGAACCCTACGAGCATGCCATCGCTACCCAGGGTTTTGGGGGTTTTGAGGTGTCTGATCACAGTGAGGATCTCATCCCTAGAAGGTGGACCATCCAGGGTCTCCCTATCTACTGGATCAAGACATGGGAGTGGAATAACCACAAACAATTCCTGTAGTCCATCTGAGGCGGGGGTGGAGCCATTCAATATATGCTTGACAGAGCTAGACATGGAATACATCGCTCATAGGCTGCTGTGTACACCTGTCAGGGTGAGGGACCTGAGAGATTCCTGTTAGACCAGCCGGGCCAGCAACACTCCAGTTTTATCATCCTCCATACACAGCCTCTGATGATAAGCTGTGTAGGTATATTTTTTTCAAGCCTGCACTGTCCTCTAACAACTCTGTCCTGTCCTCCTGTCAAGCAGCCATTTTCTATGAGTGAGAAGGGCACACCGTTTCCAACTCTTCCAGTTTCTTTTCATGCTTACTGATATTGTGCTCCAGTTGACAACAAACCCCATAAGATGTTTTGACACAAAAGCCTCATAGAACAACCTTCATGGCTTCCCAGTCAAGGGCTGTGTTGCTAGCGGAGCCCCAGTTTCCAACAACGTAATGTACCAGCATTTTGTTGACAGCCAAAGCAAATGGGGGTCTGTTAATGTCTCCTCATAGAGGCACAACAGAGGGATCGCCTGATGTTCAGACTCACCCCCGAAACTCAGTCGAAGTGGAGAATTATCCGATAGGTATCGGGCCAAATAGGAGACCTCTGTAACACTGGGTACCATCTTGGTCGAGACAAAACAATAATCAAGTCGACTGTGTATGCCTTTCACAGGAGTTTAACAGGAGAACTGCCTTTTTGCCAGGTGTCTGTCTTTTCAGACATCATGCGAGTGTAAACCATGCATCTCATTCTAGAAAGCTCCGGTCAGGTGGGGTTTAGTATGGTCTTTGGGAGGTTTCTGAACAAATGTATCATCCAAGACACAGTTACAGTCTCCTGCTAACACAGCAGCTGTGTCACGATATGGTGAAGCCGCTGACATGAACCCAGTGTAAAAATCTGAGCATTCAATATTTGGGGCATAAACATTGCTAAAACATATCTCCTGGCCCTCTGAGGTCCCTTGCAAGATGACCTAGCACCCTTCAGGGTCAATGACATGGCTCTTATGGAAGAACGGGATTCCTGGGGCCACCTAGATAAGCACCCCCTAGGCATATTCCAAGTATGAGGTAGTATATTTTTGGCCCCTCCAATACTGTGGCAGGCAAGGAATGCAATCCCCCCACACATGTCTCTTGAAGGAATGCAATTGACACTTTATATCTTTTCAGACAGGCAAACACACACACCTTTGTTTCTCAAACTGGGCTATCCCTCTAACATTCCATGTGACACATTTTGACATGGGAGCAGCCATATGCCACAGACATCACAAAGACACACCACTCCATGGTTAAAGCACACCCACTGTCAAGAAACCATATCTGTATATTGGCTGACCAACACTTCAGAACTGCATACACAAGAGCAAAATTGACTTCCTCAAACTTCCCCAACATGGAAACCAGATAATCCCTCCAACTCCTACCCCTCTTTGGGCAGTGTGACCAACCCTCCCTGTCTCAATAAAGACAAGTTGGGAGTCTGCAGACACCATCCCAGTACCATAATGTTGCAGTTCAAAGAAAAAAGACCAGTGTAAGAAAACACATTCACCCCCCATAAAAAACACCTGGTGCTTAGCTAGAGGTTAGGTTGTCGGAGAAGGTGTGATGCCAAGGAACTCAAGCTCCTCATGTGGGTTCTAGCCCTTGAGTTGCAGATGCTCCCATCAACATTGTTGGGATAACTGGCGTAGAAATGACTATAGACTTTCCAGTAGGAAAGTCCTGAAGGATCAAATAATTTACAGTATACATTTATCCATTCTCCCAGCACCTTGTCCATGCGGCAAATGATCCTGGCTGAGCCCCTGGCAGCAGGAAGAAAGCATTTAGGGGGTCATTCTGTCCGCCGCCCGCCAAAGTAACCCCGTCGAAAGACCGCTCCGCGGTCAAAAGACCGCGGGGTCATTTCGACTTTCCCGCTGGGAAAGACCCTGCAACAATGAAGCCGGCTCCGAATGGAGCCGGCGGAGTTGCAGGGGTGCGACGGGTGCAGTTGCACCCGTCGCGATTTTCACTGTCTGCAAAGCAGACAGTGAAAATCTTTATGGGGGCCCCAGGGGCCCCACGACACCCGTTACCGCCATCCTGTTTCTGGTGGTGAAAACCGCCAGAAACAGGCTGGCGGGAAGGGGGTCGGAATCCCCATGGCCGCAAGCAGCGCCGCCATGGAGGATTCTCCGGGCCAGGGGAAATCCAGCGGGAAACCGCCGGATCCCCTTTTCTGACCGCGGCTTTACCGCCACGGTCAGAATGGCCCTGGAAGCACCGCCAGCCTGTTGGCGGTGCTTCCGTGTCCCTCCACCCTGGCGGTCCATGACCGCCAGGGTTGGAATGAGGGCCTTAGTGTTTTAGGGGGACACAGGCATAAGAGTCCCATCCACATTCTCAGAGAGTATTACACAACCTCAATCTCAGGTTTGGGCAGACCCATCACTAGCTGAGCCATAATTCGTGAGTCACTTTTGGGAGTCCTTTCCTAACTCCAGGATAACCCTGGTGGCCTGAAAAGTGCCATTGGCGCAGACAACTATTTTCCCTGCCCCTTTACCATCCTCCAGGCTTCTCCAGTGTCCCCTTTGTTGTGAGAGACATGTCAACCGGTGCTGTATACTTGTAAAAGATGAGCCAAGTCGATTTGGGTGTTGGCTGGATGTATGTCCCAGTGAGTCCAGACAATTGCTAGCATCTCCTGGAGCAAAAAAGAAAAAGACCTTTCCTTTATGTTGGATTCTCAATTTTGCCAGAACATCAGGCTATATATCATGTTGAGGTCTGAATTCTTCTCCTGGTGGATAAGAAGGTTTTCTGCTTGTTCTGCACACCCTGCATGTGGTCATGAAATATAGAAATAAGATGTCCTTCAAACAGCAATGGGTCTCTATGTGTGTGCTTTGCATGATGGTGACATGGTCACAGAAGTTGAACAAACGGGCAGTGATCACCCTAGGTGTGGCTCCAGGCTTCAGCAGAGGGATGAGGGCCCTACGTGCTCTTTTGATTGTAAAAACATAGAAAGTCTCTTGGGAAGAATGACTGTAGTGATCCAGTTCTCCAGAAAGAGTTCAGTAGACTGACCCTTCATCCTCTCTGGGAAATCCACAAACCGTAGGCTATTTGTGCAGGATCAACCCTTGGGGTACTCCATCTGGTCATCCAAGCGGCTCTTTAATTTCTGCAGGTTGATGATTGTGTCACGGAGGTTATGAACCTCCTGCTGTAGGAAGTCCACTTGCTGCAGCAAAGTTGTCACATCATCCACCACCTTATGTAGGTCAGTTTGCAATAGGTTAACATGTCTGGCAACATAGCCAATTTTGTGAACCATCTTGTCACTTGAATTTTTGACTGCTGCCAGAAACAGAGCTGTATCCATGGCCCCATCTGGTTTCTCTGAAGGGGCAGCCGAAGCCCCCTCCCCATCTTGGCCATCCGGGGGGACAGGTTGTGTGAAATTAATGATTTTATTCACTTGAGGCTTGGATCGCTTGTCTTTCATCATTGTGGGATCAGGTCACCCATCGGGCAGTGAGGTCAAAGAATGGTCCACAGAAGATGTTTTGTGACAGCCTTTCCAGATTTCCAGCAGGGAGAGCACACTACAAACAGGGCCTGGCAGGCCACCACACAAAGCTGTAGTGCCAGGGTCCAAGGCAGGTAGATGATCACCAGTTCAGAAGGGTTCCCGAACCACAACCTCGAGACTACAGAGAAAAACCTGCCCCATGGAAGGGCAGGCAGGTCCCAGCGATCAGACCAGACCCAACCATGCCATCACATGGTTCAATGTGGAGCACAGTTCAGCATACATCACTACATAATGGGGGTCATGTAGTGTCACCAGGGACCCCCTAGTCAATGTGCAGAGCCCATACCAACTTCTCTATGGTAAGATCTCACAGCCAAGCAACTCAGTTTGTCCATGCAAACACTGCAAATCAGCAGAATGTTGATGTGTCAAGAATAATGATTTCTGGTCACCTCGCAGTTCCAAGAGGTCCCCGCCTGGCACAGGAACGGTTGAGCTAAAGTCTATTTAGGAGGCACTGACTTGTTTGTGGAGGCTGAGATTGGGCTGCAGGCCCAGTTGCAGCACTTCAAACCCCCCACTGATGGCAGGGAGCACTGCTCATCACAAGGGCTGCTCAGGTGGCTCCACAAGGCTCTCTCATCAGTGACTCCCATGAGGAACGCCGAAGACAGTATGCGCCCTCCTTAGAGAGTGCTCTGCAATGCAGCTCCTTTGACTCCTAGTTGTCCTTCTTACAGAGGGCCTCCCTTCCTAGTCCACCAACTGTTACTGCCTCTGGGCTCCCTTTTGATGGATATAGTCCCAATGTGGGTCGTCGGATCAGGGAAGTCCACTAGGCCCAGACCACCAGGCTCCGGTTGCGGGCCTTGAAATCTGATAATGGGGGCACCCACCTGTTCTCTCTGGGCCCAGAAGTTGTTTCCACTGCCCAGGGTCCACAAAACCCTGTCTTCTCTATGTTGAACTGGACCTCTCACCACTACTCTGGGCTGGACCCCAGAGTCAAGATGGCACAACCTGAGTGATCAGGGTCGTGCCTGATGCCACTTCACAGGACAGCTTGAGGGTCCAGCAACAATCTGTGGCACGTCAGGCAGCTGCACAGGAGCTGGTGGAAAGCCGCTGGGGGGAAAAACTAATCGGACCACCTAGGATTATGGCAGGATTTCTCAAGTTTTGATGGCTGTGCTGAAAAAAATAACTAACCACCCATCATGCACCCCCCGAATCGTGGGTATATGTGTGCACACTTATGAATGGTTGAGTGTGACTGAGTGTGCAAGTTGATGGGTGGGTATGAGTATGTGTTCTTATAAGTGTATGAGTGAAAGAGAGTATGTTTGTTCAGCCACATTACAGGTCTTCACTGGGCAAAAGGCAAATGATTGATTTCTGCATCAATGGCTATTTCATGACAAATATTTAATGCATTTAAACTTCAAACAGTGGGACCCTCGCTCTGCGCGACGGTCAGGCAAAACCAGGCACTTTCAAAAGGCACTTGTGCTGCAGCGCATGTGCCGACTGTCACAGGATTTATAGGGTTTACCTGATCTCAGGCCTAGCCTACAGCACCCTACAACACTGTAACGCACTGCTCCTTATGACGCATTGAAGCCTCAGTCACTGAAAACAGCCTGGGCACGTTAAGCGTAAGGCATGGGTTTCCAAAACTGGCTGTCAATCAACGAGGCTGTGTAGCACTGCAGCCCATTGTCACAGGATTGGGTGGGAACAAGCCTCCATGGCCCCACCTCATTCTGGGAGTAGCTGGAAAAGGATTGCGGTGCGCACAATTTTAGATGGGCAAACTTATTTTTGGTCATATTAGGAAACACATTTCAACAATTTAAAGTGTGGCTGAGTTGGAAATCAGAATTACAGCACGCGTTAGGCTCAGCATTTGCAGTATGCTTTCAGTTGCAGTCGATTTTTTTTCTCTTGCAAATTTTAACCTATTCTGGGATTAAGAAGTGAAGCCAATTTAATGAGCCCCTTGTTAACCTGAATTACTTTATATCAAGGAAGACACGCCCATCCAGCATTGATGTATATGGAAGCAATGACTGTTAATGACACATCTCCAAAATATACCTTCTAACTGGATGGACGCACTTGAGCACCAGCAAATTAATTAAAAAATTAACAGAGATTACAAGGGAAATTTACTGGGATCAGGTTACAAAGCCATATTGTGTTTCCGCTTGTCTGGCAAACAGAGTATTTGAGAAACTGGTTCAAATACACCCAAGCAAATGTACCTTGATAAAGATGGATGGATGGATCTTTGGGTAAAAGGATTCATAGATGGGATGGGTGAACGGAAGAGTTACAGGCGGGTGTATCCAGAAGGATGAGTAGATGTATACCTGAATGGATGAATGCTCCATATGATGGACAAATGAATTGATGATTTTTTAGTGAATTGATACATAGATAAATGGGTGGGTGGATGAGTGAATGGGAGAGCTTCTAGAAGGATGGATGATGGTTGGATGCATGCATGCATGAACTGATGAATGATGGATTAATGGGGGATGATTCAGTGAATGATCCATGGGTTGAATGCTCTTATGTCATCCAGACTCACTCATGCGTATAATTAATCTAAAATGTGTACCCCCGCTACTTTGAAATGTCACCAGCCACCACTGCAGATGATGTGCTGAGTCAGGGGCTATGACGAGAGCTGCAGGCCAATATGGAAGCAATGGGAGCTGTCAGAGTCAGCAGTGAAGTGGGGGGCATGCAGGACATGGCCATCTTTCAGAGGAGGGAGATGTATATAATTGTCAGTAGAGCAGGAAATGTTGTTTGCAGGAAGCAGTGCGTGGGAAAATGTGCCATCAGAGGGTAGCCACGGCGATTGTCCACTTCAACAAAGGCCTGGTGAAATACCAGCTTTATTCTATTTATATTCAGCAGTCTTTCCAGTTTTCGAAGTTTGAACAGATATTCAAAAGAAATCAATGATGCGAGTCACTCTACATGCCGACTATGCATGCCTTGGCTGCAGCGCTTAATTTGTAAAAAAAATGTGCCGGTGCTCAAAGCTCTCCTCTTAAACACGCGCCTGCTGCAATTAAAAGTGCGAGCACATAATACTGAGGCAGCGTAATCCTGAAGCCACCTGGGGCCTCTCCCGTCCATTTATAGCCACTCCCTACCCCTTCAGTTTACTCTGTCAGCTTCCTGCTTTTCCCCTTTCTGACGCTTTTTCGTTTTTCTCTCCCTCCGTTTTTCCCACGTGTCTTTTGCTCGCAGTAAATACTTGAGACAGAAGACTAAGCGCCGGCCCTCAGAATTAAGTGCCGTGCTCCGCACCGGAAACAGCGAGCACAAATTAAGCACTGCTTGGTTGAGAAAAAAACATGTCTAAACCTCTTTGGAAAATATAAATGAAGAATACAAGGTGCAAAGTGACAACAAAAATGCAGTTTATCCATGCTTAACTCTGACGACAAATTACCACATGGAGAGTAAAACAGTTACTACAACCTACTTTGTTTTCAGTGTACACGTTTCTACCTCACACATGAAACAAATCACGCAGCTTTGTGATAAATGTTATAGTTAGGTCTGCATTTAAATATTTTTACCTAAATCTGTTAAATTTCCCTATTGTTTGATTGTCTGTATTTTGATGAATGTTTTGCTATACGCCCAGTAATAAACATCTGCTATTCAGTGCCAAGATGCCCCTCTGGGTGAGCGTGCGCCTTACAAATACACGTATGTTATGCGTTTTCACGTAATTTTCTTTTAAGGGAGACTTCTTTCAGTTAGAACGTCTTTCCTGAAATGGAACTTATGTGTGTTGTACCATAAAACCGTTTTTTTTTTTTTAATCTAAGTACAAAGCCTCTTTGTATCTCACTAGAAATACCCGCCCATATAACTTTAATACAGATGATCGGTGAAATGTATATGCATATGTTTTGTGTAATGTCTTTACACGCTATTGCCGTAAAAACGTTAAGAGGAGCGCAGAGGCTCCTGCATCTAACCGGTGGGTTTGGCCCCCACCGGATACTCTGCTGAGAAGTGCAGAGAGTTGTTGGTAATGACCACAAAATCTACAGTTTACTATTGTGTTCTTTTAGTCATAGTTTTCCTTGCATCTTCATGTCTGCTACAGTATGACAAGTCCTAATGTGATTAGTCTCAGGATAGACCTAGGGTGCCCTGGGAGGTTAATGTTTGTGACGTGCATATTTCTCTTGCACTCATGATGATGATGATGGTCTGACAATGGCCTGTTTGGCAAAGTAGTAGTGATTGATGTTATTTTGGTCTATGATGTGTATGCAACACACAGTGAATTTTATCTCACTGTTTGTGGAGTCTCGTTTGTGGTGTATTTATTATGTCGGTGTGTGTGTGTGTGGTTTGTGCAAACGCTTTACACATGACCTCTGCTCTGCTCTTTGTTTGAAAATTCACATAATTTCTGTGCAGGAAACAATGGGAATTTTGCACAGGCCTCCTTATGATTATAATAACAGGAGTAAACCCCTAAATACAGACAACATGAGCAGGTACTAATACCTAATTCCCTGTCAAACTTGGAACACACGAGTTCGGCACCATTTTCTTAAATCAGGGCCTTAGAGTAATAAAAGCTAAGCTAATTCCAAAATTTGCCTGGCACTCCCTTTTAAACTCTCACATTTTATAAATAAAATTCAGTGTACATCTTAAAAACGTATCTTTGGCTTATCTCAATATACAGTACAAGCACTGAGACATCTAGAATTTGGACTTTCATGACAGTATTTGGAATGCAAGACATCCCTTATCAAATATTACCACCAGGTCATGAACTGATAATCAGACACACTTAAAATGGTTACAAAATCTAAGAAAAGAGCAAACCGGGGCACTCCAAACAAAGAGAGTCCAAAAGTCGGGTGACTTAGTGTGGAAAAGTTTAATCCTCAGTAATTGGTCGTTGAATCATAGTTCAAAATTGTTTGAATCCACATATGAAATAGACCTGACTGTTTCTAACCGTAGAGTTCGGGAAGCAAATAACAAAGGCGTATGTGCTTGCCACTGCAGCGTCTGATACCGCTGCCGTTTCACCATATGACTTCATCGTGTGGATATCTAACTGAACACCATCAGCCATTCTTTACCTAAAAAGTATACCTAGAGCCTTGAAAAAGTCCGAGAGGACGAAACACGTGTTGGCTGTTTTGTTGCTCATCTATGCCTGTTCATTCTGAGGAGTCAGTTTGTTATTGTAACCTGCTATATACTTTCTCATATGTGGATTCAAACAATTTTGAACTATGATTCAACGACCAATTACTGAGGATTAAACTTTTCCACACTAAGTCACCCGACTTTTGGACTCTCTTTGTTTGGAGTGCCCCGGTTTGCTCTTTTCTTAGATTTTGTAACCTACAGCGCTCGACAGAGGTGGTTGTCGCCATCCACCTCTGTGTGTGTGCACCTTGGAACCCTCGGTGGTTGGGTTTCTCTGCACCAGGCTGGCACCCGCCACAGGACTTGCTGACGACATACTATTGTGTTTGTTGTTTTTTGTTTCTTGGTTTCAGATGTGCGTCGCTAAGCATCAACCACCTTGTTCCAGTATTGTAGTTACACTTAAAATGGTATTTCAAACAATTTTTAAATTAAAAAAACAACACTTGGTCAAATTACTTTTCCGCTGCCATAAGGGATTTAAATTCTATTTCATATTCATGTCTTTGTGCCACTCCATATATGTTATTGAAAACAATATTTTAAAAAACAATGTGTTTGTGTATCCAGGGAAGTGGATCTAAATAAATTACATACCAGGGGCTGATTCGAACCAATTTGTAAATCATGTGAGGAGTGGATACAGCCATATTTAAAAAATGCACTGAGCAGACGTTGCAGAACTGAAATTATGTGTGCAAGATTTATGGTCCTCCCAATTGTGAGTACAGAGCAGGCTGGAAAAAGGAGACCCATGGGCTGAGAAGGCTGCAGGTTGTACAACTACGAAAAGAAAAATGGCACATAGACTTCAATAATGCCCAGTATTTATGTGTGCCGCCTTGGTTTACTTTGGCCAATGTTTATAAAAAATGCAATCACTACTTGCAGAACTACCTTAGCATTTTGTTTTACTGCGAATGACATCACCAAACGTGCACAATTTGGTAAATGTATAAATTTTGCAGATAATAAAATGAAGACCGAACGGTTCCACACTGCTTCAAAATAACGGCATGGTAACAATTTAAAACCACAAATCACTTAACGGTCAATTTTCACAGTTTTGAACTGTAGCAGATTATTAGCATTGTTGTATTTTTATGGTTTATGAAACAGTACAATTTTAATATTTTTTTAAATGTTTTATCATATAGCATGTATTTATTGTAACACTATTAAATTGAATCAACACACTATTCTTTAATTCATGAATTCATGCATTGCAATACCTCATGGAAAACAATTAGGGTACAATGAGGGATTACCTCAAATATCCTATTCATTGAGGGAGTACCACTAACACCTCTTTGAAAAGCAGCGCGTCACAATAAGATCTTATCACTAACACCGTTTAAAAATCACTGGTTCGCGATGAGGGGCGTACTGTGAATCCTTATGAATTGAAGTACGGACCACAGTGCGGAGCCGCAACCGACGAGTCATTAAACGCATGGTTAAACAATATAAGGTCTGAACAAACTCTTCAGTGAGACCCACTGGGCCCAAATAGGGGTCAGTGATGTCTCAACGGTACATCTTGGGAGAGGCATGAGAGAGTTGTTACAAAGCGTTAAAAACATTAATGGTTACCTAAACATTTCAAATATGGAACCTGTCCGAGATGAGCTGAAATTGCCTGCTTTGTCAATGGGATGCTGCAAATCTGCTGGGAAGGCCGAGTTCCTGCTGACTCAGCAGAATTGGCCCAGTTCCTACTTCGAGCCAAGTATCTCTGCTATAGGCTGCCCCCTGGAGGGAGGAAGATATGAACGTGGTACAGTGTCTCTCCGCTTGCCATTTCATCAGTATTGATAGGGCTCACAAGGAAGACTACGCTCCCGGACAAAGGCATATTCCAGAGCAATTATGAAGTTATCAGCATTGGCACTGACCCTTCAAAGGGGACTGAAGCGCCCGAAGTGAGTAAAGCGCGCGTACCTGCCGGCGTCCAGGCGACATCAAGGCTTTATGTAAAGCCAGCAGCGTGTAATGCGCTGATGTTTTTCCTATTACCAAGGGCCATGAAGCAGAAGATGTTGTTAATTGCACCAGGCCCTCCATGTCATGGTGCGAGGATCGTATAATAACAACCTGTCGCTGCTTTTGAGGCATCCCGTTTATTAAATCGTAAAATAGCATTGTGGAAAGTCTATGAAAACTTGTCAAATATAAAGCAAATATTTTTTTTCAAGGGTCCCGCCGGAAAAGTAATCCCGTTTGAATTGAGCATGTCTTGCACAATGAAGAAGGTGTGTGTGATTGAAACCAGTGGCTAGCCTTTACTTACGAACACAAAGTTGTTCAGTGATAAATCACCCCTTATTCTGTTTGGGAATAGAAGTAACTCCTCTGGGATTAGTTGTAGTGAAACCCTTGGGAAGGCTTTGTTATATGTTGTCAACACTTTCAGCTGTTGATTGAGATTGTGGCAGCAGGTGGTCTGACACTGAGATCAGTCTTATGCCAAATTCTTAGGAGTCGATCTCGACTACTGGTACCTGGATTTCCGTGGAGAGGAATTCAGTGAAACTTGCACACTTCATTTTTTTTTCTGTAATGCATGTAATATCTTGTGCCCCCGAAACTGTTTTTCATTCCACTGTTCAAGTATGAGTAGGGTTACAGATTCACTACGTCTTCTAAGACCATTCTGTTCTGACAAAAATCTTGAGGATCTTTGCATCATGTTATGTTAAACTCATTTATGAAGTGCAACCATTCACTCTCAAAGGATCATCCTGGCGCTGGGGGGCAGCAGGGCTCCGAGTAGGCAAGGAAGAGGGATATTGAGTTCAGAAAAGCCACGTTTTAAACGTTTCCTTAAAGATGGTCCAGCTCTTACAAGAATGGATATCCAACAGGAGCTGGCTCCGATGGTGCCGATCGCACATGATAAAGACTGTCCCTTATTTCTTGTCTTAGATATATATCGTAGAGTGAAAAAGGTTATATCTGAAGAATGCAGATTTATGACAGTGTGATAGAAGCTGACCCATGAGGGGAAAATGTGGTCCACCACCATATATAGCTCGGTGAGTGTGGCTGAGCAATTGGAACACGCTGTACTTCCTAAGAGGCCAATAGAGAGTTTTCAAGAGTAGTCCTAGAAAGGTTTGTGGTGGATGATGGCAAACCAGCCTGGCTGCTGTATCCTGCACACTCGGCAAGTGAGATAGATTAGCCTTGGTTAAGGTGACATAAAGCGCATTGCCATAATCTAGCTGGCTGGTTACAAGAGGCTGCACAACCGTCTTGTAACAATGCTGGGGAATCCATTTAAACATGTATTAAGCATTAAAAGAATTCCAATATTGGAACCACACCTACCTGAATTTTCTTGCTGAATGCATCATCAGTCTGAATGCCGAGATTCTTTGCTGCCTTTTTCTGGGCGGGAGAACACCCTAGTTCCAGACGCCACCAATCTACTGGCACATCCCCTTTGCCCAGCCAAAAGGACTACCTCAGTTTTTCATTGCTCAGTTGGAGACAGTTCTGGCATTTCCACTGGGCCGCTGAGCACATACAGTCACAGAATCTTTCCCTAGTGACTTCCTATTTGTCATCCATAAATGTTACAAGCTGAGTGTCAGCAGCATGGGACAATACATCACATCCAAATTTCCTCATGATCTTGCCTAGGGGTGCCACATAGATATTAAAAGAGTGGGGCACTAAGAGGACCCCTTTGGCACCCCACAGGTGTTTGATATTGTTTTGGACTTGAAAGAAGGTAGGTAGATAGCTTGTGCTCTTTCTGGCAGGAAATCAGAGAGCCAGGACATGGCTGCAGAACAAATGGAGATTTCATAGTCTTTTGACCTAAACCGTATGTGAAACCAAGCCGAGTTCTGTTGATCGATCCAGCAGTATGCGCGCAGCTGGGTGGCTCTCGTCCACACTGGCTTTAATTCGGTCTGATTATTGTTTCCATGCTGTTCTCCGCTCTAAATCCGGATTGAGAGGAGTCCAAAATATTGTTTAGCTCCAGCTAATGAGACACCTGTTTAGTAACAAAAAGATTTCTGGTAATTTGGCAGGATAGTGCAGAAGAGAGAACTAGGATGATAATTATATGTATGCTGAAGGCTTCTTAAGTGTAGGCAGTACTTTGGTCCGAATGTAATCCACCAGGAGCTTGTACTATTCAGCAACATACTAAAAATGTCCATCAAGACAGGTGCCAACAGAAAAGGAAAAGAAGAAACCACATGGGTTGGACAAGGCCTTCTGGGAAATCCCATTGAATTGAGGAAGTGAGACTTATAATGTCTTTTACTGAGATTTCTGCAAATATCCCAAAGCCTCCTGATAATAGAGGAAACAGAATTAATAATGAGAGATTGACTCAGATGATGTGATTGGATGTTAATGTTTTTGTAGATTCTTAAGATTTTATTGTGGAAATACACCACAATGGCCTTTGTGAAGCTCAATAAAGGGAGAGATAAACTAGGTGAACACCTTTGAGTTTGTGACCTCTTTAAGAATATTGAAGAGTTCTTTGATAGAGGAGGTCCTTGTGTCTATCCTTTCTGCAAGAAAATCTCTCTATGCAGTGCACAGTTACTTAAGGCACGTTTGAGTGCTTCTTTGAACACCATTTTATCCTGCAGTGTCTTAGACCACCTCTGGACGTGCTTCAGTCTTTTACGAGACTCTAGCAAGACCTCAAAATGTATAAATTGTGGATTGGTTCACATGAGAGGAACAATGGTGATGACCTATAAGTTGTTGGAGTTATAGAACATTGAATGTGGGTTGTGGCTCGCTACATGGTTAGGGTCTTCAAAACGTCAGTATAGCTCCAAAGTTCTCATGCCATCTTTCTGTTGCAAATCCTCCCTGTCATCCACATTTTTCCAATGAAGACTAAAACCCACTTTCAGAAGAAAGTGTTTGGAAATAACCATATGAGACGTTTGGTCATCAAGCAATTTTAAGCTGAATTCCTTTATGGGGCCGGGTGGCCTGTATACTAAAGCACCTTCACCATTTTGGGGCATCAGGTTTAAAAAAATAGCAGTTCATATCACGTGCATCTCTTCAAGCTCCCTCTTGATCCAGCTTTCAGTTTAGTTGCCTTGCCCAAAACTAATAGTTATTTGTGTCTCTGACCCATTCTACACGGATGGGAAGTTAAAGTTAAAGTTCACAGCAGATTTGAAAACTCTCAAAGTAGAAAGCTGTTGAGGTTAAAAATTCCAAAATGTGGCTTGACATGCACCCCGCTATTCCGTTGTGGAAAGTACTGTGTAGGTATAAGTTGACCAGTTGATTGACCTTAGATCCTTTGGACATTTTTCTTTCTGAATTGTTGCAGTGCTTCCTTTCCATACACGTCATGCGCTATTTTATTTGAGGTTTATGTGTTCGTCAACTTCTACCCTTGATTCAGAAGGTCCCTCTGCCCTCTTCTGCATCTCTATATCTGTTCCATATGTTTTTCTTTTTTTGTACTTCCTCACAACACCTAAAGACACAGGGATCTCGCTGCCACCTGCCATTTTATGGTCATATGGTTCCTTATACTGACTTAGTCAACCTGTCCCTGACACTTGACTCCTCTGCCAGACATCTTTGACTTTGTTGTAGACCATCAATACATTGGAATCGTCCACAACTTTAACTGACACTGCTGCGCCACACTGAACATTCACAAGATTCGCCCTATATTCCATTTAGTACAGCTAAAAAAACTCTATTATACTAAGTAGATTGGACTAAGTTGATTGGCCTCCCATCTGTCTTCTTTTGCCACTCGAAAAGGTCTTAAACGTTACAAGTAGCATATTGCTAACAAGCTGGCTGGCACTCTGCCAAACAGAGGCATGTAAGTGTATTGACATTTCTCTACAAAGCACTCAATGACATTGCCCCCTACTAATCTCTGACAACCTATTCAGAAACACTCCACTCCGGGACCTATGACCTAGTGGCACATAAACCCGGTCACAGTTTTAGGGCCAGATATACTGAAAAGTGGCGCAGCACAATGCTGTGCCAAAATCGGCAGCGCCCCACCGCTTCACTTTACAAACACAGGCATGTGCTGAATTTATTTGAATACGGTGCACCCCTGCATTTCCCCCTGCGCTGGCACTAAATTGAGCTGCCTAACGCCATCATAGGCATCCTTGCACCATCGTGCAGGGATGTCTTGGTTGAGGGGTTTGATTGTTTATGTGTGAGAAGGTGTCCCTTCCTGCACATAGACATTCACCAATGGTGATTCAGCACGTCTGAGTGTGCTGCAGAATGCAGCACAAACAGAAATGCCAAAGCGTCATTTTGAAATTATTGTTTATGTGCAGGAAGGAACACCTTCGAGCACATAAACAATCATTTTTGGAATTTTGCTCTTTCTGTGCATGCTGCAGAATGTAGCACACATAGAAAAAGCAAGAAACGAGGAGGAATAAAAGTATTCCTCCTCGTTGCGCCTTGCAAACGCCACCCCTGGGGTGATGTTAGATTTTGGCGCTGCATCAGGTTTATACCCCTTCCAAGCAAAGTGCTGTGTGTGAAGGGTCTGTTTTTACAAGGTGACATTAAGCCATAAAAAGTGGCTTAACGCCACCTTGTAAATACGGTGCAGGGCATAGCACCACCAGAGAGTCACATAAAGTGGCACTTGGGTCTCATAAATATGCCCCGTAGGGGCATATTTATGAAAAATGACGCACAACTGTGCTAGATTTTTATTAACGTGAGCTAGCGGCATTCCTTAGCGCCATTTGTGTGCCATATTTATAAAATGATGTAGGATGGCATTAAGAAATGGTTAGCGTAAAAAAAGGCTTTAAAAGCTGCGCAATGCCATCAGGAAAAATGACGTTAATGGTGAAAAAGTGGCGCTATACCATTTTGCGGCAGGTAAACGTCGCAAAAGGGTTAGCGCCATGTTTACACCGCATAAACGTCAAAACGAAATGCAAAAGCAGGAGCGAGTGCAATTGCAAGAGAAGATGGAATTATCAGGCCAGGAGAGACCCCAGGGAGACCCCAAACACCCAAGTACCAGCCAGGAGGATCTAGAAAAGTCACACGAGAAGGTGAAAAGAAAGTGCAAGTGTTGCTTTAGCAAGGAGGAACATGACATCCTGGTCAGAGATGTGACGGAGCACCAACATCACCTCTTCATCACCTCCAAATTGCCAGTTGTTAGGAGAGATGCAATATGGCAGCAAATAGTGAACAAAATCAATAGTGTTGCTGAGGTGAAGAGGACTGTCACTGAGATCAAGAAGTGCTGGCATGATTGCAAGTGCAAGACTAAAGAGAAACTTGCTAGGAACAGTAAGGCAGTACTACAGATTGGAGGTGGAAGTCCTGCACCACAGGAGGACCTGGATAAGCTGGAGGAGATGGTTGCAGCGGCCATCCTGGAGGAGATGGTCACTGGAATTGCAGGACAGTACAGTGCGGACTACCTGGAACCACCACGAATGCAGGGTCAGTTGCAGGGAGGATAGCTGGAACTCCATTAGTGGCAGAAGGGGAAGGCACATAGGACACCCTCAATGCATGCTGAAGGGTTGGATCGGGACACATAGGCCCTGAATCAAGATACATCATCCTCACCCAAGCAACACTTGTACTGAAGCTTTGGTTGTGTATTATATACACAACATGTACACAATGTCAACATACCAACATATACATAATGTTAACATAGGCCACTCACTATGGCTATAATCCACCATGCAAATAAGCACCATATTGCCTGGTAGGCACATGCAAATAGTGTGGCTGTGCCATTACAACACCCATTGCATATAGTCAAAGCCCCTGTACAAACACAATGTAGACATCAGAGACAAGGACAGAAGTCAATACCACCCCAGGGGTGGTGTCAGGGTGGGGTCCCTGCCAAAGTGCTTCCCTTCCTCAATGTTGCATTGCCTTTACTCATGTGTGCTCCATCTTGCAGCACACATTGAAATGCCATCCACACAAAAATAGCTTGTACATGTGCAGGAAGTGACACCTCCCTGCACATGAACAAATCATCACTTCAAGGCAGCCACCCCATCACCATGCTGAAACAATGCCTGTGTTGATGCAGGGAGCACTAATCTGTGCAGGAGCAGTGGTAATTGCAGGACTGTACTGCATTCAAGTAAATATGGCACCTCGCTGCATATCTAAACTGCTGCAGTGTACTGCAACACATCTTGTAGTTGCCCTGAGCCATGCCAAATGAGAAACAAATCTGTCCTAAAGCTTGCAACCTGTGGAACACAACCCATAGAGGGTACCCATAGCAACTCATACCCAACCAAATGCGTCATATGGGAATGTCCACAAAATAAAATGCATGCAACACATTGTGCATGTATGTGAACATCATGTGTGCAGCTCAATAAGTGGCTGCAATCTCACCATTCGACAAGTTAGAGGGCTAGATGAAACAGAAAATGATGGTGCGTGCTGCTGTGCAAAATTAGGCAGCATCACACACAATCACTTTAAAAACACATGGATGCGCCATATACATAAGAAAACACCACACCTCTGTGTACCCCCCTGTGCAAGTGGAAATCAGATATTGTGCGCCAATACAGCTACCCTTGCACCATAGTGCAAGGATGGCTGGGTTGAGGGGGAGAATGATTATGTGCAGGAAGGAACACCGTCCTGTATAAGAACAAACTTAAATAGCAATTTGCTCTTACTCTGTGTGCAGCAGAATAAAGCACACATAGGAAAAGCAAGAAATGCAGTACAAATGTAAGCATTACTCCTAGATTTTGCCATGCTAAACCCACCCCTGGGCTGATGTCAGATATTGGCCCAGCGTCCGGAATACAAATAGTCCAAATTATGAGGCAGGGTCAAAATGCAATGGGTGTTGCAATGGTACGCCCTCAGCAACACCCACTGCATACACCTTCCACTGAAAGTGCTGGGTGTGAAGGGGCCATATATACAAGGTGACATCAAGGCACAAAATGTGGCTTCATGCTGCCTCAGATTTATGAGTATTATTAAAGCCGAGGCATCGCCAAAATCTAACACCACCCCAGGGATAGTGTTAGCAAGGTGCAAAAAGGAGGTATGCTTTTATTACCCCTCATTTTTTTCTTTTTCTATGTGTGCTGCATTCTACAGCATGCATAGAAAAAGCAAAATGCCAGACATGATTGTCAATGCGTGGGAAGGTGTCCATTCCTGCAAATAAAATATAATTAAAACAATGTGCTTTGGCTGTTCTGCAGCACACACAGAAGAGCCAAATTGCCATGAGTGATTGTGTATGTGCAGGAACGGATATCTTCCCACACATAAAAAATCAAACCTTTCAACGCAGGTATCCTTGCACAATGGTGCAAGGATGCCTGCATTGGCGCTAGGCAGCTCTATTTAGTGCCAGCACAGGGGATACACAGGTTTGCACCACTTGCAAATGAATACGGCACATCCCTACATTGTAAAAATGAAGCAGCGTGGTGCTGCCACTTTTAGCGCAGCATTGAGCTCTGTCATTTTCCATTACTAGTGAGCTTGACCCATGTGTGATGGACAATGCTACACAGAAGTACAACCACAACCTGGGGTCACTGACATGTCACTGAGCCTCCAGTGGCAAATCTATGATGTCCCACGTCAACAGCCAATGCAATTGAATACTGATTTTACATTATCTCATTGCAGAAGATGATGGCTTACCTCCTGCCGACCTGGCTGTCCTGGATTTTTCTGGTGACCTGGATAACCAGCTGCCAACCCTCAATGAACAGACTCTCCAGGGTGTCCTAGGATCACTGCATACACCACCTCGAGTCCCAGGGAGGACACACAGCATTGCGGGGTCTCCACATGAACCACCCAGCCATCAACACACACCACCAGTTAGTACTCACACAGCCCTGGACTCAGAGGACCCAGAGATCAGCTTTCAGAGGACAGTGGTAGGAGACCAGCGGGAGCTGGCAAAGCAGGTTCGGATGGGATGAAGACCATGGCAGGCAGCCTAGTGGGAGTGCGGACAGATTTGGGTGGTGATAGAGACCATGGCAGGCAGCCTAGAGGGAGTGCGGATGTGCCTCAGTCCAAATAAGGACAACTCAGCTGTCATCAGAGGCACCCTCTTCCCGTTACATTGACTCCAGCAGTCTCTGGTGGAAATAGCTGCTGTCATTAAGCAGAGGGTACACCAATGCCCTCCCAAACTGCCAGAAGCATGCAGAATACCTTGGAGTCCATACAGTGGGAAGTGGCCTCCCTCAGGGAAAACCTGGCTGCCTACCACTGTGATGTACCTGCTGTGTTAAAAAATCAGCAGTTCTTCCTTGCAGCAGTGATGCCTCATGTGTTGCCACAAATAACAGCTGCCAGCAGCTTTGATTCCACATCTCTATCCCCTGAAGTGTGTGTGTGGCACCCTCTATCTGTACAACAGCATCAGCCATGGCACAGGAGGCACAACACAAATCAGGGAATGAAGATGTGGAAGGAATAACATTCACAAGGAAAAGCACCCGGTAGCACCAGTTTGTGCTACATGGACAGTTTGTCCTTAGTTCTGTGCTTTGGATCATGCCAGTGTTGTGACAGTAGGAAATGTGCCCTCTTCACCTAACCACTGTTGAATTGTCTGCTATGTGCTGTCATTGTCTCTTCCATACCAATTGGCAATTGAATACACTCCTCACTAATTTACACTACTCCTAACCATGTCTCCTGACATGTCCCTTAACCCTGGACTCTGATTGTGCTTCATATGGCAAATGTTCAATCATGGGGTCTGTGAAATGGATATTGGATAGAAATCAAAATTACAATTGCACCAGTAAATAAAGCACATGTAGCATTTCTACGTTTACTGTGATCCATCTACTCAGCTAAAAGATAGCATTGTGTCAATCCATGTCAATTTGTACAGAATATCAGTGCATGAGTGCATGACTGTCAGACACTAAGGCACACACTAGGATCCGAACAAGAGAAAGCTGAATGATGGTGTTGATGGCTGCAATCAACTTACTATGTATACTAAAGATTTTGAACCCATATCCTTTGAAGTAAACATACGGCATGTGCCTATCCTACACCAACCTAAAACTACACATCTGAAACAGTAAAAGGGAGGGGAAGGAACTGGGAGGTTGTACGACACCAAAAAGTTCATTTCCTGCTTTTCTTAATCTTCTTCTTGACGTATCGCACCATCCGCCGGTTCTCTGCTGATTACTCCTCCAATTTTTTCAGTCTGGCTAAAATCTTGCCAATGTCCCTTCTTATGTCCTGTTCAAACTGGCTCGGGACTACTGCTGCAAGTGGCTGAACTGGTGGCTGCGTCATGACTGGTGCAGCTGACATGGAGGGCCTTGGTCCAGCTGTGGCCCCCTGCACTCCTGGTGACTTTGCTCCAGTGTTCTTGAATGTGTGGCTGAACTGGTCAAACACATGAAATTCCCCTGACGCTTTTTCACTTCTGAACCTCCTGCCCATTCGGCGGTATCCGGTCTCATCCTCCATTATGTGGCGGTAGCGTTCACCCCCCCTTGTGGAAAGCTCACCTCTGTTCTTGTGTCAAGTTGGCAGCTGGAATATGAGGAGAAGCAAGCATCAGAATCAGCATTGGGTGGAGGTTGTACAGACATATAATAAACACTACAAAGGCAGATAACACATACAGTCAAACACACATTCCTCAACAATGACTTACTCCTCATCTATGACTATTTCCTACCAGCCATCAACAGTATCAAATATATGTCACTGGGATGACGGCAATCCATTGTTAACCAACAGGGCCCAGAGCCGATTAGACAAAATTGTCCATGATCACCATTTGTGTCATCTAACTTGTGAGGATCATAGGCCCCAGCAAGCCTGGATTTCCTGTGTCCATGTGCATAAGGATGTTGTGCATGCAATCCAACACCTTGACACCCCTGGTGAAACATTAAGGCTTGCCCAATCATCATGGAGGCAAGGTGTGGGCCATATGATAGGGGGTCTGGTAACTTCCCACCTGCTATTTTAAGGCTTAGTAAATCAAAATTAATGTGTCCTGGTGTAAGATCTGGCCTGCACATATGTTACAAGGGACCACGCTATTGCCCATGATGTGCCCACATGTACAACTGATGAAATGTTCCCAGAAAGTGTGGCCAAAGCCTGTGCTGCTCATCAAAGCTGTCAACACATTACAGAACTGAAGCCCCTTCCCTGTGCTATGTAGTGCTACATGTGTTAAACGGCACACACATGGTGGCTGTATGGGTGCCCTTAGGCCCACGGTGGGTTTGGCACTGCACTGGGTGCTGAAATAGTATCCAGAAACATTGTACGTCATTTGCACATGCATGTCAGACATCATCAAAGTACCAGGTAAGCACACAGCATTCACATCATATGCATATGTGATGTGACCTACATCACTAACAAATATCACAGTGGCAGGAGCATGTTGTGAAAACTTCTGAGATCTGTGCCGGGAAGAATCATAGACTTCACACAACCAACTGGATACTAATTGCGCACACTACTGACTGTTGTGCAGCATAATGTGTCTCCTTTGCAGTACTACAGATTCATTATATCTGAAGGGTATTGAGGCACCTGTGGTGTATGTGTCTCCTACATAAGCCTCCTAGAGACCTCTGCAGATATAACCCACATCTGTACCGTTTTTCAGTAAGTGTAAGCTATATGTGACACACAGTGCTGACAATGGTGCTGTGACAAAGTGGTTGTCAACAGGCATGCTATGTACATAAACACCTGCCCTGAGACCTATTATGGTAGACATCAATGGATAAGTGGCCAGCCATTACAATTTCTATTTCACACAATTCCATGCCAGCACACATTGCCCCTTGAACTACAAGCAAGCCATTCTCGTTGCACAACATTCCAACATACATGATGTCACACCCATTTTCCAATGATATCATATCATTGGTCAGGCAAAACCATCTTTCATAGCATTCCACACTTCAGACTGACATAACAAACCCTGGATTAGCACACATGACGCACAAGATGATACTTACTTGATGCATCAGGGTCTTCAAATTGGGCAACCTCTCCTATGGTGTAGGGCTCAGGTCCTCCTGCAAGACATAAATGGAAAACATTGCTTAGTGTAATTTGTACATATCATTTAATGGACACATATATGATCAGTCAATCACACATTGTCTCAGATAATGTAGACCCACACACCTACAAACCATCACTGTCCCTAACACTCCTGTGTTGCTTCTCACTGCACCATTTATACATGGCATTGTCATGCAGGTGTGTGTTAGCTCTACACCTCCATGACCATATGGGACTGCTTGACACCGTATATTGCTTCAGAGGGGCATGCGATGGTTGTTGCAGTGGCTGTCCCATTGCAATACCTATAGCATTGGAGCCTGCACCAGATGTTGTTGACATCTACCTCATTGTCAGAGTAAACTGACAAACAACTCCCCAGGGTTTGTGTGGGTATTCCAAGGTGTAGAGGACTGATATGATACATTATTTAGTGAAGTAAGTCATATCTGTGTGCCATGAAACGGCACACACAGGAGAAATAATGCTATGGGAATATACTCATGTGAAGATAGTTGTACCTACCTGTACATTGACTGATTGAAATCATGGATGTATTATCAATATTGTGTGATTATCCATTGTTGCCATGGTATGCCATTATTTTTTCAGCGAGGGATAAGAACATGGTCATAGAAATATGCCTCAACACAGACACACTTGCTCTGTGGTCCAAGGATGCATTTGTTGGTGCAGGTTACTGAGTGATGTGCCAGTGATGGAGTAGATACAGGGCACTTCTTACCCCCGCCATGTGTGCGTCTAATGAGAATTAAGGCACAGCCTGATGCAGGTAGGGTCCAACTGCATCCATTTATGTGTAGGTCAATGTTGTACTCAGTAGGAAGTGGAACAGATCCTCACAACTTCTACTGAGTACATAGGAGCCCATCTCATACATTTATATGCCCCTATATCACACCTGCTCTCAGCAGCCATTCAGAGTGCATGAACATTTTAAAAAAGGGATTCCCCATTGTACTCAGTGGTTTATACATTTGCCTCTCAAACAGGTTTTAGGACCTCCTTCCATACGCGATGCATGGCCTAGGCCTCATTTGGTACTGCTCATTACTGAGTTCCCGATGCATCCATCATAACACTTTGTAATGGTTGTGCAGTGAAAATGCTACATCGGCTTCATCATTGTACATCTGACTTGCAGGCCTTAGGTGGCGGTGGGACTCATCATACAGGTAGCATACGACATGTCCAGATCCACAACCATTAAATGCAGCACTCAACCGTATCTGCAACCGTCATGCACATGCAAAAGAAAGGGCTTTATATGGAAATGGGAGACTTACCAACTGCTCCGCCAATCTCTATGCCCAGATAATCCAACAGATCCTGCTCCCGTGTAACGACATCTGCCCAGCAATGCTTGAGTTGGTGGTCGTTCCTTCCTGTCCTAAAGATCCGTGTGAGGTGGTGGAGCTCCTTGCCCCACCACGGCCGCCTTGCCTCTGTAGGGTAGCCAAGGATGACACAGCCAACCCATTGCAGCATCATGGGGAGGATGTGCTCAAAAAGCCAGATGACCCCCCCTAGCTTTCGGCTGACATCCGCACCATCCTCCCTTTCCCAGACATACTGGAGTCCAAATGCAGTTCACCAACAACAAAAAGTAAATATACCTAACACCTAATCCAACTACCCCAACAACTACACTACCCCAGACAAATACCCCACAATACAGAGGCAAAAACAGTACACTTAAATACATTAAGACAAGTTTAAAGACAAATAAAACACAAAACCTACATGACACAGCACAATAAACACTCAAAACACTCCAAAACTGCAACAGCACCAGCTTCACACACCCTCACACAGTCACAGTCAAAAAGACTGTGACGTGAAAGTGAACTCACTGTCCCATGTTTGCAGGCAGGATGTCCTGTTTCATCACTTTCCTGGGCGTGTGCATCACGGTTCCAGTCATGCGCAATCTTTTTTTTTGACGCATGACAATCCTGCGTCTTTTTTTTCACCTTTAGCGTGAAATTGCCTGTAGATGTGCGATGGACGTTCAGGGGCTAGGCGTCTTTTAGCTTAGGGGAATTATATTGTAAAGTTTTTGATGCATGATAGTCATGAATTGAATTTTCACTATGGTGCATTAAGAAGTGTGTGAATGTGTAATTGCTGCTAAGTGCCCAGGCATCATTTTACTTACGTTGCAGTGTGGAGTTGATGCTATTGTGTAATGTTTTTTGACGCATGACAGAATTGCGTGGATTTTTGCATTGTAGGCGTTGAGTGCACCCTTATTCAATTAACATGTCACATGGGCTTGTCGCGTGGGCTCTCATTATCCTAAATGAGACTACTGGATTTCTAGGCAGCAGGATCGATAACGGTGTTGGGGACTGAGTCTGACCCATGCGTAAGGAACTCTGTCACCCTAAATCCGTTTTTTGCTCCGGCTAACTAGCAGTGCCTCATTTCTCCCACGGGGAAGAGATGATTGGGTAGCCGAGCGCATGACATCTTTGGAACTTCTCAGAGAAGTCGTGGTCACTCAGATCCAAACCAACTCTCTCATTTACAATATGATCTCATATACAAATGACAAAGACAGTATAAGTTTTATATAATGATTTAATAAAATGACTGTATTTTAGATAATAAGGCATGAGCCGCAATAACCAGAACCATACAACACAGTAGGATTGAAATAGTTGCCAGGAGAGTAAAACATAAGAACAAAGCGATCATCGTGTATACTAGTTTCTACTCTCCCTCTGCTTGTTCTATTTCGAGCACAGCATGTTAAGCTTCTAGCTTGCCTGTCTGTATCACTGGGGAGACATCAACCCTCATACCTGAGCAAAGGCCTGTGATCTTGGTTCAGCATCTGCAACAAGGCAGTCAGCGTCTAGTTGTGGTTCCCTGGTCGGAATCTCCCTCTTCCGTGTATTGGGACAAGGAAGTGATTTTATAACTAACATGTCAGCGTGATCACAAAATGTCCCTACGCAGGAATGCCAAGTCTAAACTCCTACCACGTCTATCGGCAATGTACCAGACTGTATCCTTGACTGAAGCACAGAGTGAATGTGTTATGGAGAACTCCAGTGCTGAAGTAGGCAAAACAGTGTGATATGAATAAAAAACAAAACGGTAGAACTGGCTATTTGAAAAATAACAGTACGAAGCCTAATAAAAAGCATTTAGAGCAAAGTGCATAGAGGCTCTAAGCTGCCAGCAAATGAATAAAATACATCCAGGGCAAAGTGCACAAAGGCCTAAAGCCTGAAGCTAACGCGCAAAGGATACGTAAAACTAACCACACTACACCCTCCCCTTGTTGATAGCAAGTGGTTACAATAATAAAAAAATATGCCCCAGATATAAACAATACCTAAAATTATATACATATTTTGACAAGGTCAGAAGACAACAAAGTCATAAATTTAGAAAACATGTGACAATAAAGCCAAATTCAACATAATGTCAATTTTGCAGGAGAGGAAAAAAAATCCAATTGTTAAACAGAAGCAATAGAGAGTAGGAGCTCCTCCACTTCGATATATGTCAATATCGGAAGATCCACGCCACAAAGTACCATGGAGCAGGTGTGTTCCAAAGCCCCAAAACCATTCAGGGCGGCACCCCGTGCAGGGCCTATGAATGAGACAAAACCATCTTCCTCCAGGAAGGGAATCTCATAAACTGCCTCACGAAGCAAACGCAACCGTAGTGCACAAGTCTAGGAATGAGCCCTAATCAGGAACATCAACAGATCAGGATCGACCACTGAAGGGCGCCGCAGTGAGAGACTGAGAGCAAGTGCATGTTCAAACGAGCACCAAAGGCACCGAAACACGGGTTGCACACAATCCAAAACCGGTCTGAATGACAGAGACCAGTCACACTCCAAATGGCCCAGGAGTGTTGCTCCAAAATGCTGCATCATGCGTTCACGACACAGCTGCGCTGACGGGAGCAGCAATATAGGATCTCGTTGTGGCGGGACAGCCATTGCAAAAAAATAGCAACAACAGCAAGACTCCAGCCAATAAAGCCAAAGTAATCGGGAAACCCCCAAAAATGCTTCCGAAAATAGAGTGTATAGCCGAAGGTATCAAACCGAATATTGAAGAGAAGGTGTGAGCAAAACCAACACCAACGGCTTTGAAAAAATGTGCAATACCAGCAGTGCTGGATGCATTAAATATACGTCCCACAAGTTCACCGAAGTGACTTGGAAAGTTAGTATTCAAAAGGGACTGTATCTCCGCCGATGACCTTGCCACCTGAAGTGCGTAGGTCTCGCTAGCAGATGTAAGGGCCACATGCTTTTGAAACAATAAAGCTTTTAGCCGACTCAACTTGTCGAAATTAACCTTGGAAGTAGCAATATGAGGCCAGATGTCCGCTACCTCCCTAATTTGAGTGGGGGGAAACAACACATTCCCGCAGCACGTAACGGCCTTGTTGACAACGACAACATAAACTATTCCGCCACGCATGCCACAGCAGCGTTCGCTGTTAAGAACAATGTAACTGCCGTTAGAAAGCACCTGGAAAGTGTTTTTAATAACCGGGACTGGAACTCCCTTCAGATAACAAGCTAAGTTAGCAATCGAAGCGTTACACGCTCCGTACAAGGACAGCTGTTTACAAACCATAGAATGGCTGACAGAAGTTTCGCATTCACTACCGCTAAGAAAAACCTCCCTCAAACCATTAACACATCTGTACTGAAAGGGAAGCTCCCACACCTCGTATATGTAACTGTCTCCCAATAATTCATATCTACCCACCGGAATGTGCTTCAAACAAGAAGTAAATTGCAGAGTGGAGATAGGCAGATGAATAACCCCATGAATCAACCACTCAGCTGACGGAATCTCAGCCACCGTGAAAGGCAGTTTCTCCAATTTCTCAATATTCAACATAACATATGTCGCTTCCTTTTTAGCCATCAGCTGTTGTTGACGAGTCAAATTAAAGGAGACAAAGATCTCTCTGGCACGAATGTGCTGCCATGGAACGCGACCTGCCTTCAAGGTCTGAAGAGTCCAACCCAGCTGCATGATGGACCTCGTCTGACTCTGCCCATGATATAGAGAAGACATGTCCGATTTAATAATGTCAATAGCAGAGGAAACAATGCTGTAAATCGTGTAAACACGGTCAGAAAGGGTATGCATGCCATTATCAACAACAGACAAAGGGGGTCATTCCGACCCTGGCGGTAAAAACCGCCAGGGCCGCGAACGACGTAAAGCACCGCCAACAGGCTGGCGGTGCTTCCTGGCCATTCCGACCGCGGCTGTAAAGCCGCGGTCGGAAAACCGGGTCTGGCGGTTTCCCGCCGGATTAACCCCAGCTGGCTGAATCCTCCATGGCGGCGCTGCAAGCAGCGCCGCCATGGGGATTCTGACCCCCTTCCCGCCAGCCTGTTCCTGGCGGTTTTTACTGCCAGGAACAGGCTGGCAGGAACGGGTGTCCTGGGGCCCCTGGGGGCCCCTGCACTGCCCATGCCACTGGCATGGGCAGTGCAGGGGCCCCCTAACAGGGCCCCAGTATGCTTTTCACTATCTGCCTAGCAGACAGTGAAAAGCGCGACAGGTGCAACTGCACCCGTCGCACACCTGCAACACAGCCGGCTCCATTCGGAGTCGGCTTCAGTTTTGCAGGTCGCTTTCCGGCTGGGCCGGTGGGCGCTAATTTGGCTAGCGCCTGCCGGCCCAGCGGGAAAGTCAGAATGGCCCCAGCGGTCTTCCGACCGCGGAGCGGCCAAATGGCGGTTCCAGCCAGACGGGCGGCGACTGCCGCCCGCCTCGGTTGGAATGAGGCCCAAAGTCTGCATCAGGTTTCCCTGATCAATCTGCCTCAACCGGGCTGCAGCCTCCTGTTGTGAAAGCTTCCAAATCTCATTATAAACTTTGTATAAAAACCTTTTCTTCCGTGGTACCTTGGGACCTGACAAAAAATCTTGTAAATCAGTATCATTAGACAGTAACGTGAGATGTGACTTAACTGCATCCAGCGTGGATGACTTCAACCATTGCTGACAAAGCTTCCCCACGCTGTATGTAGTTATAATATCAGCATGTTCTGGTGAAATGTAACGAGGGTCTGCCCTACTAGTCCTGAACCCCACTGAAGAGGTGACAAAACGTTGATGACACTTATTAGTGTCTATAGGCCATAATAACCACCCGCCCGGATGTATCGATGAAGTGTTAAGCGTACCATTCTGGACCCAATGTGTAAATTCACTAAAAGTAGCATTCACATAGTGCTGCCAGTTGTTTAATTTGGAAGGGACAGGTATACTAGGCAAATTTAACTCTCTAATTGCCGCCAAGCCCAAACAGCTAGTCTGTTGTACTGTGTCATTGAGGAAAATCATCTGCACAGGGATAATACACGCTCTAAATAATGTGTCCCTGCCTTGCATCTGCCAATTTTTAGTACCCTAAACACTTTTCAAATCAACAGTCTTAAACCAGTATTCATACCCCTCGACCGAAAGTTTAGCTACCAACAAATTTGAATGCAGTAATTTAGTATCGGTCAACAACATTTGCTTATTAGAATACGGAGTAACTTTAAAATAGTAAGACCTAGCATTTCGTTGATTATGCCCAGAAAAATATGCAAATTTATCATAATACGTTTTCGAGCTCCCTTGTGGGGGAGTCGAGCAATGTTCCCATTGCACATAATTAAATATGGACTTAGGGCTACTAGCTCTATGAATAAAATGGTGTCCATAATAGTTGTAGCAAAACATGTCACCATGATTATCTCTAAATTGGTAAGCATCTTCATCGTCATAGACAGTATAATATTGCAAATCTGTCAGCATAGCATCTACTGTCTCCACATTCCAATCATCAGAGACAATGCCTGGTATAACAATATCATTCATTGATAACTTGAGGACATACGGTATTTGAATCAATTCAGTGGGACCATATATATCAAACATTACTTTATCCCACACAATCCCATACGGAATCGGTATTGCAGAAATGTTTACATTGGACAAGTCTCTTCGAACCATATGAGACGAAAAATGTGGTTTTAACACAGTCTCCACGTGCTCAATGTCAGATCGATCAGGAAGAAAATGACCATGTATTACCAGAAAAAAAGTAACCACAAATCCCAACCATAAAAAAAGAGTCATTACAGCCATAAAAAGCCACAAATAGTTCCAAGGAAAAACAAAATATGTGCGTTTAAGCCAACACAGCAGCTTACGTGGACCTCGGACAGAAGACATCGAGGATGAGGAGCTGGACACTGCTTCATCAGCGTCGTTGAAGCAGCCAGAGGCAGTTCTTGCAAAAGGTGCAATTGTGAACAAAGAAGCAGATGGAGGCTCTCGCCTAGGCACGCTATAAACCACATGTTCAGAAACATCAGTAGAACGTACAGCAACTTGATCAAAAGATTCCATATTAATCGTCGTCTGTGGAACAATCGCAAGATCATCATCTACCCTCCCCAAGCTCGGAGAGGAAACAGCGTCAGTGTAAATCACCTGCAGCGGGACTTCTTCCCCAGTAGTGAGAGGGATTCCGGAACTACTGGGTGTCCCTCTTGGTCTGTTGTGCAGAATCGGCCACATGTTGTAACTTGACATTATCAATGGAAACAAAGCGATTTCCTTTGGCCCCTTGCAGCGGCGGTAAAATCACAGTTCTCGTGCCGCTTACCCCTAATAGAGGGACAGGTGCTCGATAAGAAGGACCAAATTCTTTCTTTACTGCGACCTTTTCACGCACTAGATCCCCAATCCTGGGTATCCAACCAGTAGGTGTTACTGGCTCATCCTTAATTCCTGAGGAGGCAGCACTTGCAGAAGAGTTATCTTCACGGAATTGTTGTAAATCCTGCAAAACAGTGACACAATCATTTATGTCAAAGGGCGTATCTGCCGCCTCCACACCAGGACCATCTAGATCAGGAACATACATTCGTGTCCCAAACAGGCAGTCTTATGAAGTACAACCCCCCAGTGACCTTCTAGGCAAGGTATTAAGTGCTTTCTGTACTCCATATAGGTGGGTTAGCCAACTACGACCCGTACCTATAACCCTGGCCGTTAAGGATTGCTTTAAATCACGATTTAAACGCTCCACGACAGAATTTCCCTCGGGATGAAATGGAGACGAGAATTGGAGTTGGACCCCCAATGAAGCCATGGTGTCCCTGAATGCCTTAGAGGCAAAAGCAGGGCCCTGGTCCGAATGAAAAGCCGCAACTGCAAATGTATTGACAAAGATGCGCAAATCTTTAATAACAGTCCGAGCGTCAGCCGAGCGTTGTGGCCAGAACCACACAAATCTGGAGCACGAATCTACAGCAACCAAAATATATTTGTATGCACTATCTGGTGTCAGCGGACCACAATGATCCAAGTACACACACTGTAAAGGTTTATTTGAAATCAGAAGGGGCGTCTGCTGCGGGCGTCTAGCCGACCAAGCTTTAATCTGTTGACGAACGTCAAAACAAAGGACATATTGCTTTGTTTCTTTATAGAGACCAAGCCACCAGTAACGAGCCTGTAAAAGTGAAATCGTGGCAGCCACACCAGCATGTGCAGACGCCACCCCCTCATGCGCTGCAGAAATTAATCGTGGTCTCTCAATTTTATTGGGTAGTTCACGTACACCAATGCCTGGAATATTAACAACAGCATTCAGCGCACTACTCAAGCAGTAACTATATTTAGAAGGAAATCCTTTAGGAAATGGCATGCCATCAGCCGTAGCTTTTATGGCAGCCAAAATCTCTGTGTCTGGTTTGGAACTCGAACGAGTCACTGCGGCCACAGTGGCGACAGGCACTGCTGATTTCGCAGCTTCATCAGCCAAAGTATTCCCAGCAACGTGTATTCCAACGCGCTGGTGTCCAAGTGTATGTACAACATGGACCTTAGGAAGCGTCTCCTTCAGATCCGCAACCTTACCCCACAACAATTTGTGTTTAATGGGGTTGCCTTTAGAATCTCTGAAACCATTCAACTTCCAATAGTGTAGATATTCATTGAAAGACTGTACACAGTAGTAGGAGTCACAGACCAGCAAGGTTAAAATCGCCGGATCCACGTGCTCCAACGCTAACAATAGAGCTTTGAGCTCAGCCAGCTGTGCCGTGCAATCTCCCAAGGTTTTAGTATAAGTATGTCGGGGGCAGAACACTTCCCCCTCCATCGTGCCGCTCACCACCGCACATGCAGCAGAATACTGCTGTTTAGTCCCAACCGCTGGATGCGCAGAGCCATCGGTATACATGATCACCTGATATTGGTCAATAGGCAATGTGCCAGCAGGGACTGGGTACTCTATTTCATATTGAAGAAATTCTTGAGTCTGCAGTTTAGGATCAAATATGTAATCTACATCAGAGGCTGTCAAAGACGCAGCCCATTGAATCCATCGCGGGTGTAAAGCTTTCGAATTAGGAACACTCGCTTTTGTAACAGCCTCTAAGGCTGGAATCGGGGAAACAACAACGATGCGTTGTCCCTGGGCAAGCGGTCTTTCTTTAAGCACAGCCATCGGTACTACAGTGAGTATTTTTTCTGTCTGTGCAAATCTTTGTTCTGCAGCAGAATACAAGTGGGATTTGTATGCAATCGGGACTGTCTCACCCTCATTAAAGGTGACATATGTTGTAGTGTGGTTAGTTTTACGTATACTTTGCGCATTAGCTTCAGGCTTTAGGCCTTTGTGCACTTTGCCCTGAATGTATTTTATTCATTTGCTGACAGCTTAGAGCCTCTGTGCACTTTGCTCTAAATGCTTTTTATTAGGCTTCGTACTGTTATTTTTCAAATAGCCAGTTCTACGGTGTTGTTTTTTATTCATATCACACTGTTTTGCCTACTTCAGCACTGGAGTTCTTCATAACATATTCACTCTGTTCTTCAGTCAAGGATACAGTCTGGTACATTGCTGATAGACGTGGTAGGAGTTTAGATTTGGCATTCCTGCATAGGGACATTTTGTGATCACGATGACATGTTAGCTATAAAATCACTTCCTTGTCCCAATACATGCAAGAGGGAGATTCCGACCAGAGACCCACAGCTAGACGCTGACTGCCTCGTTGCAGATGCTGAACCAGATCACAGGCCTTTGCTCAGGTATGAGGGCTTATGTCTCCCCGGTGATTCGGAAAGGCAAGCTAGAAGCTTAACATGCTGTGCTCTAAATAGAACAAGCAGAGGGAGAGTAGAAACTGTTAGGCAATATAATAGCTTTGTTCTTATGTTTTACTCTCCTGGTGACTATTTCAATCCTACTATGTTGTATTGTTCTGGTTATTGCGGCTCACGCCTTATTATCTAAAATACAGTCGTTTTATTAAAACATTATAAAAAACGTATACTGTCTTGGTCATTTGTATATGAGACCATATTGTAAATGAGAGAGTTGGTTTGGATCTGAGTGACCACGACTTCCCTGAGAAGTTCCAAAGATGTCATGCGCTCGGCTGCCTAATCATTTCTTCCCCATGGGAGAAATGAGGCACTGCTAGTTAGCCGGAGCAAAAACCGGATTTAGGGTGACAGAGTTCCTTACACGTGGGTCAGACTCAGTCCCCCACACCGTTATCGATCCTGCTGCCTAGAAATCCAGTAGTCTCATTTAGGATAATGAGAGCCCACGCGACATGGCGCCGCCAACGATTGGTCTGGCTCTAATGTTTAGGTCCGACTGACTCTCTCGATCTCATATATAATTTGACTCCTCGGTTCCGTACGCGGAGACGTCCGTGGGGCTGAGGGTTTCCGCCACCTCGGGATAGGTACATCCTATCGCTTAGTGGTTGGTTGTTCAAGCTTGAACTTTGAAAGGAAAAACCCCGATATTGGTGTGCCTTCTCTGACCTAGAGCTATTTTTTACAAATGGCGAATCCTAATGTAGTGAATATAGCAATCAATATGCGTCACCCGCTCACAGGACATCTGATAGCACATGGACTGACAGTCCAGGGGGTCCAGTCACTTTTGTGGTGGACGCCCTTGCAGCCTATAGAACAGAACTTTTTTATTCTTGGGTCATATTTCCAGTAGCTGATGGGGGTACAAATACTTTTCACAAATACACTGTTGCGAATGTCCCTGGACAATACCGGGCTTACACTTACTTAGAGATACCTCTATCTTATCAAGAACACCATAATTGGCTTGATGGCGCCCTCCCACATACAGTAGCACAAGTGAGGTTAGGTCCGTTGAGTAATGATGGTCCGACCTGGCCTTTATTGGCTACTTACACACCATATCCTGCGGTTGCAAATTTGGCAGTGGCTGATGTGCGTCGTTTATATATAGACTTAGCTACAACATACAGAAGACTGCTTCAGTTTGTGATGCAGACATTAAATACTAATGCAGCGCGTGCTACTCCGGTGCACCCACAAGCAGTGGTTCCGGGAATCAATCCGGCCACTGTACACTCAGTTATAGGCAAGGTACCGGCTAAACGTGAGGAGACTCCATTTTGGCTGGCGCAAAAAATTAATACGCTGGAAGCAGTATTTCCACATACGGGACCTCAAGATAAACATAGAATTTTGACGATGTGTTTGCCGTATGGGATGGTTCCTCCGGTGGACCTTTGTAATACCTGGGGCACGGTGTTTGCCGCGCTCTACACTACAGCACACGGTACGCCGACTTTAGCTAATTTACCGGAAGTGCTTAAACAAATTCAAGATGAATATTCGGCTGCCCCTGCCTTAGATTTGGGCATGCAGTTAATGGGCAATTTTCCCGCAGTTTCTTCTATTATTTTGAGTAATCTCAAGGGAGAGGCAGTAGCACTAGCCGTGCGAATGTGTCTTCGGGATGTTCCGCAGATTAATCAAGAGCGGGAACTTCCGCGAATAATAGCTGAGACATATTCAAGTATTGGTCGCGATAGCCTAGGGGCTAGACCGCAGAAACCCCAATTGCAGGGTAAAGATATAAAGATAATAAAGATAATGCTAAGCAACAGCAACCTGAGGGTACAAAAAAGCGCTGGGAAAAGAAACAGCAAACACCTAAAAAAGATGGGGGACAGTCTCCGCAACCGGAGACCCCGCAGAATAGGTATAATCTCAGAAATAGGGATAATTTGAAGACGCCTGATAGATATCAATATACTGATACACGCCAATCTCGTTCCTTTCAGGACTCCTCAGAGAAGAGAAGTGAGAGAGGTGGGCGGTCAGAGCGGAGGACGGAGTACGTGAAACCGAGACAGGATTCACAACGCTCAGCGGAGGTTTCTGTTAAACAAGAAGAGAAACCGCTGCAACAAAAACAGCAATTTAAAAAGAAAAAAGTGGCAGCAGTCTCAGTTAGACATGGCGCTCAAGAAGAGAGTTCTCTTGACGAACAAGACATGGGCATTAGCACTGTTAGACAGCGCGGCAGAGGTCACAATAGTTCGCCGGAGTCTTCTAGATCATCTGGAGGTGAAAGCAACTGATGACTTCATACAAGTCGAAACGGCGGATATGCGAGTCTCTGATCCTGATAGAGTATATCAAGTGACTCTACGATTAGAAGGGGACATTGACCGCATTGTACACGCCATCTTTTGGGACCATGTGGTAAAATCATATGATGTTCTGTTTGCTGAACAGGATTGGCCACCTGACTTTGTTCGCGACTGTCCGGTTGGGGAGGATGTTATAGTACCTTCCTTCTCACCACTTGTTCCGAGAGAGCTAGCGGAGTCCTATGGTAAAACATGGGCTCTAGCACAGGCTCCCGCCCTATATAGAAATAATGTGGGGTGGGATAGAAAATCACCTTATCATGTAATTCCAATAAAGGGCACACCTCAGCCACAGCCGCAGTATCCTATTAAATTTGAGGCAAGGGCATCGGTTCGGAAAATTCTTACACAATTGGAGTACCAGGGTGTAATTGAGCCCTGTGTCTCGCCGATGAATAATCCCTTATTTCCGGTTGCTAAACCGGACCATTCATATAGGATGGTGGTGGATTATAGACATTTGAATAGTCACACATGCACATATGCAATACAGAATTCACATAGCGCAGCGCTTATGAACAATATAGTGCGTAAAAAATACAAAACAACGTTGGATATCTCGAATGGATTTTTCTGCCAAAATATAGCGCCCGAAAGTCGGGACTATACCAGTTTCAGTGCGTTTGGCTCTCAGAATTTTTTTTGTCGTTTGCCTCAGGGGTATAAGAATAGCCCAGGACTGTTTCGGCTCGTGTGACTGAAATGCTGCACGAGTTCGACCCTGAAGCGTTATCATATGTTGATGACATATATTTGACAGACGATGAGATTCTGCAACATCTAAGGCGCGTATCGCGCATAGTTGTGGGATTTGCTGATATTGGCTATAAGTTTATTTTAAGAAATCAAAGATTGCCTTCCTCAGCGTCATTTTCCTGGGATATGAGTTATCGAGTGAGGGCAAGAGCCTCGCACCACATTTTTTGGAAAAATGTGCTTTATTGCAGCCTCCTAATACGGTTCGGAAGCTCCAGTCATTGTTGGGGTTTCTGAATTTTGGCAGAACTTACATTCCTGACTATGCTACGCGTATAAAACCCTTATACGAACTGATTTGCCCAAATTTTTCGAGTAGATTTTGGACGATTGAGCATACACACATACTACGAGAGTTACAGACTGATCTCTTAGCAGTTAAACACTTACACACACGGGAAAATAAGACACATTTAGTCATCAGGGTGATACCTGGGGCTGTTGGGTTTACGTATGTCACCTTTAAGGAGGGTGAGACAGTCCCGATTGCATACAAGTCCCACTTGTATTCTGCTGCAGAACAACGATTTGCACAGACTGAGAAAATACTCACTGCAGTACAGATGGCTGTGATCAAAGAAAGACCGCTTGCCCAGGGCCAACGCATCATTGTCGTTTCCCCGATTCCAGCCTTAGAGGCTGTTACAAAAGCGAGTGTTCCTAATTCGAAAGCTTTACACCCGCGATGGATACAATGGGATACATGGACAGCCACTGATGTAGATTACATATTTGACCCTAAACTGCAGACTCAAGAATTTCTTCAATATGAAATAGAGTACCCAGTTCCTGCTGGCACATTGCCTATTGACCAATATCAAGTGGTCATGTATACCGATGGCTCTGCGCAACCAGCGGTTGGGACTAAACAGCAGTATTCTGCTGCATGTGCGGTGGTGAGTGGCACTATGGAGGGGGAAGTGTTCTACCCCCGACATACTTATACTAAAACCTTGGGAGATTGCACGGCACAGCTGGCTGAGCTCAAAGCTCTATTGTTAGGGTTGGAGCACGCGGATCCGGTGATTTTGACCTTGCTGGTCTGTGACTCCTACTACTGTGTTCAGTCTTTCAATGAATATCTGCACTATTGGAAGTTGAATGGGTTCAGAGATTCTAAAGGCAACACCATTAAACATAAATTGTTGTGGGGTAAGGTTGCGGATCTGAATGAAACGCTTCCTAAGGTCCATGTTGTGCATACACTTGGACACCAGCGCGTTGGAATACACGTTGCTGGGAATACTTTGGCTGATGAAGCTGCAAAGTCGGCAGTGGCTGTCGCCACTGTGGCTGCAGTGACTCGTTCGAGTTCCAAACCAGACACAGAGATTTCGGCTGCCATAAAAGCTACGGCTGATGGCACGCCGTTTCCTAAAGGATTTCCTTCTAAATATAGTTACTGCTTGAGTAGTGCGCTAAATGCTGTTGATAATATTCCAGGCATTGGTGTACGTGAACTTCCCAATAGAATTGAGAGACCTCGATTAATTTCTGCAGCACATGAGGGGGTGGCATCTGCACATGCTGGTGTGGCTGCCACGATTTCACTTTTACAGGCTCGTTACTGGTGGCCTGGTCTCTATACAGAGACGAAGCAGTATGTCCTTTGTTGTGACGTCTGTCAACAAATTAAAGCATCGTCGGCTAGACACCCGCAGCAGACGCCCCTTCTGATTTCAAACAAACCGTTACAGTGTGTGTACTTGGATCATTGTGGTCCGCTGACACCAGATAGTGCATACAAATATATATTGGTTGCTGTAGATTCGTGCTCCAGATTTGTGTGGGTATGGCCACAATGCTCGGCTGACGCTCGTACTGTTATTAAAGATTTTCGCATCTTTGTCGATACATTTGCAGTTGCGGCTTTTCATTCGGACCAGGGCCCTGCTTTTGCCTCTAAGGCATTCAGGGACACCATGGGTTCGTTGGGGGTCCAACTCCAATTCTCGTCTCCATTTCATCCCGAGGGAAATTCTGTTGTGGAGCGTTTAAATCGTGATTTAAAGCAATCCTTAACGGCCAGAGTTATAGGTACGGGTCGTAGTTGGTTAGCCCACCTATATGGAGTACAGAGAGCACTTAATAACTTGCCTAGACGGTCACTGGGGGGTCGTACTTCATATGAGTGCCTGTTTGGAACACGAATGTATGTTCCTGATCTAGATGGTCCTGGTGTGGAGGCGGCAGTTACGCCCTTTGACATAAATGATCGTGTCACTGTTTTGCAGGATTTACAACAATTCTGTGAAGATAACTCTTCTGCAAGTGCTGCCTCCTCAGGAATTAAGGATGAGCCAGTAACACCTACTGGTTGGATTCCCAGGATTGGGGATCTAGTGCGTGAAAAGGTCGCAGTAAAGAAAGAATTTGGTCCTTCTTATCGAGCACCTGTCCCTGTGTTAGGGGTGAGCGGCACGAGAACTGTGATTTTACCGCCGCTGCAAGGGGCCAAAGGAAATCGCTTTGTTTCTATTGATAATGTCAAGTTACAACATGTGGCCGATTCTGCACAGCAGACCAAGAGGGACACCCATTAGTTCTGGCATCCCTCTCACTACTGGGGAAGAAGTCCCGCTGCAGGTGATTTACACCGACGCTGTTTCCTCTCCGAGCTTGGGGAGGGTGGAAGATGATCTTGCGATTGTTCCACAGACGACGATTAATATGGAATCTTTTGATCAAGTTGCTGTACGTTCTACTGATGTTTCTGAACATGTGGTTTATAGCGTGCCTAGGCGAGAGCCTCCATCTGCTTCTTTGTTCCCAATTGCACCTTTTGCAAGAACTGCCTCTGGCTGCTTCAACGACGCTGATGAAGCAGTGTCCATCTCTTCGTCCTCGATGTCTTCTGTCCGAGGTCCACGTAAGCTGCTGAGTTGGCTTAAACGTACATATTTTGTTTTTCCTTGGAACTATTTGTGGCTTTTTACGGCTGTAATGACTCTTTTTTTATGGTTGGGATTTGTAGTTACTTTTTTTCTAGTAATACATGGTCATTTTCTTCTTGATCGATCTGACATTGAGCACGTGGAGACTGTGTTGAGACCACATTTTTCGTCTCATATGGTTCGAAGAGACTTGTCCAATGTGAACATTTCTGCAATACCGATTCCGGATGGGATTGTGTGGGATAAAGTAATGTTTGATATATATGGTCCCACTGAATTGATTCAAATACCGTATGTCCTCAAGTTATCAATGAATGATATTGTAATACCAGGCATTGTTTCTGATGATTGGGATGTGAAGACAGTAGATTCTATGCTAACAGATTTGCAATATTATACTGTCTGTGACGATGAAGATGCTTACCAATTTATAGATAATCATGGTGACATGTTTTGCTACAACTATTATGGACACCACTTTATTCATAAAGCTAGTAGCCCTAAGTCCATATTTAATTATGTGCAATGGGAACATTGCTCGACTCCTCCACAAGGGAGTTCGAAAACGTATAATGATAAATTTGCATATTTTTCTAGGCATGATCAGCGGAATGCTAAGTCTTACTATTTTAAAGTTGCACCGTATTCTAATAATCAAATTTTATTGACCGATACTAAATTACTATATTCAAATTTGTTTGTATCTAAACTTTCGGTCGAGGGGTATGAATACTGGTTAAAGACTGTTGACTTGAAAAGTGTTTGGGGTACGAAAAATTGGCAGATGCAAGGCAGGGATACATTATTTAGAGCATGTCTTATCCCTGTGCAGATGATTTTCCTCAATGACACGTTACAACAGACTAGCTGTTTGGGCTTGGCGAAGATTAGAGAGTTGAATTTGCCTAGTATACCTGTCCCTTCCAAATTAAACAACTGGCAGCACTATGTGAATGCTACTTTTAGTGAATTTACGCATTGGGTCCAGAATGGTACGCTTAACACTTCATCGTTACATCCGGGCGGGTGGTTATTATGGCCCGTAGACACTAATCAGTGTCATCAACGTTTTGTCACCTCTTCAGTGGGGTTCAGGACTAGTAGGGCAGACCCTCGTTACATTTTACCAGAACATGCTGATATTATAACTACGTACAGCGTGGGGAAGCTTTGCCAACAATGTCTGAAGTCATCCACGCTGGATGCAGTTAAGTCGCATCTCAAGTTACTGTCTAATGGTACTGATTTACAAGATTTTTTGTCAGGTCCCAAGGTACCACGGAAGAAAAGGTTTTTATATGAAGTTTATAATGAGATTTGTAAACTTTCACAACAGGAGGCTGCAGCCCGGTTGAGGCAGATTGATCAGGAAAATCTGCTGCAGACTTTGCCTGTTGTTGATAATGGCATGCATACCCTTTCTGACCGTGTTTACACGATTGACAGCATTGTTTCCTCTGCTATTGACATTATTAAATCGGACATGTCTTCTTTATATCATGGGCAGAGTCAGACACGGTCCATCATGCAGCTGGGTTGGACTCTTCAGACCTTGAAGGCGGGTCGCGTTCCATGGCAGCACATTCGTGCCAGAGAGATCTTTATCTCCTTTAATTTGACTCGCCAACAACAGTTGATGGCTAAAAAGGAAGCGACATATGTTATGTTGAATATTGAGAAATTGGAAAAACTGCCTTTCACAGTGGCTGAGATTCCGTCAGCTGAGTGGTTGATTCATGGGGTTATTAATTTGCCTATCTCCACTCTGCAATTTACTTCTTGTTTGAAGCACATTCCGGTGGGTAGATATGAACTATTGGGAGACAGTTACATACACAAGGTGTGGGAGCTTCCCTTTCAATACAGATGTGTTAATGGTTTGAGGGAGGTTTTTCTTCGCTGTAGCGAATGCGAAGCTTCTGTCAGCCATTCCATGGTTTGTAAACAGCTGTCCTTGCACGGAGCGTGTAACGCTTCGATTGCTAACTTAGCTTGTTATTTAAAGGGTGTTCCAGTCCCGGTTATTAAAAACACTTTCCAGGTGCTTTCTAACGGCAGTTACGTTGTTCTTAACAGCGAACGCTGCTGTGGCATGCGTGCCGGAATAGTTTACGTTGTCGTTGTCAACAAGGCTGTTACGTGCTGCGGGAATGTGTTGTTTCCCCCCACTCAAATTAGGGAGGTAGCGGACATCTGGCCTCATATTGCTACTTCCAAGGTTGATTTCGACAAGTTGAGTCGGCTGAAAGCTTTATTGTTTCAAAAGCATGTGGCCCTTACATCTGCTAGAGAGACCTACGCACTTCAGGTGGCAAAGTCATCGGCGGAGATACAGTCCCTTTTGAATACTAACTTTCCAAGTCACTTCGGTGAACTTGTGGGACGTATATTTAATGCATCCAGCACTGCTGGTATTGCTCATTTTTTCAAAGCCGTTGGTGTTGGTTTCGCTCATGCCTTCTCTTCCATATTCGGTTTGATACCTTCGGCGATACACTCTATTTTCGGAAGCATTTTTGGGGGTTTCCCGATTACTTTGGCTTTGTTGGCTGGAGTCTTGCTATTGTTGCTATTTTTTCGCAATGGCTGTCCCGCCACGATGAGATCCTATATTGGTGCTCCTGTCAGCGCAGCTGTGTCGTGAACGCATGATGCAGCATTTTGGAGCTACACTCCTGGGCCATTTGAAGTGTGACTGGTCTCTGTCATTCAGACCGGTTTTGGATTGTGTGCAACCCGTGTTTCAGTGCCTTTGGTGCTCATTTGAACATGCACTGGTTTTCTGTCTCTCACTGCAGCGCCCTTCAGTGGTCGATCCTGATCTGTTGATGTTCCCGATTAGGGCTCATTCCCAGACTTGTGCACTACGGTTGCGTTTGCTTCGTGAGGCGGTTTATGAGATTCCCTTCCTGGAGGAAGATGGTATTGTCTATTTCATTGGCCCTGCACGGTGTGCCGCCCAGAATGGTTTTGGGGCTTTGGAACACACCTGCTCCATGGTACTTTGTGGCGTGGATCTTCCGATATTAACATATATCGAAGTGGAGGAGCTCCTACGTTCTATTGCTTCTGTCTGACAATTGGATTATTTTTTCTTCTGCAAAATTGACACTATATTGAATTTGGCTTTATCGTCACATGTTTCCTAAATTTATGACTTTGTTGTCTTCTTACCTTGTCGAAATATATTGTTTATGTTTGGGGCATGTTTTTATGTTATTGGAACCACTTGCTACCGACAAAGGGAGGGTGTAGTGTGGTTAGATTTACGTATAATTTGCGCATTAGCTTCAGGCTTTAGGCCTTTGTGCACTTTGCCCTGAATGTATTTTATTCATTTGCTGACAGCTTAGAGCCTCTGTGCACTTTGCTCTAAATGCTTTTTATTAGGCTTCGTACTGTTATTTTTCAAATAGCCAGTTCTACAGTGTTGTTTTTTATTCATATCACACTGTTTTGCCTACTTCAGCACTGGAGTTCTTCATAACATATTCACTCTGTTCTTCAGTCAAGGATACAGTATGGTACATTGCCGATAGACGTGGTAGGAGTTTAGATTTGGCATTCCTGCGTAGGGACATTTTGTGATCACGATGACATGTTAGTTATAAAATCACTTACTTGTCCCAATACATGCAAGAGGGAGATTCCGACCAGAGAATGCTCCGGCTAACTAGCAGTGCCTCATTTCTCCCACGGGGAAGAAATGATTAGGCAGCCGAGCGCATGACATCTTTGGAACTTCTCAGGGAAGTCGTGGTCACTCAGATCCAAACCAACTCTCTCATTTACAATATGATCTCATATACAAATGACAAAGACAGTATAAGTTTTATATAATGATTTAATAAAACGATTGTATTTTAGATAATAAGGAATGAGCCGCAATAACCAGAACCATACAACACAGTAGGATTGAAATAGTTACCAGGAGAGTAAAACATAAGAACAAAGCGATCATCGTGTATAATAGTTTCTACTCTCCCTCTGCTTGTTCTATTTCGAGCACAGCATCTTAAGCTTCTAGCTTGCCTGTCTGTATCACTGGGGAGACATCAACCCTCATACCTGAGCAAAGGCCTGTGATCTTGGTTCAGCATCTGCAACAAGGCAGTCAGCGTCTAGTTGTGGTTCCCTGGTCGGAATCTCCCTCTTTTATGTATTGGGACAAGGAAGTGATTTTATAACTAACATGTCAGCGTGATCACAAAATGTCCCTACGCAGGAATGCCAAGTCTAAACTCCTACCACGTCTATCGGCAATGTACCAGACTGTATCCTTGACTGAAGCACAGAGTGAATGTGTTATGGAGAACTCCAGTGCTGAAGTAGGCAAAACAGTGTAATATGAATAAAAAACAAAACGGTAGAACTGTCTATTTGAAAAATAACAGTACGAAGCCTAATAAAAAGCATTTAGAGCAAAGTGCATAGAGGCTCTAAGCTGCCAGCAAATGAATAAAATACATCCAGGGCAAAGTGCACAAAGGCCTAAAGCCTGAAGCTTACGCGCAAAGGATACGTAAAACTAACCACACTACAGGCTGTGCTACAATGTTGTATATGTGGTATGGCTAAATGTGCGTGACTATCCAATAATGTCATTATGGTGACATTGGTGTGTTGAACCTATTGGTTTGTTTATGAGTTTGCTGCATACAATTACTCATACCTTGTGCATATGTGCATGCAAAGCTACATTGTGTCCATATACATGTTGGCACATGTGTGCTATATGTGTACATACGTGTATGAATACTCATTTGTGGGTGGACTACATTGTTTTGTCTGAGGTATAAATGTACACATACCAACAACACAATATGTATGATGGCCTGTGTCGAACACATGGTAAGGCATGTGACAATCATGACAATTTGCACTCAGAATATTCAGTGGACTTGTACTGCATTGACATCACGTAACCCCTGGCAATTTGTGTTTACATGTGTGTCCACTCTGTGGTGTGTTGTTAGATGTTACTTCATGTTGCTCTGCTACACGTGTGCCATTTGGTTCCACATGTATCTTAGTTGCAGGAGATGTTATGTACACATGTGTTAGTGAAGGTGGTATATGCTGTGTGTGTGTAAAGACATGTTGTGTAATTTCTGTAACATATGACGGCAGTGGTGTATTCATGGGATGTGAAACCTCAAATCACTATCTTCCTGCATAGACTCATGTTGCCACTTTACAAATGCTTGTGTAATCACATTAGTGCCACCTATGTTTCCTTATGTTGGAACACATGTGAAGGTCATTTCTTTCTGTCACTGATCTTGTGATACCCATGTCCCTATTTTTGTGCTAGGTTGCCTTTTGTTAAGAATCCATACACATTACCATGCCTGAGCCATTATACTGGTACATGTGTGTGCTGCGATATGTGGTATATGTGTGCATGCCTCCAACTGAGCACTCACATTTGTCAACCTCATGTTTGTAATGACTGTCACATACAATGGCACACCACTGTGTAACAGTGTTGCATTCTGGCATAGATGCCAGGCTACTTATCATCACCACTGTGAGAGTTTGTATAGCAAGACAAACCCATGGTTACATGAGAAGGGGCAGGTTAACGGTGCTCCAATTTACTCAGCCCCCTGTCACATGCATCAGGCCCCTGACAATGTCATACGTTAATGTAGCCAAAGCAGGGGTGTGTGGGTTTATTGAGCAGGGATCTAGACTCTTCATGATTGCTACTCAGCAGAACTATGCACACTGCCCAGCAGACAGACACATGCACAATTGTGGTCATACAGAACAGGATATCATATTTTTCTCTGCAGTACTTGATGTCAGCGTTCCCCTCTCATGAACAGAGTTTGGGTGCTTGCAAATGAAGGTCATGTCTCATTGTTTGAAGCCCTTAGTTGTTTCCATGGGACGCTTGTATAAGGTTTGTTTATCTGTTGTGACTTCAATATTGGAAACGTGCCAGGGTACAGATGGTGTTGTCTGTCACTGCCTCCTGTCATGGTGACATGCGATGGGCAAATACCAGGGTATGTTAGTGGCCCTCATGACTGGGTTATGTACTGACCTGTTCACCCTTTCTGTACATATGTTGATCGTTGACATGTAGACATTGATGTGTTATACAGTTAGTACTGGTCTATGTGTCTCCCTTCTCCATGTATTCCTGCATTACTGGTAAGGTATGTATTTTTACCTACATTGCTCCCATTCTTTAGTCTGCTTGCACTTTGTACACATCTTCTACATTGTCTGGTCATACATGCACATAAATATCTCCTACTACTGGCTACTTAATTGTTAAGGTTCCATTGACGGTATGTGTGATGTAATGAGTTTCACACACACATGACATTACACCTACCACAGCACTTCTGTTGTCTCCATTTGACTTCCTGAGTATATGTGGGTGTCTCAAAGCTGTCTATCCACAACCTTCATTTAACATGGGAATGCATTTCTTACAGCGTTCCACAGCCCAGGTAACTCTTACCATGACTGAATGATGTTGAGGTGTGAAATAATCTCAGTGCTGTACTGTTCATTAGCCAATTGCAACATATATGGCTAGGTCTACTCCCACTCAGTTTGATGTTGTGTCTCAGACATTTATCAACAATGCTGGACATAGTAGCACATCCCACACCTGATTGTGATGTTGGAGCCCATAACATGTATGGGATAAATAGTTACTGATGCTATCATGCACTTATTCTGTCATGTGAGTGACAATGGGCGGTGTGTATTGCTATTTGCTGTGTGATGTTGTTATACAGAGCATACTAGGTAAACATGCTGACACATGTCAAGCATCGTTGATACTGGCAAACCCGTTGCTACGTATGACATACACCTATAGATCAGTCTCCACATGTTTATCTAGATTTGCTCTAGGCATGTGTCAAGACAGCAGATTTGTGTGACAAGTATGCACCTCATGTATATAGTGAGTGTAAGACACTGCCTACATTCGACCCAGATACAAATTTGGTGGTGCTTTGTCCAATAAATCCTTAGATGCTGACAATGGCTCATGTGTTTGGATAGTGATTCTGCACCCAGGGCTGCTTGTTTTGTCTGTCAACCCATTTCACACTCCACAGCCAATGTGTGTGTACCATACCGAAGGTACAGTCAACCATATGGCAGGGTTGTGCCCAATGGCGTTGCCAGGACATTATCCCATGGACACATTGCGCAGCCTCAGCATCGGACATTGGTTACAATCCCTGGACAATTACTGAGGGTCCATAGTAACCAATAATGTCCCACTCTTGTCACACATGTACCATGCAGGCAAAGATGTAGTCACCATGAGATGTGACAATGTTCTTTTCCTACATTACTTGATATCCATCTGTTGACAGCCCGTACCTTATGTGTGTTGCCCTTGCATACATCCTGTTAGGCATGGTGTTGCTGTAGTGAATAGGCTAGGTGGCTAGGTATTAGCACCTTGCCCACTTGATGGCACAATATATGTAGTGGTGCAGGGATCTAGACCTTCAGGAGCCCCATGCCTGTGAACTGTGTGTCACTGATATGTGAGATGAAGGCAATAGACCTGCTTACATCACAAACAATGTTGTTACCATACTTGTCACCTTTGTGTTACTTTCCTGCTCACTGAGGTTTCAGTCACATTCCAATGGTGTATGTAGTGGAGAATGAGTAGACCAAGGAGACTCAAGTGCAAACTATTTTATTTGTGCTATTTACAATGTGACATTTTTAGTATAGTGACTATGGGCCTCATTACAACCCTGGCGGTCAAAGACCGCCAGGGCTGTTCTGGAGGTTGCACCACCACCAGGCTGGCGGTGCAAACTCGCACATTACGATCTGGCGGAAGCGCCGCGGTCGCACCACCGGGACCGGCGTTATTCTGCCACGTTGGTCCCGGCGGATTCAATCCTCCAGGGCAGCGCTGCTTGCAGCGCTGCCGAGGGGATTGCGAGTCCCCCTCCCGCCAGCCTTTTCATGGCAGTAGGAACCGCCGTGAAAAGGCTGGTGGAAAGGGGAGTCGTGCGGCCCCTGGGGGCCCCTGCACTGCCCATGTCTTAGGCCTGGGCAGTGCAGGGGCCCTCCGGCCCAGCAGGGATGTTGAAATGGCCACCGCAGGAGTGCGGCCGCATTGGCGGCCACGCAGCGATTACAACCGCTGCCCGCCAAAGTTGTACTGAGGGCCTATGTGTAGAAGTTCTCAACAATGGGGAGTCTTCTGCGAACTTCTGTAGCAGTGCACTGTTGTTCCCCCTCCACATTTTCTGCTCCATCATCATCCTCCTCCTTGTTGGGGACATCAAACTGGTCACCCCAGGGTATATTTGTTCTGACACAGATGTTGCGGAAGATTGCCCATGCCAGAATTATTTTGAAAACAAGTGGTAGAACATACAAGAGGCTTCCCCCTGTCAGGGTCAAGCACCTGAAGCTGGATTTCAGGAGCTCAAATGTCCTCTCCACCACATTGCATGTTTTCCTGTGCCCCTCATTGTAGGCTAGCTCTCCCACCATTGTGGGATTGGCAAATGGAGTCATCACTCACAGCTGTACGCCGTACCCTTGATCAGCTGCAAAGGAAAGAGAAAAGATGTATTGGTAAGTCTTGATAGGGGTTTGGAACATGCCATGGCAGTTGTTAGTTTTAGTTGGAGTGTTGACACAGACTTGCTTGTGGAATAGTGTATGTTCCTGTTATTGTGAAATGGTTTCATTTGACTTTGTTGATGGACATAACAATCTTGGGTAGTGGCTCAAGGGCCTGGGAATTTTTATGTTGATCCTAAAATGATGGGTATAATTTAGGTAAATGTGTTGTGTAGTCCATATTTGAAGCAGTGTTCTATTGTTAGATGGAACCTACCATCTCTGTGCACCACAGTGGTGTCAGATGCTGAGGCACCATAGTTGCCCTACAAAACCAGACTATGCCATCCATGTGTTCTGCTTTCCCTCTTATCTCATAACCGAGCTTACAGAACCTCTCTGGAATGCACTTCTGAGTTTAAAGAAGACATTTATTGTTATTAATTCCCCACCCACAAGTTCCTGAGAGACGAAATTAGTAGATTGGAAGCACACATTCAAAAGTAGTCGCAGCAATGAAAGCAAATATATCAAAGTACTTCTCAGTTGCAATGTACACAGCAAATAGATTTGATTATATCATAGCATAACTTCAAAGCAAAGCATAAAAGTCAAAATTCATCACCGTATGGGCAAGGCGGTAGGGGCTATATTCAGCTTCATCTTTCTGGGGTCTGCAAGTTGATGACTCCGGTCAACTGCGAGAAAGAGATTCTCTACCCAAACGGGAGACAGGCAACTGACATCTAGTTCCTGTCTGAAGTCAAGCAGATTCAATCTACCTCTCTGTAGCCCAAAGTCATCCTTAAAAGCAAACTCAGTGTGAGAGCCGAAGAACCTTGGAGAGAGGCCAATTCTTCTGTGCTCACTCGCTCTCAGACTGGATTGCGAGGTAAACACAAAATCTACGTGCTTTTATCAGCTAAGGTCTGGTGTGAAGAAAACAGCTTGGTCCATCTTGTGGAAAAACACAGCTTGGAAAAACACAGCTCATCTGCAATGTCTCAACTGCAATGTCTAACCCCACGTTAAAGCCAATAGGCAGCTAACCTAAATAAAATGTAACGTCTAATGTCATGTCAAAGCCAATAGGCAGCTAAACTGGATACAGAATGTAATGTCTAATGCCATGTCAAAGCCAATAGGCAGCTAAACTGAATATCAAATGTAATGTCTAATGTCATGTCAAAGCCAATAGGGAGCTAAACTGAATACAGAATGTAATGTCTAATGCCATGTCAAAGCCAATAGGCAGCTAAACTGAATACAGAATATAATGGCTAACTCCATGTTAAAGCCAATTGGCAGCTAAACTGAACACAACATGTAATGTGCTACTGGTGAACATTGAGCAACTAATATGCGCAGTGGTGAAACACAAAGTCATTGGTCAAACACAATTAATAGCATCACACCATGTTACCATGTGGAACTACGCATATGGTGTGATACTTTGTGACCCTTTGTAGCAGATGATGCTTGTGGCAGCCATCAAGTGTACAAGGATGTGAGTGAGAGATCAGTAGGATGATGGGATTTGGTACAATAGTATCTCCTAGCTTCCAATACTTGACTTCTCAGAGACACTTTCTACACATCCACAGTGCATGCTTTGGACGGGGGTACAGCTGTTTTTCACATGGGTCCCTTAGTACGGTGCATGTAAGGTCAGGTATGTCCTCTATACTCCTACTGAGTTCTACTATGACATCCATGATTGTTACAGTTTTTTCACAGAGTCTGCACCATGGTGGACTGTTTCTGGTATACAGAACAGACATGGTGGTGTTACGGGGTACTAGTAGGGCATGTGAGGTGGCACTGGAGTAGGTGTTGCCTCCTTTCTCATGATTCTGCCCCATGGTCTTTAATGGCAGATCATTTTGTATACGTATGTGTGCGACACAATGCAGCAGACAGATGTATGTGCACACTATTGCTGTCAGGTATGTGTAGATGATATGTAGTTGGTTATGGTACGACTTGAGTGGAATTTGATTTAGGTTGTGCCAGAGGCTTGCATACCATGATTTACGTGGGACTCTGTCTAGGTGTGACTTTCTCAAAATTACCATGGCCTATGCTGTTGACATGCCTGGGCACTTCTTTGTTTGGTGTAATGTCTGTGTGTGATCTGTATTTAGTTATCAAATTGTGGTCCGTTGTAATGGTTTGTGAGCAGCTTCTGTATGCAAAGGGACTTGGCTCCACCTTTCTACATGTGGTGTGCCAGTCAGAGTGTGGCTCTGTTATGTACATCTGGGCGTGTGTGTTTGTTAAGTGCAATGTATGCAGTGTAATGTGGCATGCTGCATATATGTTGTTGCCTGTACCTCTATGTGGCCCTGCCCATGTGTATTTAGTGTGGTGTTTGTCTTGTTTGTCCTAGATGGTTGGTGTATTGTGTGTTATGATTGGTATGGGGGCTTAACTATGAGTAGACCATTGCCATATTGGCCATCCTGGAACCGCCCGTTAATGGTAAAATGGCAAAACATGTATGAATACTAGACGCTGCCTGGATATTTAGCAAGGATATTGGTAAAGAGCACACAGTGGTCCAAGATGGCCTGCACATTGATAGAATGTGTGTGCTTGTGGTTTCTATAAAGGTGTTCTGTTGCTGCAGGTGGCACCAGTTGCACATTGGTACAGTCCATTGCACCCAGCACATGTGGAATCCCAGCAATTCGCTTGGTCGCCTGCTGCAGATGCTGGGTGTTTGGGAAGCAGATGTGGTGTGGTGTGAAGCGAAGGAAAGCATCTAGGACCTCAGGTCAAAGGACCGTGAAGGATGACTGGGAGATACCAGCCACTTGTGCACCCATTATCTGAAATGATCCAGAGGCCAGCATATGGAGGACAGCGAGGAGTTTGGTCATGGGTGGAATGTTAGTGGGAGTTTGCACCCTTGCTGTGATGTGTGGCGCAATATGGTGCGGCAGGCGTACAATAGACTCCCAGTGTAGTCTGTACATCCGGATCACATCTTGTTCCCTCAGTCCAAGTATGGTTGTGTGCTGTCTGAAGATCCTCTCCCTCCTTCTGTGCTGCCTTTGTGGCTGCTGTGGTGGTGTTTGGGGTTGCTGTGGTGGAGGGACCTGCTGTCTTTGCTGACGTCTGCGGCGCGTGCCAAGCCGGAGCAGTACAACTTCCATGTTCTCCTGGAAGTTTCAAAAGCTCTCTCTCTCTGTTTTTTCTTGAGTGGTGGTGTGTGGGCCTCTTTTTAATGCCTGGTCTGACCAGGTGTTAAAATGTGACTCTAATCTGACTTAGGGGATCATTCCGACCCTGGCGGTCGGTGTTAAAGCGGCGGCCAACCCGCCAACATGCTGGCGGTCCAAAAAATGGAATTCTGACCCTGGCGGGAACCGCCAACACAGGGCGCCGCTTTAACACTCCGACCGCCACGGCGGCACAAACAAACAGCGCGGCGGTCACCGCCAACAGCCAGGCGGCAGACAATGTACCGCCCACCCTATCACGAGTCACCAATCCGCCACCTTTTCCGGGGCGGGAGCCCCACCGATAAAAACACGGCGGAAACAGACATTTCCAATGGAAAACGCTCACCTCGACACACTCCACGCGGAATCGGGACAGCATGGAACCGGAACTCCACATCCTCCCAGCCATTGCCTTCCTGCTCTTCTTCCAGGATCACGAACGTCGCCGCAGACGACAACGGTGAGTACTGCACCTACGACACAGGGGAGGGGGGAGGAGGAAAGGTTACGGGCACACACATACGTAACACACCCACCCCCACCCTCACCCCCACCGAAATACCTACACACCAATGCAGGTTAAAAAGTCAGAGTGACACCCCCAAACCCCAAAAACAAAAATGCAAAGACAAAAGGCAATGATTGTAAAAATAGAACTATATTATAGCAATAATTAAGTATAGCGAACTTAGCAATATATAAATAATTATTACACATCTAGAACTATATATATACAAGTAGCAAAAGTCCGGCACAGTTTTGCAAAGTTCAAATGTCCGTGGGCCAATGTGCAGCAACACATGGGCAAAGCCCACACACGAGATCGAGTCCATTGGAGAGAACACTGCTGGGGCATCACAAAAATAAAATACTGGCACCTCAGGGAGAAGGGAAGGGGGGCACCTCAGCCACATGAGTCCACGACGCCAGATCCACGAAGGGCCTCCATGCCCACTGTGCCATCCTGGGGAGTGCAAAGCCACAGTCTCTCAAGTCTCTACAGTGGGTGGATTGCCCACTGTGCCATCCTGGGGGGTGCAAAGCCACAGTCCATCAGGTGGATTACAGAGTCCACTGGTCATGGAGGAGGCATGGTGGGCAGAGTGCCTCGTGAAGCCCTGCCCGACACAGAACCGGGCCTGCCAATGGGCCAGCGGTGCTTGACAGGAGGGCCCAGCAGAACGGTGCTTGAGATGAGGGCCCAGCGGAGCGGTGCTTGACAGGAGGGCCCAGCGGAGCGGTGCTTGAGATGAGGGCCCAGCGGAGCGGTGCTTGACAGGAGGGCCCAGCGGAGCGGTGCTTGAGATGAGGGCCCAGCGGAGCGGTGCTTGACAGGAGGGCCCAGCGGAGCGGTGCTTGAGATGAGGGCCCAGCGGAGCGGTGCTTGACAGGAGGGCCCAGCGGAGCGGTGCTTGAAATGAGGGCCCAGCGGAGCGGTGCTTGACAGGAGGGCCCAGCGGAGCGGTGCTTGAGATGAGGGCCCAGCGGAGCGGTGCTTGAGATGAGGGCCCAGCGGAGCGGTGCTTGACAGGAGGGCCCAGCGGAGCGGTGCTTGACAGGAGGGCCCAGCGGAGCGGTGCTTGAGATGAGGGCCCAGCGGAGCGGTGCTTGAGATGAGGGCCCAGCGGAGCGGTGCTCGACAGGAGGGCCCAGCGGAGCGGTGCTTGACAGGGGGGCCCAGCGGAGCGGTGCTTGATATGAGGGCCCAGCGGAGCGGTGCTTGACAGGAGGGCCCAGCGGAGCGGTGCTTGACAGGAGGGCCCTGTTCAGCGGTGCCTGTCTTGGTGGGGCCCTGTTCAGCGGTGCTTCTCACGGCGGGGCCCTGTTCAGCTGTGCTTCTCACGGCGGGCCCTGTTCAGCGGTGCTTCTCACGGCGGGGCCCTGTTCAGCGGTGCTTCTCACGGCGGGGCCCTGTTCAGCGGTGCTTCTCCCGGCGGGGCCCTGTTCAGCGGTGCTTCTCACGGCGGGCCCTGTTCAGCGGTGCTCCTCACGGCGGGGCCCTGTTCAGCAGTGCTCCTCACGGCAGGGCCCTGTTCAGCGGTGCTTCTCACGGCGGGGCCCTGTTCAGCAGTGCCTGTCTTGTGTTTTGAGTGAACCACACCTGGCCAATACTTCCCGCTCAGTCAGCATCGGACCTTTCCGTTGCGGGGCCCTCCTGTGATGGAGTCCTGGGGCCCTGGGTCTCCTCCGATACCCCCGGAATGGGGCTGGTGGGACCCTCATGGCCAGGTCGGCTGCTCCCTGCCTTTTGCGCTTTGCTGCCCTTGCCCTCCTTGGCAGACTCTCCGTGGCCCTTGGCTCCCTCACCCGATGTGGTAGGTGACGGTGCAAGGCTACCCTCCTTGGGGGCAGGCGTATCAGGCCTGTCGCGCCTGCCCTTCAGTTTTTTGCTCCTCTTCCCAGGGGGGGGCTGGCTGTGCCTTTGCTGCTGGCTGATGTCCCTGCCCAAGGAAAGGGCGGACTCCAAAAACCAGGCACGACGTTCTTGGGAGTTGCTGGGCTGGTGGTGGCTGAGGTGTTTTTGGAACTCTTACGAGATGGAGGGGGTGGGTCAGGTGAGGAAAAGAGGTCCACTTTAGTGAGGAATAGTTTTTTAGGAGCAATGGGAAGGGTAGCTGGAGTGGGTATGGGAGTGGAGGAAGAGGATGTGGTTGTAGGAAAGTCAAGTCTGGTGTCTTTGGGTGCAGGTGCTTGGGCTGGAGGCTGACGTGAGGTGGATGGCTGTTGGTTGGGTGCCTGCCTGCGTTTGTGTAGGTTGGAAGCGGGGGTGACAGACACACTGGGAGAGGACACAGGGGACGTGTACATGGCAGTGGGGGTGGTGACTGCACGTGTGCGGACTGGTCTGGAGGGTGTGCTGGTGATGGGTGTACTGGCTGATGGTGGTGTGCATGCAGGTGTGAGTGTAGACGTCACAGGGAGGGAGGAGGGAGACGAGGAGGTGGGGGACACAGAGGAGGTAGTGGCTGTTGGCATGTCTGTATCTGTATGTGGCTTGTGTGAATGCTTGTGTGTTCTGTGGTGCTTATGTCTGGATGAGCTTCCCATGGGTGTTGAGGTGTGTGCAGGCTGGTCTGTAGGTGTGGATGGGATAGGCAGAGGAACAGGGGAGTGGGACTGGGTGGAGGGAGTTAGAAGAGGGAGGCTGGAGACAGGGACAATCGCTGCCGTCAGTGCTGAGGCCAGAGCGTTGAACGATCGCTGATGGGCAGCCTGACCCGAATGAAGGCCCTCCAGGTATGCATTGCTTTGATGCACCTCTCTCTCCACACCCTGGATGGCATTCAAAAGGGTAGACTGCCCAACAATGATGGTCCCCAGGAGGTCAATGACCTCCTCACTGAGGGCAGCAGGGGTGACTGGGGCAGGGCCTGAGGTGCCTGGGGCGAAGGAGATGCCCACCTTCCTGGGTGAGCGGGCACGGGGCAAACGCTGAGGGGCTGCTGGGAGGGCGGAGCTGGTGCGCTGGGTGGCGGCTGTACCTGTAGTATCGGTGGGCACGGATGTTGCCGCCACCGCAAGGGAGCTCCCATCCGAGGACGTGTCGGTGTCACTGACGTCTGCACGGGTCCCCGTGGTGGAGCCCCCCTCGCCCTCCGTCTCACTGGTCATGTCGGAGTCCGTTGCATGGCCCTCCGGGGCCATGTGAGATGCAGCTCCCTCTTGCGCCGATGCCACTTCTCCTCCGCCTGATGATGCTAATGCACACATTCACAGAAAAACAAAGAAAATGGGGGGGGGGTGGAGAAATAAAGACAAGTTGAGTGCATGCATTGGGGACACCGTTGGCGGAGAGGACAGACACAGAAGCCCCCTGCACTACGCTGCGCACTTGGGGTACACTACTCATTCACTGGGACATGCCCTACAAGCCTATGGGCGACAACTGCCCACACAGAATACACAGGTCCATGAATAGCGTTACTAGGCACCCTACAGAGGTGGGGGTCGGGGGCACAGGACCATACCTCACGGAGGGGCCTAGCCTACAGAAATCGCCCTGGCCTAGGGATACCCACAGCCCTCCTCCCCCACCCAGGCACCTCCACTGCGCGCAAATATAGCTGAATGTGCTGGTACTCACCCCCTTGTGTCTGCTGTGATGTCCTCAAGCGCCCATCTAAATCGGGGTAGGCCACCGCCAGGATCCGGGACATCAGGGGGGTCAAGGTACGACTGGCACCCCTCCTAGGTTGGGAGGCCATCCCCAGCAGAGCCTCAGCGGTCTTCCTGCTCCTGCGGCGGATGTCCTCCCACCTCTTGCGGCAGTGGGTACCCCGTCTGTTGTGGACCCCCAGGGCCCGGACGTCCTTGGCGATGGCACGCCAAATATCGATCTTCTGATGGGCGCTGACCTATGTGACATGTACAGGGGGGGAAAAGAAACATCATCACCTTTCTGCATGCTCGATGTGAGTGGCTCCCCCTCCCCAAACTTGACATGTGTCACATGCTCTCATCTGTCGTGCCATGCATTCGTAATTCGCTCCCCTCCCCTCATCGTACATCCACCCCACTCATCACAGGAGTGGCCCACTATGCATTGCCCCCCGTGTACTCACCTGTTGGTCTGGAGGACCGTAGAGTAGCGCATACTGGGGGAGGACCCCGTCCACGAGCTTCTCCAACTCTTCGGAACTGAAGGCGGGGGCCCTTTCCCCAGTCGCAGCAGCCATTGTCACTTCCAGACCGAGGTCACAGCAGCACTTGCAGTATAGGTCCTCTCCTGTGGATGCTCAGGTCTCGTGTGATTAAGCAGAGAGAAAATGGCGGTCACGCCCGCGGCGGTGCGTACCGCGACCGCCGGCGCACATCGTCATTGGCTCCTGAAACCCATAGGGTTCAATGTTAACCAATGCTGCTTTGCGCCGCGGTCTTCGACCGCCTACCGCCACGGCGTGCCACGCCAGCGCAATGACCTCACTTCACATTGTCACACTTCACAGGTCAGGCAGCCACCATTTCAAGGGCCCACATGGCTTAATTCCTACTGCATCACACATGGCTAGGCCTTGCATCGACACTCATACAAGCCATTCAATCCAGAGAGATTAGTGTACTGTGCAGGCTGTGGGAACTTACCTGTGGGTTGATTGACTCTGTGGTCCATGTTGTCCTTCCTAGGCACCGTCCGCTGGGACTTGCGAGGAGACGGAGGAATGTTCCCGTGTACAGACCGCTGGTGGACCTGTCGACAATGGAAGAACGACATGTCATACTCACCTACAGACTCAACAGTGCCACTATACAGGAACTGTGTGCCCAGCTGGAGCCAGACCTGATGTCACCCATCCGCCAACCCACAGGGATTCCGCCTCTAGTGCAGGTGCTGTCAGTACTCCATTTTTTGGCTAGTGGATCATTTCAAACTACAGTGGCCATTTCATCTGGGATGTCTCAGCCTATGTTTTCAAGGGTATTGTCCAGAGTGTTGTCTGCCCTGATGAAATACATGCGGAGCTACATCATTTTCCCTGAGGTGGGTGACTTGCCTACAGTGAAGGGTGATTTCTATGCCCTTGGACACATTCCCAATATCATTGGTGCCATTGATGGTACCCATGTGGCTTTGGTCCCCCCAAAAGACAATGAACAGGTGTACAGGAACCGAAAAAGTTATCATTCGATGAATGTCCAGGTGGTCTGTTTGGCTGACCAGTACATCTCCCATTTAAATGCCAAGTTCCCAGGGTCAGTGCATGACGCGTACGTCATGTGAAATAGCAGCATCCCTTATGTGATGGAACAGCTACAGAGACAGCGTGTGTGGCTAATTGGTGACTCTGGTTACCCCAACCTGCCTTGGCTATTGACCCCAGTGAGGAATCCCAGGACAAGGGCAGAGGAACGGTACAATGAGGCCCATGGGCGTACTAGGAGGGTGATCGAGCGGACCTTCGGCCTCCTGAAGGCCAGGTTTAGGTGCCTGCATATGACAGGTGGATCCCTAATGTACTCACCAAAGAAGGTGTGTCATATCATCGTGGCCTGCTGCATGCTTCACAACCTGGCTTTGCGACGCCAGGTGCCTTTCCTGCAGGAGGATGGTCCAGATGGTGGTGTTGTGGCCGCTGTGGAGCCTGCGGAGAGTGAAGAGGAGGAAGACGAAGAGGACGACACAGACAACAGGGACAGAGTGATACTGCAGTATTTCCAGTAACACACAGGTAAGAATCTACTCCTGCATTTCATTATATCTGTAACAGTACTGGCTCTCTACTGTCTGACCTTTCACCCCAATGTATGGTAACTTAGTTGTGAATTTGCCTTCCTATTTCAGTGATCTGCTCCCCACGGAGTGCCCTCTGGTTTATTTCCCCATGGACTACCGCTGTGTGACACTGGTATGTTGTCATCACAATGTAATTGGACATTTTTGGTTGGTTATATCGAATACATTTGGTTTAAAAAAATAAATAGCAGACTCCAGATGGTTTTTGTGCAATAATTGTGTTTATTGAAGTGCAAAAATTGGTGTATAGTTCAAAAAGGGTGATGGGTGATGGTGGAGGCATGTCCATGGCAGAGTCCAGACTCTCGTTCGCACAGGTGCATTGTCCATATGCCTGTGGAAGGTGGAGCAGGGGCAGTTCAAGGTTGGACAGGGTGAACAAGTGGGACAGTGGGATGACATCAGGGGGGATGCGTGCATGGCGGGGGTCTTGACATCCTACTCTGTCTTCTTCCTAGGTCTCAGGCCTTTCTTGCGCGGTGGTTCATGTTCTGCAGGGGGTGGGGTCCGGGTGGCCCGTTGCTGTTGTGTCGGGGCCTCCTGACCACTAGCGCCGGCGGAGGTGGTGGGCTGTTCTTCCTCCATGCTAGTGGCAGGGGCCCTTTGGGGGGCCACATGGTCCCGCAATGTGGTGACAATCTGGTTGAGTGCCACCACGATTGTACCCATTGCGGAACTGATGCTGCGCAGTTCTTCCCGGAACCCCATGTACTGGCCCTCCTGCATGGCCTGGATCTCCTGGAACCTAGCCAGGACCGTCGCCATCGTCTCTTGGGAGTGGTGGTACTCTCCCATGATGGTGGTGAGGGCCTCTTGGACAGTGGGTTCCCTCGGCCTGTCCTCCCTCTGTCGCACAGCAGCCCTCCCAGTTCCCCTTTGTTCCTGGGCCTCTGTCCCCTGGACGGTGTGCCCACTACCACTGCCCCCAGGTCCCTGTTGTTGTTGGGGTGGTGGGTTGCCCTGGGTGCCCTTTAGTGGTAGACACACCGCTGCTTGACCTGTCCTGGAGAAAGAGGCATGGGCCCGCAGGGTGGGTGCTGTGCGGGGGTTTCCAGAGGGGGGTAGGTCTGCTGTGGCCTGTGGCTGCCTGAGGGGAACCGACTGTCTAGAGGTCCCCGATGGTCCGGGCTGGTCATCAGGTTCTAGGTCGACAGAGCTGCTGTCATCACTGGGGGCCTGTTCTGGGGGTGGGATGGACATTTCTGGACCCTCCGGGCCGGTGTGTTGGTGTTCGGGCCCTGCAGGGGTAAAAGAGTATGGTTATTGCTTCTGTGTGTGCCATGGCGTGCGATTTGTGGGTGCCCTTGTCCCCCAGTGCTGGCATTCCCTTGTGGGAGGAGTTGTGAGGGTGGTTTGGGGGGGGGATGGGTATGTGCAGTGGTCATGCTTAGGTGATGGGTGTCCATGGTTTGTGTTGGCATTCAGGGGTTGGTGTTGGTTTGGGTGGGTTGTGCTGGTGAGACATTAGCAGGGAGGATATGTGCTGGGGGGTTGGGGGTGAGGGTGGGGGTGTGGGTTGGCATGCTGGTGGTTGGGGGGGTGAAGTAGTTGAGATTAGACTTACCAGAGTCCATTCCTCCGCCTACTCCAGCGAGGCCCTCAGGATGCAGGATGTTCAAGACCTCTTGCTCCCATGCTGTGAATTCGGGTGGAGTGGGTGGGGGTCCACCTCCAGTCTTCTGCACAGCGATGTTGTGTCTTCACACCATCGTCCGCACCTTCCCCCGTAGGTCGTTCCAGCGCTTTCGGATGTCTTCCCGATTTCTGGGATGCTGTCCCACAGCGTTGACCCTGTCGACGATCCTTTGCCATAGCTCCACCTTCCTGGCTATTGTGGTGTGCTGCACCTGTGTGCCGAAGAGCTGGGGCTCTACCCTAATTATTTCCTCCACCATGACCCTGAGTTCTTGGTCCGAGAACCTGGGGTGTCTTTGGGGTGCCATGGGGTGGTGTGGATGAGGTGTGGGGTGGTGTTTGTGGTGATGAGTGTAGTGGTGTTTTGTGCGTAGATGTAGTGTGGGGGATGATGTTGGGTTCCTGTGTGTGTTGTGGTTTGCGTTCCCTGTGCTCTCTCTCTGTGTATTGCGCCTTGTCTCTGAATTTCGATTTGTGGGGGTTTGTGGGTGATGTGGGTGTGTGTTTTATATCGTATTGATTGTGTGGGAGTGGTGTTTGTATGTGTATCAGGTGTGTGTATTTGTAATTGTCCAATGTGGCAGTGTTTTGTAGATGTGTGTGTATTTTGAGTGCAGCGGTGTGTACCGCCAATGGGATACCGCGGTTGAAAGACCGCCGCGTGGATTCGTGGGTCGTAATGGCATGGGCGTATTTCTGTTGGCGTGACGGTGGAGGTTTGGTCATCTCCAGTTTATCGCTGACCGCTGATGTGGCGGCCTGCAGTCGAGGACGGGTTTTTGGCGGTTTGGCAGTTGTGGGTCAGAATGACCCTGGCGGGTTACCGCGGCCGCAGCGGTATTCTGGCGGTCTTCTGACCGGCGGTAACTGCCTTTTACCGCCAGGGTCAGAATGACCCCCTTAGTGTTATTTTTTAAGTCCGCTTCCTTGGTTAGCTTTGTTTTTGCGTTGGTAGGTAAATATGGCATTAGAAGGCTAGCATCATTTTGTGAAGGGAACTCCTACCTTGTATCTCATTGTGGCAATGAGATGCAAGATGTTTGGCGCACCCTTAAAATAGCGCTAACTCCTTGATTTTGATGCAAGACAGGTCTAATGTCAAAATATAAATATGGAGTTATTTTTGTGCTGCTTTAACATAAAAAAATGACGCTGAGGTGGCACAAACATTTCATAAATAAATTTGACATTTTGCCTTTAAGGCCTTTACATTGGAATTAGTTGCTACCAATCGTTACCTCATTCCCCTCTCCAGATGTTTAAAAAAGTTTGGAAATATCATCTCTTCCTAGAAGAGCTATAGTGAATACTTCCCAATCCAAAATCTTTGAAGATATGTAAACTCTACTTGTACTGACTCTTTAGAAATTGATGTGTAATTAAATGTGTCTGTCTTCCTCACTGCTAGTCGTATAATTGGTGCTTATAATATTCACTTTGACAGCAAATTTTTATAAAATGGCAACCACACTGCCCAATTGCTCTGTGTACTGACACAGTATTCCAGTGTTCAAGATTTCTGTTTCAAAATGTTATAAGTAAAAAATAAATAAACTCTTAGAGTGGAACTCATTGCTAAAATCGAGCACAAACTTGTTTGTGTTTATGTTTATTGTCATACCAATTGCTAAATAAGCCACATAACTCTTGCTTTTACTTGAAGACCATCTATTGGTGTTGAAAGGGAAGGCACAGAGATTTTCTGACTGGTGATAAATATTATGCTTTTCTTACCAAAAGATAGACTGATGTCCTATGTAGCACATTATGAAAACCATAATGCCCTGAATTGCACATTGGCCATTACCGGAAACCAAAGAAGAGTAGCCAGTAGCTGGACAACATGATCACAACCAAGAACTACAGCAGTGTGCACCAACTGGGGTATTCCCATAGGAAAGTTTGATAGACTTAGGTATAGCTCATTGGCAGTAGCCGAGAATCCAATCATCTTCTGAAGGCAACAGTGAGAGGACAGCATAACACTGTTTCATGCTTTTTCTGATATATAGATATCTCTCTGTCATTACTGAACAGTAAATCTGTCTGTCTGTGACACACTGCGTCACATTAAATGTGAACCTTGCACATATTTGCCCTTTTACAGGAGGAGGATCACATGCCTGGTGAGCTGCACCTCAAAGATAGGGAACCCACCTTTATATAAAGGGACATGTGTATAAACTATCTGACAGTTAGGGGTGAGTGAAGTAAATCACTAAAATGAAACAATTGAGGAATGTTGACCTCACAAAGAAGCCTGAAGTTCACGGACTTCCACTGAGGTGTAGTTTCATTTACACCACCAGAATCATTCTAAGTTTTGATGTGTCCTAACCAGCATGCATAAGCCCAACATCAGGCTGCAAGGTATTAAGGGCCAGATGTAGCAAGTTCCGATTTTGTGAATCGGAAATTGCGAGTCGGTGCGACTCGCAATTTCCGATTTGCAAAATCAGATGCAGAACGGTGTCCCAGACACCGTCTACGATTCGTTATGGGGTCGCAAAGATCCACCTCATTAATATTAATGAGGTGGGTCGCATTTTGCGACCCCATAGTGAGTCCCTGCAATCACAGGGATGGTGGCCTGCTGAAGATAGCAGACCTCCATTTCTGTGACTGCTTTTTAAATAAAGCAGTTTTTTAGTTTTTTATTTTGCAACCCGTTTTCCTTAAAGGAAAACGAGTTGCAAAATAAAAAAAATAACGAAACCATTTGGTTTCGTTTTTTTCAGAGTAGGCAGTGGTCCATTGGACCACTGCCTGCTCTGAAAAAACATTTTGGGCAACATTCACAAAGGGGAAGGGGTCCCATAGGGACCCCTTCCCTTTTGCGAATGGGTTACCACCAGTGTGACAATGGTGGTAACTGCGAATTGCTTTGCGACCTCATTCGCGGTCACAAAGCAATTTAGCATAGCAAAGCGAGTCGCGAATAGGAAGGTGACACCCCTTCCTATTTGCAAGTCCCATTCACAATTTGCGAGTCGGTACCGTGATTACACGCTTACAAAAATATTACAATGGCCGTGCAATGATACTGAGCCTAAATTTTGCCAAAATAAATTGATGTGCCAACATTTTATTGTTGAGTAATGATAATACAGTTTGATTAGAGGACAGTACAATTAGACTTTTGAAGGTGCAGCATTGCTAGGAAGTGCCACGCATAGATTTCCATCTTGAAATGTGCAAATAAGTGGTAAATAAAGCACCAATCATTACAAATAGGGGACTGAAAAAAACTAGATTCTCCAAATCATTGCTACTGGACCTGCAAACATCAACAAAATTCTCATTCATCACTGCTGCTATATTCTTAAATTAAAAAAGCACTTTTTGTCAGGAATTTTCGCAAACTTTAACTCATGACAATAGTAGAGTGGGAAACGTCCAGAACAATGACGTCGGAACCACAACAAATATTTTTAACACAAGTGGAACCACACTTGCGTAAACAACAACTCCCTTTTTCTCTGCCTTAACCATGCATGTGTTGAACAACGAACATGCGTGGTTAAGGCAGAGAAAAAGGGAGTCAGCATTGGGAGAGGATGCTGTTACGTAAGTGGGGTTGAGGGGTAGTTTTTAGGGTAGTTTTTGTTTTAAGGAGGTGGTGGGGGTTGAGGTAATTTAGCTTTTAAGGGTGGGGTGGGTGTAATTTTGTATTTAGGGCTGGTGAGGGTAGGTTGTTTGTAAGGCAGGTTGGGGTAGGTTTTAGGGCTCAGGGTGGGTCAGGAGTATCGTAGTAGTTTGTAGGGATGGGTGGGGGGTCAGGGTAGTTTCATTTTTGGGGCTTGGTGGGGGTTCAGCGTAGTTCGATTTTGTGGGTAGGGGATGGGATACTTTTATTTTTAGAGCAGGTGGGGGGTCGTGGTAATATTATATTTAGGGCGGGGTGTGGGTCAGAGTAATTTTGTTTTGGGGGGCAGGGTAGTTTTATTTTTAGGGTGGGGTCAGTTTTTAAGGCTGGTGGGGGATCGGGTAGGTTTCGGGGCTCAGGGTGGGTCAGGGGTATCGGGGTAGTTCTTAGGGGCGGGTGGGTGGTAAGGTCAGAGTAGTTTTATTTTTAGGTTGGGTGGGGGGTTGGGGTAGTTGTGTTTATGGAGTGGGTAGGGGGTGGCATGCAAAAACATGGTAAAGGCATTCGTGGGAATAACGTGGTCGTTGTTCCGACCGTGTTGTTAAGACATGCTTGGTTGGCGCATGCGTTGTTCCATCATACATCTTAGTGGAATACTCAAGTTTCACATATATTCAAAGTAACCCACTATGGTGGTATAAATTGATACAGACTAAGACAATGGGAAAGTTGCCCAAATTGCCTTAAGTCTCTGAGAGTCCCTAAGCACTTGGCAAATGCCTCTTTGAAAGCTTGAGTCCTGGTCATTTTTTAAACTATTGATGATCCAATGCTGCAGAACCACTGAACGAGCCACCACAATGGCTATCAAAAAAAATGCTGCTGATATTTACACAGGAGGTATAGCTTGTGCAATGAGACAAACAGTACTTGGAGAAACCATAGTTTAGGTACATGGCCTAATTTCATGTAAGACCTCACTCCAAAATTGTTGAAGCCTGGGGCAGTCAAAAAAAGCATGTACACATCCACGCCTATTGATTGCACTGCACCTAAAACACTGGTCATGGCGAGATGGAAACACCATATGTAAACTATGTGGTGTGTAGTAAGCTAGCCATCTTGATTAAAATGCCATTCTTTTAAAATTTGCAGCTCTTAATGATCTATGACCTAGCTCACTCAGAAAATGCCATTCTTTCCTATTAGTTTCCTGGAAAACTTTGTGCAACACTCTGGTAGTATCTGATTGGCGTGCTACCATAGCAAAGGGTACCAGTTCCCCACTACCAAGAGCTTGATTTCATCAATGCGATAAACTAATAGGCGAGTATCCTCCTTCATTACCACATAAATGATTTTAAGAAAACTGGTTATTTGGTTAAAGCTTAGATATAGGGCCTCATTTACAAGGCCTTTGCGCCACCATTGCATAGTTTTTTTTATTTGACACAGTGGTGCTTCAGATTTACAAACTAACGCATTGTGCCCAATGTATCAGTTTGTAAACCCTTGCATCACATTATACCTGCACCAGGCATAATGTATCCAGGGTAGGCATTCCCATGGGAAAAGCCATGCAGAACTGACGCAGTTTACAACATTTCACTGCATCATTCTGCAACGCCACTGCATCCGAATTGTTTCTTTATGGGGGCCTCCTCGCATTGCTAGAGTAGCATCATTGTTTTCATGGTAATCCAGCAATGCATGAGGTTAGCGCCGACAGATGAGTCAGACGCATCTGTGAAAACGTGCGTCATGGAGCTCCGTTTTGTAAATATAGCACATCCATGGCGTTGTTAAGGGATAGTAGGGCAGCTCAATAATTCTGACCCATCAGGCCTGATGCATCAGATTCTTGTAAATGGGGCCCATTCTGGCTGCTGAATTGTTGAATTATAGAATACCATTAAATCAGATTTGTGCCATTGCAGAAATCCCCTAATTTCTCAAACCCCAATGCTTACCATATCTATAGAGCTCCTGTAAATAATGCCAATCCCCAAATCTCACAATCTTGTATTAGAGTACAGGCTTGGCAGACCGGTATACCCCAAGATTTAGCCCTTTGGGTGCCACAGACGTAATAGGTGCCTACTGATGAAGGGCTAAGGCCAGAAACATGTATCAAGAGATATATAGCAATGTCTGCTCCAACTTTGTGAAAAACTACAGATCACTTTCAAGTAAGCACTAACTGTTAACTGAATTTACCAGGATGAAAAGGGGCGAGCTGTGCTGGGATGTGAGGCAGTATGCTCCCAACACCCCTTCCTGTTTAAAAGGCTTCCTTGAGCCAGTGAGCTGACGAGCTTTGAAGATGCACCTGTGTGCCTGTTAATGCTACTTGCCCTGAGAGGATTTTGGCAGCATTTCCAGCAACCCCAGATGAATTTTCTTTGTTCTCTACTCTCTACTGATGAAAAGCTAAACCCAGAAACATGTGTCTAGAGATATACAGCAATGTCTGCACCAACTTTGGTGAAAAACAAAAGATAACTTTCAAGTAAGCGCTAACTGTGAAGTGCAATTACCAGGATGCATAGGGGCGAACTGTGCTGTGATGGGAGGCACTGTGCTCCCATCTCCCCTTCCAGTACTAACTTTGGTGCTGGAGAAACCATAGTTTAGCCTAAATGCACGAAAGACCTCACTCCAAAATTGTTGAAGCCTGTGGAAGTAAAAAAAGCATGTACCCGTCCGCCCCTATTGGTTGCACTGCACCTAAAACACTGTTCATGGAGAGATGGACACATCCTATGTAACCTATGTGGTGTGTAGTAAGCTAGCCATCTTGATTGAAATGCCATTCTTTTAAAATTTGCAGTTCTTAATGATTTATGACCTAGCTCACTTAGAAAATGCCAGTCTTTACTATTAGTTTCCTGGAAAACTTTGTGCAACAGCTCTGGTAATATCTGATTGGCATGCTACCATAGCAGATGGTACCAGTTCCCCACTCCCAAGAGCTTGATTTCATCAATGCAGTAAACTAACAGGCGAGTATCCTCCTTCATTACCACATACATGATTTTAAGAAAACTACTTATTTAGTTACAGCTTAGACATAGGTCTTCATTTACAAGGCCTTTGCTCCACCATTGCATATTTTGTTTTGACGCAGTGGTGGCTCTAGCAGTGCTTTACGCTCCTTCAGATTTAAAAACTAACAAATTGGGCCCAATGCATCAGTTTGAATACCTTGCATCACATTATACCTGCACCAGGTATAATGTATCCAGGGTAGGTGTTTCCAGGGGAAAAGCCACGCAGAACTGATGCAGTTTACAACATTTCACTGCATCATTCTGCAACTCCGCTGCTTCAGAAAGTTTTCTCTTTGGGGACCTCCTCGCATTGATGGAGTGGCGTAATTATTTTCATGGTAATCCATCAATGCACGAGTTTAGCACCAACAGATGAGTCAAACACATCTGGGAAAACGTGCGCCATGGAGCGCTGTTTTGTAAATATAGCGCCTCATTGGCGTTGTTAGGGGATAGTAGGGCAGCTCAATAAATCTGACGCATCAGGCCTGGTGTATCAGATTCTTGCAAATGAGGCCCATTGTGATTAATTCTGGCTACTGAATTGTTGAATTATAGAAACTCATTAAATCAGATTTGTGCCATTGTAGAAATCCCCTAATTTATCAAACCCCAGTGCTTACCACGTCTGTAGAGCTCCTTTAGATAACGTCAATCTCTAAGTTTCTCAATCTTTTATTAGGTCACAGCCTTGGCAGACCGGGAAACTCCAAGATTTAACCCTTTGGGCACCACAGACATAATGGTTACGTCCGGTGGTGCAGCGCTAGGACACCACAGACATAGCCCTTACATCCTGGCACCGGACCATAGGGGGGGGTCGCTAGTGCTCCCCCCATGGACCTAAGCGCAGGGGTAGGAGCAGGATCGCTTCCCCTCGACCCCCCCACACACCAATGACACCTGATGATGTCAGCACATGATTAGGCGCTGACCTCATCAGAGGTCATCCCCATCGCAATCGGAAGAGAAATGTTTGCATTTCTCTTCTGATTAGGGGTTGGGGAAAGCAGAGAGGCATCAAAGGAAAGGAAAGGCTTTTCCTTTACTTTGATGTCTTTCTGAGCATTTCTGCAGCCTGATCGTAAACTGATCAGGCTGCAGAAATGCCCACTAGACACCAGGGAGATTTGTTTTTAATATAAAAAATGAAGGGGAGTGACCCCTTGGAGAAGGGTCGCTCTCCTCTGGGGTGTTTTTTTTAAGGCCTTTTGTGCCCCCCTTGGGGGCAGATCAGCCTATTTTAATTAGGCCCATCTTCCCCCAAGGGGGCAGAAACCGCTAGATGCCAGGGATTATTAACTTTTTTTTTTACAGGAGGGGAGCGACCCCCTAGGCAAGGGTTGCTCCCCTCAGGGGCAAATAGTTTTTAGGCCATTTTTTACCGTCCTCGGGGGAAGATCGGCTTATTTGTATTAGGTCAATCTGCCCACAAGGTGGCAGAAACCACTAGACACCAGGGATTTTTTTTGGGTGACAATTTCACAAAAGGGGCCGACTCCTTAGGCAAGGGTTGCTCCGTGGGGCCAATTTTATTTTAGGACATTTCTGCCCACCTTGGGGGCACATCGGCCTATTTTTCTTAGGCCAATATGCCCTCAAGGGGGGAAAGAAACCACTAGACACCAGGGATTTTCTTGGCGCCAATTTCACGCAAGCGGAGCGACCCTTTAGGCAAGGGCTGCTCCAATGGGGGGCAAATTTATCTTAGGCCATTTCTGCCCCCCTTGGGAGCAAGTCGGTCTATTTTAATTAGGCTGATCTGCCCCCCAGGGGGGCAGGAACCCGTAGTCACCAGAATTTCTTTTTAATTATTTTTTACAGATCGGGAGCGACCCCTTAGGCAAGGGTCGCTCCCCTGGGGGGTACATTTATTTTAGGCTTGGGGCAGAAACCACTTAGGCACCAGGGATTGGTGTGTGTGTTTTGTTTGGGGGCAACCCCTTGGACAAGGGTCACTCGCCATGGAGGCACATTACTGTTGGCCATTTCTGCTCCGCTTTGGGACAGATCGGCCTATTTTTGTAAGGCAACCAGACACCAGGGAATGGTTTTTTCAAAAAAAGAGGTTTGGGGTATGGCCACACCCCCACGCCATATAAATGGGGACAAAATTGTTCTGCCCACTGGTGATTACCCCAATCCACTCCCCGACGGGGGCAGAAGCCTACTAGATAACAGGGAATAAAAAAAAAAAATAGTGGGGTGGTGGCTACCAACCAGTATGGGCATGGTTATGCCCCCACCCCAACTGAAGGGGGTAATAATCTTTCAGCTCCCCCCTGCAAACTAAAAGATCTTATCCCAATGGCAAGCAAGACTACATTTGATTATTTTGGGTTTTGGTTTTACATTTGGGCCATGAGACCTTGTCTAACTCTCAAAATCATCCCACTTGGAATGGTGAGGGATGCACTTTTTGGAATTTGGGACACTGGCATGTAGAAAAATGCATGAGACCTAGACGCATCTGAAAACTAAACAGCTGGGCGAGTCCATGGTGGTGTACTTCACATGCATCCCACTCCATTTTCTTACCCACAATGCCCTGCAAACCTCCAACTTTGCTTGAAATCACACATTTTCCCCACATTTTTGTAATGGAACCTTTCTGAATCTGCAGGAATCCACAAAATTCCTACCACCCAGCATTGTCGCATCTATACCGATAAAAATTCTGCCCCACTTGTCAGTCTAAAAATGTTTTTTTTCAAACAGTCCTTTTGGATCCGCTTTGGTTCCCCCTCTATTTTGATGATTTTGGCTCTTCCCTGTTAGAGGTACTTGGCTCGCCTACACAATTGAGGTATCATTTTTATCGGGAAACCAAGGGGAGCATTGGGTGGTAGGAAATTTGTGCCAGTGAAGTGATCCTACACAGAAATGTGGGGAAAATGTGAATTTTTATCTAAATTTGAGGTTTGCTGAAGATTCTTGTAAGAAAACACTAAAGGATCCACACAAGTCACATGTCGCGGAACTCCCTCAGGGGGTCTAGTTTTCAGAAATGTCTGGGTTTGGTAGGTTTCCCTAGATGGTTTCTGAGCCCAGGACCAAAAACGCAGGTGCCCCCACAAAAACAAGTAGTTTTGCATTTGATAATTTTGATGTGTCCATGTAGTGTTTTGGGGCATTTCCTGTCGCATGCACATAAGTGAGGTACCATGTTTATTGGGAGATGTGGGGTAAAGATGGGTAGAAGGAAGTTTGTGGCTCCACTCAAATTCCAGAACTTTGCATCACCGAAATGTGAGGACAAAGGGGCATATTTATACTCTGTTTGCACCAAATTAGTGTCTTTTTTTTTTACTCTAATTCGGTGCAAATCTAACTCCATATTTATACTTTGGTGCTAGACCCCTCTAGCACCAAATTTATGGAGTTAAAGTCATTTTTTGAAAGTGGAGACCTACTTTGCCTTAATGAGATGCAAGGTAGGCGTTCCCGTGCAAAAAATGACTCTATGGCCTTAACGCCATATTTAGGGGCATATTTATACTCTGCGGCATATTTATACTCTGTTTGCACTGAATTAGTGTCATTTTTTTTTAACTCTAATTCGGTGCAAAACTAACTCCTTATTTATACTTTGGTGCTAGACCCATCTAGCACCAAGGGCCTGATTTAAACTTTTTTTGCACCGCATTAACGTCATTTTATGACACAAAAGTGGCGAAAACGTACTAAATATTGGCCCTTATTTATACTTTTTGCTGCAAAGCTGCACTAACTCAGTTTTGCACCAAAAAGTTTAGCACCGGCTTGCACCATTTCTGTGCACCAGCCGGGCACCATATTTATGGAATGGTGCAAGCCGGTGCAAAGGGTAGGCTAGAGTTTTAAAAAATGACTTTAGTCGGGTGGGGCTGGCAGTATAGAAGAAGAGGTTTTAGCACCAAAAACTGCTTTAGGCAGGTTAGAGTAAAAAAAAAAGACTCTAACCAGATTAACGTCATTTTATGGTGCTAAACCTACCATGCCACAAGACTCGAAAAGGCAGGAGTCATGCCCACCACCACAGTGGCCAGCACAGAGGACAGGGGTCCCCTGGGCATGGCCATTGCACCCTGGGCCATGTATGTGGGCCCATTTCAGGGCCCCCATGGCACTTTCAAAAATAAAATGCACTTACCTGTACTTACCTGGGATGGGGTCCCCCATCCTCGCAGTCCCTCTAGTGTGGGTGGGGGTGCCCCTAGGGCCTAGGGAGGGCGCCTCTGGCCTAATTCCATGTTGTTCCACCAACGAAATAGGGCCACAGGTCCCCTAACGCCTGCCCTGACCCAGGTCTTAAAAAATGGGGCAAAGCAAGCTTTGCCCCATTTTTTGACCCCTCCTCCCTCCCTTGCACCATTTTTACATGGGAGTATAAATATGGTGTTAAGGCCATAGAATCATTTTTTTGCACGGGAACGCCTACCTTGCATCTCATTAAGGCAAGGTAGGTTTCCACTTCCAAAAAATGACTTTAACTCCATAAATTTGGTGCTAGACAGGTCTAGCACCAAAGTATAAATATGGAGTTAGTTTTGCACTGAATTAGAGTTAAAAAGAAATGACGCTAATTCAGTGCAAACAGAGTATAAATATGCCCCTTAGCGTCAAAAAATGATGCTAATCTGGTCAGAATCATTTATTTTGACTCAAAACTGACTAACGTTATTTTTTTTTAAGCTAGCCTACCCTTTGCACCGGCTTGCACCATTCCATAAATATGGTGCCCAGCTGGTGCTAAAAAATGGTGCAAGCCGGTGCAAAACTTTTTGGGGCAAAACTGCCTTAGTGCAGTTTTGCCCCAAAAAGCATAAATAAGGCCCAAAGTGTTTTTTTTGCCACATTTTGCAGTTTTCTAAAGATTCTGGGTAACAGAACCTAATGAGAGCGCCACAAGTTACCCCATCCTGGGTTCTAGTTTTCTGAAATGTCCAGGTTTGTTAGAGGCAAAAATCCACAGCTAGGCACTTTGCAAAAAACAGGTCAGTTTTCTTTGGGAAAATGTGATGTGTCCAAGTTGTGTTTTGGAGCATTTCCTGTCACAGGAACTAGGCCTACCCACACAGGTGAGGTACCATTTTTATTGGGAGACTTCAGGGAATGCTGGGTGGAAGGAAATTTATGGCTCCTCTCAGATTCCAGAACTTTCTATCACCGAAATGTGAGGAAAAAGTGTTTTTTGTTTTTTTGCACAATTTGAGGTTTGCAAAGGATTCTGGGTAACAGAACCTGGTGAGAGGCCCACAACTTACCCCTTTCTGGATTTCCCTAGGTGTCTAGTTTTAAAAAATGCACAGGTTTTGTAGGTTTCCCTAGATGCAAAAAAAAGTGATGGACGGAATGATGAACATTGTCAAATATTCACCCCCAGTACAGTGATCTGGGCCTAAATCCATCTTTTTTTTGCTGCCCATGCCATTCCAGTTTGGACCCAGCCATATGCAAATCAGTCTTGACCCTGTTCCCCATGGGAATAGTCCAGCCCGAACTGCTAGGCCAGGCCTTCCCTGGACTGGAAGCAAGCATCCTGGGACCGGTTTCGGGGTTTCACCCCTCATCAGCCAGGCTAGCTTGAATCCAGTGGCATGGGAAGCACGGGACCCACGTCTGGGCATACCCTTCCCACTTAGGGCGACAAATGCAAAAACAATATTTGTGTTGCTAAGGTTTCCCTAGATGCCAGCTAAGCTAGAGGCCAAAATCCACAGCTAGGCACTTTCCAAAAAACACATCAGATTTCAATGTAAAATTGTGATGTGTCCATGTTGCGTATCCTGTTGCGGGCAGTAGGCCTAACCACACAAGTGAGGCAAACATTTTTATCAGGAGCCTCGGGGGAACACAGAATAGAAGAACAAGTGTTATTGCCCCTTTTCTTTCTCTGCATTTTTACCTTCTAAATGTAAGACAGTCAGTAAAAAGACGTCTATTTAAGAAATGCCCTGTAATTCACATGCTGGTATGGGGAACCCAGAATTCAGAGATGTGCAAATGGCCACTGCTTGGCTACACCTTACCTTGTGCCCATTTTGAAAATACAAAAGTTTCCTTGATACCTATTTTTCACTCTTTATATTTCACCAAATTAATTGTGGTATGCAATGAAAACCCATTGCAAAGTGCAGCTCATTTATTGGCTCTGGGTACCTAGGGTTCTTGATGAATCTACAAACTCTATATATCCCTGCAACCAGAAGAGTCGAGCAAGCGTAACAGTATCTTCCTTTCAAAAATCTGTCATAGCTGGAAAAGGTTATAGAAGAAAACATGGACAGAAACAGCTCTTTTTGTCACCTCAATTTCAATATGTTTTAATTGAGCTGTTATTTTTTGTAGGAAAACCTTGAAGGATCTACAAAAATTATCCCTTGCTGAATTCAGAATTGTGTCTACTTTTCAGAAATGTTTAGCTGCCCGGGATCCAGCATTGGTTTCACACCCATTTCTGTCACTAACTGCAAGGAGGCAGAAAGCACAAAAATGGTAAAAATGTGGTATGTCCCAATAAAATGCCAAAATCGTGTTAAAAAAATTTGTTTTTTTGATTCAAGTCTGCCTGTTCCTGAAAGCTGGGAATAGGTTGATTTTAGCCCCACAAACCTTTTGTTGATGCCATTTTCAGGGGAAAAACCACATGCTTTATTCTGCAGCCCTTTTTTCCCATTTAAAAAAAAAAAACTGACATTTTAGCTGTATTTTGGCAAATTTCTTGGTCTCCTCCAGGGGAATCCACAAACGCCGTTTGCGAGTCGCTAAAGCCACTTTGCTATGTAGAAATGCATTTTGCGAGTCGTAACCGACTCGCAAAATGCATTTCCGACTCGCAAATAGGAAGGGGTGTTCCCTTCCTATTTGCGACTCGCAACGGTCGCAAATGGACTCGCAGTTACCATCCACTTGAAGTGGATGGTAACCCAGTCGCAAACTGGAAGGGGTCCCATGGGGACCCCTTCCCCTTTGTGTCTGGCATTAAAAATAATTTTTCAGAGCAGGCAGTGGTCCAATGGACCACTACCTGCCCTGAAAAATACCGAAACTGAAGATTTCGGTTTATTTTTCAAAGTGCAGTTCATTTTCCTTTCAGGAAAACGGGTTGCACTTTGAAAAAAAAAAAAACTGCTTTATTTAAAAGCAGTCACGGACATGGAGGTCTGCTGACAACAGCAGGCCTCCATCCCCGTGAGTGCCCTGAATCGCTATGGGGTCGCAAATTGCGAACCACCTCATTAATATTAATAAGGTGGGTCTTTGCGACCCCATAGCGACTCGCAGACGGTGTCTGAGACACCGTTCTGCATAGCAAATTGCGAGTTGCAATTTGCGAGTCGGAAGGACTCGCAAATTGCAATTCGCAATTTACAACCTACCTACATCTGGCCCTAGATCCTTACTGCCCCATTATCCTTAGAGTTGATATTAGCCTCTGCCCCACTATAGAGCTTCTTATGCATATTTATAATTAGAGACAGAAATCAACATTTTTCTCTGTCATTGTAACGGCCACATACTCCTGTGGGAAATAGCTGTGCAAAACAGCAAGCATCTAAACTTTTTTTCCCAAACGCTCAATGGAGCTTCTTTAGCTTGTTTCATTTGAAACAGATCAATAGCATCTCCAAAAACATCTTTTAAATTAAGTGGATGAATACCATAGTGGTCATTTTTTCTTCTGACTTCTGCTTTTCCACTTTTTCTATTTGTCCATTTGATTGTAGTACTTCATCATCAATACACCTTACATCTCCAGTATTATCAACATTTTTGTAAAAAGCATTATTTTCTTTTAAGTATAATGTGGCTTTTTTACTTTATTCACATCCACTAACTATTCACATATTTTTGTAACTTTTGGTGAGCACTCCCTTTACTGGAATAATGAGTGATTGATCTACATCTTTCTCAATACCCACAGTGTCAATATTTTTTTTTTAATCTAAAGGTAAATACACAACTCTTCCTTAAACTACTTTCTGTTGTTCTGTTGGTGGAAGTTTCCCTGTCCTCAGCTCCATTCGAACAACTGTTTGAAATGGATGGACAGTTTGCAGTAGAACTGATTCAATCACATTTAATTGATCAAGTTATTGTGGCATTGGTACCAATTCTAATGTATTGTGAATTGCTCTAGCTGGCATTTTATTATCCTCCTATTTGACATTACAACACTTACACGTTGTTTGCTTTGTGTCTAAATAAAAGTGTTCTTATACAAATAGATATGCACCAAATTCCTACCACTCATTTCTGTAATGTAGCTCAGTTTTAGAAAAAACAGCTACATTACAATTTTGATTTGTGTAATGAGTGTGGCAACAAGAAACACAAATATATTCAGGTTTCACAAAAGGTAGTGCATTGAACTTGTCTATCTCTCTCAAAATTGTCAATACTAATATCTGTGTCTAGTTCCTCCACACCTTCAGTCACTACCTCCTCATTCGCTTCTTTAGGGCTAAAGAAACAGAATTGAATGTGTTCTCTAAATTTCTCAACCTCTTCCACAGTACTATGTAACATAGATTTATTCAAATCTCATAAACATAAAGTGGAGTTTTTACATAATAAAGTCTTCTTACTAAATTTCAAATTTTTGAATGATGCACAACTAACATTCTAAAGTGACAAAAGGTACTTTTACACAGTTTCTTTGAAAGACATGACAATGAATGACCTTGTAAGTTAGTATATTTTCTACCTTTGCATGGATCAAATCCTTGCAATATTATAATTTTCTGTTTGAGACTTCTGCATATAAATTCTCTTAGGAAAGTTCTCCATTTATTTAAAAAAATGATTCCTGGTGGACACTACAAATACTGCTACACTTCCATTTGTACAGAGGGGCCTGTTTACTCCTTCCTTGTAGCTCTTCAGCAAAAACGTCCTTAACGGTTCTATGAACTATCTCTTTTTCAATGGGAGTATTGTCTTTTACTTCATAGCAACAACCAGTAGTGTCTACTGCATGCACTAATGTATTCTCTTGTAAATAACTCTCTTCATTAAAAATGGTTCTGTACTAGATGTGTGCATCCATTCTCCTGTAAAATGTTTGCAAAAATTAGCTTTGTCAATAAGTCTTCTTCTTAATGCTCTTTTCCTCATGCACATCACTGTTTTATCTAGTACCTTCATTCTGCTCAATACTAAGATAAAACGTTTTCTCTTCACAACAAATGTTTTCTCAGTTATACTCTGAATGTGTTGCATTTGCTTTAGAAAAGCACTTCTCCTCTTATACTTCTCTTCTTCATTCAGAAATGTTGAACTATTCTGTTTTGAAACATTTTTACTCTTAGTTCCATAATCTTTTTCTGTCTCCAAGTCTCTGTTCTTCTATTAGATTTCCTCATTTTAACACCAGGAACTTCTTCCTCTTTCCTAGTACATTTCAAGCTTCTCTTTTTAATTGACGCATTTCCCTCATTTTGCATTTTATGGCATTTCTTTTTCAAAAAATCCTTATTGCTCTTACAGGAAGACTTTTCACTTTCTCCACACATTTTCCGCCTTAACTTGCATTTTACTGTCAGTTCTAACTAGGTAGTACTGTTGTTTCTGTTTTTTTATTGTTTGTGTTTTGTTAGGCATTGTGAATCTTCTTATTTAACTGGAAGTAGATATCTGGAAAATAAGCAATACATGTATCACTCCTGAACAAGGCTTATGAAGAAGGTTTTTTTAATACTAAGTCCAGTTGACAGTAAATCTGCACACTCATGCTGTACAATAGTAACTCTGAACCACGTTTAAAGTAATTCCTATCTGAATGGGTGACTAGGTGTTAGAATTCTCATCCTTGACGTGGTCTCTGCTAACTTTTGGCCTCTGTTTCCCAGGTTGTTTATGTGTGCTGGACTCTGTTTTTTCTCTTTTGTTACTCTGTGCACTTTACCACTGCTATCCAGTGCTAACGTGCAAGTGCTCCTATATAAAATGTGTATGTAATTAGCTTTCCATGATTGGCATATTTGATTTACTGGTAAGTCCCTTGTACAGTGCACTAGAGGTGCCCAGGGCCTGTAAAAAAAAACGCTACTAGTGGGCCTGAAGCACTGGTTGTGCCACCCACATTAGTGGCCCTGTAAACATGTCTCAGACCTGCCACTGCAGTGTCTGTGTGTGCAGATCTTAACTGCCAATTTGACATGGCAAGTGTACCCACTTGGCAGGCCTAAACCTTCCCTTTTCTTACATGTAAGACACCCCTAAGATAGGCCCTAGGTAGCCCCATCGGCAGGGTGCAGTGTATGTTTAAGGTAGGACATATACTAATGTGTTTTATATGTCTTGATAGTTAAATACTGCCAAATTTGTTTTTCACTGTTGCAAGGCCTATCTCTCTCATAGGTTAACATGGGGGCTACCTTTAAAAATGATTAAAGCGTAGATTCCCTTTGGGAGCAGATAGACATGTGGTGTTTGGGGTCTCTGAGCTCACAATTTAAAAATACATCTTTTTGTAAAGTTGGTTTTAAGATTGTGTGTTTGAAAATGCCACTTTTAGAAAGTAGGCATTTTCTTGCATAAACCATTCTGTGGCTCTGCCTGTTTGTGGATTCCCTGTCTGGGTCAATTTGACAGTTGGGCTGTATGCACCTCTCTTTAGACAGTGACACAAAGGGAGCTGGGGTGTAGCCTGCATGTCCTGATGAGCCATCTGTGCTAGGAGGGAGGGGAGGAGTGGTCACTTACACCTGAAAGGGCTGTGCCTGCCCTCACACAAAGCAGTCTCCAACCCCCTAGTGTGGGTCTGGAGTCTGACCTTGGCAAGGTAGGATTTCACAAACAAAAGAGACTTTCCTTTGAAGTAAGCCTACTTCAAAGGGCAAAATGGGTATGAGAAGGGCACCCAAAACCACAGATTTTAGATCACTTCTGGACATCAAGAGGAATCTCTGCCTGGAGAAGAGCTGAAGAGCTGAGGAGAAGTGCTGCCCTGCCTGTGACTGTGCTTTCTGGAGCTATCCTGCAGTTGCTGCTTCTGCCTGGTGAAAGGGGACAAAGACTGGACTTTGTTGTGCCTTCCTGCTTGTGAAGAAATCTCCAAGGGCTTGTCCTAAGCTTGCCTCCTGTTGTTGAAGTCTCAGGGACATCAAAGACTTCTCCTGCCAGCACCTGGACTCTCTGCTGAGACTCCTGCCCTGCTAAGTGGTGCCCTATCCAGTTCCTGGGGACTTGACAGGTGAAGCTGGCAGACCAAGACTGAAAATCCATGAACAGACCGCCGTGCAGGGAAAATAAAACTGCGCGCCGCCGGCTTCGCAGCAGAAATCGATGCACCACCGGCATCACGGCTGGAAAATCGATGCACATAGCTGGAAGAACGACGTGCAGCACCCGCTGACAGAAGCTGTTAAAGTCGCAACCCACAGTGCGCGGTTTTGTTGATACTTGTGCGGCAGGATTTTGGGTGCAAACCTTGCTGGGCATGGAAAAATTACCCAACGGCTGCCTGGACCTGAGTGCTGCCCAGATCGATGCATCGCTCACCTGCGGCGAGATAAAACAATTCTCGCTGACCGGAGAAGGAGAAATGACACACGGTCTCACTTGCGCTTCAGAAATCGACGCACTGCTTACCTTTTTCGACGCACACTCACCCGTTCGTGTTAGTTTGACACTACCCAAGTATTTTTCAACGCTAACAGTGTTTTACCTGTTTTCTCAAGGTTTTAAGAATCTTTTTTCCTTTTAATTGGTAACTTGACTTGTGTATGTTGGATTTTTGTCATTTTGGTCTTGTTTTGTTTAGATAAATATTTTCTATTTTTCTAAACCTGTGTTGTGTCATTTTGTAGTGTTTTCATTAAGTTACTGTGTGTGTTGGTACAAATACTTTACACCTAGCACTTTGAAGTTAAGCCTGCCTGCTCGTGCCAAGCTACGAAGGGGTTGAGCGGGGGTTAGCTGAGGGTAATTCTCCTTTACCCTGACTAGGTTGAGGGTCCTTGCTCAGACAGGGGGTAACCTGACTGCCAACCAAAGACACCATTTCTAACACTAGGTTATATTAGTACTTGTCTACATGTATGAGTGAATGTATCTGTCATTTTTTGGGTGTGTCAGAAGGTGTACAAGTATGTAAACAGTTATATAAATGGTTATTTTACTTAATCTATGTGTCTCTAAATATATATGTCAGTATATGAATGAAGTGGAAGTGCCAGCAAATGCATCATTGTGTGCCTGGGTGTGTTAGTATATGTCTGAGCATGTAACTGGGTGCATCAGTGTATGTATCAGTTTGTTTTAAGGTGTGTCAGTGTATATGTCAGTGTGTCCCTGGGTGCATCAGTGTTACTGTTAGTGTGTAACTGGGTATGTCAGTGCATGCATAAGTGTCTGCCTACGTGTGTCAGTGTATGCATCAGTATGTACCTGGGTATGTCAAGGTATCCATTACACTGTGCCTTGGTAAGTATACTCAGGTTCACCATTAGTATGACCAAGCTATATTTAAAGGACTACTTGTCTGAAAGAGCAACTAGGTCAACAGAGTCATTGACCACATTTCCGAACTAGGGGGCATATTTATACTCTGCTTGCGCTGGATTTGCGTAATTTTTTTGACGCAAATTTGGCACACTACTAACACCATATTTATACTTTGACGCTAGACACTGCTAACGTCAACATATCTCAGTGTGCGTCATTTTATGGATGCACGAAAATGCCTCGCGTTAATGACATGCAAGGTAGGCGTTCCCATCTAAAAAATGACTTAAAGACCCATGCACCATATTTAGCCAACTGCGCAAAAATCCTGCACGGCTGGGAGATGGAGTCGAAAAATTGCGCACATCCCGATTTGCGTCAAAATTTAACGTCTGGGTCAGGGCAGGTGTTAAAATGGGGCAAACACACCAGTACTTAAGGAAAACACACAGAAGCAACATCAGAGCTCCAAAGGGAAGACATGGAGGTGCTATTCAGCCAGCATGCACAAAGACGCAGAGCATAGGACCAACAGCAGCAGCTTCCACCACACCAGCAGGGACCCCAAAGGCAACGCCAAAGGCAGGAGAGGATATTCCAGACCAGGACAATCCTTTAGGGCCTCAGGGAACATGACATCATCCAAAGGTACAGACTAAACTGGCAAGCCATACAGCAGCTTCTGCGCCACATTGCGCCACAGTTGGCACCCAGCTTGCAGACACCCCACATCATTCCACCAGTGACCAAGCTGCTAGCTGTCCTCCAAATGTTGGCAAGTGGCTCTTTTCAAACCACTGGTGCCCTGGTTGCCGGGATCTCACAGCCCTCATTCTCTGCCTTCCTACCTAAGGTACTGGATGCCATCATCTCCCTCACACCCCACCACATCAGCTTCCCCAACACACAGCTGAAGCAGCAGGAGACCAAACAGGGCTTCTACCAAATCAATGGCTTCCCACACGTGCTTGGTGCCATTGACTGCACACATGTATGGATTGTGCCACCTGCTGCAACCGAGCATCAATACCGCAACAGGAAGCACACACACTCCATCAATGTGCAGGCCATTGTGGATCACTGGGGACTGATCACCAACATCGTGGCAAAGTATCTTGGGAGTGTACATTATTCATTCATCTTCCACCACTGCACCATCAATCAGTACTTCCAGGATGAATGATATGGCAATGGCCTACTTGTTAGTAAGTACAGAAACCTAGTTATACACACACAGCACAGCAACCCTGTAGGACACACAACACATACACCACTACATTGAGATGTGGCCAGGAAGACACTGAGGTTGTGACACTGCTAGTCATGTTTGATATCCTTACCCATTGGGATACACACCTATGGACAAATGACAGATGCAAATAACAACAGATGCAACTCCAGAGCCAAAAAGGACCAATTTAAAACCATACAGTGACAATGAGATGGCCTTAACTGGCAGTACAACTTGGAAGATTAATCTTACAATATCACATCAATAATACTCAATCACACACCCTTCCAAGCAATACTTACTGTGTAAGGGGTGTGTAATGTGTTTCGCTGCAGGTCAAACACCATGAGACACGTAGCATGATGATGATGACTCAAATGAAAGTGACATGGAATCATTGAGGCAGTACCAACCTCTCACATCACTCCTGGGGTAACATTGCCTGCTAGCAATAAGGAAGTGGACTGTGCTAAAAACACATATTGATGTGACAATATTGCAAAGTGCATATTGCTACACATACTGATTGAGACAATTACACATATACACAACAGATGTACAGGCATATGGACCTTCTGATACTTAAACCTTCACCCCCACAACAAAGTTAGCCAGCTTACCTGGACGAGGTTCAGTAGTGTAGGTACATGTTTGCACATGAACCAACTCGTTGAGGGCACAAAAATAGGTTTGCATAGAACATGTCACACATGGGATATTTGTGCATTGTCAATTGTGAACACTTCAGTGCTGCAAACCTATGGAAATGTGTTGTACATTGTCAGCTAGCCAAATCAAAGGGCCTCACTGTTGTTTTTCACATGCTATAACATATGTTGAATTGGATGGGATATTCAGGCCACATAGTGCAACTGTGTTACCACCACAGTGGAATCGATTGTGTGTCTGGAAGTATCATGCCATCTCCAGTGAAGGCACATGAACACTTCTTTCACATGACATAATGCATGGGAGATACACAATGAACTGCAAGTTTACAAATATACCACTGATATCCGGTCATTCAGCCAAACACCCCAATGCAGAAAGAACATCCTAGAAGCCTAGGATCCCACACAATAACACAAACACAGCTGAGTCACAGATGAAACAAGATAACAACTGCCATGCTTAGTGATAATCAAGGTGCAAGCAACATCCAAATATTTACACTCATTTTCTCTTTCATCTGATCAGGGTTTGGAATCCAGCCATGGATCATGACCCCATTTGCAGACCCAAGCACAACAGCAGAGCGTGCCTATAATGAGGCACATCAGAGGACACGCACCATAGTAGAGAGGACTTTTGGCATCCTGAAGTCAAGATTCAGGTGCCTCGACATCACCGGAGGCAGCCTCTTATATTCACCTGAAATGGTCTGCAAGATCATTTTGACCTGTGCCATCCTGCACAACATTTCTGTAAGGAGGAACATTCCCCTCTATGAATCAGACCCACAAATGCCTGAAGAGGAGGAAGAGGAGGATGCTGTTCGTCAACATGAGGGGGACCATCCAAACACTGCAGCAGGATTGCGTCGGAGACAACACATTGTACAAAACTTCTTTTAACTCTAGTCACCATCACCACTTTCTTACCATATGTCATTAAACACCTTACTTCATCACTCAATCATGGTCTGGGTAATTATTTATGCATCACATGATCCCTAGGAATCAGAGTTTAGCCTCATGGAGCATTGCAGAAATACAGATTAGGATACTGAAAAAGCCATATCACATTTGATGGGTATGAATGTACAGCCAACATCACACACAGTGGAAATGACATATGTCCTGTCTACTTCACATGTGAAGGGCAAAATCAGAGGACCACAGCTATGACACACATCCATGTTGACAACACGGTTCATTGCAGCACATGACAGACAACTAAGACATCCTCAATCATAAGGAAAAAAGTGTTTCATACATGAGTGGATGTGCTATTGATTTGGTAACATGAATGTATAACCAGACCCTTGACAGCAGTAAGTGTGACATCAGCTATCTTTGCAAGGAGCACATGTGACAAGGAGTCCAACTACGCTGAAAATGGATAGTACGAGTGCCCCAGGTATGACAAGCATTGCTCACAAGACATGCCCTGCGCAATCCTTCCCACATAATAAGTCATGCCACTGCCATGTTTTAAGTCTCTCCCCACCATTCTCTAGGGGGCCCTGTAACTGGATATTCTGTACCCTGATAACCTTCATCTACACACACCCAGACTCTCAATCTGACTCCTGTGTGCTTCCCTCTTCAGTATGGAATATCATAGTCATAGTTCATCAGTCTACATGGACTTCAGGTCCGATAATGCACTTCCTGGTAGTCGATAGGACCTGTAATCAGCTGTCCATTGCTTCCCATGTGAAAGGTGCAGTTGGCCTTTTGAACTTGATTCTCTCCTACAGGACTTGTGAGAGACTGAAGGTGCACACACCTGTGAGCACTTCCATGCAGACCAGCCATTTGAACCTGCACTGCCATTGCTGCTGCCTGGAACTGCTCAGAAGCTGACATTTTCTGAATATCCTTGTTGTGCATTGCTGTATAAATCACTTGTGTAAAAGAGCCCTTGTTAGATTGTGTAATGTTGCAGCCCACAGCACAAATACAGTTTTTAGTTCCCACAGGTTTTTCCAGTTTTTCCCAGTCACGGAGAAACATGTACACTCTCAGTTATCCACACTCCTGGAAGAAAATAATCTTATACATCCCACCCAGATGGGTTTTAGACCTAAACATGGTACAGAAACCGCACTGATTGCCATTACAGAAAAGGCAAGGAAGAGGATGGATATAGGCATGGAAATCGCGATTATCCTCCTTGACCTAAGTGCGGCCTTTGATACAGTTGACTTAAAAATCCTCATAGAAAGGGTACGAGGATGTGGAATTGCCGGTACCGCGTTAGACTGGATTTGCTCCTTTTTATATGGGAGGTCATTTCAGGTACTCGATAGAGAGTATATCTCTAGGAGCACCTTCAGTAGCTGTGGTGTTCCTCAGGGCTCGGCCTTAAGTCCATTACTTTTTAAAATCTATATGAGGCCATTAGCAGGCATAGTTGAGCCGTTCGGACTGAACCTAGTATCATATGCAGATGATACGCAGCTGATAGTCTCCTTTTCTAATTCCCACCCAGATATGGGCTCAGCTCTAGGTCCGTGTATGAAAGCAGTTGCAACCTGGATGGCTGATAGTAAATTAAAGCTCAACGATGACAAAACGGAGGTTATGTTTTTTGGAAATAAAATTCCCCTTTTTAACTCCAGCCTACTGAGAGGAGTATCGACCCTCCCCTCCCCTAAAGGTCTCATTAAAAGTTTAGGGGTATGGCTGGACCCTCTTCTCTCAATGGCCCAACATGCGAATAGAATAGCAGGAACTGCTTTTGCTCTGCTAAGTACCCTGAGGAAGGTTTTAACTATTTTACCTTTCCCAGGAAGAAGATTGGTTGTCCAGGCATTGATTGGTGCTAGGATTGACTATGGTAATGCTTTGTTTATTGGCTCCCCGAAATATGTAATTTAGAGATTACAAAGGGTACAAAATGCAGCGGCTCGTCTGCTACTAAACATTCCTAAACAACATTCAATACGGCCAGGAATTGTCTCCCTACACTGGCTCCCGGTAGCGGAAAGGATTCAGTTCAAGACCCTGTGCCACTTTCATAGATCCATATTTGATAAGGGACCTGAAATGCTGAAAACACTGGCACAGGTTTACATTCCAGCTAGGCCACTTAGATCCTCCTCAGCTAATCTGGCCATAATTCCAACAACGAGGAAAGCCAGATGGGGAGGAAGATCGGTAGCATATCAAGGCGCTCTGCTCTGGAATAATCTCCCTCTCAAGATGAGAGTAAACCCTCAAGAGATGTCGTTCAGAAAGGAACTGAAGACTTGGCTATTTAAAACTTAAAACCCTCGTATAAATTTAAACAGTTTGTCACCGTTATGGCAGTATAAGCGCTACGAGGCCGTTGGGCAGTTAGGCGCTATATAAACCTTTATAACATAACATAACATAACATAACAGTCTGCTCACTGTGTGTTTGCCTTGTTCATGTTTGTTCCTGACAGAGCCTGCATCCTGTTAGCTTGACTGGTTCCTGTCTTTGCGTTAACCATATAGGTTCCCTGTGGCTACATTTGTCTCATATTTGCTTTCCATGCCCTCTCTTTCCTCCTGGGGTATTGTGTCTGGTAGGTCTACAATGAATCCTCAAATGTATAGTATAGTTTCATCAGTTTACTTATCATATTATGGTCTGGGACATGTATTCAAATTGCCTAATACAGCTTCCATCCTTTGTCTGGGTTTCATGTATTCATGAGTGCCAAACAGTGACAGCGTACTATGGCTGTATGCATGGATTTGGTACGGTGCCTCCAGCACAACAAACAAGGTTTGCTAATGTGTATGGAAGGACAAAACATGTTTGTGCATTGACGGTCCACACACAGATTCACATTGGCCGCAACCTATTGATGGGTCTTGCGTGGTGACTAGCTGTGAGATAAATCAGCACAGAGGCACTGATGTTCCCTGTTGCAGTGGGAATTTTAGAGGCCACCCTGTGTACACATGTTGTGATGAAACCTGCCAGTTTCCTATTACTGATCCATAAAGTTTTTGAGCACACCATGGTTGCCCTGTCATCAGCCTTATAAAAGATCTGCAGTGCCATAGCTGGACTATCCCCATGTGTGTCGTCAATTTATCATTGGCTTTACGTCAATTCTGCTTTGAAGGATACTCCTTTAATGCATGGAATGGCTCCACAGACTCATGAGCAGACCTGCATGTAACTGTGACAACATGGAGGCCAATACTGACACAGGGTACACATGTCCACACACTTGAACTGGACACCTTTTGTGCAATGACCCAATGGAAATATGTGAACACATGCAGCATGGTCTCCTGGTTCTCCACTGCCACAGGAGAAATGTAGGTCATTTATATGACTCAAACTGTGGTGTACCATAACTTTTTTGGATTGGTGTTGTGACTCTGTGTCACAAACACTGTTCCTACCTAGCATGTTCAAATGCCTGACTCATGGGTAGTATACAAACAAGTGATCAGGAAGTGGTATCCAACATTCCTGTACATGTGATGGCTTACCCTTGTAACATTGTGATAATCAATCGTCCTCTATCTATCCTGTGCATAGTTTGTCATGGGAGATGTTTTGTCCCCAAAGTCAGGGAAGTTCACACAGCATAAGACATTACGGGAATGACGAACACATATCCTGACTGATGTACCTCAATGAATGGCAGCTAATGGTTATCCACATTTACAACACATGCATACAAGCACATTATGCAAAACACGTCTTGTGACTTTCACACAGAGGCACAACAACAATTTAAATATCCAATTCACAGACATATACACACAGGTCATGAGTGAATGTATTAAATTGCGTGGCCTTGCTATCCTCTATTGATGCACCACTTGCTCAAACTAGGGAATACCAATTTTAATTCCAAATGTTTGGGTTGCTGTTGCGTCAGTTAAGAGTGCTAGTCCGGCACAACAACATGAGTATTATGGTCCGCAGTAGTGTGGTCTGCCACATGTGCCCAAAGACTGGAACACACACAGAAGGCCCTAACAGCCTATCTCTGTATAGTTGCAGCTTTTATGTACGTTAAAAATGAGAAAAATGACACAAACACAGTTAAAGACAGATATTTTGACGCAGACGCATCAAAAAAGACACTTATGCGTCAAATTTTGCCACATATGTGTTGAAAAATGAGGCTCACAGCCATTATACATCCATTGGTCCCTAGCGGCAATTCCAACACTGCACCCCATGAAATTGGTTATCCATGAAAAAGATATTGATATTTGAATGCAAGGGAATTTTTAAGTATTTGCGTCAAAAACTTTTGACACAAAGGCCCTAAGCGTCATAAAAGTTTCATGCATCATAATATAAACGCACCACATTTGAGACAGGAAGTGATGTAATAGGATATCCTGTTTACAGAAATGGTACAGTGGGTGTACTTTCACTTTCACTTTGCAGTCTGTGATTCTTGTAGACTGTGTGGCTGTGTTGAGAGTTGTGTCTGTCCAAATTGTGCTTTTGTCTCCTGTGTGCCATTCCAATTGTCATCTGTTGTTTTTGTAATTGTCTCATTAAATCAGTGTAAGTGTGTTTTTGTCATTTTCTGTGTCTAATTTTGTCTTTGTACTGTTGGGAGTGTGTAGTGGTTATTGTTAGTTGGGGTATTGTTGGGCTGTTTGTGGGTTCTTTAAGTTTCATTTTCCTACCTCTGTTCCCTGTATTTTCCTATTTACCCTTTCCTATCCCTATTATTTTTGTCATGTTGGGAAGGCCAAGTTTGGGGAGAATGGGTGAGGAGGAGCTGGGGGCTTTCATTTGGCTGGTATGCCACTTCCTCCCCCTGATGTTAGAGGCAGGTGGCAGGGTGATACAGGGGTATCACATGGAGGCGAGGAGGCTCAGGTGGTCCAAGGTGCGGAGGTGAAGAGAATATTCAACAGCCAGTGCAACGACCACCAACTCAAGCATCACTGGGTTGACCTTGTGGCTAGAGAGCAAGACCCGCTGGACCACCTGGGTGTGGTGATTGGTGGCCCTGTTGGTGAGTACAAAGACTAATTTGCACATTTAAATGCTCTGTAGTTGCAGATTTGTTTACATGCTGTATGCAATGTTTGTGGACATGTGGAATACAAGTTAAATATACAGAGGCCCTGATTTATACAATATTTGCTACACATTACCCTCATTTGTTGACGCAAAAACTGCACAAACTTACAAAACACAACTTGATCTATTAAATTAGTGCTGCTTTAACGTCAATAGATGATGGTAATGTGGCACAAACATATGTTTTATTCATGGTCTGTGAGTGTACCAGGAATGAGATGCATTTCATATGCTAAAGCAAGGAATGAATGTAGTCCCCAATTATTTGGAATACATGTCTGAACTGTATTCATGGCCATACGTACAAAGTTCTTCCTATCCTCTGGTAATATCTTAGGCTGATACTTTGACTTGTTTTGTGCAGCATTTAAATTAGAAATGGATGCCAAAGTAATGCACACAGGATAATATCTAAAATATTTGCTACTACTTTCCATAGCTGTAGCGTAAAAACATGAAGCAAATGCTACACATTAAAAAAAAAGAATATCTGGCTCTATGTTCAATGTTCCTGTGTGTTTTAATTTGCCTTGAGCACAATTGCTGGTACAGAGCTGATGCATTTGCCATCTGTGTCACTTTATAGCCAAGCAATTTTCTTAAGTTAATGGGTCATCGTGGGATCCCTGAACCTGGTGAATGCATGGTCACAAATTGTTTATTTGCATGATGTTGTGTAAGGGACCCCTGACTGCTTCCATCATACATATGAAGTGACAAAATAGTTTGCTAGTTTATGTTTGGTACACCCCTGCTGATCTAGTGCAGCACATGTACAATAGTTAACTTCTCAGTATGAAGGCTATCACAGACATGGGTGTATGCTAAGATCAGCAGACCAGCATTCCTGTGACTGCTGCCATTCCCAAGGTGCATACAATTTGAGACCTACCTCATCAAGATTGCCACAGTTGGACATTTGCTAAACCATGTTTGAATTAGGGGACAGTGTCAGTTCATTGCATAACCACAGATCACCCAACTTGGCAAATGTAAGTTGATGAATGTGGCTACCTGTGATTTACAATACCTGATATAGGTACACAGGGCCATGAGTACACATTTCAGGTGCAATGACTACACCTGTGCCCATGCATTCTGTCACAGATTATCAAATTAGACACTGTCTGCATATATTTGTTTGTTGTTTTGATTTAGAGAAATGGCCAATCCATGTTTAGCGTAACATTGTCATCAAGTAACACACAGAATCCATGCCATCATGGTATCATAGGGGGCATCTATGTGTCTGGGTATACTGGCAATGTGGCATACGTAACCTACAGACAACACAGGCCCACATATAATGGACCATAGAAACCATAATACTTCATGAGCTAGACTCAACCCACATGAGCATCACACAGTAACTGATTTCTCGTGATGCATAAGCCACAATACCTGAGTGACTGGTATTGCAGTGCACCAGTAATGTGGCTTTGCATGTCTCTCATAACAACAAATGAAGAAATGGAGTACCCGCTATAAATAATTCTGCACACAATTGAGTAATCATGTTTGTCATCACATGATTGTTATGATTGTTAGGGTCAGTGCATGTGTGCATATGTGTGTCTATCACTCACTGCAGTGACAGGGTCAATACATGTTTGCAGTGGTATGTCTGTTGGGGTATCTACATGCCTGAGGATGCTGGTCTATCATATAAAATGTCACACACAGTGAGTTCTTATTCAAAGTTTTGTACAGTGAGCAAACATTGAGCACATTTCACCCTTCCATGTTTTACAGGTCGACCAGCCCCCTACTCAACTGGAGAAGTGGCTCGATTTGCGGACCCAGACATATCCAGTAAGTGTTAATATGTTAGTTCTGTGTTGTGTTTGCAGCTGTTGTGTGATTGACTCCTGTATGTCGGACACATAGCAAGGTATGATGTGCTGGCACATGATCTGATATGTGACTTGACCGGAGTTTGATATTTTGTTCCATTTTTGAGTTGGACAATCAGTGGCGGAGAGTCATATTTTGGGAATCTAGGGGCATATTTATACTCCGTTTGCGCCAAAATTGCGTTGTTTTTTTCGACGCAAATTAGACGCAAAACTAACTCCATATTTATACTTTGGCGTTAGATGCGTCTAGCGCCAAAGTTCATGGAATTAGCGTCATTTTTTTGCGTGAACACCTTCCTTGCGTTAATGATATGCAAGGTAGGCGTTCCCGTCTTAAAAAATGACTCCGATGCTATTGCGTCGGATTTATACTCCCGGGCAAAAATGACGCCCGGGAGTGGGCGGGTCTAAAAAACCTGCATTTGCGCCGGATTTTAGCACCTGGGTCAGGGCAGGCGTTAAGAGACCTGTGGGCTCAGAATGAGCCCAGAGGTGCCCTCCCCTGCCCCCAGGGACACCCCCTGCCACCCTTGCCCACCCCAGGAGGACACCCAAGGATGGAGGGACCCACCCCAGGGACATTAAGGTAAGTCCAGGTAGGTATTTTTTTTGTTGTTTTTTTTTGTGGCATAGTGGGGCCTGATTTGTGCCCCCCTACATGCCACTATGCCCAATGACCATGCCCAGGGGACAGAAGACGCGTCTAGCGCCAAAGTTCATGGAATTAGCGTCATTTTTTTGCGTGAACACCTTCCTTGCGTTAATGATATGCAAGGTAGGCGTTCCCGTCTTAAAAAATGACTCCGATGCTATTGCGTCGGATTTATACTCCCGGGCAAAAATGACGCCTGGGAGTGGGCGGGTCTAAAAAACCTGCATTTGCGCCGGATTTTAGCACCTGGATCAGGGCAGGCGTTAAGGGACCTGTGGGCTCAGAATGAGCCCAGAGGTGCCCTCCCCTGCCCCCAGGGACACCCCCTGCCACCCTTGCCCACCCCAGGAGGACACCCAAGGATGGAGGGACCCACCCCAGGGACATTAAGGTAAGTCCAGGTAGGTATTTTTTTTTTTTTTTTTTTTGTGGCATAGTGGGGCCTGATTTGTGCCCCCCTACATGCCACTATGCCCAATGACCATGCCCAGGGGACAGAAGTCCCCTGGGCATGGCCATTGGGCAAGGGGGCATGACTCCTGTCTTTGCTAAGACAGGAGTCATTTCAATGGGGGATGGGCGTCGTTAAAAAATGGCGCAAATCGGGTTGTGGCGCTTTTTTTGCCTCAGCCTGACTTGCACCATTCCTGGACGCCCATACGCCATTTTCCCCCTACGCCGGCGCTGCCTGGTGTACGTAGTTTTTTTCCACGCACACCAGGCAGCGCCGGTGGCTAACGCCGGCTAACGTCATTGATTAAATACGGCGCCCGCATGGCGCTTCAGAATGGCGTTAGCCGGTGCTAATTTTTTTGACGCAAAACTGCGTTGGCGCAGTTTTGCGTCAAAAAGTATAAATATGGGCCCTAGTGTTGCACTGTAGGCATGGACAGGTGAACACGGTGAGATTTGTTGCTACATTTATACCAATGAAATATTTGGAGTAGCCATTTTCATGATTTAGCCAGCAAGTCATACCCCGATTTACATAGACCAGTGATGCTGAAGTATTACCCACAGACTTGAGCCTCCATATTAACTAATGAACATGTCGGACTGTATGTTTGAGTTCAAAGCAGCATCTAGCTCCACATGTAGTGCTACATTTATGTGGCACTTGAGTAGAATGTCATAGGTGTGCATGCAGCTCAAGCCCAGATGGGTGCTTGCATGTAAGTGCTTGTTTTTGGAAAGGTATTAGTGAGATCAAATGATGTTGACAATTGTCCACAATTCGGAACATAAATGTGGATGTGCTTGTCCAATGTTTGAGTCAATCCTAGTTGGCAGCCCTCCTTACTTGTGGTGGACTGACTAAACCCATGGACAGCTGTCCACAGCTTCCTGGCTGTCCTTGATGTTTGAAAGTATGTGTTGCATGTTCATCAGCCCCTGAGGCACAGGGTTAGGTTTATGAAATATGTGTACCGAGGTGTGAAGATCCGAGTGTAGAAGACATACATGTAATTCCAACATTAATTTGTTCCAACCTAGGATATCCCCTCATGATTAGCAACTGCATACCGTCCTGGCAATCCCATTTACAAATCGCAGATCTTGTGGCCCTTGATTGTCAACCAGAAGATAGTCATTAGTTGGCCTGTCACATGTGGAGGACTTGCAGCAGTTGTTATGTGACTAATGGCAGAATAATTATGCATAGATCATTTAAGTAGGTACACACATTTTTGTGCATTGCTGTGCTGTTAGATAGTAGATGTGTAGGCTGCATTGGCATGTCATTGCTCAGGGACAATCTATGGCCTGTACTGTGATTTGGACTTTTTAGGCTAATTTTGAGGAAGTGTTAGAATATCATCAGTAGATGTATCACACAGTGAAGTAACTAATGTTTGGCTTTCTCTATTTTTACAGCTGCCAACATGGATGCCAATCAGATCAGGGAATTCCAGAAGAGGGTGATGCGTTACCGCCACATTCTGGATGTGGAGTCAGGGTTCCACAACATGGCACGGTGTTACCGCCATGAGAGAGCCACAGGGGTCTGGAGGGCATTTGCCCAAGGGGGGCCATCCTTGCCCACAGCAGCCACCACCACCAGCAAAACCACTCCGACCACAGTCACATTAAGGATGGCAGCCACTGTTGCAGGTCCCTCTACATTATCAGCTCCAGGCCCACAGACAGCAACTCCTGCACCTCCCCTTCCAAGTACGGCACCGGCACCAGCACAACCATCCACTAGTGGCACACAGACAACCCCTGCTGCAGTCATAGACAATGCCGAATTTATGAACATGAGATGCTACATGCAACTGATGTTGTGCAGGATGGACAGGCTGAAGCAGGAGGTGTCCCGCAATAGCAGGAGACTGCGTAGGATAAAGAAGATCCTACAGAGGGCAAACTTGTGACTTTGTGACCCTCAGCCATGATACCCTTCCTCCTCTTTCCTGGTTCTTATATTTAGTGGGTTTAGGGGGCTTAGTGTTAGGTTAGAATAGGTTGTTAGTTAAGTTACTATAAGTGGGTTGGGGTGGAGGGGAATATATTTTTACATGTGTTTTTTGGTGGGTGGGTGGGTGTTGGATGATGTTGGGGTTTATGTGTATAAAAAAAAAAAATACAAAATAAAATATTTAAAAAAAACAAAAATATATATTTGTTTAGGATAAGATATTATGGCCCTCATTTGGACCTCGGCGGTCTTTTCGCAAGACCGCCGAGGTACCGCCTTGCTGAAGACTGCCAGTGCAGGCGGTTTTCCGCACAGCGTATTATGACTGCTGGCAGCCCTCCATCCTTTTCCGGACGGAGAGCCACCAGCAGCCATACTGGCGGTCAGCAGTGAAGTGGAGGCTGCTACACCTCCACCGCCATGTCATTAGAACACCGCCCACCGAATCACATCCCATGATTCGTCGTGGCAGTGTTCTGGTGACGGGGAGCTGGTGGCGGAGCAGCCTCCATGAATCCCGTTCCCTCCCGGAGGATCACCGGACCAGGTAAGGTGATCGTCCGTTAGGGGAGGGGGGTAGGGTGTTGTGTGTTGTGAGCATGCATGGGGGTGTGCGTGTGAGTGTGTAGAGGGTGTGTGTGAGTGCGTGTATGCATGCGGGGGTGTTGTGTATATGGAAAATGTGTGCGTGTATGTCTGTGTGTATGAGTGCGTGTATGTGTGTATGTATGTGTGAGTGTATGTGTAGTTGTTGTGTAAGTGTGTGGGGGGTGTGTGTGTCAATGTGGGGGGGTGGGAAGGGGGGTCCGACCACCTTTGGGGGGTGATAGGGGGTTGTGGGTTTGGGGGGAGGACTCTGGGGAGGGGGACGGGGTGGGGGAGACCCCTATCAGTGCCAGGGAAGGAATTGCCTGGCACTGATAGTGCCTTCGCCATGGATTTTGTGGCGGTACAGAACCCCATGAAATCCATGGTGGTATGCGGGGTCGTGATACCGCCGACAGTGTAGTGACAGCCGCTGGGCTGGAGACCGAAGCCTCCAGCTCAGCGGTTGTTACCACCCTGGCGGTCGGAGTTCTCCACTAACCGCCAGGGTTGTAATGAGGGCCCATGTCTTTAGGTTAGTATATGTTGTCCTACATGTGTCCCGTCATATAAGGGGGGGGGTTGATGTTTAGAGTGTTTAGTTAAATGTGATAAGTAAGTTTAGATTAGGGTAGATAGGGCCTGTTGTGGATAATGTGTAGTTAGGATAAGTTAGGTTAGTTAAGGTGTTTCCCCTAGTTTTAGTATCCTTTTTTTACTGTTAAATAAATATTTAGGTACTCCTTTACAGTGTGTGTGTGATATGTTTGGGGATCAGGGCCTTGGCATGGGTGAACAGTGTCAATTTAGAATTTGCATTTGTGTTCCATCCTGCATCCAGATCCCATTATTGACACGGTTATTCCCAATTCCAATTGAGCTGTCACATTAGCAGCTACAACAAAGCTACTTCTCTATGCATCTATCATTCATTGCACCCACCACTCAAGGTTACTATGGTTCCCAATGTGTTGTTAAGTTTGGATGTGTGTTTTTAATCTGTCATAGTTTGAGACCAGATTTGGAATCTTGGGCACTGTGGTACATCTGCCTGCAGCCTGATGTTCATGTGAACCCTGATAAGGTGAATGATGGTATAATCTTTTGTAGTATTGTATGCATAACTCACACCTATCATTTCTTACATTGTACTCCCAGGTTACATATTTGTCCATACACTCGTACGCATCCATTCCTGCTGTATGGTGTGTGTGTGTGATGAAAGTTTATAGTCAGATGTCACAAACATAAAGATTATCTAGAAGGGAATTTGGAACACATTGATTTTCTGCTTAAACATCCCTTGAAGCGGACTTTTTCAGTCCACCACAGCTTTATACTGTTAGTTTTCTATTTACTTCAGAAATAACCATCAGGAAGTGCAGATGATGAGACAATTCAGACCCCAGTGCATAGTTATCAGCCCACAATCTTTCAAGGCAGTTGTATTGACATTCTATGGCCATTGACATGTGACATACATCACTAATCCCCTACACAGTTGATGTGTCACATTACACAGCGACATAGTGGTTGTGTCAGTGCTATTTATTTTAAAGTGCTGTAGTGCAATATTTACATAGTCCAGGATTGTGAGTCCATTAGTGTAACGCCTTCTATTGTGGTACTACACAGGTGCAATGGGGCATGTCATTGGACATGCTGGGGTGGAGTGTCATACAGTGCAGAGGAACATGAATTGCCAATGAGGTAGTGAGAGACGACCACAGAGATAGTGTCAAGGTAAACAGTGGGCTGAAGAACAGTGCATGTGAGCAGCTGTTGCAAGACTGGCATGTTAACAAACACAAGGCCTAGGATATAAGTGCCCATTTGGCATGGACTTGTGCTACTGGGTACTCTTACGGGTGAAGGTGATCTGTTCCACGTCTTCATCTTCTGATGTGTGTGTTGTCTCCTCTGCCCTTGGTGGTGGTGGGTTTGAAGGGGCAACACACACTTCAGTGTTTGAAGACATGGAGTCGAAATCCCGGTAGCTGCCAACTGTGGGGCTTTTAAGGGCAGTACTGCAGCAAGGAGGAGCTGCTGGTTCTTAACTATAGCAGCTACATCACTGTGGTAGGCAGCCAGGTCGGCCCTGAGGGGGTCATTATTGCATTTGTGCACTCAGTGAAAGGTTTGGTGTGCAAGGTGTTGTGGCAACTGCCTTACTGCAGTGCTGATTTCCTTTACACTTTGTTGAAGTTCTTACAGGATAGATGTTTGCACTTGCATAGCTGCTGCCTGTTCTGCAGATGACATCATGCACGAATGCACCCTCTGTAGGCTGGCTGCCATATTTTCCATCCACACACGCATCTCCTTGTCCAGCCCCCTCTGTACTCCAACTACAGTCCTCTCAAAGCTGGTGCCAGTGTCGTCAGAGTCCTCAGCTGGTCTGGAGCTAGCAGGTCGTACAATTGGGGTGGTGGGTGGCTCCTCTGTGATGGCTGCTACTTCTGTGCTCCTTGTGACTGAAGATGGGGTCTGGAGGGTTCCAAGGACATCTTGGAGGGTCTGCTGGCTAATGTTTGTCAGCTCGTCATCCATGTCAACAGGGAAGTCCAGGACAGGCATATCCCCAGGAGAGCCATCGTCCTCTGCAATGACATATTGTGCAATTAGTGTGTCTGTGTTGTGGCATTTGTAATGTGATGTGTCTGACTTCCTATTAGTTGCACATTGTGATCTTGGTTCCTGTTCATTGTTCCTGTCATTAATTTAGGCATTCTCCCAGGCCTATGCCCCACCTGCATGTCACATGTAGTGTGGGCAGTTTGGGGAAATGTCTGCGTCATATCGTCTAGGTGTAGGTTCTGCCCAATTTGGATGTTGCCACCTTCTTGTCCTACTCAACCCTCCGTCTACTTCCATTATTATGGTGTGGCCTTGCACTGGCTGTGGGTGTTCTGATTTCACTTGCACCACACTTAACTATCTGGAACTGACCCTGTCTCTGATATTCCGCATCCAGCGGTATGTTGGTGAGACCTAGCATATTCTATGTATAGCATTGGCATGGCACGATACAGATGTCAGCATTCGTAGTGTGTACTGCTGATGTTGGAGAATGTGTGCTACATTGGATTGCACTAATGGTCCTGGTAGTGTTCCATTTCCACTTATGACTGTGTGTGTGTGTTTCACTAGCTGGAAACATATGTCCTCCCCCTCAATGCTGTTGTCTTAGTAGTTTGACACCTGAGTTGTTGCATGGTGGCATTGCAGCTATTGTGACACAGGCACAGTGTAGACCCTGACATGTGCAGCATGGGTATGACATTACTGCTGTGTACCTCATAATGTTACATACAATGCCTGATGTTTGTATCACCTATAGACATGAGCATTTGACAGGATTTGCACATTTTTATTAATTACAGGGGATTGATAACATTGTCATCCTGAACCCTCTAATTTGGGTGTGTTTGATCCATGGGCATGTAACTGTCATTAGCTGCTTGACCTGCACACACAGCAGAGGTGGTAGTGGCAACTGTTGTCATTGGTAAATACCACTTGCAGATATGACCTGAGACTGGAAATTGAGACCTAGTTCATGTAGTGACAATAACAGCTGTCGTGTGACAGCAGGCCAGTTTTACGTTGTACCCTACCCTCCTGGACTGGCTTTGCTTTTCCAACATCCTTGGCATGGCAGAGTACCCCCATGCAAAAGTTGTTGGTGTAGTGTTGTACTGTGCCCCAGGTTTGATCTGCACAGCCCATGCCTCCGTGCCCCTTTGCCCTTTCCACTACCTGTTATCATGGTTGACATGCATTTTGTAGTAGGTATGTCCCACCCCCGCTTGCAGTTAACAATTAGGCATATTTGTTCCCCATGCCACTTACACTGCATCTGTGTATCTGTGTTGTATCCTGGTAGTCTGCGCTGTCCTGTCCTTGAATCCCTGTGACGATCTCCTCAGGGATGATGGCTGCCACCATCTCCTCCATGTGGTCCAGGGCCTCCTGCGGTGCTGGACTCCCACCTCCAGTCTGCAGTGCTGCCTTCCTGTTCTTTGCCATTTTTTCCTTGGTCCTGCACATGCAGTCATGCCAGCGTTTCTTGCACTCGTGACTGTTCTCCGTACTTCTGCCACACTGTTGATCGTATCGACAATTTGTTGCCAAATTGCCTCTCTCCTTCCAAATGGCAATTTAGAGGTGACAAAAAGTTGATGCTTGTGTTCTGTCACCTCTTTCACCAGTATTTCATGTTCCTCTCCACTGAACCGACACTTCTTTTTCTTCTTCTCCCTCTCCTGGGTCTTGTGTGGGTCCTCCTGCCTGGTTCCTGGTCAGTTGTCATCTTCCTGGGATCTCTCATGGCTTCTGGGATCCATTTTGGGGCTCCTTTGCACATTTTGCAGTGTTTGAGCCGCTTTTTGACGCTATTGCAGTGAAAAATGGCATGTATCTGGTTTTCGACGCCGTAAACCGGATTCAAGTCATTTTCGCAGAGTTAACATCATTTTTCTTTACGATGTGGCGCATTGGTTTGAGTCAAAAGAAATTACTCTAACCAGTGATTTGCGCCGCCGAGCGTCAAAGTATAAATTTGACGCCCAGGTGGTGCAAGGAAATGGTGTTAGCCGGCGTTAAATTGTTTGACACAAAACTGGAATTTTTTGTCGGTACAGCAGATCTGCCGCTCCCCCCACTCAGCGCACTCCCCCCATGTTAATCTGCAGCTTCATGGCGGATCCGCAGATTCAGATGTGAGTACGAAATTCATTTTTGCAATATATTAAACACAATATATGCACACCTTTTTCTATCAAAAACTATATCCACACCAAATAATTTTTTTATGCATTATTCACACTAGATTTGTGACTTAGAAGTCACAGTCTAGTCTTTTTATACCCTTCCCCCTCGTTCTCCTGTAGTTCTGCTACCTTAGTAACATAGTCTGCAACATTCTGCTGCAGAAGGTCACAAGTTCATTATAGTTTCTGAGTGCACCATGCTTGCTATTAAACCAAGTTTAGCAGGTGCGGTTGAATTTTTGAAACAATAAACATGTTACAGTCAGTAATACTGTTTTGCAATTTCACCTAAAGTCATTCCAACATTTACATACTTTTCACACAATCTCACTACCTACCTTCATAAACAAAGTTATGTACAATAACCAATCAAATGTCGTCTTTCAAATTCTAGCTAGTAGCCTCCATTTTAACTGCATTTCATTTCAAATCTGCCTCATTTGGTTGCAGCCTTCTCCTGGGCGCTAATCCAGATTCCCTCCAAAATGCTCATAGTGTGCATTGTAGGACACAGCTTTGTGTTTTGGACCAGAGAGAGAGCAAAAAAAAAGATTGTATTGACAGGAACCTGGGTTTATCTAATGTGGATATTACTTGGGTTGTGACATCAAGTGTTCCCTTTCATTGAAACCATGAAGGATTGCCAACATCCAGACATTATCACTGTGCCCTGTGGTTGCAAAGACATGGGCAAAGTTACAGGGATCTGTTTGGAAATCATATTGAAAGATATCTTTGGAAAATTGATAACACTTTTCCCACACACTGACTCTAACATTTGCCAAAGGCAGAAGTGGAAGTGGCCAACTGAATTCTGTCCACAAATAGACAACTCCATGTAACATGTTGATAAAACTGTTTCTGCATTCCTCAAAGACCATAACATGGGTTTTGTATACCAAAATAATTAACGATTTCAGATAGATGGTATATACAGAAATTATGGAGTTCACCTAACAGACAAAGGCCACAGTGTGTTTCTGCAGAACATGGGAAACTGCATCCTGTTCCTTGTGTGGTGATCACCTACACATCATAAACAGGGTTTTTAGAGCCAATCCTTTTAAAGTATACATATTTATTTATGTTTTTAAAATCTGATTCAGATCCACAAAACTACCCATGGATCTCAAAAACAACAAAAAAAACAATTGTTTATCTGGGTGTGAGAGTGGGTGTTAAAGAGTGTATACCTGGGTGTACTAGGATGTGTGAATGTGTGTGACAGTCCTTATCTGGGTGTGAGAGTGGGTGTGGGGGTGTATGCTTGTGAGTGAGAGTGGGTGTGAGAGTGTGTACCTGGGTGTGAGAATGTTTATTTGGGTGTGAGAGCTTGTACCTTGGTCTGAGAGTGTCTATTGGGATGTGAGAGTATCTGTGATAGTGTCCATCTTGGTGTGAGTGTGAGAGTGTTTACCTGGGTGTGAGAGCGGGTGTCAGAGTGTCTGCCTGGGTGTGACAGTGGGTGTGAGAGTGTCTGTCTGGCTGTGAGAATGGGTGTGCAAATGTCTGTGTGGGTGTAAGAGTGAATGTGAAAGTGTTTGTCTGCCTGTTTGAGTGGGTGTGTGATTATACATATATATATTTTTTATGGTTTCTGAGATCCATGGATCCACTCGCAGATTTACATGGGGAGGCCGCGTTGAGCTCCAAGGGTGGATCCATGGATCTGGGAAACTGTTAAAAAATGATTTCAAATTTTTTTACAACTCCATTTCCCTACTCAATATGTTTTTTAATGGAAACTAGTTTGTAACTATAACCGCCAGTAGGTAATATTATATAAAATATATATATACATATATATATATATATATATATATATATATATATATATATACAGTATATACATATATATATATATATATACAGTATATACATATATATATATATCATCAGAAGAAACCCCGATTTATCGAGGCTCGTGTGCGGCGGTCTTGACATGGGATCGGGAATCCCATTAATATTTAATCAGTATATCTCACCCAATTAGGACAAGAAATCAAGACACAAAACGGACAGTTCCAAAATATATTAAAAGAAAGAAAAATGGTCCTCCTCCCAACGCGTTTCAGCCGTAGCCTTGTTCACGGATGGGGGAATACTACATACAGCAGACATAAATACAAATACATAGACACAAAAGAAGGACTGAAATCAACATACAAATATATGTCCAAGTACAAAAGTGAGCGCCATCTTGTAACGGTTACATAGACCATAGTATCAAAAGTATATCCATATTATAATATAGTTGCCTTAAATATATACAACTGCTGAAAGTTACATGTTCAATTCCTCAATTATTAACTGTGTAACCTTATATATTGTACTTGACAATCCTACTATATTTCATGTCTCTATCAAAATTAGATATAGTGAAACCACAAACACCCCCAAATAAAGCTTCATATCAAAAATAGAACCAATAATCTTTACAAAACTAATACATAAATTTCAAAGAAAGCTCGAAAAGAAAACAGAAAATCCAGTAAATAATCATTTAACAACCAAGATGAGTATTCATCTCTTCACTTAAATTTAACCCATGGGGAGACAGAGTCATAAATTTAATGATGTATTTTGAAGAACCCATAACATCTTCTGTCTATCACTACCTCGTGAGTTAAGTTTAATCAGGTCACAGACCAGGTATGTGAGTTGTTTTTCATCACCTTGATGTACTTCATGAAAGTGTCGTGCTACAGGGTAGTTACGGTCAAAATTCCGTATGGCTCTTACATGCTCCAACATTCTCTTTTTGCTTTATGAATCGTACTGCCTACATATATTTTATCACATGGACATCGTAGACAGTATACACAGAAATCTGTGTTACATGTAAAGAAACCCTTGATGGCATATTCACCTTGACCAGCATCCCATATTACATTTTTGGAATCCTAACTATATCTACAGGCTTTACATTGATGACAACAGTAAAATCCTGAGATTACAGATCTCACACTCTCAGAATTAGTGCTACTAAGCACCATATTGGGGCTGAGGTTGTCTCTAAGTGACCTGCCTTTACGGAAAGTTAGTGCAGGACTATTCCACACATATTCCTGTAGATCCGGGTCTGTTTGAAGGATATGCCAGCTTCTGGTAAGTGCTCCCCTTAGATTGAATGTTTGATTGGAGTAGGTCGTAATAAACCTAATCTTGTCATCAGATGTTTTATTTTGTTGTGTATGATATAGTATTTCTGATCTTACTACTCCCTCAACTTTCTTTACAGCTTGCCGAATTGTATTATCACTATATCCTCTTTCACTGAATCTTGCACACATAGGCCCTCATTCTGACCTTGGCGGGCGGCGGAGGCCGACCGCCAAAGTCCCGCCGTCAAGTTACCGTTCCGCGGTCGAAAGACCGCGGCGGTAATTCTGACTTTCCCGCTGGGCTGGCTGGCGGTCGCCTTCAGACCGCCAGCCAGCCCAGCGGGAAAGAGGCTTCCACGATGAAGCCGGCTCGGAATCGAGCCGGCGGAGTGGAAGCTGTGCGACGGGTGCAGTTGCACCCGTCGCGTATTTCACTGTCTGCGCAGCAGACAGTGAAATACTTGTAGGGGCCCTCTTACGGGGGCCCCTGCAATGCCCATGCCAGTGGCATGGGCACTGCAGGGGCCCCCAGGGGCCCCGCGACCCCCCCTACCGCCATCCGGATCTCGGCGGTCCGACCGCCGGGATCTGGATGGCGGTAGGGGGGGTCGGAATCCCCGCGGCGGTGCAGCAAGCTGCGCCGCCGCGGAGGATTCAATGGGGCCGCGGTACACTGGCGGGACCCCGCCAGTGGTGCCGGTCCGACCGCGGCTTTACCGCCGCGGTCGGAATCCCCATTGGAGCACCGCCGGCTTGTCGGCGGTGCTCCCGCGGTCCTCCGCCCTGGCGGTCAAAGACCGCCAGGGTCAGAATGAGGGCCATAATCCTACGTTCTTGCTGATACTTTTCATCAGTGCTGCATATTCGTCTTCCTCTTAGGAGTTCACCATATGGTATACTTCTGATCAAGTTAGAAGGATGAGCACTCTTAGCATTTAACAGGCTGTTACCTGCTGTTTTTTTCCTATATAGTCTGGTCTGTACCAGATTGTTTTCAACATTTACTTCAACATCAAGGAACTGGATAGATGTACTGCTATGTTGCTCACTCAGTTTAAGATTATATTGGTTATCATTTAAAGTTGTCACAAAGCTGAGTGCCGAATCAACATCACCTCTCCAGATGATGAAAATATTGTCTATATATCGGCACCATAACACCACATTGTCATCATAGTTGGCTATATTGGAGGATACCTGGTCCTCCCACCAACCCATGAATAAGTTCGCGTAGCTCGGGGCAAAGCATGTACCCATTGCAGTTCCCTGGATTTGCTTATATATTTTGTTATCAAATAGAAAGAAATGATTGGTAAGACAGTACCATATCATGTCACAAATCATTTCAGTGTGCATGAGGTACGATAAAGATCTTGCTCTCAAATAATGTCTAACTGCTTTAAGGCCCAGTTCGTGTTGTATACAGGTATATAAACTGGTTACATCCAAGGTCAGAAATAAGAAATCTTCCTCCCAACCCAGACCATCCATCATCCTTACAAATTGTGTGGTATCCTTCACATAGGAAGGTAGGCACTCAACAAAAGGTCTAAGAAAGAAATCAATATATCGTGAAGTGTTTTCCAACAGTGAACCAATTGCTGACACAATCGGCCTACCAGGAGGATTTTGTTTGTCTTTATGCAGTTTAGGCAAGAGATATAGTACTGGGATTCTCGGATGATCACACTTTAGAAAACTATATTCATCCCATTCCAATAGACCCCTATCTCTCCAATCAACTAGTTTCCCATGATATTGAAGACTAGACATTTTCAACTCCGCCTGATTAGCATAGACATAACAATTATGATCACTCAACTGGCGTATTCCTTCCCCCAAATATTGCATCTTTCTGAGAACTACTACATTACCCCCTTTATCAGATTCCCGGATAACAATATCTGGGTCCTTCCTAAGGCTATTCAAAGCCATCTTTTGTTTTTTAGAAAGATTGTCATATTCAACATTTTTAGAACCATATCTCATCTTTTTAAATTGGCTTATCATATCTTTCTCAAATACTTGAATGGCTTCATTCTGAATAGCGGGCAAAAAGATGGATTTCGGTCTGAATGGTCTAGGACATGACAGCTCTGTCTCTATACCCACATTAAGTAAATTTACATATGGATCATCATGCGCAATGGTACTATCATCCAACACAGACAATGTATGTACCAAATCGATATCCGAAATACACAGTTTACTAATATTATTAGTTCTTTCTAAACCAGTTTCAGCCGTTACTTTGTTTTTGTACCATTTCTTCAATTTTAGTTTTCTTGTAAAATGAAAAAGGTCAATCCGGGTCTGTACATAATCAAAATTATTAGTGGGACAGAAAGACAAGCCTAGGGCTAGGAGACTTTCCTCCTCATTAGTTAATATTCTATTGGACAGATTGACTACAGTCATTGTGGAACTCTGCGTGCTCTTGTAGTCATTGCTGTTGTTGTAAGAGCTTCTTTTCTTTCTTCGTGCCTTCGCTGCACGGTTCCTCTTCCTCTGCCTCTCTGTCCCCGTCCCCTGCCCCTGGGTTGGAAATCCTTATATATATGTATCTCTCTCTCTCTCTCTCTCTACACATATATATATATATATATATATATATATATATATATATATATATATATATATATATGTATATATATATATATATATATATATATATATATATATATATATTCACTGAAAAAAACTAAGGTTACAGGGGTGTTATAGTTAGGAAACAGAAAACGACCTGGAAACTGATTAATTTCCCATGAAAAAAGTTAACCTTATATATTAGGGCATGGCTTCAGTTAGGTTTATGGTTCTGTAGGAGGGCGAGCCATTGCCATTATTCTTCCTCTCTACCTCCTAAGATCTTGATGTTATAGTTGGGCTCACATTTTAAATGTATAAAAACCATAGATAATCACCTGTTATAGAGTAATCTCAAGTAACTAAAACTTGTTCCATAAGGTAACTATAACTCACGCCCCCAGCCATGCACAGTTTTTTCATCAACAAGTTTACTACAAATATTATGTAATATTATGAATGATGTTATCAAAGATGTTATGAGTGTTATAATTGGTGGAGTAAATAGCAGTCCATGGTGAGAGCGTGAATAATAGTTACCTTAGGTAACAAGTCATAGTTACTTGAGATAACTTTAACTATAACAGCTGAATTTCTATGGTTTTCTACGTTTAAAATGTGAGCCTAACCTTTGTTTCTTTAAGTGAATTTCTGGGGTGAATTTCTATCGCCACAGCCATTCTAGACAACTACAAAATCATCCATAAGGACAGAGCGTTATCACCATAGTCTAGAAGAACACTCTCCTCCTGACAACCACCAATGAGTCCCAGAATCAGCTAACCCATGGACACCTACACTTCCAGATTCAGACCAACTCCAACTCCTCGCTCCATGACACGTCGTCTACAGACCACCCGGAACCAGGCCTCAATTCAGCGCTGCCATCGCCGACCTCTTTGTCCCCCAATCGCTCTCCTCCACCGACTACATCCTACTTGGTGACTTCAAATTCCACCTTGATATCCACGATGACCCCAACACCACAAGCCTCTTGTACAACCTTGCAACACTCGACCTTAAGCAACTTGTCAACATCCCCACTCACACTGCTGGGCACGCCCTCGACCCTGTCTTCTCAGCAGGGAACAACATCACCATCTCTCACACCTCTGAACACTATTGGACCAGCCACTGGGGTGTCAACTTCATTTTCACAAAGACCACCACACGCCACTCTGCCCCCCGCACCGCACCAGATGCTGGGGCAAAGTCACAGAAGTGCAACTCACCGACGCACTCAGCCACTCCTCCCACCAGACACAGCAAACGTGAATTAATATGCATTTAATCTACACCACTGGCTATCGGAATGCACCAACAGTGTAGCTCCCCTCAGGAAACCCACAGGAACCGACAAAGCAAGGCACCTAGATGGTTCATGACAGACCTACAAGTATCCAAATGTTCCTGCAGATGACTGGACTCGAAATGGAGGAGTATCAAATCAACCGAAGACCACATAGCCTACAAGAACGTAGTCAATGTGCACCACCAGAACATCAGAGCTGCTAAGAAAGCTGCCATTCAAGAATGCCTCAGCACGCGCACTTACAACAGCAAGAAGCTCTCGTCCATCGTCAAAGTGTTCATACACCTGGGACAGGCACCTCAGGCACCTCAGTCATCCCTCCCTCTCAAGACTTCTGCAACGACCTTGCCACCTTCTTCCATTGGAAAATCCAGGACATTTACAAAGACTTCAATAACCAAAACCTGCCCGCACTGGCCAGTAACACCACCACAGACCTAACGCCACACCAGATCTTGAGCTCTTGGGCCCCAGGAAACCCAGAGACTCATAAACTCCATCCACTCGAGAGCACACTTGGATCCATGCCCACATCACATTTTCAACCTGGCCAGCGCCACCTTCCCATCCAACTGGAGGCACACCGAAATCAACTTGCTACTCAAGAAACCTACCGCTGACCCAAGGGAGCTGAAGAACTACAGACTTATCCCTGTGCTCCCTTTCCCAGCCAAAAGTAATAGAAAAGGCCATCAACCAGCAACTCGCCATATTCCTCGAGTCACACCAGATCCCAATCCAGATTCAGGGGCAACCACAGTACTAAAACAGCACTCCTAGCAGCCATTAATGACATACGTGCCATACTGGACCACAGAGACATGGCCGCACTCATACTCCTCGACCTCTCCACCACATTTGACATTGTTTCCGAGTCCACCCTCTGTGCCAGACTCCACGATGCTGGCGTCTGCACTGAAACACTGGAACAGATCAGATCTTTCATTACCAGAAAAACACAGATTGTCAGACTACCACCGTTCACATCGGAACCCAAAGAGACATGATGTGGAGTGCCCCAAGGATCCTCACTCAGCCTGACACTCTTCAACATTTATATGGCCCTGCCTGCCAAAATCACCAGACAACACTGCCTAAACATCGTCTCCAATGCCAACTATACCCAATTGATCCTCTTCCTCACTGACAACCCAGCAAAGGCCAATGGAAATGTCCACAACGGAATGAAAGCAGTCGCTGCCTGGATGGAAGCCAGCTGACTCAAACTTAACTCAAACAAGATGGAGATCCTCGTAATCGGCTTCTTACCCTCCGCCTGGAATGACTCCTGATGACCTACCGCCTTGGGAATTGCCTCCGCTCCCACCAGCCACGCACGCAATCTGGGTACAATCCTTGACTCCTCTTTGTCCATGACCCGCCAAATCAACGCCATCTCATCTTCATGCTTCCACAACCTTTATCTTCTTTGAAAGATCTTCAAGTGGATCCCCACCAGGAGGAGGAGGACAGTCACCGATGCACTCATCAGTAGCAAACTGGACTACGACAATGCACTCTATGCCGTCATTACAAAGAATCGGCAATCAAGACTACAAAGAATCCAGAATGCAGCAGCCAGGCTCATCCTGGACATCCCCCTACACAGCAACATCTCCTCCCACCTCAAAGACCTAGACTGGCTCCTGGTCAACAGATGCATCACCAAAAAGCTTCTGAAACAACACTACAAGGCACTACACAACATAGGACTGGCCTACCTCAACCACCGCCTCACCTTCTACGCACCCAACAGACAAGTCTGTTCTCCCAGTTTGCCCTAGCAGCTATTCCCAAAATCCAAAAAAGCACAGCAGGGGGAAGATCCTTCTCCTGCCTTGCAGCCCGGACATGGAACATGCTACCTCCCAAACTCAGACAGACCACATCACTGAAGCAATTCAGAAAGGACCTCAAGACCTGGCTATTTGATTGAGCAGCACACCTGCAACAGCGCCTTGTGATCCCACGGGTGATAAGCTGCTCTATAGAAGTATTGATTGATTGCTCCATGGAGGAGGCAGTCCCCGGTCCTGTGGGTTGGGGGGGGGCAGGTGGCCACCCATCATTATTTTGAATAAATGCCACTGGGAAGAGACAGTCCCCGGGGCTGCACTGGGCTGGGTGGTCCCCTCCACATTGTTCAAAGTAAATGCCTTGGGAGGTGGTGGTCCCCGGGCTGTGGGGGGCTGAGCAGACCCCTGCATTTAATATTAATTTGTGCCCCTGGGAGGTGGCAGTTCCTGGGGTTGCAGAGGGGCCAGGTGCCCCCACATTGTTTACAATAAATGCCCCAGGGAAGTGGCAATTCTTGGGGCTGCAGGGGGGCCACACGCTCCCTTGCATGAGTGCAACACAAGTGCCTCAGGGAGGTGGCAGTCCCTGGGCCTGCAGGGGATCTGGGCAGCCCCTGCCATTGCTTACAGTAAATGCCTCAGGGAGGTGGCTGTCCCTGGGGCTGCAGAGGGATGGTTGGGCAACCCCCCCAAGAGAGTAACAGAAGTGCCCTTAGGAGGTGGCGATCCCAGGCCATTATGGGGGGAGGTGGTGGTCACTAGGGCTGTGGGAGGGCTGGGTGGCCCCTTCCTGCATTGAAAATATGAATGTCCCCTTGACCTGACCCACCTGTGGGCACCAGTGAAACAATAACAGAAGCCTGTGTTTGTTTTTCTTTTTAATGTTCAGCAGATCCGTGCTGAAAGTAAAAAAAAAAAGCTTTTTAAGCCCCGGGGGGTGGGCCACTGGGACCCCAGCATCAGAGCTAAAGGTACCGCTGACTTTACCCTGTCCCCTTTTCTTATTTTTTAACCTTTTTCCTGGGACTTGGCTGAAGCTGAGTCCTAAGATGGCTGCCAACACTTCAATATTGAAGTGTTGGCAGCCAATTAGATCTCAGCATGAGATCAGGAGAGTTTGCGGAGCCTTCGTGTCCCTATATATACCATATTTGGTTATTTCTTTAATTACTAAAATTACTACTGAATGGATTTACACCAAATAGTAAACAAAGGTCACTCTCTGGACCAAGGGCTACCTATCTGCCAAATACAGTGTAATTCTGTCCAATGATTCAGGCACTATCACTTTACAAATATCCCTATGGAAAAAAGAATGGGGAAAAAGCCTTTTGGGACCCCCTCTTTTTCTCGGCTCCCACATATTGGATTACTCTGAAACATTCCATACAGTAGCTCACATGAGCGTCAAATATTTTGGGAACATTTTGTGAAGATTCATCTATCAACGAAAGTAAAGGAATTATTTTTCTATAGAAACTAGGTCCTAATATAACCACCATGTGGCAAGTGTCATTAGGTAATATATATATATATAACATATATATATATATATATATATATTTATATATGTGTGTGTATATATATGTATATGTTTATATGTATTTGAAAAAAAAAAAAAAATATATATATATATATATATATATATATATATATAAAGATAAATCACCGCGAAGCATCCGAGAGGCAATATTTACCAGCTTTTCATAGCAGGAATGACGCCAGCACCATCCATCGACTCGAAAAGTAATTTATTTCCTTATTTCATGTGAAGTACAAAGTGAACAGTGCTATCCAGACAAACATAGCAATGCATTTCGGCCTGAGCCTTCTACTGGCCATGGAGTTGATTGTGAAGTCAGTGTATTTAAATCATGTGATCACCCAACATTCACCAATTAAAATCCAAGATCACTTAAATGGCATTTCTAGTCAAATTCGGACCCAAATTTAGTTCCTTTATCTCAAGTAAATGTCAAATTTACCCTAAACATTAACTTTTCTTATTAAAACCAAAAATGTGCTTAATATGATTCTACATCTGTTATCCAGTCTTAGTAATATCAGCATATAATTACATTTCTTTTCCCTATGTCTCCATTGTCTTCCTATAGAATTATCTTTATTTAGGCAAAGTACCAATTCCTACATTATTTACCAGCACATATCTACAGAGGTTCAAGGATTCATTCCATTTAAACCTAAAACTGGTTTATAAGCATTATAAAATATCGCTCCTCATATTAGTTTATTGACTTATGGTAAAGTACCTTAAAAAAAAAAAGAACAAATTAAACTAATATCAAACACAATCAGCGCAAGAGGCTGCTAATTTCTGCAGTTTTTTGTGGGGGGATACTTGCTCCCAAAAGGGTCTTGCTTCTTGCTAAACTCCATGATGACTTAAAATAACCATCTCTAAAGTCTAATCCATTCTTCACGAAGGCTCAAGATTAATAATCTAGATCAATTCATATCTCTTTCACAGTGCCTCCTATCCTCCTGTTTCCTGTCTCCTATAGTTATCTATGTAACTCTGTGTCCATATTCAAACCCCACAGCATTTCAGTTCCATTTAGAATAATCCATTTGGATTCCATTCTCCTCAATCTTTGTTCTCGATCTCCTCCTCTATCATTTTGTTTAATATGTTGGATGTCATAATATCTTAAATCTTTCTGTTCACCCTGATGTTGTTCCCATATATGTTTTGCTATTGAGTATGTCAGATCTTGATTGCTTATCGTCCTCATATGTTGTAAAATTTGTAATATTAATTTGTTCACTGTACTGCCAACATATTCTTTACTACACACGCATTCCAACACATAGATCACATATGGTGTTTCACAATCTATTCTTTCCATGATTTTCATTGTCCGCCCATAAAATGTTGTGAACTGCATCATGTTTTTTCCATGGGTACATGCTTTACATTTTGTACACTTCCAAAAACATTGTTTTTTATCACTCAACCAGCTCAATGCATATTTCTTTTGTGGGATCATATAACTAATTGTTAAGTGATCACCCAATGTTGACGCTCTTCTGTATGTAATCAATGTATGATTAGGTAATAGTCTAGACAATGTTTCATCCAACAGTAACAGCCTCCAATTGTCTTTTATGAGTTTTCTCGTCTTTTGACTCCCTACATTGAAGCGCATGATGTACCGTATAGCATTAGTTTCTAAATCACAGCTTTTCTTTCCCGGGATCAATAGTTCATCTCTTTTACATTGCATTGCTCTTTTTAATGCATCATCCAGGACCGAATTTGGATATCCCCTTTTGGAAAACCTTTCATACATGTCATCCATTTAAATTTTCAATTCTACCTCCTCTGTGCAATTACGTTTGACTCCTTTGGATGTCCACTATTTGAAGGCAATAAACAATTTCCACTGGTTGGTTTTCTATGCATTTTTCCATCTTTTATATATACACGAATGTCTAAATAGTTAATTTCCAAATCACTTATTTAATATGTAAAGTTTAGCTGTTGGGGGTTATTATTGAATGATGTTATAAAATGTTTCAAGGGCTCTCTTTCCCCTTCCCATATGAGGAAGAGATCATCGATGTAACGTAGCCAAAGACAACATGATTTAGCATTTCCTAATTATTCTCTTGCCAAACCACCTGTGATTCCCACCTACCCATCAGCAAATTTACATACGTAGGTGCAAATGAAGTCCCCATGGCTGTTCCTTGTTCTTGTAAATAATATTTACCATCAAACATAAATACATTATGAGTCAGGCAGTATTGCAACATCTCTAATAACATTTCTGAATGTTCAAGTAGACTGATCGCTCTCGATCTAAGAAAATATTTACAAGCTTCCATACATCCTTATGTCTGATGGATGTATATAGGGAGACAACATCAATTGTGGCCATAATGTAGTCGTTCTTCCAGGGTTTTTAAGAAATCCATGGAGATATGATGGAAGGTTTGAGACATGTGGAAACAAGAACATATCAATAAATCTTAAAGTATTCTCAAGGAGAGACCCTACAGAGCTTACAATAGGGTGCCCCGGTGGATTTGATTTATTTTTGTGAACTTTTGGCAGAAAATATAATGTGGGAGTAACTGGATGATCTGTTTCTAAATATCTATGTTCTTCATCTTCTAAAAATCCTTTCTCTAGTCATTTTTATAGGTTGTGATGGTATTCCACCATGTAGGTTGCCATGGGATTACTTTTTAATTCTCTATAATTTTCTTTATTTCCCAGTTGCTTTTTTACTTCCTTGATATAATCATCAATAGTCAACAATACAATATTGCCCCCTTTATCTGATGGTTTGATGACAATTGTATTGTCATTTTGCAGATCCTTAAGTGCACACCAATCTTCCTGTGTCATGTTCAGGTTCTCATAATTTTTAGTCTTTTTAGATCCATCTGTCATTACTTCCTGGAACACATCAATCTTATTGCCAGCCGGCAACTGGGACAAAACTGCAATTTAGGTTTATATTGGCTGGAGACTGTTACATCCGTTGGTAAACCCAATGTGGAACATAATTCATGATACAATAAATCTCCATAATTTACATCCCCAGAGTCTCCTGTAGATTCCTGTGCTAAGCATGTTAAAGTCATTAGAGGTCCCAAGTCAGATATTGTTAATGGTGATATCTCCTGGGATCTATTAGTTCTTTGTTTCTTAGTTTTAGATCCAAACAATTTCTTTAATTTCAATTTTCTAGAGAACTTGTACAAGTCAATTCTCACTGTTGCTAAGTCCATCAATGTCATGGGACAAACATTAAGGCCTTTATTTAAGAGTTTGAGATGTTTATCTTCCTGTTTTTTAGATGAAAGTTTGATTACCTCATTCTCATTTATCATTGTTTCTTTTACTCCGCAATGATTCCTTATGTTTTTCCTCTTCCTCTTCCTCTGTGATCTCCTTGTTCTCTTTGTCCCATTTTGTTTTGTGCTCCCCTTCCACATCTTCTGGTTTCCATATGGTGCAGCCACATTTCTCCCGAGAAGTCCAATTTTGGTCTCCCCACTATTTCTACTTCGTCCCCCGAACTCACAACTGAGCTTTACATGCTTGAGGAGACTCTGGCCCTCATTCTGATTCTGGCGGGCGGCGGATTCATATGCTTTTGGCTAAATTGGGCCCCCTGAAAAGTTGGGATCCCTCAAAGAGATTGGAGGGCCCCTGCAAAGCAGGGGCTGCAGGCCCCTGTGTTACACCCCTGAATTACCTCAAACACCTTTTCCAAAGCATTAGAAGCATTAGATGAGATGGCGAAAATATGTTGGCAAAATGTGCTACTACAAGAGTTCACAAAGGAGGACTGGCGTGAAATCTCGCAATACCTTATGAAAGCCGTTTTGAAGCCCTTATTCTTAAATTTATTTACATCAAAATCTTTCATCACCGGCACTGGATCTCTGTTAAACTCTGGACCAGATTTAAGAAAAGTAGAAATGCACCCAGTGCAGCACCACTTTTCTTGTGCCCCTTAGCGCCCCACTAACACCACCATGTGTGTGCTGTATCCAAGATACCATTATATCACAAAAAGGATAGATCAATAGTAACCCAAAGGACCTGGGAGACTCATAATATGTAACTATGGTGGTCCAATTAAAAAAAAGATTATATTTTGAACCAAGAAAATCAGCTGTTCACCCCCCCCCCAAATTTATGAATTAAATCATACAAGTGCAGCACAAAAAAAATCTATTATTTCAAAAATATTCATAGATCAATTAACACATAAATATGAAATGTAATTATTGTATCACCATACAATCATACACATAATCATTCATACAGTTAAAACATAGTTGCCCGATGACAGATAATACCAGAAAGCTAAAGAATGTGTTCAAGAAAAGTGCTTGTGAATGAAGTAAGTAGAGGGAAAATCAATCTTGATTTCTATATAAAGATTATGTACAAAAGAGCCTGCAGTTTAATCATTTTTCAATCACATGAATATAAATCACATTCCCTAATGGTAAAATGTCCTCATACAAAATTGCCCTTTGATGGTCTCCATAAACCAATCCAGGATCAATATAATCGTCAACATTCCAACCCATCAACAAAGGGAAGGACCAATTCTAGCCATTGATTCCACAGAGTCCTGAGTATAGAGGAGTGTATATGACATTCCAGCCCCAGTACGGAGATATGGGAAATATGTGATTTATTTGGGGGTCTACCACTGAGAATGACTATGAGATAACCACGTTTCTCCTGAAAATGATGCTGGAGTGTTTTGACTGGTTTTCCCTTTTCTTACTTTTCTGTATTCACAAGCACTTTTCTTTAACACGTTCTTTACCTTTCTGGTATTATCTGTCATGTTTTAACTGCATGAATAATAATACTGTGTACAATTGTGTGGTGATACAATAATCAAATTTCATATTTATGTGTTAATCGGTGAATGAATATTTTGAAAATATTCATACACATTATGAAAAATAATAGATATTGTTTGTGCTGTACTTGTATGATTTAATTCATATAAAAATGTTTGGGGGTTGTGACTATGAAGAACAGCTGATTTTCTCGGCTTTAAAATAGTATCTAAGATACAGTGCTGTTAGACCTGACAGCCTTAAGGTGGTCACCCCTAACTTTTTGCCTGCCTCCCTCTACTTTTTGGACACTGTTTTTGCTGGTTTTTAGACTCTGCGCACTTTACCACTGCTAACCAGTACTAAAGTGCATATGCTCTCTCCCTTTAAACATGGTAACATTGGATCATACCCAATTGGACTATTTAATTTACTTATAGGTCCCTAGTAGAAGGTACTATATGTGCCCAGGGCTTGTAGATTAAATGTTACTAGTGGGCCTGCAGCACTGATTGTGCCACCCACTTAAGTAGCCCCTTAACCTTGTCTCAGGTCTGCCATTGCAATGCCTGTGTGTGCAGTTTCACTGCCAATTCGACTTGGCATTTAAAAGTACTTGCCAAGCCTAAAACTCCCCTTTTTCTTCATTGTCACCCCTAAGGTGTGTCCTAGGTAACCCCTAGGGCAGGGTGCTGTGTGGGTAAAAGGCAGGACATGTACCTGTGTAGTTATATGTCATGGTAGTGTAAAACTCCTAAATTCGTTTTTACACTACTTTGAGGCCTACTCCCTTCATAGGCTATCATTGGGGCTGCCCTCATACATTGTTGGAGTGGTAGCTGCTGATCTGAAAGGAAGGTCATATTTATTATGGCCAGAATGGTTATACAAAATCCTGCTGACTGGTGAAGTTGGATTTAATATTACTATTTTAGAAATGCCACTTTTAGAAAGTGAGCATTTCTCTGCACATAAATCTTTATGTGCCTTACAATCCACGTCTGGCTGGGTTTAGTTGACAGCTCCTTGTGCATTCACTCAGACACTCCCCAAACACAGGATACTCAGCCTCACTTGCATACTTCTGCATTTTGAATGGGTCTTTCTGGGCTGGGAGGGTGGAGGGCCTGCTCTCACACAAAGGACTGCCACACCCCCTACTGGGACCCTGGCAGACAGGATTGAACTGAAAGGGGAACTGGTACACTTCTTAGCCACTCTTTGAAGTCTCCCCCACTTCAAAGGCACATTTGGGTATAAAAACAGGGCCTCTGCCCTACCACCTCAGACACTTCCTGGAGAAGAAACTTGTAACCAGAGCCTGCATCCTGTCAAGAAGAACTGCCTGGCTGCCCAAAGTGCTCACCAGACTGCTTTCTGTGAAGGACTGCTGCCTTGCTGCTCCCTGGCTGTGGTGTAGAAGTGCTCTCCAAGGGCTTGGATAGAGCTTGCCTCCTCTTCCCTGAAGTCTCAGGACCAAAAAGACTTCTCTCTTGCAACTGGACTCCTTGTGCAGCAAAAATTTGGCGCACTGATTGCTAAAACCGATGCACAGCCTGTCCCGCGGTGAGAAATTCACTGCACGCTGAACCGGAACAACGCAGCTCGACTTTGCAAGGAAAAGATCGACGCGGCGCCTACGTTGCCACCAGAACTTCAGCGCACGGCCCACCGGATCGACGCACAGCCGACCTGGGATGACGCAGCCCGACTTACAGAGGGGAAATCGACGCAGCACCTGCCGTGCGGGAGAAATTTTAGCGGCAGATCGTATAGGTCACATCAGCTGTTGGTGATGCTCAGCACCAAAATGTGATCTCGTTTATGTCCTATTTGCCCTGTACCGAATTAGATCCATCCTGGCTGGTGATTGAAAAAATGATAAATAATGATAGTCTATGTCATATTTCCAGGGTAAGAACTTTCAAATGCACTTAAATAGAGCTCAAGCTTTGATGCACCTCTTCCTTCTCACAGCTTTCCACAAATCCCACTAAAGTTCTAAATATCGAACTTTTGTCCTTCAATGAGTTTTAGAAGAGTTCATTTGAAAGGGAGTAACTGTGAGTTGCTGTCATGGGTGGCATGAGTTTTCATTTGACACCTGGCATTGCCTATGTCAGGAACGTTTTTAACAACCTAATGCATTCTGGGGATTGTAGACTTGGTTCATCTTCATGGAAAGAGCTTGAGTAATGTCCTAGATGAGACAGACTAGTTTGTAAAAGGTAAGGCGACAGCAGGAAAAATCACTCTTCTCTTTTATTAGTATCTGCTCTAGTTATTTCACAGAGTAGGTCGCTCCCCTGCCCTCGCGGCGCCACCAGATCCTCTGTGCCTGCCCTCTGCTCTGCTGTTGTGCTGACTGTCCCCCAGAGTGTCTGCCTTTTTCCCCTGTGTGTGATCACGTCCCCTTTTGCTTTTTTGTATCCCAGAGTGCCTGCTTTCCCCATTGGACCGCGCTCCCCTTGCCTTCTGTATCCCTGAGTGCCTGCTTTCCCCGTTGTGATCGCGCTCCCCTTGCTTTTTGTATCCCTGTCTGCCTGCTGCCCCTCGTGTCCCCGCCGCCCCCCCCGTCCTTCCACCGCTTTTTGTCGTTCTTCTCTCGCTTCTCCGGCTTTTTGTACCCCTTCTAGGTACTTTTCTGCTTTTTTGGGCCTCCTCGCCTCCCCGAGGCCCTTCGCCGCTTTTCCCGCTCTTTTTTCCCCCCTACCCGCCCTCCTCCCGCCTCCCAGCTGTCCCCGCCTCCCCGGCTACCTCTTATATGGCGGCCGCTGTGAGGCAGTGGTAGCGACCCTTGACCCCAGGGTAGGTCGCTCCCCTGCCCTCGCGGCGCCACCAGATCCTCTGTGCCTGCCCTCTGCTCTGCTGTTGTGCTGACTGTCCCCCAGAGTGTCTGCCTTTTTCCCCTGTGTGTGATCGCGTCCCCTTTTGCTTTTTTGTATCCCAGAGTGCCTGCTTTCCCCGTATGACCGCACTCCCCTTGCCTTCTGTATCCCTGAGTGCCTGCTTTCCCCGTTGTGATCACGCTCCCCTTGCTTTTTGTATCCCTGTCTGCCTGCTGCCCCTTGTGCCCCCGCCGTCCCCCCCGTCCTTCCGCCGCTTTTTGTCGTTCTTCTCTCGCTTCTCCGGCTTTTTGTACCCCTTCTAGGTACTTTTCCGCTTTTTTGGGCCTCCTCGCCTCCCCGAGCCCCTTCACCGCTTTTCCCGCTCTTTTTTCCCCCCTACCCGCCCTCCTCCCGCCTCCCAGCTGTCCCCGCCTCCCCGGCTACCCCTTATATGGCGGCCGCTGCGAGGCAGTGGTAGCGACCCTTGACCCCAGGGTAGGTCGCTCCCCTGCCCTCGCGGCGCCACCAGATCCTCTGTGCCTGCCCTCTGCTCTGCTGTTGTGCTGACTGTCCCCCAGAGTGTCTGCCTTTTTCCCCTGTGTGTGATCGCGTCCCCTTTTGCTTTTTTGTATCCCAGAGTGCCTGCTTTCCCCGTGTGACCGCGCTCCCCTTGCCTTCTGTATCCCTGAGTGCCTGCTTTCCCCGTTGTGATCGCGCTCCCCTTGCTTTTTGTATCCCTGTCTGCCTGCTGCCCCTCGTGCCCCCGCCGTCCCCCCCCACCCCCCTGTCCTTCCGCCGCTTTTTGTCGTTCTTCTCTCGCTTCTCCGGCTTTTTGTACCCCTTCTAGGTACTTTTCCGCTTTTTTGGGCCTCCTCGCCTCCCCGAGGCCCTTCGCCGCTTTTCCTGCTCTTTTTTCCCCCCTACCCGCCCTCCTCCCGCCTCCCAGCTGTCCCCGCCTCCCCGGCTACCCCTTATATGGCGGCCGCTGCGAGGCAGTGGTAGCGACCCTTGAACCCAGGGTAGGTCGCTCCCCTGCCCTCGCGGCGCCACCAGATCCTCTGTGCCTGCCCTCTGCTCTGCTGTTGTGCTGACTGTCCCCCAGAGTGTCTGCCTTTTTCCCCTGTGTGTGATCGCGTCCCCTTTTGCTTTTTTGTATCCCAGAGTGCCTGCTTTCCCCGTGTGACCGCGCTCCCCTTGCCTTCTGTATCCCTGAGTGCCTGCTTTCCCCATTGTGATCGCGCTCCCCTTGCTTTTTGTATCCCTGTCTGCCTGCTGCCCCTCGTGCCCCCGCCGTCCCCCCCGTCCTTCCGCCGCTTTTTGTCGTTCTTCTCTCGCTTCTCCAGCTTTTTGTACCCCTTCTAGGTACTTTTCTGCTTTTTTGGGCCTCCTCGCCTCCCCGAGGCCCTTCGGCGCTTTTCCCACTCTTTTTTCCCCCCTACCCGCCCTCCTCTCGCCTCCCAGCTGTCCCCGCCTCCCCGGCTACCCCTTATATGGCGGCCGCTACGAGGCAGTGGTAGCGACCCTTGACCCCAGGGTAGGTCGCTCCCCTGCCCTCGCGGCGCCACCAGATCCTCTGTGCCTGCCCTCTGCTCTGCTGTTGTGCTGACTGTCCCCCAGAGTGTCTGCCTTTTTCCCCTGTGTGTGATCGCGTCCCCTTTTGCTTTTTTGTATCCCAGAGTGCCTGCTTTCCCCGTGTGACCGCGCTCCCCTTGCCTTCTGTATCCCTGAGTGCCTGCTTTCCCCGTTGTGATCGCGCTCCCCTTGCTTTTTGTATCCCTGTCTGCCTGCTGCCCCTCGTGCCCCCGCCGTCCCCCCCCGTCCTTCCGCCGCTTTTTGTCATTCTTCTCTCGCTTCTCCGGCTTTTTGTACCCCTTCTAGGTACTTTTCTGCTTTTTTGGGCCTCCTCGCCTCCCTGAGGCCCTTCGCTGCTTTTCCCGTTCTTTTTTCCCCCCTACCCGCCCTCCTCCCGCCTCCCAGCTGTCCCCGCCTCCCCGGCTACCCCTTATATGGCGGCCGCTGCGAGGCCGCGCAGCGGGCGCGCCGCTGGCGTGCCGAAGGCGCACCTAAGGCAAGCCCGTCTGCGCCCGTCCGCGCCTGGACCGCGCCCAGCGCCCGAACCCCTGGCCCCCGCCCCCCCGCCTGACCTACGACTCCGCCTTCCTCGCCAACCTCAAACCCGGCCGCACGCCGGGCTGCTACCGCGCCACCCCGAAACGTACCCTCGGACCCTTCACCTGCAGCAACTGCCGCCTCACCTGCCTCCGGACCCACTCCGCCCCCGCCAAGAACCACTCCCCCGGAAATAACCTCCACTGCATCCTGGTCAACACCCGATCCATCCACAGGCACGCCATTGAACTGTGGAACCTCATCAACTCTACGAACCTGGACATCGCCTTCCTCACCGAGACCTGGATGAACCCCACCTCGGCACCCGACATCGCCATAGCCATCCCCGACGGCTTCAAAATCATCCGGAAAGACCGCACCAACCGCATCGGAGGAGGCATCGCCATCGCACACAAAAACTCCATCCGCATCTCGACCGACACCGACAACTCACTCCCCGATGCCGAACACCTCCACTTCACGATCCACAGCGACCCCAAAACCACCCTCAAAGGCACCCTCATGTACAGACCACCAGGACCTCGCACCAAGTTCAGCGAAGACATCGCAGACTTCGTCAACCCTCACGCACTCTCATCCACCAACTACATCCTCCTAGAAGACCTCAACTTTCACCTGGAGAACCTCACCGACAACAACACCACCGCCTTACTGGACAACCTCACCAACCTGGGACTGAATCAGCTAGTCAACACCCCCACCCACTATGCCGGACACACGCTCGACCCCATCTTCTCCTCCAGCAAACACATCACCTTCAGCCACACCACCGAACTCACCTGGTCGGACCACAGCTGCGTCCACTTCATCTTCAAGAAGACCACCGTGCTCCACCACACCCAGCAACCACCAAGAAGACACTGGAATCGTATCACCACGGAACAGCTCGCATCAACCCTCTCCCAGAACCAACCCACCAGCACCACCGACCCCAACGTAGCCGCCAACAACCTCACAAACTGGATCTCCGACTGCGCCAACCTCCTGGCCCCCCTGAAGTCTCAAGCCAGAACCAACAACCACAAGAAAAACTCCTGGTTCACCCCCGACCTCAAGAACTCCAAGAAAGAATGCCTCGCCCGCGAGAAGACGTGGCGCCTTAACCAGACCGAAGAGAACATGTCAGCTCTCAAGGACGCCACCCGCCAACACCACCAACACCTCCGCGCCGCACGAAAAACAGCCTACCGGAGCAGACTTGACAACAACGCCCACAACAGCAAGGAACTATTTGGCATCGTCAAAGAGCTCTCCAATCCGGAAGCAGAAAACAACTCCATCCCTCCCTCACAGGACCTCTGCGACTCCCTCGCAACCTTCTTCCACCACAAGATCACCGACATATACAACAGCTTCCCGACCGCAGACACGAGCCCCCCCCCCCGGAACCCGCCACCGACACCACCACCATCCTCACCTGGAAACATACCACCACCGAGGAGACCACCCGCGTAATGAACTCAATCCACTCCGGATCCCCATCGGACCCCTGCCCGCACCACATCTACAACAAGGCCGACGACATCATCGCACCGCACCTCCGAGACGTCATCAACGCCTCCCTCACCGCCGCCACCTTCCCGGAAAGCTGGAAACACGCAGAGCTCAACGCCCTCTTAAAGAAACCTACAGGAGACCCCACCGAACTCAAGAACTTCCGGCCCATCTCTCTCCTGCCGTTCCCCGCCAAAGTGATTGAGAAAATCGTCAACGCTCAACTCACCAACGCCCTGGAAAACAACGACTCCCTCGACCCCACACAGTTCGGTTTCAGGGCCAACCACAGCACCGAAACCGCCCTCATCGCAGCCACGGATGACATCAGAGCCCTGACCGACAAGGGAGAGACCGTGGCCCTCATACTCCTGGACCTCTCTGCAGCCTTCGACACGGTCTGCCACCGCACCCTGATACGCCGCCTCAGTAACGCCGGCATCAGAGGCAAGGCCCTGGAATGGATCATCTCCTTCCTCTCCGGAAGGACTCAGAGAGTCCGCCTGCCCCCCTTCAGATCCACAGCCATGGAGATCATCTGCGGCGTACCTCAAGGATCCTCCCTCAGCCCCACTCTCTTCAACGTCTACATGACCCCCCTGGCGAACATCGCACGCAAACACGGACTCAACCTTATTTCATACGCCGACGACACCCAGCTCATCTTATCCCTCACTAACAACCCCACATCAGCCAGGACCAAACTACATAAAGGAATGAAGGAAGTGGCAAACTGGATGACAGACAGCCGTCTGAAACTGAACACAGACAAGACGGAGGTCCTCATCCTCGGCCCCACTCCCACCGCATGGGACGACTCCTGGTGGCCCCCCGCCCTAGGCAGCACTCCCCAACCCACCGACCACGCGCGCAACCTCGGCTTCATCCTGGACTCCTCCCTCACCATGACCAGACAGGTGAACTCGGTGACCTCGGCATGCTTCAACACCCTCCGCATGCTCCGCAAGATCTCCCGACACCAGGAAGACCGTCACCCACGCCCTCGTCACCAGCCGCTTGGACTACCGGAACACCCTGTACGCCGGCATCGCCACCAAGCTGCAGAGGAAACTCCAACGGATCCAGAACGCTGCCGCAAGACTCATCCTGGACATCCCTCGCCACCACATTTCCGGACACCTGAAAAAACTCCATTGGCTACCCGTCAACAAGCGGATCACCTTCCGACTACTCACCCACGCACACAAAGCCCTTCACAACCTTGGACCCAAACTCATCAACAACCGCGTCTCCTTCTACACTCCTCCGCGCACTCTGCGCTCCACCGGACAGGCCCTGGCAGCCGTACCCCGCATCCGCAAAGCCACCGCCGGAGGAAGATCCTTCTCTTTCCTGGCAGCGAAGACCTGGAACTCTCTGCCCAGCCACCTTCGCACCATACCTGACCACCTCTCCTTCAGAAGGCAGCTCAAGACCTGGCTCTTCGAGCACTGACCCCCCCCCCCCCAGCGCCTTGAGACCCTTGATGGGTGAGTAGCGCACTTTATAAATGCGATTGATTGATTGATTCCACGATTGCCGCACCGCTGCTTCTTATCATTTGATTTCATTCACTGCACGCGTTTTCCCAATTCGGCATTTCTGAATGTGAATCCCTGTGCAGTCCAAACAGTCTTAAAGATGCCATACTAGTATCTTCCCTGTTGCTCTTCTGTGATTTTCCCGAAAAAGAGACGTTTCTCTTGCATATTTAATGTCCCTTTTAACGTGAGAATCACCAAATATGTGTATCTTTTTCTGGTCAATTTGTCACTTTTCCGTTAGTCTTTAAAATCAATTTAATTGGTGCTTCACATAAAGCAATCAGCGGTGCGATTAACCCTCAGGCGCGGCGCCTCATCACTGCAGACGTACTTTTTACAGGCCTCTTTGGTATGTCAGACAATGTTGTTTCTCTGAAGAGTTTACAGTAATTATTCCTAATAGGAAGTGTTTGATGTTATGTGGAGCCTTTCCTTTAACCAGCGGTCAAAGAGCATTAACATCAAAATGCTTTGGTTTGTGTCATATGAAAGAAATCTGTCTCTCAAGCCTCTAAGTGAAACAGAGACAAGTTTATTTCCCCCCTCTCATTAAAGGAAGGTTCTAGAAACAAGGAACATTGTTCAATAAGCATCAGCACCGGGCGCCTCTCTCTAGAGCTCTCTAGATATATACTGAAAAAAACAAAATATTGGGAAATTAAATGTACATATATATATATATATATATGCATATATATATATTTATACATTTAATTTCCCATTATTTATATATATATATATATATATATATACACATATGTATAAATATATATATGTATATATATTTATTTCACCTAGTGGCAATCAAAGAAAAATGACAGTCCTGTCAATCTCGTGCAGAGATCTGATTGGCTGATAATACATCAACAGCAGAAGTCATTGAAGTGCTGTCAGCCATCTTCGGACTCGGCTGAAGCCAAGTCCCAAAGAAAAAGTTAAAAAAAAAGGGGGGCCAGTGTTCGAACCCCTTGACACCTTAGCTCTGGTGGTGGCTAAAAGGAATGTATTTTTTGTATTTTATGAATGTAGACGCAGTAGATCCACCATAAAATTAAAAAGAAAAAGCACAGTGTCCTGCGCTACGTTACTGCAAAGCCTCCGGGTGGGCCAAGTCCCAGGGGCCTATGTGTATAAAAGCAGGGGGGCTCCTGGCCCACTCCCACTGCCACAGGAAAGGCCACCTCCCCAGGGTTTATTAGTTGTATGTGGTGGGCCTGTGGCTCACCTGCTGCTCTGGAGACTGCCACCTTCCCTGGGCTTTGTTCTGAAATGCAGGTTTGGGGCACTCGACCCCTCACATTGCCCTAGGGACCACCACCTCCCTGGGGTGTTCACCTAATAGAATGCAGGGTGCCTGTGACCCCCACGGCCCTTGGACCACCACCCGAGGAAAAATTTAATTTATCTTCGGGGGTCGCATGCCCCCTGCTGCTCTGGGAAACACCACCCACTGGGGAAACACTGGAGCAGAGGGACGGCGCAGCCCCCCGCTGCCCCCCGCTGCCTATTACTGTTGAATTTCAATTAATTTGTTATTTTAAAATGGTATGTTTTAGTTACATTTTCACCTAACTATATTATTCCTTTAACCTTTGTTTTAATCAGTGAATTCTTAAGGTTGTCTAAAAGTCTTAACCATAACGCAACTTTAACATTTTTAAGTGAAGTTATATATATTTTTAACATAATTAAGTTGTCCATATAGTTTTGGGTGCTAGGCCTGTGCCCGAGTTCTTGCAGACAACAATCCCCCCGCCACGTTATAGCTGTAAAAAATGCATGTAAATTTAAAACTCAGCCTTTAGGCATGGAGTCCCAGGGCATTTTTAAGGCTTGGGTGTGGGGGCCTATGCCTCCTCCCTATATGGACTAATTGGAACTAGGGAATGGGGACCGTGGGGCCTCAAGAAGGCTCAGAGAAGAAGGTTGCCTGCCTCATGCCCCAAAAAACAACAATGCACCAACCCTCGGGCCCTGGTTCACTCCAAGGGGTTTATTTATAAAAAGCGTGGGTGGCTGTAATTTTTTTCTTTAATGTAACAACAAAGCAGAGGATCCTCTGAAGACCGGTCCCATTAAATATATGTATATATATATATATATATATATATATATATATATATATATACATATATATAAATATATATATATGTATATATATATGTATATATATACATATATATATAACTTAGTTCCTCCAGGACTCCACCACTTGACCTAGGTGAGCAGGATATCCCTAATCTGCCACAAATATGTTTTTTCCTTTTTATTAAGACAGGGGACAGAGTCTCTGAGACCTAAGATGTCTGCCACTACTTCCTTGATGATGTGGTGGCAGTCAATCAGATCTTATCTCAGACCTATTTGTTCCATTGATCATCTGTGTTGTGATATATACATACATTTTAAACCTTAACAGTTCTTCTTACAGTTACACATTTAATAATGCGTTGCTTTTTTATATGGCTCAAACCAGTAGGAGCACACTTAATAGCACAGTGAACACAGAACATGATCACAAACTTATGAATTCCCTGAATGTGAAATTGTAGGAATGCACCATTATATACCTTCTTTTATGTGTCACTCATATATGCATTTGACATGGCACATCGTCATTTATACAGCTTGATGAGACCCACAAAGATTAATAATAATAGCATAGCTAGTAAATCTTTTCATTCCGTAACGTTTCATTGCATTACACTGTTTTGCAGTGACAGACAAAACAAGCATTTGCAATGCAATGGGTCTCACATTTGCCCAAGTTAGAGCTGTTTGTGTTGTAAATTACTAACTGGACTTTTCTTGCCACACAAACTAAATTAAAAAGTAAAACAGTTTCACATAAGCGAGCGGATTCAATACGCTGCCGTCAGCGTGACGGAGACACACAAAAGAAAAAAGAAGTTGGCTCCCAGTCAAAGTTATCGGCAAATGTGCAATTATCCTTGTAATAGGGTCGTTCCCCAGAGCAGTACCAAAACCGCCCTAAGGAGGGACAAACATAAAGCAGTTACCAACTAAAAGAAAGGATTTTTGAAAGGTAAGCCCACAAACAAATAATAGTGATGGGCGTGTGGTGGGCGTGGTTAAAAGCCCAGATACACACCAACACGTTGGAAAAGCAGTGTTTGTGCGCTGCTATGCTCGACCTAATGAGGCGGAAAGCAGGAGAAAGTACTCAGAAGGACAGGGTTAGAGGAGGAGAAGGCAGTGAGAATGAGGCAGAAAACAGCAGAGAGTGATGCAGCTGCAAAGGAGAGCTGGTCTGGGACCTGGCTCTTGCTGCCACTTCTCAGGAATCCAGTTGTGTACTTTCTCTGCTCTTGACTGGCTTGGTCATCTCACTTTTATCTGGCCTGATAGCAGAGTGAAGCTTACTCTTCATTTTGTAGTATTTGGCTACAGGAATGGGCAATGCGAGGGATGCTTAGCTTATTGGGTCTCTTCCTGTACCAGTTACTTGTTTAGACCTTGATCATTGCAAAACTATGAGACAGACTGTGTACATTGACTGTTGCCACCTATGCATTGGTTATCTCATTTCATGTACCCTAATTACAGGCATTATATAAATGTGTGGTATTTACTAAAGTTATTAGATTGAACAGGGTTATGAAATTGATTTTCATTACATCTTGACAAAAAAAGACACTTGGGAGATTAAATGTGCAGGTATTAGTATTTGTTTAAAAATTGTTTGATTTTATTTTCCAAACACAAATGAAATATGACTACATTTATATGTTCCAACCAAATACAATATTCAGATATCTAATTCTCCCCATAAATTCCATCAGTAGCCATCTCACCTCTTCATACAAGGAAAAAGCAAAGAAAAATCACAAAGAAGAGACTGGGATTAAATCTTAAATTTTGCAAATTCTACTGTTATTATTTTTTCTGTACCTGGGTGTACATTCGATATAACTTCTTATGTCCCGATTCTGTCTACAGGAGTTTCATGGGACCAGAATGTATTTAATGGTTACTTACTTGGACTGTACACAACGGTGTTTTGATGTCAAAGCCAGTTGTGATAATTAGTCTCAGTGGAGGTGCCAGATGATTTATCAAGAAAAGATCAACTCATATGAGAACGCACCACAAATTAAAAAGCATACCAGTGCCAGGTTATCCAACGGTACCGGTACTTCGGGGTTAGGACTGAAGGCATATTGGTGAAGGAAGGTAGCATAACCGCAAAACAATCTCAAAATAAAAAAAAATATTTATTTTTGGTACGTATTGATTTCCGCTGCTTTCCTACAGCAATAAAGTGCAAATGGGAAAGGAAACCACAACGCACACTTGGAGAGTATCAAAATATAAAAAAAGAGTATTTCAATCACGCCAGGAGCAGCAGATGGGCACTAATTAACTTAAATGAATTAGTGCTTGATCCTTGACCCACAGACGGGACCAGAAATGATGCCAGCCTGAACTAGATGAATTACAAGGCTTTAAAGAAGAGTGCCACAAAAGCCAACAAATGGTGAGCGACAAGCGGGCTCCGAGCCCTTTTCTAACTGCTCCACCCTAAAAATGGTTAGACATGAAAGTGTGGGTTATGTAAGAATGTGTATTTGACATGACTCCTCAAACCTGATTCTGAATCGGGCGCAGGGACAGCTCCTTCGCCATGACGAAGGAGGGCGCCCCCCCGGCTAAACCAGCATATAAAAAACAAAACGATATTTCATTATCATATTTTCTTTTACCTGCTGGCTCAGCCAGCAACATGTAAAGAGAGGGATGGGATGGGCCACGGGAGGTGGGAGGGGGTAGATGAGAGTGCACCTAAGTGCACATGTGTGTTTGGCCGGCCGTCTCAGGCACAGACCCCAGGTTTGTGTCTGAGCAGCAGTCCAAGCCACTCAGGCCAGTCCTGACGCTGCTTTCATGCTAGTGTCCCAGTGAATAATGTGACACCCCATCGAAGGAAGAGGTGCAACGAAACAGGAGACGGCGGCGACAGCAAAAGACACGTTTTTAATTTTTTTGATTTTTTTTTCTTAGCCCGACCCCTCCCCCGCTTGCCCTTACCCTTGAGATTTGCAGGAGGCTGCCACTGACGAGGCAGAGCAAAATTGCCACATAGAATTCAATACACCTGACTCAGAGTTTCTAGGTCTTTCCACTCCTGCTTTTTCCATGTGTAGGTGATAATTCAGGTGATAATTCGGTCTGGAAAAATTATACTTTGACAGCAGCAGGCAGGCATCATTCCCCGTGTTTTTGACAGGGGGAACACACAATACCTCCCAGCAAAAAAGCATTCTCCTTCCCTTCTCTAAACCCCATACTCTCCTCTTTCTTCCCCTCCTCACCCAGAGGTCCTACTAGGAAACAGTAACATCACATGCAATTTTACCATAACGGTAAAATTGCATGTGATGTTACCAGTGCTTAATTTGTAAATAAAGAGGTGCCGGTGCTCAAAGTCCTTCTCTTAAACACGAGGCTGCTGTAATTAAATCTGACAGCACTGAATACTGAGGCAGCGTAATCCTGAAGACACCTCGGGCCTCTTCAATCCATTTACGGCCACCCTTGCCCCTCCAGCTCATCCTGCAACTTTTTACTTTCTCCCTTTATGACGCTTTTTAGTTTTTCCTTCATCCGTCTTTCCCATATGTGTCTTTTGCTCGCAGCAAATGCTTGAGGCAGAAGAATAAGCCCCGGCCCACACAAATAAGTGCCGGTGCTCAGCACCGGAAACAACAAGCATAAATTAAGCACTGGATGCTACAGTTTCCTAGTAGCATGCTAGTTATGTTCAGACCCATAAGCTATACATTTACTATGAGACTTGTATAAAAAGAATGCTGCATAGCACTGCATAGCTTGTAAAACTAACCTTTGTATTACTTATGTCTGTTTTATTTCATGGACGATTTATGATAGTTTATAGTATTTGTGTCCTTCTTTCTATGTCCTATATGCCGAAACCTGGTTGGTTCGTGTTCTAAAAAATAAATAATGAATTAGTGGGTCAAGCAAGTAATGTTCAAGTTGTTTCAGTTTGTGAGCCTAACTCCAGTATCCATGGAAGCCAGGTTCATTAAACTGTGGGTGGGGCCAGCCACCATTTGCATGAGCAGATATTATGAAGGAAAGATGAAAAGTTATCATAACTGACAATTTGCCAGTTTGCTTATGTGTCATAGTTCCATTTTTGTAGTGTGGCTGAGTGCCATTAACATGTGTCATGTATGACCCTGGGAGTGACACTTCATAAAAAAGTGAGCCAAATGTCTATATTCTTTGGTTTTAGTATTACTGTTTTCAATTGGGAAAAGACAATTGTGACAATCTTAATTGACTTAATATTATGCATAACACAGAAAATCTAAGGCCCTGCTTATTCTGCGATTGCACTCCACTCAGCTGCCTATTACCCATGCAGGACGTGGATGCTTTAGAAATGGTTACAGTTGTCAGAATTAAATTTCTCATTCAACACACACCTGTAGGATAAGCACTTGTGCAACATACACACAGAGGTTGTCTAGAGTCTGCCTCTCCTCACCATTGTCTCTTTCTCCGCCATTGTCTCTAAAGTTCCTCTTGTTCCTCCTTTATCCAGTCTATCACTTTCCCCATGACTCGTTCTGCATTTCTCATTTTTCCCTCCTATTCCCAATGCCATTGCGCTCTTCCATAGGTCTCATTAGGGATAGTCTAACACTGACACCTTCACACAGAAGTGCTGAGGAGGCACTCCAACTTGTCTTTGCAGCACAAATGGCTTTGGAATCCAACATCCACATACAGGTCTTCTGATCCACCCCAGTTTTGCATTACATCACCCCCGCTATTTGAGGAAAGAGACATTTACAAATGCAGTTGTGCTTTTCATCACCAATACGTTTAGAAAAGGGGAACGTTCTCTATGCTGTGATAACAATGAAAACAAATGACAAATACAAAAAAATAGAGGAAAAGCACTCAAGATGCACCTCATTTCTGCATCATTCTCTATGCTGTGATAACAATGAAAACATATGACAAATATAAAAAAATGACGAAAAGCACTCAAGATGCACCTCATTTCTGCTTTTCAATGCCCATGCTGTTGGAGCATTGCATGGTGTTACTTTGAAGTCTATACCTTAATAGCAAAACAAAGAACTACAAACAACAGAATCCAGAGGGCTATTTGGTAAAAGGCCAAAGGCTTAAGGTGTCACACTTAAAATCCTTGCAAACATATGTTTCAGTCGTGATGGTTAGATAATGGATTTCATACTTTTTGATTCTTCATATATGCAGGATGTCGCCTGACTCATTGAATGACATTACTGAATATCGTTTCAGGTCAAAAGGGATCTGAATTCCATCGTAAGGCTTTCTATCACTTTCTTGCTCATCCTCTTTAAATGTTTCCAGCTAATTTCCAACCATGGCGAAGGGGTTCCTCTCTCTGAGTGGATGTTGCTGTGCTGCTTGCCCACCTACTCTGCATGGTCCACTCTTTGCAACCACCTGTGCGTGCCTGTGGACTAATAACATGCAACGAGATGGGAGTCAAATGCACCTGTGTATGCTTATTTGAAAACAAAACCTTTGAAATGGCCTGTACCACTGATTCTGAAAGTTTGTTTGCTTGCATGGGAGTTGTCACTTCTTTAATACACGCAGCCTTGGCTGCAGAAAGCTATTCATTGATCTACATAGGAAAACAAATATAAAGGGAACATTGGACATTCAGAAATGAAATGCCCATATACATGTAAGTCGTCTCATTTTGCCTTCCCGTCCACAGACTGGAATGATAAACACTCCTCCATTGGTATCTGTAGGCACCCAAGACAAAGGGATTGATTTCTGCTTGCACTACTCCTTTACTTGCAGCAAAGCGCTTTCGTTGGAGATCAAGCATTTGTTATAGGAATGAGCAGCTGGCTCAATGCGGTTGATGTTTGCCTCCTCCTGCCACAAACACATCAAGATTTGACCAAACAGGCTTGAAGTAAAGAGAGCAGGCCAGACTCAATGAAGAATTAGATAGCCTGGAAGCTTCCCATTATTGGGGTCATAAGATGTAGCCATAGACAGGAGGAAAGGTTGCATTTTGATAATATCCAACTGTGCTTTGCCAGGAGCAGAAGTATGTAGCTGCCATTTTGACAGCTACTTGGTCATGGGGATGCATGGGAATCCTGGGAAATTAAGACAGTAGCATACCCTAGGCCATTCCCCAAGTTGGCCAGTGCACTCATGGAGAACCCCAGACCCAATCAATCACAAAACTAATTAGGGTAAGATGAACAGTATTTCATTTTAAAGTCATCAAGCAAATGTAAAACTAAAAACCTACCCTATTTTAAACTATCCTAAACTAACTATCCTTAAATTAAAACTACACCTATCTAACCTATTCTAAACTTATCGTACACATGTAACACCACACTCTAAACATTGGCCCCTCCACCCCCCTTAAGAGAAGAGATACAAGTAGGACAATATAAACTATGACTACACATGTACTAACCTTACCTATGCCCAAAACAAATATAGATTTCTTGGAATTTTTTTTTTTTTTAATACACAAATACCCCAACATAACCCTCCCACCCGACCCCCCCAACATTGATAAAATGTAGAAAAAAAAACACCTCCACTATACTTAACCTAACCTATGCCTACTCTACACTAATCTAACACTACACATTTAAAACCCCATATAAAACTATACAGAACAGTAAAAGGGAGGGAAATGAACTCAGATTTTGTACGATATTTTAATAGTTCACTTCCTGGTTTTTTAAACTTTTTCTAAATGTATAGCAACGATTGCAATCCTCTGCTGCATCCTCCTCCAATTTGGTCAGTCTGTCCAAAACCTGGCCAATGTCCCCCTTCATGCCCTGCTCAAATTGACTTGGGACTACTGCTGCAGGGGGCTGTAGTGGCAGCTGCGTGATCACTGGTGCAGCTGATGTTGAGGGCTGTGGTCCAGCTGTTGCCCCCTGCGCCCCCGATGGCTTGTCTCCAGTGTCTTTTTATGGCTATCTTGGAGATCCCCTATGGGGAAAGGCACACCATTCCCCTGATGCTTTCTCTCTTCGGGCCTCTTATGGAAGTCTTGCCTCTGTGCTTCTGCCATGTTGGCAGCTGTAACATGAGGAGAAGCAAGCATCAGTATCAGCATTGGGTGGAATTTGTACCAACATATTGACCCTCATTATGTCCCTGGCAGTCTTACTGCCACATTATGAGATTTGCAGGTTGGCTGCAGCCAACCCACCCCTTCTCCACTCATACCGCCATGGCGATATGAGCTGCAGGGCTGGAGATGTCTATCTCCAGCCCAGCGGCCGGCATAGTAAAGCCCATGGCGTTATGAGCTGGCCCACCACCATGGCGGTAGGCCCTACCGATGACAGGGAATTTCTTCCATGTCACCGTTAGGTGGCTCCCTCACCCCCCCAACATTCACCTGATGCCCCTCTCCATCCAAACTCACCCCCCACCCACTCAATGCACATACTAACCCCCAGCCCCTCCGATCCACTCACTCACCCCCAAACACACACACACCGCACAACTGACCTCACCCCCAACAGCCACACATGCACACATCACCCCCTCCCCACCACTGTCATAGTGCCTCTCACCCAACACACCCTCCCCGCGTACACGCACACAGACACCTACACGCACCAGGCATACACCCATTCACTTACACTGACATACATGCATTCATTCACACACTGACATACACACATTCATTCATGCACACTTCCAGATATGCAGATATGCTCACACATATTCTTACACACAATCACACTGACATGCAGATATGCACTCACTTCACCATTCTTACCCACATTCACTCACACGCATACACCCACGCAAACAACACACAAAGACGCATTCACACACACACTCAGACATTCATGCACATACTCAGACACACACACATAACACCCCCCACCCTTCCACCCCCCTTCCCTGCCAGAAGCCCAACTTACTGAGGGTGAGGAGGTCTTCCAGCAGGGAACGGGAAGGGGCGCTGCTACCGCCAGCAGCACCCCACCAGCAGAACACTGCCATGCTGTATTACTGGTCATAATACGGCTGGCGGTGTTCTACTGGTGTGGTGGTTACCACCGTCCACCACCATGAGCACTGCCAGATTTCCACCCTTATTGCGGCGGAAGTCAGGCAGTGCTCATAATATGGTGCCGGTATGTTGGCAGCCGTAACCACAGCAGTAGGTGGTATGTACCCCCAATGTTAAAATGAGGGCCATAATGAACACTGCAGCTGCAGATAACACATACAGTTCACCACACATTCCTCAAAAATTACATACTCCTAATCTATGACTATTTCCTTTCATCCATCATCAGTATCGTGTACATGTCAATGGGATGATGGAAGTATACTTGAAACAACAGGGCCCAGAGCTGAGTTGACAAAATTGTCCATGATCAACATTTGTGTCTTCTAACTTGTGAGGATCACGTGCCCCAGCAAGTCTGGATTTCCTGTGTCCCTGTGCATAAGGGGAGCTATGCAGCCAATCATCACCTTGACACACCTAGTGAAACATCAAGGCTTACCCAGTCATCATGGGGTCAGGTACATTTCCACCTGCTATTCTAAGGTTTGGTTAATCAACATTAATGTGTCTTGTTGTAAGACCTGACCTGAGCATACGTAACAAGGGGGCACACCATTGCCCATGATGAGAGTGGTCTATACATTCCAGAACTGTAGCTCCGTACCCTGTGCTGTGTAGTGCTAGATGTGTTAAACAGCACACATATGTTGGCATGTATGGGTGCTCTTAGTCCCACAGTGAGTTTGGCACTGCAGTGGGTGCTGCAAAATATCCAGAAAAATTGCAGATATATTGCACATACATGGCAGACAGGATCAAAGTACCAGGTACGCACGCAGCATTCACATCATATGCATATGTGATGTGACCTACATCACTCACAAATATCACGGTGGCAGGACCATGTTGTGGAAACTGTTTGAGATCTGGTGTGGTAAGAATCATAGATGTTTCACACAACCACTCTGAGGTTATTTGTCTACTAAGTGTGTACACTACTGATTGATGTACAGCACAATATGGCTCCTTGCTGAACTACAGACTCATAATACCTGAAGGGTACTGAGACACCTGTGGTGTATGTGTCTCCTACATAAGCCCCATAGAGACCTCTGCAGATGTCACCCACATCTGTTCCATCTTGTCAGTAAATGTAGGCTATGTGTGGAACACTGTGCTGACAATGGTGCTGTGACAAAATGTTTGTAAACAGGCATGCTGTGTACATAGACAGTTGCCTGAGACCTATCATGGTAGATTCTAGTGACTAATTGACCAACCATAATAATTCCCATTTCACACAATTCCATTCCAGCACATGTTGCCCCTTGAACTACATGCAAACTTTTCAAATTGCATAACATTCTAGCATACATGATGTCACCATCCATTCTCCAATGATATCAGATCATTGGTCAGGCAAAACCATCTTTCATAGCATTCCACACTTCAGACTGACTCACATCAAACCCTGGATTAACACCCATGACGCACAAGATGACACTGGATGCATCAAGGTCTTTGAATCGCACAACGTCTCCCATAGTGTAGGGAACAGGTCCACCTGCAAGACATGGATGGAAAACATTGGTAGTGTAATTCATACATTTTAGTAAATGGACGACATTGTATACTGTTAACTTGTTAGGCTGAGTGTGCACGTCATCCTAGTGGTAGAGCAGACCAACTAACAAACATCTATGATCAGTCAATCACACATACTGTAGTCTCAGATAATGTAGACCTACACACCTCGAACCATCACTGTATCTGACACGCCTGTGTTGTTTCTCACTGCACCACTAGAACATGGTATTGACATGCAGGTGTCTGTTAGCTCTACACCTCCATGACCATATGGGTTTGCTTGACACTGTATATTGCATCTGGAGGGCATGCAATGGTTGTTCCTGTGGCTGTCCCACTCTGACATCCATAGCGTTTGGGGCTGCCTCAGATATCGTAGACATCTACCTCATTGTCACAGCAAACTGACAAACTGCTGCCCACAGGTTGTGTGGGTATTCCAAGGAGTTGAGGAATGAAATGATACATCCTTCAGTGAAGTAGGTAATGTGTGTGTGCCATCACAAGGCACACACATAAGCAATAATGCTATGGGAGGATACTAATATGAAGATAGTTGTACCTACCTGCACATTGACTGATTGAAATGATGGACGTCATGCCAGTAGTGTGTGGCCAGGCATTGTTGCCATGGTATACCATTATTTGTCCAGGGAGGGATAAGGACATGGGCATAGAAAATGCCTCAACACAGAAACACTTGCTCTGTGATGCAAGGATGTATTTGCCATTGCAGGTTACTGACTGATGTGCCAGTGAAGGAGAAGATGCAGGCCAGCTCCATACTGTCAGTAAGAAGAGACTCAGCACGTGTGTGTGTGTGGTAATAGACATAGTATAGGGTGTATGTGATACACAAGGAACTGAAACGAGGAAGTGCTAGTAGTCTGCACCTAGTGCACGATCAGGCTCCCTCACATGGCCTTGGCAAATGACAGAATGGGGCCAATAGAACAATAGGGGTGCAGTACCAATTGCAATAATACAGTCCTTGGGGCCCTCAGTGCACCCCTAACCCCTGCCATGTGTGACCCTATTGAGAATTAAGGCACAGCATGATGGAGGTAGGGTCTAACTGGATCTATTTCTGTGTAGGTAAATGATGTACTCAGCAATAGTTGCAACAGATCCTCACGACTTCTGCTGAGTACATTGGGGGCCCCTCTCATACATTTTCATCCCCCCATATCACACCTGCTCTCAGCAGCCATTCAGAGTGCCGGTATAAATGTACTAAGGGATTTCTAAAATTACTCAGCAGCTTATACATATGTCACCAATACAGGTTTTGGGACCCCCTTCTATACATGATGCATGGTGCAAGCCTCATTTGGTGCTGTTCATTACTGAGTTGCCCTATGCATGCATAACAACACTTTGTATTGGTTGTGCAGTGAAAATGGTACATCTGCCCAGCATCGGCTTCATCACTGTACATTTAACTTGCCTAAGGTGCCGCTTGGACTCGTCATACAGGTAGCATACAACATATCAAAATCCACAAGCATTACATGCAGCACTCAACCGTATCTGCAACTGTCATGCACATGGAAAAGTAAGGACTTTGTATGGAAATGTGAGACTTACCAACTGCTTCACCATCTCAATTCCCAGATGATCCAGCAGATCCTGCTCCCTTGTCACCAGATCTGCCCATCAATGTTTCATTTGGTGTTTGTTCCTTCCACTGCCAAAGATCCTTGTGGGCTAGTAGAGCACCTTGCCCCACCGCAGCCACTGTGCCTCTGTGTGTTAGCCAAGGATTACATGGCCACCCAGTTGCAGCATCAAAGGGAGGTAGTGTTATACAAGCCAGATGACCCCCAGCTCATTGGCAGACATATGTGGCATCCTCCCCTTCCCAGACATACTGTATATGCAGTTCAGCCTCAATAAAAAAATAAAGTAAACCTAACCCAACTACCCCAACAACTTATTCTACCCCAGACAAACACCCTACAATGCAGAGACAAAAACAGTACAATGACACTTCAAAATAAGTTTTAAGACAACTAAGGAAAACGACTACAAGACACAGCTCAAGAAACACTACAAACACTTCAAAATTCACCAATCAACCTACAATACCAGCTCCACACACCCTCGCTCAGTCACAGACAATAAGACTGTTTCATGAAAGTGAACTCACTGTACCATGTTTGGAGGCAGGATGTCCTGTTTCATCACTTCCTGGGCGTGTGTGTCACATTTCTAGTCATGAGTCATTTTTCTTGACGCATCACAGTCATGCATTGTTTTTCTCACTATTAGAGTGAAAAGGCCTGTGGACGTGCGATAGATAGTCAGGGGCTAGGCGTCTTTTAGGTTAGGGATATTGAATGGTATTTGCGTATGCCTGAAAATATTTGACTCATGACGGTCATGCGTGGATTATACACCATGGTGCATTCAGAGGTGTGTGGACGTGTAATTGCCGCTCAGGGCCCAGACATCATTTTACAAACATTGCAATGTGTAGGTTATGTGTATGCGTCAGAAATGTTTGATGCATGATGAAATTGCGTGGATTTTTGCATTGTAGGCATTGAGTGCACCCTGATTAACTTAACATGTTGCATGGCCTGTGCAACAATGTAGTATATGTGGTATGGCAACATGTGTGTTAATGTCCAGTACTGTCATTATGGTGACAATGGTATGTTGAACCTATAGGTTTGTTTATGAGTCTGCTGAATGCGACTACTCATACCTTGTGCATATGTGCAAGTGTAGCTACACTGTGTAAATATACATCTTGGCACATATGTGCTATGTGTGTACACATGGGTATGTATACTAATTTGTGGATGGACTACATTGTTATGTCTGAGATACAAATGTACACAAACCTAGAACACATATATGGTGGCCTATGTCCAACACACGATAATGCATGTGACAACCATGACAGTATCTACTCATATTATTCAGTGGACTTGGACTTGCACACATCTTCTGCAGCAAGATTGTCTGGTCATACATTGACATGATGCAGCATGTGACTTGTGTAATTGGAAGATGTACATATGTCCTTCTACTGGCTACTTGATAGTTACGGTTCCATGGACGGTATTTGTGAGATGTCATGACTTCCACGCACACGTGACATTACTCCTGCCACAGCACTTGTATTGTCTCCATTTCACCTCCTGTGTTGTATTTGCAAGTATCTGTGGGTTTCTCTAAACTGTCCATACACAACCTCCATTGAACATGGGTCTGTATTTCTTCAGCAAACCTTATCCTAGATAACTCCTATTATGTCTGAATGATAGTCAGGTGCGAATCATCTCAGTGCTGTACAGTTCATTTGCCAATTGCTACATATATGACTAGGTCTACTCACACTCAGATTGGTGTTGTGTCTCAGACATTTTTCAACAATGCTGAACATAGTAGCACTTCCCATACCTGATTGTGATAATGGAGGCCACAACATGTATGGGACAATTTGTTACTGTTGATATCATGAACTTGTTATGTCATGTGAGTGACAATGAGTGGTGTGTATTGCTTTGTGCTGTGTGATGTATTTGTACACAGCATACTAGGTATACATTCAGACATCAAGAATTGTTGATACTGGCAAACCCGTTGCTACCTAGGCCATACACCCGCACATCAGTCTTCACATGTTTGCCTGGATTTTCTCTAGGCATGTGTCAAGATAGCAGTTTTGTGTGCCAAGTGTGTACCTCATGTACATTGTGAATATTAGACACTCTGCCTACATTCGACCCAGATAAAAATGTGGTGGTGCATTGTCCCAGTAAATCCATGGATCGTGACTATGTGACATGTATTTGGATAGTGATTCTGCACCCATAGCTGATAATTTAGTCAGGCAACCCATTGCACACTCCACAGCCAACATGTGTGTTCCATACATGAGGATCAGTTCACAATGTGCCAGGGTTGTGCCTAATGGCAGCGCCAGGACACAATCACATGGATGCACTGTGCAGGCTCAGCATAGGACATTCGTTACAATCCCTGAACATTTACTTAAGGACCACAGTTAGCAATTATGTTCCACCCTTGTCACACATTTATCATGCAGGCGAAGCTAAAGTGACCTTGAGTTGTGCTGTGACAGTGTTCTCTTCCTAAATAACTTGATATTTGTTTGCTGACAGCCCCTATCTTATGTGTGCCCCCCTTGAGTACATCCTGTTATGCATGGTGTTGTTGTGGTGAATGGGCTAGGTATTAATACCTTGCCCACTTCCCTGAACAATATATGTAGTGGTGCAAGGCTCTAGACCTTCAGGAGTCACATAGCTGCAAATTATGTGTCACTGTTATGTGAGATGGTGGCAGTAGATCTTCTTATGTGACAAATGATGTTGCTACCATACTGGTCACCTTTGTGTTACTTACCTGCTCCCTGAGGTTTGAGTCACATTCCAATGGTGTAGGAAGTGGAGAATGAGTAGGCCAAGGAGAACCAGGTGCAAAGTGATTTATTTGTGCTATTTACAATGTAAGGCTTATAGTATAGTGACTATGGGGGTCATTCTAACTCTGGCGGGCGGCAGAGGCCGCCCGCCAGAGTTCCCCCCTCCGAAATACCGCACCGCGGTCAGTAGACCGCAGAGGGTATTCTAAGTTTTTCCCTGGGCTGGCGGGCGGTCGGCAAAAGACCGCCCGCCAGCCCAGGGAAAAACTCCCTTCCCACGAGGATGCCGGCTCGTAATCGAGCCGGCGGAGTGGGAAGGTGCGACGGGTGCTGTTGCACCCGTCGTGTATTTCACTGTCTGCCAAGCAGACAGTGAAATACTTGTAGGGGCCCTCTTACGGGGGCCCCTGCAGTGCCCATGCCAGTGGCATGGGCACTGCAGGGGCCCCCAGGGGCCCCGCGACCCCCCCTACCGCCATCCGGTTCCCGGCGGGCGGACCGCCGGGAACTGGATGGCGGTAGGGGGGGTCGGAATCCCCTCGGCGGCGCAGCTAGCTGCGCCGCCTTGGAGGATTCCAAAGGGCGGCGGTACACTGGCGGGAGACCGCCAGTGTTGCCGGTCCGACCGCGGCTTTACCGCCGCGGTCGGAATGCCCTTGGGAGGACCGCCGGCCTGTCGGCGGTGCTCCCGCCGACCCTGGCCCCGGCGGTCTTAGACCGCCGGGGTCAGAATGACCCCCTATGTGTAGAAGTTCTCAACAATGTGGAGTCTCCTACGAACTCTTGCAGCAGTGTTCAATGGTTCCCCCTCCACATTATCTGCTCCATTATCATCCTCCTCATCATTAGGGACATCAACCTTTTCATCCCAGGGAATATCTGTTCTGATACAAATGTTATGCAGGATTGCACATGCCAGAATTATCTCGCAAACAAGTGGTGGAGCATACAAGAGGCTTCCTCTTGTCATGGCCAGGTCCTCGAGCCTAGATTTCAGGAGCCCCAATGTCCTCTCCACCACATTGCAAGTTTTCCTGTGTCCTTCGTCGTAGGCCCACTCTTCCACCGTTGTAGTATGGGCAAATGGGGTCATCATCCATGGCTGTGATCAGCTGCAAACGATAGAGAGAAGATGTGTTTGTAAGTTTTGATAGTGGTTTGGAACACACCATGGCAGTTGTACTTTTTAGTTGGAGTGGTGACACAGACTTGCTTGTGGTATAGTGTATGTTCTTGTTTTTGTGAAATGGTTTCATTGGACTAGGTTGATGGACATGACAATCTTGGGTAGTGGCTCAAGGGCCTGGGAATATTTATGTTGATCCCAAAAGTATGGTTATGATTTAGGTAAATGTGTTGTGTAGTCCATATTTGAAGCAGTGTTCTATTGTTAGATGGAACATACCACCTCCTATCACCACAATGGTGTCAGATGTTGAAACACCATACTTGCCCTACAAATCTAGACTTTGCCCTCCATGTTACCATGTGACACTTCACATGCAGTGTGACACTTTGTGACCCTTTGTGGCAGATGATGGTTGTGCCAGCCATCAAGTGTATGAGAGTGTGTATCACACATTAGTAGGATGATGTAATTTGGTGCAGTAGTATTTCCTAGCTTCCAATACATGATTTCTGACAGACACATGCACAGTGCAGGCTTTGGGAGAAGGCACAGCTATTTTTCACATGGGTCCCTTAGTACGGTGCATGTAAGGTCAGGTATGTCCTCTATACTCCTACCAAGTCCTACTATGACGTCCATGATTGTTAGTGTTTTATCGCAGACTCAGCACCATTGTGGACCATTTCTGGTATTTGCAATAGACATTGTGTTGTTAGGGGGCACTAGGGGTGCAAGTGAGGTGGCACTGGAGGAGGTGCTGCCCCATTTCTCATGTATCAGCCCCATGGTTTTTAATGGCATGTCATTTTGTATTTGTATATGTGTGACACAATGCAGCAGACAGGTGTATGTGCACACTACATGTATCTCAGGTACGTGTAGCTGATATATGTTTGGTTAAGGCACCACTTGGGTGACATTTTATTTTGGTTCTGCCAGAGGCTTGCATACAATGGTTTACGTGAGACTGTACCTATGAGTGACTTCCTCAAAATGACCATAGCCTATGCCACTGACATGCCTGTGCGCTTCTTTGTTTGGTGTAATGTGTGTGTGAGATCGGTATTTAGTTGTCAACCTTTGGACACTTGTAGTGGTTTGTGAGCAGCTTCTGTATGCAAAGGGGACTTGGCTCCGCCTGTCCACATGTGTGACTGTGTTATGAACATTTGGGTGTATGTGTTTGTGACATGAAATGTATGCAGTGTAGTGTGGCATGTTGCATATGTGTTGTTGTCTGTACATCTCCGTTGCCCTGCCCATGTGTATTTAGTGTGGTGTTTGTTTGTTCTAGATGATTGGTGTGTTGTGTGTAATGATTGTTATTGGTGGGTTACCTATGAATAGCCCAGTGCTATATTGGCCATCCTGGAACCGCTGGTTGATGGTGCAATGACGTAAGATGTATGCATCCTGAATGCTGCTGAGATATTTCACAAGGATGTTGCTGAAGAGCACACGGTGTTCCACAATGGCCTGCACATTGACAGAATGTGTGTGTTTGTGGTTCCTATATAGGTGTTCTGTTGCTGCAGGTGGCACCAGTTGGACACAGGTACAGTCCATTGCACCGAGCACATGGGGGAACCAAGCAATTTCTTAGAAACCTTGCTCGGTCTTCTGCTGCAGATGCTGGGTGTTTGGGAAACAGATGTGGTGGGGTGTGAGGCGTAGGATTGTATCCAGGACCTTTGGTAGAAAAAACGAGAAGGATGACTGAGAGATACCAGCCACTTGTGCACCCGTTTTCAGGAATGATCCAGATGCCATCATATGGAGGACAGCAAGACGTTTTGTCATGGGTGGAAGGTAATTGAGAGGTTGCACCCTTACTATGATGTGTGGTGCAATATGGTGCAGCAAGTGTACAATGGACTCCCAGTTGAGTCTGTACATCCAGACCACGTCTTGTTCCCTCATTCCAAAGATGGTTGTGCTCTGTCTGAAGATCCTCTCCCTCCTTCTGTGCAGCTGCTGTGGTGGTGTTTGGGGTTGCTGTGGTTCTGGTGGAGAGATCTTCAGTCTTCGCAGACATCTGTGGCGTATACCAAGTTGGAGCAGTACCACTTCCATGTTGTTGTGGAAGTTTCCAAAGAGCTTTCTGTGTGTTTTCCTTGAGTGGTGATGTGTGAGCCTCTTTTTAACACCTGGTCTGACCAAGTGTTAAAATTTGATGCTAATCAGACTTAGCACCATTTTTTGAGTCCGCTTCCTTAGTTAGCATTGTTTTTGCATCTGGAGGTAAATATTTCACTAGGGGGTTAGTGTTGTTTTGAGGACGGGAACACCTATCTTGCATCTCATTGAGGCAAGGTGGTTTTGCACATCCTAGAAATGGTGCTAACTCCAATGTTTTGATGCTAGGCGGGTCTGGCGTCAAAATATAAATATGGAGTTAGGTTAGCGCCATTTTAGAGCCAAAATAAATGGCACTCAGGCGACGCTAGCCATCCATAAATTTGGGCCAAAATGAGTTCCTTTGTCAGTACAGATTTGAAGTGGGTTTCTTTTATTTGTGAACTTTGCTTTAGTAAGGTTTTCCTAAGAGAATATAGGTTATACAGTTCATAGAATCCAGCAGTCCTGGTACTTTGGAACAGGTTTCAAGCTGTGTTATAAAGTCATAAAGTCTTGAGGTAGTTAGCTACATTGATTGCATCAGCTCAGCACAAGGGTAACTCGGTCTTTCCAGGAAAGATGCACATTAACATCTGGATAAAATTGATTTGTTAATGAACAAAGGAACTACAGAGGGAAGGCGGGCAGTTGAGATGTTTTTAAATTCATTCATTTACTAATGTTATGGGCTTGGCATGCAGCTCAAGTATTTCAGTACTGTTGTGCAATGGAAGGCAAGTGAGGTGTAAAACAATAAGCACCCTTGTATGTATCATTCCATTTTGCTTAACATAAGCAGCAACATGTAACTGAGTTACGTTTGGGAGCAACAACTTTGGAGCTACCGACCTTTTTGGGTTAACTTGCCATGGATGGCTGAGTTCTTATTATTGTTCTTTCTTAACCCAGGTATTCTTTTTATTGTCTGGGGCACAGTCATGGAACTCATTGCCACCAGTGGGAGTGGGCATGATGTGTTCTGCAATCTGATACAAGTCAAATGTTATCTCAGAGTTAGTGGTAAAGCAGCTTTTTAGCAAAGCGATGGGCAAAAGTATTACCTTTTGATACTTCATCTTGAGTGGATCAGTGAGCAGTACTTTTAATAACAGCTTCCTTTAAAAGTACTTGACATAAACACATGTTTAATGGAATTCCAGCTTAGTCGAGGAATCCTTGCTGCATCCAGAGAAGTCCAAAATAATGATCTAGTATGAATGTGTAATTGGAATTAGTGAAGATGGCTAAATGCTGAGAAGCTAGAGTGCGAGTATGTGTAAGGTTTAATAATTTAGGCACTTGAACGGAATACATGTGGGGTAAACATTTACTCACAGCATCTTGCTATATTGTGGTAGCAGCATCAGCAGCAACCAGTTCTCACTTGTCATGTGTGAGACAGGACCCATCAATATAATATACAGGATGACAGTTTCATAATGGTACGTCAGTGATATCAATATAGAATTAATTAGGTGCACAGTGGTGACTAAATAGTCATGAGATTCCCCATTAAGGGACGTAGGCAACAGGTTACAAAAAGAACACTGATCCAATGTGATGTGAGGAGTATAGAGGAATGACATTTCATACTTTGAAAACAGACATAAAGAGGTGCTGGGTTAAAATGGGCAATAGTAATGAGGCCATAGTTGGGGTTATGACAACAGGAATGAATGACCCAAGCATATGGGGGTTCATCACGAGTCTGGCAGTCACTTGAATGCCAGACTCGCAATGGCACTCTATTATGACTATGGCAATCATGCCGCGGTGGGACAGCCAGCACTGCCAGGATCAGAGATCCCGGTCGTTTGGAGGTTGTGGTGGTCCTAATCCACCAGGGCAGCGCTGCTTGAAGCGGTAACACCGCCATGAAAAGGATGCTGGAGAATGGGGGGAGGGCAGACAGTGTACATTGCAAGGGTGCTGGTGCACCCTGCATCCTACAGTATTGCAGCTGGCTTGATTACGACTCAGAGACAATGCTGCAGGGTGTTTCCCGCTAGGCCAACTCAGGTTTCTGCCTGCTGACCTAGCGGGAAACTCTTAATGGGCCTAGTGGGGAGGTAGCCACTATGGCAGCAACCTCCTCATCAGAAGTTCAGCAGATGGCCTAAACCTTCTGCTGAACTCATTAGGCCCATTCTCTTCAAAAACTTCATCACAATTGGCAACAGCTGAACATAGGCACAGTATCGAGAGAAGAGGAATAACATCCAATTAGTGTCTCTTGCTCATCACAACCCAGCACCTGCCCTCAATACAGTGCATTCTACAGTCAAAACACCATTTTGATGTAAAGCATGTTGATGTGGGGTTTGTCTGTCACTGGACTTTAAAAAAGTGGACACTGGGTCAGTGATGTAGTGAGGAACATGTGTTACAGATGCCAAGTGCATCATTTGTTTTCTCTGAGCCGGAGGATGAGATATTCAGAGGATTTTTAGAGCTGACATGAGGCCACCGTTCATTTTCTAGTACAGCAAATGTATTGCCCTTTCTGATCAACAGGAATTAGAACATTTGCAAAGCATACAGCTCTCTTTGAATACTAAGTTCTTGTACAGAGACTTGGTGGAAGAAAAGAAAATCAGCCTTTTCTGTTTGTTGCTGATAGTCCTAGGACAGGTTTGGGTAATCTCTTTAAACATTTTGTATTCCATCACAATTCAAACGTAAGGAATTGTACAACAGAATTAACTCTTCCTTACCTTGCTTCTTCTAACAATCCCACCTCAGTGTTTGCCTACCCTCCACGCTCCGCTTGTTTCTCCTTGGCTGTTTGGTGGAAAGATTCCATTTGCAACGGTGTGAGCTCAGAGTTAGTGAACCACCACACAGTAATATGCCACAGACACCAATTCTGAGAGATTTTTGTTTTTCTACATATTGTTCTCAGTTATTCCTGTACCTTGAGCAACACCCCTTGAATTAAAGCAGCTCCTACAGCTTCCTGAGTCTTTTCAGCACTTATAATGCAAGAATAGTGATTAAAGACATTTTAAACCAATCAGTTTTTGCAGGAACACTTCAACAACAGTACATGATAAAGCATCTCTAGTAGTCAGGTGATTCATCACTGTCCTTATCATTCCTTGGTAAATGGCCCTGTCTTTTAGCCTAGTGTGTATGCTCAGAGCTTCATGCTCATCATCCTGCAGTTGGTCTTAGACTATCCCGGGCAATAATCACACTACCAGCCCTAACACTCCGAACTATTGGTTTTAATGAGTGGGGTCGGGAGGAAGCTCATACCAAAGGTGGCAAATGAGGTGTTATCTTGTCAGCCTCTCATATTGTTCTCTTACTTGTAGCCCTACCACCAGGTGTGCTGCAGTAGGATGTGCATACTGCACTGACTGGCACAGTCCTTGCCTTCCCTCTACCCACCAGTTCTTCATCATGTGCTATGGCATATCCTGGCACCACTGGCTGTGCACCCTAAATAGATGGCATAGCCACTCTAATGATGACTCTAAATGATCTAAAAAAAACTGATGTCTTACCAACATCTCAAGTTGAATTCCAAGAAAACAGAATTACTTTAATTTCTCTGAGCTGCACCACTCCCATGTAATCTTGTCCTTATGTAATAAACTGGATTGTACGCTATTATTCATTTAATCAATCTTTAACCTTGACTAGGACCTAACCCTTTGTGCTCATATCAACTGCTTAACATAAGGAGCCCAACATCAAATCAGACTCCACCAGGGAATCAAGTTTCTCATCCCTATAGAGAATTTCAAAACAGTTGTCCAATTAGATGTTCTCTTAAGACGTGAATATGGTCACACTTTGCTATAACTATAATTCAAAAAATGTACTTAGCCTAATTAAAAGCAGACCTCAATACCGTAGCTAGATGTCTCTCCAATACTCGAATAGAGGACCATTCTACCACTAAAATCTAATGTCCCTAAAATGGCCTCCCTTTCAAGAAAGAATCATGTTCAAATTGATCTGCGTTATTCATAAGCCCTTACAAGAGATAACATTAACTAACAGGCACACAGACTACTGACCCCATGTGGCTCCTACTTAGGAGCACAAAACCATTATTATTGAAAATTGCCTCATGAAAATAAAACTAATATTATGAAGCAACCCTTCCAGGGAAGTGTCCCTCCAGTGGTTAGGATTAACCCATTGAACAATTTCAAGAAAGATTTTAAAGTTCTGCTTTTCAACTTACCTTTTCAAACGTAAGGGGAAGTGTTTCTCTATGGACTTAGGGGGATATTTATGGGGATTTTCATGTGGTGCAGCACAGCAAGTCACCTTACTTATCTGCACTGCATAACAGGGAAAGGACAGAAATCCATTGTACTTAAAAGAATGTAGCACATTCCTGCTTTTTCCCCTGTGCTGGTACAGGTTTGGCTGCCTAGGTCCAACACAGGCATCCTTGCACCATGGTGCAAGGGTGCCTTTGCTGCATGCAGAACTGTTTTTGTGCAGGAAAGAGCACCTTGCTGCACAAAAATAATACCCAGAGGCTTTTTCCTCTTTCTATGTGTGCTGCACAATCACGAGGAAAAAACTAGGAGAAATAAAAAATATTTCTCCTCGTTAACCTCTTCTGGAGATGTGTCTCTTTTTTTCACATTCCCAGATTTACCAGTTCTGGTAAATCTGGGAATGCATCAAAAACCATGGAAGCTGCATAGGCACACCAACGCAACGTCCATGGAATGCCTCCCTAGTGCAGAGTGAGGCAAGGCAGAGATTTGTGCTGCGTTACTTTACTCCAGATGTGTGGAACCACTCAGGGTCATGCAAAGTGGCCTTGCATGGTTTCATAAATCTCACTTAAACTTTGCATCACGCATGTACAACATTGTGTGGTGCAAATGCAATGCAAACCGGAACAGATATATGGCCCAATGTGACCATCAAATGACCAATCCTTTTCCAAAAGGAGACTGTTTCCAGACTTCATAGATGAAAAAAATAAAAAAATAACTCTCATCTCCTCTAGACATATCTCTAGGCTTGGGTTAAACATACTATTCTTTATATTCATTCTGGTTGATCCCTAACCACAAATGCCTACCTTACTCCAGTAACAACCTCATACTCTGTATTGCACACATGCAGGGTATAGTGTATCATAAGGAATAGCTTGCTTATGTGAAAAGTGCTCTACTACTCTGATGAGTCTAGCTGTAAAAAATGTAAATAAATAAAGTATGTACAACTTTCCTAAACTTGACAGTATGCATAATGTACTTGTTGAAGTTCACCCCTTTCAGAATTTTTCCCTGCAACTTTAAGTTTTGTTGTGTTTTTCTGTTCACAATGGCATTGCAAATGAAAAGAGAAAAGTCTATGTTACAAAAACATACCTTGCGTTAGATAATACGTGTGATATACATAGGCAGAAAAGTCAGATTTTTATGCGTTAGAGGCACTGAAAATCCATGCAAATATGAAGATTCAAATTTTATCATAGAACTTTGTGAAGTTGCAAAGAAAAATCTTTCTTTACAACGTCGCACTCAGGTGTGACCCCTGAATATCAGAAACACAATATCAGTGTGATATCATATCAAGGACAGAAAAATGAAAATAAAGTATCAACAGTTAAGTATGTCTAGATTTTCTATTCCTAACTCCACATATAGGTTCCTATGCGGAAAAAAGATTTTCGAGGTAGGTAGGAAATCTATATTTGCCTAATTGCACTTACCTTTTGATATTTTGTCCCTTGATATTTTGTCCTCTATATTCTTGTACCACAATACTTTTTACGACAACATTCAGTAGCACAATCTCAAACTCACTACTTCTAACAACGGCCAGCCAATAAGTGGCTCATAAATGGTAATGTTTGTTTTATAGACCTAAAAGTAAAGAAACTCCAGCACCCTCAAAAAAAGAAGCACATCCTTCATTAAGAAAATAATCAACTTCCTCCCCTTCTAAGGGAAAATGTTGTACAAAGGAATTTTGTGCTTGCAAAACCTGCTCTTCACTAACAACTGCAAAATGGCGTTTTAGTTCTCTACTCTGCCCATTTTACGATTCAGTAACACATTACTGAATCACAAAATGGGTTTAGAAACACGTAACAATTCACTACTTGAAAGGGCTGGGCTTAGGGTGTCCTTCCATACAGAGATTTGATAAGGTATGCATCAATGTTTTGTGACCAAAATCTGTTCACAAAATATGGACATTTTACCGACAACTTAAAGGAGAAGTTAACCCATTCACAGTTGGGAAGGTGTTCATGGGACATCGAACTCTCAAACAACAAACAAAAAAAACTTTTATTTTTAGAGTGCAGCCTAATTTCTTTGAATAAAAAACAGCATAGCATGCTGACTTGACTTAAAATGCAATCAAAGACATGGTGTTTTGCTTAACCCAGTAGGCCACCATCCCTAGAATGGCATGAACTTAAAGTGAGTTGCAATTTGCAACCTACCTCATGAATTTGATGAGGTAGGTCAAATTGCCACCCACTGCTATTTGGAATTTTGTGAAAATACCCATTAGTACTTAGAGAGATTCACAAAATTCCTTTCCATTTAAAAACGTTGGTACACAATTGCCACCACTTTTAGCCGATGGAAATTTCAGACATAAAGCTATACTGAAGGAAACTCATGTCAATATCAATTTCAAGGTGCACTTCTCTCCAAAAAAACAGAAGCCGAGTCACACAAGACATTAAGGGCCTTATTTATACTTTTTTGTGCAAAACTGCACTAACGCAGTTTTGCACCAAAAAGTTTTGCACCGGCTTGCACCATTTTTTAGCACCAGCTGGGCACCATATTTATGGAATGGTGGAAGCCGGTGCAAAGGGTAGGCTAGCGTAAAAGGCAGATTAGAGTCAAAATAAATTACTCTAACCAGATTAGCATCATTTTTTTACACTGAGGGGCATATTTATACTCTGTTTGCACTGAATTAGCGTCATTTTTTTTTTACTCCAATTCGGTGCAAAACTAACTCGATATTTATACTTTGGTGCTAGACCCGTCTAGCACCAAATTTATGGAGTTAAAGTCATTTTTTGGAAGTGGAAACCTACCTTGCCTTAATGAAACGCAAGGTAGGCGTTCCCGTGTAAAAATTGGCTTTATGGCCTTAACGCCATATTTATACTCTCATGCAAAAATGGTGCAAGGGAGGAAGGAGGGGTCAAAATCTGGTGCAAAGCTTGCTTTGCCCCATTTTTTAAAGCCTGGGTCAGGGCAGGCATTAGGAGACCTGTGGGCCTATTTCCATGGGGGAACACCATGGAATAAGCCCACAGGTGCCCACCCCCAACCACACCAGAGGGACTGCAGAGGATGGGGGACCCCATCCCAGGTAAGTACAGGAAAGATTGCATTTTATTTTTGAAAGTGTCATGGGGGCCCTGAAATGGGCCCCCATACATGGCATAGGGTGCAATGGCCATGCCCAGGGGGCCCGTGTCCTCTGTGCTGGCCATTGAGGTGATGGGCATGACTCCTGCCTTTTCTAAGACATAAGTCATGTGGCATGGTAGGTTTAGCACCATAAAATGACGCTAATCTCGTCAGAGTAATTTTTTTTACTCTAACCTGCCTGAAGTCATTTTTTGGTGCTAAACCCTCTTCTTCTATACCGCCAGCCCCACCGACTAAAGTCATTTCTTTTTACTCTAGCCTACCCTTTGCACCGGCTTGCACCATTCCATAAATATGGTGCCCAGCTGGTGCACAGAAATGGTGCAAGCCGGTGCTAAGCTTTTTGGTGCAAAACTGAGTTAGTGCAGTTTTGCAGCAAAAAGTATAAAAAAGGGCCAATATTTTGTAAGTTTGTGCCACCTTTGTGTAAAAAAAATGATGTTAATGCAGCACAAAAAAAGAATAAATCAGGGCCTTGGTGCTAGACAGGTCTAGCACTAAAGTATAAATATGGAGTTAGTTTTGCACCGAATTAGAATAAAAAAAAATATGCTAATTCGGTGCAAACAGAGGGAAAAAAACTATGCTCCAGAGTATAAATATGCCCCTAAATATGGCGTTAAGGCCATAGAGTCATTTTTTTGCACGGGAATGCCTACCTTGCATCTCATTAAGGCAAGGTAGGTCTCCACTTCCAAAAAATGACTTTTACTTCATAAATTTGGCGCTAGATGGGTCTAGCACCAAAGTATAAATATGGAGTTAGTTTTGCACCAAAATAGAGTAAATATGGCTAATTCGGTGCTAACAGAGTATAATTATGCCCCTAAAGGTCTTATTGGTTTTATTGAAGGAGATCCACAGTTATGGCTAGGTCACAAAGTCTGTTTTTAATTTATTGTCATTAGCTTCCACCTCCTACAGAGAGCTATGTGTACAGATCGGTAGGGTTATTGATGCAGAGAATAAAATGAATATTGCCAATATTGCCTTTCCTAATTAGGAACTATTGAACTGATCTGCAGCTGAAGTAAGAATTTGAACATACTTGATAACATCATATCTCCAAATATGGAAGATCACAACTATGATTCGGTTAATAAAACATCTGAGCAAGTATTAGCAAGCCCCTCAGGCTTTAGCTTTCAGATTGGCTCTGAGCATACATCATCCAGAGAGTGAAACTGTAATATACTCATTCTGAAATGAGTTGTTGGAGAGATCATGCTATGCTCCTTTTTCTTCCAAGGGATATCAGCCGCAGGATCCTATGAGGATCCAATTATCCCACATTTGTGTCCTGCTAATCGAGCCTCTAGAGAAATGCTACCTCTGTACTGTTCATCATGGGCAGGCTGCAGGAAGCCATTCCATGAGAAATATGCTCAAAGTGTTTTGTCAAATGTGGGAAGTGCAGAAGTAAATGAGTAGTCAAAGAGAATGGGGGCTGAATCAATACAAGACTATCAGTTTTGAGCTGGCCCTCAAATGTGTAAAAGGACTGAAGAACAACTAAGCTGTGTATTACCAGGGCCAGATTATGCAAGTGTCCCTTGTAGGGCAATAGGCTTTTGCACCCTTTTACACACTACAGCAGCACTTCCATACAAGGAAGGGACCAATAATGTTTGCCCAGCCCTGCTGTAAAACTCAGAATTTACAACCATGCAAAATGAAAGTGTAGTATCCTCATTGGCATGGAAGCCTGGGCCCCATACAAATACGGCAATACCAGTGTCCAATCATCAACATATGTAGTAGGTGCACTTCTTGAAAAGTAATTATCTGATTCTGATTTGTACAGAATTCATATAAAAATCTGTTTTATTTTTATAAATTGGTGTAGGATTTCTTGAGTTTTTGCCTCGCTTACTGTTTCTGAGTGTGCACAAAATGCTTAACACTGTCTTCTATTAAGTCTAACTGCTCACCCACACTACCACAAAAGAGAACTTTTAGACCCTTATTTTAACCCCTGTCAGCCAATAAGGATTGCCCTGGATTATCTGCATAGTGTCCCTTACATTGGTACACTACATAGATAGCAAGCTCAGCACAAGTCATATAGCAGTGCTCTGGAAGTAATGACTAGCAGGCCCTTGATAAAAAAAAATGGACTCTTGCAGTTCTCCATCCTCCCACACTTCAGTGCCTGAGGCTACCCACTTCCACTCTGAAATCCAAGTAATACTCTATCCTGTCTGATGAGACTGTACCACAACCTCCGTCTTAAGCTATGTTTTAGCAGAGGCATCTAAAATGGATCCCACCGATCTCTGTAACCAAACACTCACAATAACCATGGAGTCCTGCTATCGGTCACCATACATACAGGATTCAAGTGAAGGATTCACACACATGGGAATGTCAGAGCAGGATCTGGACAGTAAATTCAACAGAAACTTTACCTGAATGAGGTCAAAAACATGGATGGAAATCCCATGTCTGAAAGAACATTTGATGCATCCCTACAGACCACAAAACCACAACATGGGTCAGGGTCTTGTGGTCAGTTACAAGACCAAGCCCTTAACGTACACGCAATAATATTATATGTCCTGGACTGTTAGATTTTTCATCCTTGGCATGGTCTCCCTTAACTTTTTGCCACTGTTTCCCAGGTTGTTGATGTGTGCAGGACTCTGTTTTTGCAGTTTTTGTTACTCTGGGCACTTTACCCCTGCTAACCAGTGCTAAAGTGCAAGTGCTCCAACACAAAATATGTATGTAATTGGCTTATCCATGATTGGCGTATTTGATGTACCAGTAAGACCCTAGTAAAGTACACTAGAGGTGCCCAGGGCCTGTAAATCAAATGCTACTAGTGGGTCTGCAGCACAGGTTGTGCCACCCACATAAGAAGCCCTGAAATCATGTCTCAGACCTGCCACTGCAGTGTCTGTGTATGCAGTTTTTAACTGTAGATTCAACTTGGCAAGTGTACCCACTTGCCAGGCCTGAACCTTCCCTTTTCTTACATATAAGACACCCCTAAGGTAGGCCCTCGGTAGCCCCAAGGGCAGGGTACAGTGTATGGTTAAGGTAGGACATATAGGCCCTCATTACAACCCTGGCGGTAAATCCTGCTTTCTGCTGTGCAGAAGACCGCCAACATACTGCTGCGGCCACGGAATTCCGCTACAGGTATTATGACCCACAGCTCGGGAATCCGCACAAGATGGCACACACAGATACAATAACTATGCATTTACACCACAACAGGACCCCTACCCAACGTCACCGGACAGGAGGTGCCAGACCTATCCAGTCCCCCCACAGAAGAGACCCAAAGTGATGACAGCAGCTCTGCACGTCTGGATCAAGATGACCAGCCCGGCCCATCAGGGACCTGGGGACAGTAGGTTCCCCTGACACTGTCACAAACCACCACTGAACCTTCCCCCTCAGGAAACACCAGCATAGCACCCACCCAGCGGGCCCATCCCTCTTTCCCCAGGACACGTCAAACAGCAGTGTGTCCACCATCACAGTGAACCCAGGCAACCCCACTAACACAGGACGATCAGGGATCTGGTGGCAGTGGGCACACGGTTCAGGGGACAGAGGCACAGGAGAACAGGGAAGCTGGGTGTCAGGGAGACCAGATCCTCGGGGCCTGCACTCGTTCCCAACATGTCCACCACTAGACAGCTCCAAAGCTCTGATAGAAATATCATAGAGCCTGAGAGAGTCCAAGTGGGGGAAAAAGGGGATTAGGAAGGGAACAGCTGGGAAGGAGACCTGTAGGAAGCAAAAGGTTACACAACACAATATCAAGATACAATCACATTGACTTTCAATAGACTATGGTTCTAAGAATTCTCATACTGTAACCATGGATAACCTAAGAAGTGACCTCAAGAAATCTAGGTACCTGGAAAAAATCAAGAATGGGTTAATACAATGTTTCATATGAGCTTTTCATGAAATATCTCATACTGTCTAGAAATACAAGAACCTTCTAGAATAATGTTTCAGAATTAACATTAAATTTTTACATGAGGACAAAAGGCTATCTCAAACATTCCCTGGAAAACAATAGGAATTGTACTAGGGACTTAATATGCACAAATAATGTCACATTTTGAATTTAGCATCTTCACAGAAAATCCCAAAAGCTCAGGATAAATGTGTGCACCTCATCAAACACAACACACCAACGTTTTAATTGCCATGACATGATCGCGCACACTGTTGCCGATCTGAACGTGAAGTTTTACATGCTGGTAATGAATCGCGCACACTGCCGATTCGAACAAGAATATGCAAATGCCATGAAATGATCGCGCAAGCTGTTGCCGATCTGAACATCAAGTTTTACATGCTGGAAATGAATCGCGCACACTGCCAATTCGAACAAGAATATGCAAATGCCATGAAATGATCGCGCAAGCTGTTGCCGATCTGAACATCAAGTTTTACATGCGAGAAATGAATCGCGCACACTGCCGATTCAAACAAGAATATGCAAATGCCATGAAATTATCACGCAAGCTGTTGCCGATCTGAACATCAAGTTTTACATGCGGGAAATGAATCACGCACACTGCCGATTCAAACAAGAATATGCAAATGCCATGAAATGATTGCGCACACTGTTGCCGATCTGAACATCAAGTTTTAGATGCTGGAAATGAATCCCACACTCTGCCGATTCAAACAAGAATTTGCAAATGTCATGAAATGATCATGCAAGCTGTTGCCGATCTGAACATCAAGTTTTACATGCGGGAAATGAATCGCGCACACTGCCGATTCAAACAAGAAAATGCAAATGCCATGAAATGATCATGCAAACTGTTGCAGATCTGAACATCAAGTTTTAAATGCTGGAAATGGATTGCGCACACTGCCGATCCGAACAAGAATATGCAAATGTCATGAAATGATCACGTAAGCTGTTGCTGATCTGAATGCCAAAGTTTACATGAGAGCAATGAATCGCTCACTCTGAAAGTTTCCCAAGTAGGCCCAAAACTCGAGAGTCTTTGAGAACGGGGTCGGGGGCCCAGCCCGACCTGCGCCTTACCGCCCGGCTCAAGGATCACCAATATAATGCGGGGCTGGCCTGGAACATCAAGGTAGGCCTCCGGAATAGGAGCTCAGGAAGTTTCTGCTGCTCTGCACCGGGACCTCTGAATAGTGAGCATGTGGAGCTGGGCTGGCTCCCTTATATAGAGTCTGGCTCAGCCCACAAACCACACCAAGTCATGCTGCAAATGAACATTATTTGCAAACATCATTAATAGTGGTTTCAAGGTAAAACTCTGCAATGCAAAAGGTTAACAAACTGCATATAAACACAATGCATGAATTATGATTTTGCATAAAGACTGGGTTTTTGCATTTTAGTCGCCCGTAGAGCGCGCACTGTCCTGATGTTGACAGTACTCCCCTCTCCCAATCGCGCTCTAGGACCTGATTTGTCTGGGTTTGGGCGATGAAAATGCTTCACGAGTCATGGAGCATGAATATCAGAAGCGGAGACCCATGAGTTGTTCTCAGGACCGTAACTTTTCCAAGAGAGCTGCAGTTTATAGGTTATTGGATTGCCTTGCTGAAATACGGTGTAAGGACCTGTGAACTTGGGACTAAACACAAGTCTTTTCTTGAAGTCAATATGTTGTGTAGAAAGCCACATTCTATCACCTGGTTTATCTTGAGGTCCTTCACAGTGTTTCTTGTCGTGGTGCTCTGTATGCTTGTGTCTGTCTTTTTCTAGATGCTGTTGGATCCGTTTCTGGGGTTGATGGAGTTGTTGAATCGTCTCCAACACTGCTGATGCAAGAGAACTTTCTTGTGGAATCGTGATAGGCAGGGTATCAGGATAGTAGCCAAACAAACCAAAAAAGGGTGTAACACCCATGGAGGTGTGAGACGAGTTATTGTAGTCTAGTTCAGCTAACCAAAGCATTGATGTCCAAGAATGAAGTGCTTTCTCAGCTTAAGCACGCAGATATTGTTTCAAGGTCTGCCATTTTTCAGTGGTAAACGAATTACGGATTTCTACAAAGAAGTCTTCAGCTTTGATGATGCCAAGGACCTTGTCTGAAGCAATGATAGCTCTGGAAGACTGAATTGAGGGTAATATGGTAGATTCTAATCAGGACAAAGCATCCTCTTTGTGTTTGTGTTTATTGCATTGCGATAACACGCCACCACTTGTTATATCTGAAGTACCTGCTTCTACTATGACTGGATGGTCAAAATCTGGATGAGTCAAGACTGGGACGATGGAGAAGTCTTCTTTTTCAACAGCCTTGGCTATGTGAGCTTGTTGAGGATCTGTACCACTGGATGTCTGGAGACAACATTCTGTGAAAATGAGACTTTCAGCCTCTGAACGAGTCAAGATAGTAGTACTGGAAAATACTTCTTTTAAAGCCGAAAAGGCCTTCTCGGCTTCTGGGGACCACAAGAAGCTCTCCTTTCTTCCTTGACCCCTCCACTCCAGTACATGATACGTTTTGTGAAGGCAATGTCTTTTCCTTTGTAGAGACTATAGCTAACTGAGATTCACTCAGATTTGGAACACTCAAAGTTTTAAGACATCTTGCCTTACAAAGGGATGACTGCAATATTATCTTTCTCCCCTCCCAGTCTATCTCAGGATTATGGTAACTCAACCAGGGCATTCCGAGGATGATTCCATACTGAGGAGCGTGAATAACATCAAAGGTTACCAACTCGACGTGGTTAGTGTCATAAGTTTTTCCATTACAAATTACTGACAAGGGCAGGGTCTGCAGAGCCACTGGACCTCCCGTTAGGAACTTGCCATCTGCGGTTTCCACTAGCTCTGGTGTTTTCTTTTTCTCACACGGGATCCACCATGCTTTCACCAATTGAAATTCTCAGTAGCACCTGAGTCCACTAAAGCTTCTCTTAGGTAAGTTTGTTCTTCTACTTGAATTTCTAGATCCAATTTCAAATACCGTGATTTTCTTAACGGTTGTGTCCCTTCCTGGGAAGGGTCTGTGGTAACTCCCAAGACTAACCCCTCCTTACACCCTGGGTATTTTAGTTTTTCATGTTCAATATTTATGTTTGTCACAACCTTTTTGGCAACGGCCAATTTGCTCTTTGGCTTTACTGGACACTCTTTAACAAAATGACCCTCCTGGCCACGATACAAGAATTGGCTCTTTTTCCGGTGTAGGTCTTTCTCTTCATTCGTTAAGGACCGCCTGATAGTTCCAATTTCCATTGGTTCCTTATTGTTCTCTTTCTGAACTTGTGATTCTCTATGATCATGAACACGCCAGGAATTTTTCTCAGTTTTTTTTTTTGCCGTGTTCCCTGTCGCTCTGCAAGACGATGGTCCATTCTCAAAACAAGCTTTATCAGATCTTGACAATCTGTAGGCTGAGGATGTATCTGGGCAAGAATGTCTTTTAACTCGTCCTTGAGTCCTTGGTAGAACAAGGCTGCTTGCTTTTCTTCAGGCCAGGATGTCTCTGCTACCAACCAATTAAAACTAGCTAAATAGGAAACTAAGGGCCAGATGTAGGTAGCCGTTTGCATGGTGCAAACTGCGAAAAACGCAGTTTACGCCATGCAAACAGCCTAACGCGATGCACATTCACAAATTGCGAGTCGGTACCGACTCGCAATTTGTGACTGCGACTCGCAAATAGGAAGGGGTGTTCCCTTCCTATTTGCGACTCGCATCGCAATTCAGAATTGCTTTGTGACCGCAAATGCGGTCGCAAAGCAACTCGCAGTTACCACCAGTGTCACACTGGTGGTAACTCATTCGCAAAAGGGAAGGGGTCCCCATGGGACCCCTTCCCCTTTGTGAATGTCGACAAATATATTTTTTCAGAGGAGGCAGTGGACCTATGGGACTAACCCTTAGGGACAACCCCATACCCAGACACCTATGTCAACTGTATTGGGACCTTGGCCTCACCTATTAGTCACACACGGTGCCTCAGGAGTTGGCCCATCACAAAAGGGATGCTTCTATTCCTCAAAATGTAAGCGTCATGCACAGAGCCAGGATGCTTGACATTCACATGGGAGATGTACTGGTCTGCCAAACACACCATCTGCACATTCATCGAATGGTAGCTTTTCCGGTTTCTGTACACCTGTTCATTCCTGTGGGGGGGGACAAATGCCACATGTGTACCATCAATGGCACCAATGATGTTGGGGATATGTCCCAGGGCATAGAAGTCATCTTTCACTGTGGGCAAATCCTCCACCTGATGGAAAACGATGTAGCTGCCCATGTGTTTCATCAGCGCAGATAACACTCTGGACAACATGTTAGAGAATATTTGCTGGGACATCCCTGATACCATGGCCACTGTTGTTTGAAAAGAGTCACTGGCCAGGAAATGGAGTACAGATAGGACCTGCACTAGAGTGGGTCTCCCTGTGGGATGGAGGATAGCTGACATCAGGTCTGGCTCCACCTGGGCACACAGTTCCTGGATTGTTGCACAATCAAGTCTGTATGTGATTATGATGTGTCTCTCTTCCATTGTCGACAGGTCCACCAGGGGTCTGTACACCGGAGGATGCCGCCATCTCATCACCTGCCCCAGCAGACGTGCACTATGGAGGAGCGAGCAGAGAGTCATTCAACACTGAGGTATCACAATGTGTTTTATTGCAGAAACGTTAGTAATCCGCAATGTGCTGGTATCTGTCTGTATTCCCGGCCTAGATAGGTGTGACACAGTTTTCATCCATCCCATGTCGCCCCCTGAAATGGCTGCTGCCTGACCTGTAAGGTGGGACAAGGGGATATGAGGTAACTGCGCTGGCATTGTACACCGTTGCGGTGGGCGGTCGAAGACTGCGGCGCAATTCTGCATTGGTTAACATTGGGCCCTATGGGTTCCAGGAACCAATGACGATTTACGCCAGCGTTGACGGTACACACAGCTGTGGACGTGACCGCCATTTTCTGTCTGTTCACTCACTTGATACCTGACCTTCAACAGGAGAGGACCTACACTGCAAGTGCTGCTGTGACCTGTGTTTGGAAGTGACAATGGCTACAGTGTCTGGGGAAAGGGCCCCTGCCTTCACTTCGGAGGAGTTGGAGAAACTAGTGGATGGGGTCCTCCCCCATTACACGCAAATGTACAGTCCTCCAGACAAACAGGTGAGTACACTGTGAGAATGCTGTATGGGCAATGCCTGCTTTGAGTGGTGTGGATGGAAGATACATGGGGGGGGCTGAGGCCTGCATGTGCGGATGGTGCATGTATGTGCGTCAGGGCATGGGTGGGAACTGGTGGGCAATGAGTATGACAGTACGGACGGGTGAGTAATTTCCTTTTCCCCTGTACCATTCCTCTAGGTCAGCGTACAGCAGAAGAATGGTATTTGGCATGCCATCGCCAAGGACGTCCGGACCCTCGGTGTCTACCACAGACGGAGCACCCACTGCCGTAAAAGATGGGAGGACCTGCGCCACTGGAGCAAGAAGACGGCGGAGGCCCAGCTGGGGATGGCCTCCCAACGTGGAAGGGGTGCCCATCGCACCATGACCCCCCTGATGTCCCGGATCCTGGCGGTGGCCTATACAGAGTTGGATGGGCGCTAGAGGCCATCACAACAGCCACAAGGGGATAAGTACAATCTCATTCAGCTGACTCTGCGTGCATTACGAGGAGTCTGGGTGGGGGAGGTGGGCAGCGGGTTCCACTAGGCCAGGGCGAACTTGGTAGGCAAGGTCCCTTGTGAGGCAGGCTATGTGGCACCCCAACTCCACTAGTGGTAACAGCCATCTACACCTAGTCAGGCTCCTGTGACTTCCAGGTGTGCAGCAATTGGGCTTAGGCCTCGTTCCCCATGGTCATGTGAATTTTCTAGGAACTGTTAGTGCATGGCGTAGTGCTGAGGGCTTCTCCCTGTGTTGTGTCCACCAACAGTAGTGGTGTTGCATGCACTGAACATGTTTTTCTTCTGTCTTCCCCCCCCCTTTTTTGTGGTCTCCCTGTTCTTGTGTGCAATCGCATCATCAGGCGGAGGAGCTGTGGCACCGGAGCAGGAGGGAGCTGCAACCCACTTGGCCCTGGAGGGTGACGTAACGGAGTCTGAAGCCACAGTGGGACGGAGGGCGAGGGGAGCTCCATGGCGAGGACAGGAGCATACACCAGTGACAGCGACTTCTCCTCTGATGGGAGCTCCCTTGCGGTGGCGGGCACCTCTGTCCCCACCGCATCAACAGGTACAGCCGCCATCCCCCCTACCAGCACCGCCCTCCCAGCAGCCCCTCAGCGTGTGTCCCGTGCCCATTCACCCAGGAGGGTGGGAATCTCCTTCGCCCCAGGCACCTCAGGCCCTGCCCCAGTCAACCCTGCTGCCCTCAGTGAGGAGGCTATTGACCTCCCGAGATCCCTCACTGTTGGGCAATCTACCATTTTGAATGCCATCCAGGGTGTTGAGAGACATTTGCAACAAACAAATGCATACCTGGAGGGCATTCATTCTGGGCAGGCGGCCTAACAGAGAGCATTTCAGGCTCTGGCCTCAGCACTGATGGCAGCCATTGTCCCTGTGTCCAGCCTCCCCCTCGAACTTCCTCCACCCAGACCCAATCCCCTGTACCTCAGCCTATCCCAAACACACCATCAGACCAGCGTGCACACTCATCAACACACAGGAGTGGACATGGCAAACATAAGCACCACACATCCCACAGGCACTCACAGAAGCACCATCCCCATGCAGACACAGCAACATCCACTGCCTCACTGTGTCCCCCTCCTCACTTCCTCCTCCTACCTCCCTGTCTCGTCTCCACTCACACCTGCATGCACTACATCCTCAGCCACTGCCTCCATCACCAGCACGCCCATCACCACACACCGCTCACATGCAATCACCACCCCCACTACCATGCACACGTCCCCTGTGTCCTCTCCCAGTGTGTCTGTGAGCCCTCCTCCCAAAGCACACAAACGCAGGCACACATCCACCCAACAGCCATCCACCTCACAACAGTGTCCGGCCCATGCACCTTCACCCAAATTCAGCAGACGTACACTTCCTACAACCACTACCTCTTCCTCCACTCCCAAACCCCCTCCATCTTCCCGTCCCAGTGTGTCTAAAAAACACTTCCTGGCTAACATTGACCTCTTCCCTACACCTCCTCCCCCCCGTCCTTCCCCTAGGGCCAGGCTTTCCAGGTCCCAGCCCAGCACCTCAGCCACCAAATCCCCAGGCACAGTGGTTGCCAGCAACTGTGGGGTCATCGAGTGCGCCACCCATCAGGGCTGCTAGTGTGCCACGTAGCGAGGCCAAGTACATTCCGCAACATGCCAAGATGAAAAAGGTCCCCACATCCCGGAGGGAGAAGCCGCACCTACCAGCCACCAAGGGCTCAGCAAAAACAAAAGGGGATAGTGGCAAGACAACTGCAGCACCATCAAAGGTGGGGAAGGGACAAAAGCACAAGAGCAGGTCAGGAGAGGGCACGGTGGCACTGACTGAGGGACCAGTGTCACACCTTCTGTCCATGACCACACCAACCTGTACGGCGGCGAACACTGCAAGCTGCCCCGCCGCCTGCACAGCCACCTGTACAACCACTGGCACGTCTACAGCCTCAGCGACAGTCCCCAGCCTCTTCCCCAATGGGCAGCCATCCGAGGCTGCAGGATACGTCCTTCTGTGTCCCTCAGCAGGTGCTGACCCATGCACCACCAACAGCACCACCAGCACCGCCATCACAGACACCGCCGCAAGCACTGCCACCAGCCCCGCGACGGGTTCAGACAGTGGCACCACTGCTGACATGGCTACCATCCCCAGTGGTCAGTCATCTGAGGCTGGAGGAGACTTCCTGGACCCTGGCCAGCTTCCATGAGGCATGACTTCCATTACTGTTTGCACCTGCAGGTGGAATGCGAAGCCGCAGCAGTGTGGGGTATGTCGCTGCCTCCATGGTGTATCATGCTACCTGTACCTCAGCAATCTCGTGGCACACATACCCAGGTGAGGGAATTGTACCGGCCTCACTGCATGTGGAGCACTCTGGGCACCATGCCCCCTCCAGAACCAGTGGAGAGTTACATCCACTACCTAAGACCTTGGCAGGATAAAGCACTCTGGGCACCATGCCCCCTCCAGAACCAGTGGAGAGTTACATCCACTACCTCAGTCCTTGGCAGGATGAGGCACTCTAGGCACCATGCCCCCTCCAGAACCAGTGGAGATTGACATCCACTACCTCAGACCTTGGCAGGATGAAGCAATCTGGGCACCATGCCCCCTCCAGAACCAGTGGAGAGATACATCCACTACTCATTCCTTTGCAGGATGAAGCACTTTGGGCACCAGGCCCCCTCCAAAACCAGTGGAGATTGACATCCACTACCTCAGTCCTTGGCAGGATGAAGCACTCTGGGCACCAGGCCCCCTCCAGAACCAGTGGAGATTGACATCCACTACCTCAGTCCTTGGCAGGATGAAGCACACCGGGCACCAGGCCCCCTCCTGAACCAGTGGAGATTGACATCCACTTGAGAGACTGTGGCTTTGCACTCCCCAGGATAAAGTTGTGGGCAAACCACCAACTTGAGAGACTTGAGAGACTGTGGCTTTGCACTCCCCAGGATAACGCAGTGGGCAAACCACCCACTGGAGAGTCTTGAGAGACTGTTGCTTTGTACTCCCCAGGATAAAGCAGTGGGCAAACCACACACTGGAGAGACTTGAGAGACTGTGGCTTTGCACTACCCAGGATAAAGCAGTGGGCAAACCACCCACTGGAGAGACTTGAGAGACTGTGGCTTTGCACTCCCCAGGATAAAGCAGTGGGCAAACCACCCACTGGAGAGACTTGAGAGACTGTGGCTTTGCACTCCCCAGGATACAGCAATGGGCATGGACCCCCCCTTGTGCAGCAGTGGCATCGTACGTTCATCTGACTGAGTTGTCCCCCTCCACCTCCCCCTGAGGTGGCTGTATATTTTCGACTTGATGCCCCAGCAGTGTTCTCTCTGTTTCCAGTGAGGTATCTAGTGTGGGCTTCGCCCATGCATTTTGGGTCCAGTGGTCCACGGACAATGATTGGTACACTATCCATACTTGTGTAGTTGGTGTACATATTTGTATATACTGAATTTAGATTTTTGACTATCAGATTTTTCATGATTACACTTGTTACAATCATTTCCTTTTGTCCTTGCATTCTTCCAGGGGGGGAGGGGGTGTATATGTAATGTTGCTGCATGTATTTGTATGTATGGTGTTGTGGGTGAGGGTAAGGGTATTGCGTGTTGCAAGTGTGTGTCACTCTCTTTTCCCTCCCCCCTCCCCTGTGTTGTAGGTGCAGTACTCACCGTGGTCGTCGACGGCGTCTGTCCTGCTTCTGATATAGCAGGAAGAAGAGCAGAATAGGCAGGACCTGTAGTTCGGGTCCATGGCGTCCTGGTTCCTCGTTGGGTGTCGAGAAGTGAGTGGTTTCCCTTCTGTGTACTGTTTCCGCCATGCTTTTGATAGCGTTGGTTCAGCCCTGGAAAAGGTGGTGGATAGGCCTCTTGTAATACAGTGGGTGGTACTTTGTCCTCCGCCTGTCTGTTGCGGCTACCGCCGCGGTGTTTGTTTCTACCGCCGTGGCGGTCTGAGTGTTAAAGTGGCTGTCTATGTTGGCGGTTTCTGTCATGGTCGTGATTCCATTTTTTTTGCGCTGGCCTGTTGGCGGTATTACCGCCGCTTTAACAACGACTGCCAAGGTTGTAATGAGGGGCATAGTATTGTGTTTCATATGTCCTGACAGTGAAATATTGCTAAATTTGTTTTTCACTGTTGCAAGGCCTATCCCTCTCATAGGTTAACATGGGGGCTACCCTTAAATCTGATTAAGGTGTAGATTCTCTTTGGGAGTGGATGGACATGTGGCGTTTGGGGTCTCTGAGCTCACAATTTAAAAATACATCTTTTAGTAAAGTTGATTTTAAGATTGTGTGTTTGAAAGTGAGCATTTTCTTGCTTATACCATTTCTGTGACTCTGCCTGTTTGCGGATTCCCTGTCAGGGTCAGTTTGACAGTTGGGCTGGTTGCACCTCTCACTAGACAGTGACACAAAGTGAGCTGGGGTGTAGACTACCTTTCCTGATAGCCATCTGTGCTAGGTGGTAGGGGAGGAGGGGTCATTCACACCTGAAAGGGCTGTGCCTGCCCTCACACAGTGTAGTCTCCCACCCCCGGGTAAGTGTCTGGGGCCTGGGCAAGGCAGACTTTCACAATCAAGAGAGATTTTGCTTTGAAGTAGGCCTCCCTCAAAGGAGAAAATGGGTATAAGGGCACCCAAAACCACAGACTTTAGAACACTTCTGGAAACCAAGAGGAACCTCTGCCTGGAGAAGAGCTGAAAAGCTGAGGAAGAAGAGCTGCCCTGTCTGTGACTGTGCTTTGTGGAGCTATCCTGCAGTTGCTGCTTCTGCCAGAGTGAGAGGGCAAAGACTGGACTTTGTGTGGCTTCCATCTTGTAAAGATCTCCAAGGGCTTGATTTAGAGCTTGCCTCCTGTTGTTTGAAGTCTCAGGGATAGCAAAGACTTCTCTCTGCTAGCACCTGGAGTCTCTGGAGAGACCCCTACCCTGCCAAGTGGTGACCATCCAGTTCCTGGGACCCTGAAAGTAGAAGCTGGCAGCCTAAGAGGAAGAAATCCACTCACAGAATGCCTTGCGGGGAAAAGATCGACGCGACTCCGATCTACGGCTGAAAAATCGACACGCCGCTGGCTTCGCGGGTGAAAATCGACACTCGCCTGCAACACGATCGAAGATTGATGCCCCGGGCTGGAGAAACGACACACATCATCGCTGACGGTGGCTGGTGAGTTCACAACCCGCGCTGCGTGGTTTTAGGATCATCCTGTGGCTGGAGTTCCGACGTAAGTACTGCTGGGCATGTAAGAACAATGCAAGGCCTGTCTGATTCAGAGAGTGCTGACCAGATCGACGCATCTCTCTCCTGTGGAGAGAAGAAATGATGCAATCCAACCCGACTAAAGGAGAAGCAATGCGAGGTTTTGCTTGTGAGTGATATTGATGCATCGAAAACCCTTTTTGACGCACACTCACCAATGAAGGGTTATTTTTTGATGCACCCAAGGTACATTTTCACGCTAATAGCGTTAGTATGTTTAAAATTACATGAAGACTCCTTTTGGTTTTTAATTGATAACTTTACTTGTGTTTTGTGGAATTGTGTCATTTTGGTCTTGTTTTGTTTAGATAAATATTTTCTATTTTTCTAAACCTGTGTTGTGACATTTTGTATTGTTTTCATTAAGTTACTGTGTGTGTTGGTGCAAATACTTTACACCTACACTCTAAAGTTAAGCCTACTTCTCCTGCCAAGCTACCAAGATGGTAAGCAGGGGTTAGCTGAGAGAGATTCACTTTTACCCTGACTAGATTAAGGCTCCTTGTTTGGAAAGGGGGTAACCTGACTGCCAACCAAGGACCCCATTTCTAACATTGGCAGTAGCGATGGGATTGGACTTGTATTTGTACTTGACTTACAGTGATTAAGTGTACATTACTGTTTTGAGTGCAGACCACTACATGACCACATACTACTTGTCTTGTGATTTTTGATTTTTCTCTTTTGCTTGGATTTTTCCCTACATCCATTTTTGTGGTAATCTTTGATTGACTTCTGAACTTCATTTGGGAACTTGTTTTCTGCCTTTTGGAACTTTGCACTTTTGTTGACCTTTCATCAGGTCCCAATCTGGAGATGCATCAGTTGGAGCTGCTTTTGAAATAGAGAAATAGAGAAATTGGAAAGCTATACCAAGGCCCAGTTAAAGCAGTTCTGTAAAGGTTTTGACTGTCCCATTAAGAACTTATCCAAGATGGAGGAGCTGCAAAACGCACTGAGGGTCTGGGTGACAGCCAAGAGCACTGAAGGGCACACAGAGAAGGAGGAGGATGAGGAAGAAGAAGGGCATGCCATACACAATGGTATTGTGAGTGGGTCTGTTATGTCCAGGGAGAGGATCTCCAGGGCTGTTAGCAGTGTCTCATCTAAGGATCTGACCCCGAAAGAATTGCAGGACCAGACAGGCAGAGAGGGAGCACCAGAGGGAGTTGAAGAAAATGGTGATGGCCCTAGAGGAGAAAAATATTTTGTTGGTTCATGAGCGTAGCTTGAGAGAGCTGGATAAGAGGAGCCAGTCTAGTAGGGATGGTGGCAGCCACATCACAGTGCAGCCTGAGAGGAGGGTGCACATTCCTAAAGATCTTGTGAAGGATTATAAAAGGGAGGATGACATATACTTGTGATTTAAGGGGTATGAGTCTGCTCTCCATATGAATCTGGTCCCTGAACCTCATTGGGGAGCAGGTCTGTGGAAGCACTTTGAGGTAGAGGGGAGTGATACACTGAAACCCTTTAGGATGCTCAGAATCTGACCTACACTGTCATGAAGAATGCTCTACTCACAAGGTATGGTCTCACCCCTGAGCAGTATAAGGATAAGTTTAGGTCCTACATGAAGAAGGAATCCCAAACATGGTTGGAATGTGTTGATTCTAATTGCAGGTCACTGGATAGTTGGGTGAAGGGCAGTAAGGTAACTAAGTATGAGGGGCTTTACAATCTGATTGTTTGGGAGCAATTATACAGTTTATGTTTTCCAGAGCTGTTTAGCACCTGATTGACAGCAAGCTGATAGACCCCAGGAAGCTTGCGCAGAAAGCGGACCGCTGGGAGAGCACCAGGGTCCAAAGGAGGTATACTGGAGACCACGCCAAGGGTGGGCAGGGTCCCTCTCAGATGAAAGAGGGGGTAAGGGTAAATAGGGGGAGTTCTCTAAAGGGCCCCAAACGGATTCCCAGGGTAAGGATTCCCAATCCCCCAGTGAGAAGAAGCCATGGTTCTCCAAAGGGAAGCCAGTGGCAGGTGGTCCCCCACGTAAGTGCTATGCACGTGACCAGTTGGGTCATGTGAGGGGGACCCCAAATGCCCCAAACGTACAACAGCACCCACTGGTGTGCTGTCCCAGGGTTTGGCCAGTGTAGCGCTTGGGAAGGAGTTGGTTCCAGGTGGATGGGAGCCAGCTGAGATGACCCTTGTCTCACTAGGGGACAGTGAGATGGTCCAGAAAACCCTCGTGCCTGAGAACACTAAGAAGTACAGGCAGTGGGTGAACATCAATGGACAGAGTGTGAAGGCTCTGAGAGACACATGAGCCAGCGTGACTACAATGAGGAGTCAGCTGGTGTCTGAAGAGCAGATTGATCCCGGGTTACTTCACTAAGTAGTTGCAGTGGACAACTCAGAGCACCTGTGCAGAGTGGCGTAGGTTCCCTTTGAACGGGGAGGTCTAAGGTTCCTTTAAGGTAGCTGTGAGTCCAACCATGCCTGTAGATTGTTTGCTAAGCAATGACCTGGAGGATTCCCCTTGGAAGGAGGTGAAACACAGGTCTCACTTGGAGATGTTGGGTCTGTCTGGGTGGGTATGCGTATCCACCTGGTCAATGGCAGCCCATCAGGGTGGTCAAGAGCCCCTGGAGCCTGAAACAGTGGCCCAGGGGACCGCCAAGAAGAGGAAGGGCAGGGGGCACGGGAAACCAGCCCTAGAGGTTCCCACAGTCTGGGAGGAGGCGGAGCCTGAGGGTGTCGCCCCGGAGCCTACAGGGGAACAGGTGGCTGAACTGGGGAAGGTCCCTGAGCTGTTGCAGTGACAACAGGAAGGGGGACCCACCAGTCAGGCATTCTGTGAAGCACAGAAAAATTGCCGTACTGTAGAGGGACTGCAGCAGCAGGCTGCAGCCCAGGTGGCTGGTGAGGAGCCCAGTAATCACCTGATCTATTGGGAGGATGGCCTTCTGTATAGTGAGCCTAAGGTTCCTGAGCCTGGGTCAGCTCATTTGCTGGTGGTACCCCAGTGCTTCAGGGCCTTCCTACTAGGGTTGGCTTATGATGTGCCTTTGGCAGGACATCTGGTGCACAACAAGAACTATAAGAGGCTTGCCTCCCACTTCTATTGGCCCCAGATGAGCAAGCATTCTGCTGCACACTTTAGGTCTTGCCCAACTTGCCAGGCAAGTGGCAAGAGCGGGGGAAATGTAAGGCTCCCCTCCAACCTTTACCTCTGGTTAGTACTCCCTTTGAGACGGTAGGTATTGACATTGTGGGGCCTCTGTACCCCAAGACAGCCTTGGGCAAGAGGTTCATCCTGGTCTTGGTGGACCATGCCACCCAGTACCCAGAAGCCATTCCTCTGAGGTCAGTCACTTCCCCTGTGGTGGGGGTGTTTGCACTGATGGGGCGTTTTACCCGCATGGGTTTCCCCAAGGAAGTTGTATCTGATAGGGGTATCAACTTCATATCTACGTATATGAAGTCTCTGTGGAAAGTGTGTGGGATGGCCTACAAGTTCACCACGCCTTACCACCCCCAAAGTAATAGTCTGGTTGAGAGATTCAACAGCACCTTGAAAGGCATGATTCAGGGCCTGTCAGAGCCCTTGAGGCGGAAGTGGGGCATCCTCTTGCCATGCTTCTGTTCGCTTACAGGGAGGTGCCTCAAAAAGGACTTGGGGTTAGTCCCTTTGAGCTCATCTATCGCCACTCTGTGAGGGAACTTTTGAGTCTGGTGAAGGATGCTTTAGAGAAAGCTCCTAGTAAACCCCCCCAGGATGTATTTAGCTACATGCTGGCTTTGAGAAACCAGTCTGCCCGCTTCAGGAGTCTCGCACAGGAGAACTTGGAAGCAAGACAGGAGGGTATGAAACAGTGGTATTACAGGAATGCCACTCTGGTTGAGTTTCAACCTGGTCAGAAAGTGTGGATGTTGGTGCCAGTGGAGCCTAGACCGCTTCAAGATAAGTGAACTGGGCCATTTGAGGTGGTGGAGTGCAAAAGTGAAGTCACCTACCTAGTGGACTTGCAGTCTCCAAGGAATCCTTTAAGGGTCCTATATGTCAACCGCCTCAAACCTCACTTTGAGCAGACTGAACTGTCCATGCTCCTTGCAACAGATGATGGGGTGGAAAAGGAGAGTGAGCATCTTCCTGTCTGCAGGAGAAAAAGATGGGTCTGTGGAGGGAGTGATCCTCTCACCCTCCCTGACTGAGGAGTAGCAGGGTGACTGTCCCTGATCCCAGGAGTCACATACTTCTGCACACATGATGTGGACACTGGGGACAGTACACCCATTTAACAAAAGGTTTACAGGGTGACTGACAAGATCAGGGCTCGCATTAAGGATGAAGTATCCAAAATGTTAAACCTAGAGGTTATTGAACACTCCAGCAGTCCTTGGGCCAGCCTAGTGGTATTGGTCCCTAAGGCTGCTGCACCTGGTGCCACTCCAGAACTCAGGTTCTGTGTGTACTACAGGGGACTCAATGTGGTCAGGAAGACTGACGCACCCCCCATCCCAGAGCAGATGAGCTCATTGACTGGTTGGGAGCTACCAAGTACCTCAGTACGTTTCACTTAACATCTGGGTACCGGCAGATTGCCTTAACTGAGGGGGACAAGGAGAGGTCAGCATTCTCTACCCCAGGTGGACACTTTCAATTTAAAGTCATGCCATTTGGGATGAAGAATTCCTCTGCTACCTTTCAGAGGTTGGTTAACCAGGTGTTGGCTGGGCTGGATGAGTTCAGTGCTGCCTAACTCGGTGACATTGCTGTTTAGATCCACATGGGAGGAACATCTGCAACACCTCTGGAGAGTGTTACAGGCCCTGCAGGAGGCCTCACTATTAAGGCAAGCAAGTGCTAAATAGGGCAGGGTTCTGTGGTGTACTTAGGACACCAGGTGGGGAGCGGCCGGGTGGCAGCCCTACAGCCTAAGATCAATACCATTCTGGCTTGGGAGCTTCCCAAGACCCAGACTGAAGTGAGAGCCTTCTTAGGTCTCAAAGGATAGTACAGGAGGTTTGTCAAGGGTTATGGTACCATTGTTACCCCCTTGACTGAGTTGACTTCTAAGAAGCAACCCAGGAAGGTGATCTGGACCGAGGCTTGCCAGACCGCTTTTGATGCCCTGAAGGCTGCCATGTGCACAGCACCTGTGCTGATGCACCTGACTACTCCAAGGAGTTTGTTGTGCAAACAGACGCCACAGAGCATGGTATTGGAGCAGTACTCTCACAGCTTAATGAAGAGGGCCTAGATCAACCCGTAGCATCATTAGCATGAGGTTACTTCCCAGGGAACGTAGGTGGAGTGCCATAGAACGTGAAGCGTTTGCTGTGGTCTGGGCGCTAAAGAAGCTAAGACCCTACTTGTTTGGGACTCACTTCCTGGTTCAGACCGACCACAGGCCCCGCAGACAGTTAATGCAGGTGAGGGGTGAGAATCCAAAACTGTTGAGGTGTTCCATTTCCCTACAGGGGATGGACTTTACTGTGGAACACCGTCCTGGTACACAACACGCCAATGCTGATGGTCTGTCCAGGTTCTTCTGCCTTAGTGATGAGAACTCCTATGAGGGTGGGTAGTTGCTCCCCATTTTCAGCTGGGGGGACACGTGTTGGATTTTTCATCCTTGGCGTGGTCTCCCTTAACTTTTTGCCTCTGTTTCCCAGGTTGTTGATGTGTGCCGGACTCTGTTTGTGCTGGTTTTGTTACTTTTGGCACTTTACCACTGCTAACCAATGATAAAGTGCAAGTGCTCCTATACAAAATATGTATGTAATTGGCTTATCCATGATTGGCATATTTGATTTACCACTAAGTCCCTGGTAAAGTGCACTACAGGTGCCCAGGTCCTGTTATATCAAATGCTACTAGTGGGCCTGCAGCACTGGTTGTGCCACCCACATAAGTAGCCCTGTAATCATGTCTCAGACCTGCCAATGCAGTGTCTGTGTGCAGTTTTTAACTGTAAATTCGACTTGGCAAGTGTACCCACTTGCCAGGCCTGAACCTTTCCTTTTCTTACATGTAAGACACCCCTAAGGTAGGCCCTAGGTAGTCCCAAGGGCAGGGTGCAGTGCATGGTTAAGGTAGGACATATAGGCCCTCATTACAACTTTGGCGGTAGACCGCCGCCAACATACAGCGACCGCGGCCGTACCCCACTACCCGTATTATGACCCACACATAAAAATCCACCACTATACAGACACAACCAAAGGTCAATGATAAACTGGCGGTACCAAAACCCACACTGTTACGCCAACAGAAATACACCCACAGCATCATGAGCCACGAATCAACATGCTCAAAATACACACACACTAACAAAACCACCACATTGGACAATTCAAACTACACACACCTGACCCATATACACACACCACAGCCACACCACAACCACACACACACACTGATATAAAACACACACACACACACTACCCACAACCCTTTATGACCCAAAGATTTTGGCAAGTGAGAGAGAGAGAGAGAGAGAGAGAGAGACAAGCCAGGAGCACCTACTGAATCTGAGCCACAAAACACCATCACCCATACACCATCCACGCACCTCACAGCACACACCCCAACACATCACCCCACACACCCTCACACATACCACTCATGCTACACCCATGGCACCACAAAGACACCCCAGGTTTTCAGAGGAGGAGCTAAGGGTCTTGGTGGAGGAAATCATCCAGGTAGAGCCACAGCTATTCGGATCACAGGTGCAGCAGACATCTATTGCAAGGAAGATGGAGCTATGGCGGAGAGTTGTGGACAGGATCATGACAATGCCGTGAGACAGCACCCAAGAACAAGGGTTGACATCAGGAAGAGGTGGAACGACCTACGGGGGAAGGTGCGTTCCGTGGTTGCAAGTCACCAGATAGCTGTACAGAGGACTGCTGGTGGACCCCCACCTCCTCCCCCACAACAAACAACACAGGAGGACCAAGTCTTGGCAATCATGTATCCTGAGGGCCTGGCAGGTGTAGCAGGAGAACTGGACTCTGGTAAGTCAAATCTTTACTACTTTATCCCCCACCTTACCTGCATATCATCACAAACAATAACCCCTACCCACACCCCCATCACCCCACCGCCTCACACTGCCGCATACCGCCGCATTTTTGAATTACCCCACCATCACAACCCACCCATCCTGATACCAAGCTGTGCATGCAACAACAATGCATGGACACCACTCACAGACCTGCATGGACACCCATCACCACAGCACGCACACTAGTGACAATCACTTAGCCAAACCAGTCAAAACTCACACAAGCCAAAGCTGCCTTGCTAATAATAACAATAGAGAGAAACATATCCATGCACAAGTTGGCACACGCATAAACAATAACACTGCATTTACATCCCCCAGGACCCCTACTCAACGTCACCGGAGAGGAGATGCCAGCCACATCCAGTCCCCCCAAGAAGAGGCCCTCAGGGATGACAGCAGCTGTGCATGGCTGTATGACGATGACCAACCTGGCCCATCAGGGACCTCTTGACAGTCGGTTACCCAGGCACAGTCCCTTCCCACCACAGAGCCTCCCCCTTCTGGAAACACCACCACAGCACCCACCCAGCAGGCCCATCCTTCTGTCCCCAGGACTCGTCAATCAGCAGTGTGTCCACCACTACAGGGATCCCAGGCAACTCCACAGACACAGGATGATCAGGGACCTGGGGTCACTGGCGGTGGGCACATGGTTCTGGGGACAGAGGCAAAGGACAACAGGGAAACTGGGAGGAGTGCTGTGCAATGGGGAGGACAGGCCCAGGGAACCGACTCTCCATGAGGCACTCGCCAACAACCTGGGAGCATACCACCATTATCTGGAGACAATTGACCAGACACTGGCCAAGTTACAGTAGACCCAGCGGCTGCAGGAGGGACAGTACCTGGGGATCAGGGAGGACCTGATGGACATCCACACCACCCTGGTCACCATTGCAGGGGTGCTGACAGACATGACCAACACCATGAGGGAGGCAGGAGCACACCAACAGGCCCCTGACACTAACCAAACTGAAAAATAGCCCTCCACCTCTGCTGACGCTAGTGGACAGGAGGCTCCGCCACAGGAACAACAGGCGACCAGCACCCCACCCCCTGCAGAAGGAGAACCACCACACAAATGGTCCCTGCGATCCAGGCAGAAGCCAGAGAACATTGCCAAGACCAGCGCAAGGAATTAAGACTCTCCTGATTTTCACCCTTGTGTCCCACTCTGTCACCCTGTCCACCTTGAACTGCCATTGCTCCCCTTCCTATGCCCCCTTGGACAATGCACCTGTGATACAAATAGACTGGACTCTACCCCGGACTTTCCTCCATCAGCAACCCAGCCCATTGCAATACCCCCTCCACTTATTAGCACCTAAATAAATACCTTTGGAACAAAATCAAATATGGAGTCTGTCAATTGTTTGACAAATGTATTAGTTTTACAAACTAAACATTGTTATTCAAATGTACTGTAATATTTACATAGTTATGACCTGTAGTGGGCAGCAGTAAACACACCAGGAGCCAGAGTGGGCACAGAGATCTGAAAATAGAGATGCCATAGGGTACAGTAAGTGGCCATAGAAATAGGGAATTCAGGCTGCCATGTTCAATGTCCAACACAAAACTGCAATGGAAGGTGAAGTTACAGTGGCTTACCTGTGTTTCACTGGAAGTACTGTTGAATCAGTGTAGTTCTGTTGTCCACATCTTCTTCCTCTACCTCCTCTTCTTCACTCTCCACAGGCTCCACCGCTGCCACACGACTATCCCCAGGCTCATCCTCCCACAGAAAAAGCACCTGATGTCTCAAGGCCATGTTGGGCAACATGCAAGATGCAACGATGATCTGGCACACCTTCTTGGGTGAGTAGTACTGGGATCCACCTGTCAGATGGAGGCACTGGAATCTGGCCTTTAGGAGGCCAAAGGTTCGCTCAGTGATCCTCCTTGTTCGCCCATGTGCCTCATTGTAACGTTCCTCTGCCCTTGTCCTGGCATTCCTCACTGGGGTCAGTAGCCATGAGAGGTTGGGGTAACCAGAGTCACCTGCAAATATCGAAGGATACCTGTTAGCCACACACTTACCCTTAAGGCCAAACCCACACCCATCTACGTACATCAACTGGGTGGGGACAATGGGCTCACCTATTAGTCACACCCGGTGCCTCTGGAGTTGAGACATCACATATGGGATGCTGCTATTCCTTGAGATAAAGGCATCATGCACAGAGCCAGGATACTTGGCATTGACATGGGAGATGTACTGGTCCACCAAACACACCATCTGCACATTCAGAGAGTGAAAGCTTTTTCTGTGTCTGAACACTTGTTCATTTCTCCGGGGGGGCAAATGCTACATGTGTACCATCAATGGCACCAATGATGTTGGGGATATGTCCCACCACATAGAAGTCAGCCTTCACTGTGGCCAAATCCTCCACCTGGGGGAATACGATGTAGCTGTGCATGTGTTTCAGCAGGGCAGACAACACTCTGGTCAGCACGTTTGAGAACATAGGCTGTGACATCCCTGATGCTATAGCCACTGTCGCTTGGAAGGAACCACTTGCCAGGAAATTTAGCACTGACAGGACCTGCACTAGAGGAGGTATACCTGTGGGGTGGCGGATAGCTGAGATCAGGTCTGGTTCCAATTGGGCACACAGTTCTTGCATTGTGGCCCTATCAAGTCTGTAGGTCAGGATAATATGCCTGTCCTCCATTGTCGCCAAGTCCACCAGGGGTCTGTACACGGGGGGATGTCTCCATCTCCTATTCATCCTCAATGGTTGAACTCTAGGGTGAAAAACGGTGAGCAGAAGGTCATATTCACACGTATTTCAACATTAATATGCAATTTATGCTTTACAGAAACAATAACTGAACTTGTAAGTCAGTTGATGTGCCAATGTCTGCTGTGACGCAGTTAGTTGCCATGGCCTGTGCCCCTCTGAAATGGCGGCTGCCTAACCTGTGAGGAGTGACAAATGGAAATTAGGTAATTCTGCTGGGGTTGTGCGCCGTTGCGGTCGGCGTTTGATGACCGCCGCGCAACACCGCATTGGTTATCATTGGGCCCTACGGGTTCCAAGAGTCAATGGCGATGTACGCCGGCGGTGACGGTACGCACCACCATGGACGTGACCGCCATTTTCTATCTGTGCACTCACTTGCAATCTGACCTTCAACAGGAGAGGACCTACACTGCAAGTGCTGCTGTGACCTGTGTCTGGAAGCGACAATGGCTCAAGTGTCTGGGGAAAGGGCCCCAGCCTTCACTTCAGAGGAGTTGGAGAGACTGGTGGATGGGGTCCTACCCCAGTACACTTTACTCTATGGTCCTCCAGAGAAACAGGTGAGTACACTGTGAGCATGATGCGTGGGCCATGAATATATGGATTGCTGTGTGTGTAAGCCTTGTGTGGGGAGGTCAGAGGGGTCCTGGGCAGAGTGCTGCATGTATGGTGGTCAATGTATGTGCGTAAGGGGATGGGGGGATATGTTGGGCCATGAGCATAACAGTCCGGATGGTATGACTAATACCTTTTCTGCTGTTTTTTTCCTGCAGGTCATTGGCCATCAGAAAAAGGGTATTTGGTGTGCCATCGCTGAGGAGGTGCAGACCCTGGGGGTCTTTGACAGGCTGAGCACCCACTGCCGCAAATGGTGGGAGGACCTGAGCTGCTGGGCAAGGAAGATGGCGGAGGCCCAACGAGGAAGGGGTGCCAGTCGTACCCTGACACCCCTGATGTTCTACATCCTGGCGGTGGCCTATCCAGAGTTGGATGGGCGCTTGAAGGCATCACAGCAGCCACAAGGGTGTGAGTACAGATTCATGACTTTGCACATGTTAAGGTATTACCTGGGTGGAGGATGTGGGCTGTGGGTGCCCCTAGGCCAGGGCGAACATGGCAGGGTATGTTAAATGATGGGCAAGCTCAGATGCACTACAACCCCAATAATGTTAGTGGGCATCTACTACTGGGCAGGGTCCTGTGGGTTTCAGGTGTGCAGCTAATGGCGTTAGGCATTGTACCCCATGGGCTGGTTACTAGCATTGTAACTGGTAATGCATGGCCTAGTGCATAGGGCTGTTCCCTGTGAGTTGTGAACGCCAACGGTAGTGTTGTTGCTCAAGTGTATCCTCTGTCTGTCCCCCCCTTTTGTTTTGTCACCCTGTCCTTGTGTGCATTAGCATCATCTGGTGGAGGAGCAGAGGCACTAGCGATGGAGGGAGCTGCATCCCACATGGGTCTGGAGGCAGAATCCACTGACGGTGAGGGCACCAGTGGGACAGAGGGGAGCACCATGACAGAGACAGTAGGGGACAGTACCAATAGCAACTCCTACTCCGATAGAAGCTCCCTGGCAGTGGCGGACACCTCTGTGCCCACCCCAACTACAAGTACAGCCGCCACCGCCTGTACCACCACCGCCCTCCCAGCAGCCCCTCTGTGTGTTTCCTGTGCCCCCTCATCCCAGGCACCTCAGGCCCTACCCCAGTCAGCCCTGCTGCTCCCAGTGAGGAGGCTATTGACCTCCTGAGATCCCACTCTGTTGGGCAGTCAACCATACTAAATGCCATCCAGGGTGTAGCAGGGCATTTGCAACAAACAAATTAATACCTGGAGGGCATTCACACTGGCGGGTGGCCCAACAGAGAGCATTCCAGGCTCTGGTTAATGCACTGATGGCAGCCATTGTCTCTGTCTCCAGCCTCTCCCCTCCAACTTCTTCTACCCAGTCAAAATCTCCTCAGCCCCAGCCAATCCCAAGCACACCTTCAGACAAGCAATCACCCAAATCAACACACAGAAGTGGCTCAGGCAAACACAAGCACCACACTTCATCTCACAGTCACTCCCACAAGCACCATCTACATGCAGACACACCAACATCCACTGCCTCCACTGTGTCCCCCTCCTCCTCCTTGTCCACCTCCCTCCCAGTAGCATCTCCTCTCACACCTGCACCCACTACCTCCATCACCAGCACGCCTATCACTACACGCCCCTAACTGGCAGTCACAACCCCCACATCCATGCACACGTCCCCTGTGTCCTCTCCCACTGTGTCTGTGACCCATCCTCCCAAAGTATACAAACGCAAACACTCAGACACCCAACAGCCTTCCACCTCACAACAGCATCCAGCCCATGCACCTGCACCCAAACACAGCAAACTGACACCTCCTGCAACCACTCCCTCTTCCTCCACACCCAAACCTTCACTCTCTTCCCCTCCCCAGTATCCTTAAGAAGCTTTTCCTCCCCAATATTGACCTATTCCCTACCCTCCCCCCGTCCTTCACCTCGGGTCAGAGTGGCCAGTACCCAGCCCAGCACTCAGCTACCCAGTCCATGGCCACTGTGGTTTCTGCTGCAACTGCAGGTGTGAGAGGCTCCAAGGAGGCACCCGTCAGCACAGCCAGCACCACCTACCAAGGCCAATAAGGGGCCACCAGCCAGCAAGGGCAAGAAAAAGACACCAGCTGGCAGAAGCAAGAAGGCACCACCATCTGCCAAGGGCAGGAAGGGGCACATGGCACTTCAGCCGTCTGAGGCTGCTGGTGAAGGCCTGGGGGCTACCACCACCACTGCCAGAACCACCACCTGCACCACAGAAAGTACCGCCACCTGCACCGTGGCCAGCACCTCCACGTGCACCGCTGCCAGCAGCACCACTGGCAGCAGCCCCAGTGGGCAGCCATCCAAGGCTGCAGGTGAAGGCCTGGAGGCTACCACCACCACTGCCAGCGCCGCCACCTGCACCTTGGCCAGCACCTCCACCTGCGCCGCGGCCAGCACCACCACATGCACCGCGGTCAGCAGCACCACTGGCAGCAGCAGCATGCCCAAGTGGGCAGCCGTCCGAGGCTACAGGTGAATGCCTGGAGGCTACCACCACCACTGCCAGCACCGTCACCTGCACTGCCGCCAGCACCACCACATGCACCGCTGCCAGCACAGCCATATGCACCGCCACCAGCAGCACAACTGGCAGTAGCCCCAGTGGGCAGGCGTCCGAGGCTGCAGGTGAAGGCCTGGAGGCTACCACCACCCCTGACAGAACCGTCACCTGCACTGCGGCCAGCACCGCCACCTGCGCCGTGGCCAGCACCGCTACCTGCACCGCGGCCAGCACCGCCACATGCACCGCCGCCAGAAGCAGCACTGGCAGCAGCCCCACTGGGCAGCCGTCCGAGGCTGCAGATGAATGCCTGGAGGCTACCACCATCACTGACAGCCCTGCCACCTGTAGCGCAACTAGCATCCACTGAACAGCCGTCACCGCCGGTGAGCAGTGTGTAGTGGTGACTACATGGGCTGCAGTGCATCCTGGCCCCTGTAACACCTGTCGGAGTGACACACGGGTGAGAGACTGTGACCTTGCCCCATCCAGGATGAAGCACACTGGGGAAAATACCCCCTCCAGAACCAGTGGAAGAGGCCATCCACTCAACCCCTCCTTGCCAGGATGAAGCAAACTGGGCACAAGGCCCCCTCCAGAACCAGTGGAAGAAGCCATCCACTCAGCCCCTCCTTGCCGGGATGAAGCACACTGGGCACAAGGCCCCCTCCAGAACCAGTGGAAGAAGCCATCCGCTCAGCCTGTCCTTGCCGGGATGAGGCACACTGGGCACAAGGCCCCCTCCAGAACCAGTGGAAGAAGCCATCCACTCAGCCCCTCCTTGCCGGGATGAAGCACACTGGGCACAAGGACCCCTCCAGAACCAGTGGAAGAAGCCAACCACTCAGCCCGTCCTTGCCGGGATGAAGCACACTGGGCACAAGGCCCCCTCCAGAACCAGTGGAAGAAGCCATCCTGTCAGTCCGTCCTTGCCGGGAGGAAACACACTGGGCACAAGGCCCCCTCCAGAACCAGTGGAAGAAGCCATCCACTCAGCCCCTCCTTGCCGGGATGAAGCACACTGGGCACAAGGCCCCCTCCAGAACCAGTGGAAGAAGCCATCCACTCAGCCCCTCCTTGCCAGGATGAAGCACACTGGGCACAAGAGCTCCTCCAAAACCAGTGGAAGAAAACATCCACTAGAGAGACTGTGGCTTTGCACTCACCAGGACCAAGCTGTGGGCAAACCACCCACTAGAGGGACTGTGGCTTTGAACTCCCCAGGACCAAGCAGTGGGCAAACCACCCACTTGAGAGACTGTGGCTTTACGCTCCCCAGGACCAAGCAGTGGGCAAACCACCCACTAGAGAGACTGTGGCTTTGCACTCCCCAGGACCAAGCAGTGGGCATGGAGCCCCCTCCAGGCCAGATGGCATTGTACCGTCTTCCGGCTGAGGTGCCCCCCCATTCCCCATCCCCCTGAGGTGCCTGTGTGTTTTCGACCTGATGCCCCTGCAGTGTTCTCTCTGTGTTGAGGCAGGAGTCAAGTGTGGCGTCTGCCTATCTGTTATGGCCCAGTGGGCCATGGACATTTTGAAGTGGGCATTGTCCCTACTTTTGTATATATTGTATACATTGTACATACTGTTTATTGATTTGAGTACGTATTTTTCTAAAACTGTACTATTACACTCATTTTACTCCATTCCTTTTGTCCTTACGTTATTCCTGAGGGCTACGGGGTGTATACGTAATGTTGTTGCATCTGTTTGTGTGTATGGTGTTGGGGTGGGAGTGGGGCTGGGGGTGTTGCGTGTTGTGTGTGTGTATCACTCTCTTTTTCCTCCCCCCTCCCTTGTGTACTAGGTGCAGTACTCTCCATGGTCGTCTTCACCAGCGTTCGTGTTCCTGGTGTATGAGAAGGTACACCAGCATGGGAAAAAGTGCAGCTCGGGTTCCATGGCGTTGTGGTTCTTCCTTGGTGTCGAGGGGTGAGTTGTTTCCCTTCAGTGTTCTGTTACCACAGTGCAAAGAGAAGAAACGATGCACGTCGGCCCAACTAAAGGAGAAACGACACAAGGTTTTGCTTGTGAGTGATATTGATGCATCGCAAACCTTTTTTGACCCACACTTGCCCGTGCGGGCTATTTTTGGACAAACCCAAGGTACATTTTCAGGCTAACAGCATTAGTGTGTATTTAAATTACATGAAGTCTCTTTTTGGTTTTTGCTTGATAACTTGACTTGTGTATTGTGGATTTTGGTCATTTTGGTCTTGATTGTTTAGATAAATATTTTCTATTTTTCTAAACCTGTGTTGTGTCATTTTGGAGTGTTTTCATTAAGTTACTGTGTGTGTTGGTACACATACTTTACACCTAGCACTCTGAAGTTAGGCCTACTGCTCGTGCCAAGCTACCAAGGGGGTAAGCAGGGGTTAGCTGAGGGTGATTTTCATTTACCCTGACTAGAGTGTAGGTCCTTGCTTGGACAGGGGGTAACCTGACTGCCAACCAAAGACCTCATTTCTAACATTGACCAACAATGTCAGGGGGCACGACTGTACTACCTTGCATGGCACATTCTAGTTGCAAGAGGCACCATTCTTTTCCAACACTCATATACCAGCTCACTGTTTTTTTCAGACCTGCAACTAACTGTAAATTGATTTATTTCTAATTTTGCCATAGTTCAGCTCTGGCCTTTCTTTACTTTTGCTGTGCATTCAAATAATTGTAGTCATGTATTTTTCATTTGTAGTTATGCAATTTTTTTAATTCCATTTACTTGCACTGCCTTACTAGGAGCTAAGTTCAGGTGCATGGTTTTGCTTGTAGTCTTGTTTTAATATATTACCTTGCTTGTTGCCAACCCCAGTCCATGCCATTTCTCGTAGTCCAGTTTCAGCTATTTGTTTGACTGTAGTCTAACGTCATTGCTTAATATTCTAGTCATCCTGGCTCAGAATACTGAGGCACCTCTATTTGGGTTCTACGATTTGCTAGTGAAGGAGTTGGTCTTGTTTTTCAAACTTGTTTCGGCTCCTTTCCAAAATGCCAGTCCCATGTTCCTCCATTTCCTGCACTTAACCAGTCCTCTTCCAGTCCTACTTCCCCACATCCGAAAATCTCAATTTGCTCCTGGAAATACAGTGCCGGAGTCTAGAATTGGTATACAAACCATCAAAGGAAATATTGACGTAAACAGCAGTTAACAAGTTCATTTTCAATCGTACTTATTTAACCTTCATATTTTCATGAGTGTCATTAAGTTAGTTAAAAGGAAGTCCTTTTATGTGCCCCTTCACTGATTCAATTTCATGGTATGGATTTTGCCTCAAAGTAAAAAACACAATTAATCTGAAAGTAAAATTGTACCTTCAATACAAATGAAGCTGCATTTTAAAATCTACATTTAGTGCTTTGGGGAAAATCCTTACCTGCTCATTGCAAAAGCGAATTGTGATTTTTTTCTTTAAGATAATTAGTTTGCATTTTGTTTCTTTGATTTGTGGTGATTTCTTGCAGTTTGCCCCATGTCATTCGAGCAAAGACGATATGCCTACATTGCAATTTCAATGCCTTTGCCTTCCTCGGGCGGTCTGCTGTGTTGCTTCTCTCAGCTGGGAGATAAGGATGTGCGCTTTTATCAGAGAGAGATAAACCAGCCGAATGATTAGGTGGGTTCTCATGGGCAATGAGCTCTAATCTCGCAGTCTGTTTGTTAATGATCGCTCCTTTGCATGCTACTTGCATGATATGGTAATATGCTTTGAGGACATCATTTCAAAGAGTCTTCACTCCAAACTGATCCCTGTGTCATTGCCAAGCTTGCAAGTTCTCAAGTCATCCATTATCCAACAAACTTCCTGTCTCGGAGCACTTATATTCTGCAGTCTCTAATCGCAGGCAAGATGCCTATAACACTTCCAATTTTAATATTGCTTTCAGTCATTCGATGAGCATTAGGCACCTTTCAGGGACACAAAAGAGGGTTTGCGTATCTTCTCTTTACTCTTCGCCATTGATAGAATTCATGGGGTTTTCTATACCACTTCTAATTTTACTAGAGTGCGAGTCTAAATCGCATCCTAGCCAGATAAAACGTGTCAATAAAACTGCATGTGATGTAAGTGTGACATAGAGGCCTTGGTAGTAAACTTGGATCTCACAAAATGTAAATGAATGCCATGAGACATGATCCCATGGGAATGGGATGAAATCCAGCCAGTCTTTAGAGGGGTAATTATACCATCATTTAACACTATATGGTTCAACCTCCAGCTCCCGTACCTTCTTAACACATCCTCCATAAATCGTATCACTTCTTATACCTTTACAAGTAACTTCCCTATTCGTCAAAAACTGTCCAAAAAGCTAAAGAATCTTTTGTTTCTATATTTTCATATTGCATACAACACTTTGGCGACATTTGTTAATGAATTTCATAAATAGGTAATCATAACAATCCCTGTCTTTCTAAACACTTTGATCTCTACAAATATATAAATAAACATATGAGTCCCAAGATGGCTGCCAACACTTCTTTCTTGAAGTGTTGGCAGCCAATCAGATCTCAGCACGAATTCAGGAGGGTTAGCAGAGCCTTCATATCTCTATACATACATATTTGTTTTTTCTTTAATTTCTCAAAAAGTACTGAATGGTTTTACACTAACTAACATAAAAATTGCTTTTTGGACCAAGAGATACCTTTCTGCCAAATTTGATGTAGATCCGTCCATTGGTTCAGTGGTAATAACTGATCAAAATTTCTATGGAAAAATGCAAGGAGAAAAAGCGTTTTGGAACCTCCCCTTTTTCTCAGCCACACTTGGCAGATCACCCCAAAACTTTCCAGACAGCATCTGAAGTAAGCGTCATATTTTTGGGGAAGATTTTGTGAAGATTCATCAAATGGGGCCAAAGTAATTAGCAAAACAAAAAAATGCTTTTTCTCTACAAACTAGCTCCTAAGTGTAACTACCAACTGGCGACCGCCTGCAGGTAATATATGCAAGTCAAGTCCCTGTGGCCAACGCCCTTAAGCACCCAATCCCATGCTGCACACATCCTTTGCTATGCACAGCGGTAGTTGGCCACAGGTCCGCATGCCCTCCACCCCCAACCGAGTTCATTATCGGGGACCATATCCCCAGGGGGCTGGCCTAAACACTTTTTTATGGGGGGAGGAGGGTAATGCAGCCCCCTACCCAGACCACACGCCCCCCCCGTCCAAGGCCAGTCTCAGCCCAAGGGACCCATCCCCAGGGCCCAGCCTAATTATTTACTTATTTATGTTAGGGGAATGCATGCCCCCTCAAGCTGATCTTGGCCCTGGGGACCTCATCCCCTGGGGTTCATCCTAATTATTTACATTTTTTTGGGGTGGAGGGCCATGTGTGCCCCCCCTCTCCACAGCCAATCTTGGCCCTGGGGACCCCATCCCCGGGGCCTGGCCATGTGTCCCACCCAGTCACAATGTTGGGAACCGCAGGGGGACCCTGAAGGCCCTTGCAGTCTAAGCTGGCTCCCCACCTCCTTTGGGAGCTGGCATTGCTGTCACAGAGAGGGAGCTGCTAAAGCTCTGTGGGAGCAGTTTCCTCTGTTTCCCTGCCTGCATCTCTGCGGGCAGGGAAACAGAGAAAAACTCCACTTGCATGAAGTGAGAGCTGTTTAACAGCTCTCACTTAATCTGAGCGGAGTGTTTGCTGTGACTTAGCAGGAGCTATCAGCTCCCGCCAAGTCACATCAAACAGCTATGCACCAAGGGTGCTCTCCGGGGCATAGCAGGAGTCGACCCAGCGGGGTGGTGGCCCCCAGGGCCATTAATGGTTCCTTGAGAGGGTCCACATGGCCCCCTTCCACATCTAAATATCTCCAGGGAGGTGATGGTCCCTGGGACTGCAAGGGGGCCACATGGCACCCGCACTGCCTTTAATACAGTATATGTGCTCAGGGGGAGGTGGTGGTCCCCAGGGCTGCATAGGGCCCCTGCATTACATTTTCACAAGTGCCCCAGGGCCCATGCAAAGAAAATGTGAAGGCCTCTGGGACCTGGCCCTCCTAGGGGCTTGTAAAAAAACAAGACTATGATTGTTTTTTTTGTTTTTTTTTAAACTCACTTTCTAAATTTGTGATGTCTTCACAAACTTTTTTGTGGTACTTGGCTGAGGCGAGGGCACAAGTCATAGTGACTTCAGGGCATGAGTTACAGTTACTTGAGATAACTCAAACTATAACAGGTGAATTCCTATGGTTTGTTACGTTTAAAATGTAAGCCTAACTATAACGTCCCTGTAACCTTTGATTTTTAAAGTGAATTTCTATGTTTTTTAAATTCTTTTTTTAACTATAATGTGCCTGTAACCTTTGTTTTTTCAGTGTGTGTGTGTGTGTGTGTATGTGTATGTATATATGTATGCATATATATATATATGTATATAAATATACTTATTACCTACTGCGGTTGTGAGTAGATAGTTATAGTTAGGACCTAGTTTCCATTAAAGAAACATTTTTTGAAAAAGTTTGCCAAAGAATCTTGTGCATGGGAAGTTTTGGGGTGATCTGTCAAGCGGGGGCTGAGAAAAAGGGGAGGGATCAAAAAAAGTGCATCTCACATTTTAATTCCCATAGGGATTTTGAACACGACTGCAGCCCGAACTGCCGGACAGAAATTATATCATATTTGGCAGAAAGGTAGCTTTTGGTCCAGAAAGAAGCCTTTTTGTTATTTTGAGCAAATCCATCGAGTAGTTTCTGAAATATTAAAATAAAACTAAATTCGTATATCTGGAGGCACGAAGACTTCGTGAATACTCCTGTGCAGAAATCTGACTGGTTGCAAAACTTCAACAGGAAGTGTTGGCAGCCATTTTGAGACTCATTTTCAACTGGGTCTCAAATTTGAGTGAAAAAAAGAAAAGGGGGCAGGGTATGTTTACCCAAACACCCTAGCCTTGGTGCAGGGGTCCTCCAGGGATCCTACCCCAAGGCTTAAAAGTATCTTTTTTTAAATGACAGCAAAAATCTCAGCAGATCTGTCAATTTCGCTGTGATTTAAATAAAAAAAGCAAGCATGCTCTCCCGCTCTTGCTTTTAACCAGGCCTAAGGGGCATTGCAGGCAAAATAGCTGGTGCAAAGGCCCCACTTCTAGGACTTAGAAAAGCCCCAGGGACCACCACCTCCCGAGGCACTGCTCATGATGTATGCGGGGAGCCCCATCTCCCCAGGACAAAATTTGTTAAACTAATGGGGCCACCACCTCCCCAGCGCACTGCAAATTATGTATCAAGGTAGGATCACTGGGTCTGCCCGTACCCGGGCACTACCAACTCCCGGCCCAAAACATTAAGGCCCATATTTATACTTTTTGACGCTAAACTGCGCTAACGCAGTTTAGCGTCAAAAAATTTAGCGCCGTCTAACGCCATTCCGAAGCGCCATGCGGGCGCCGTATTTATGGAATGGCGTTAGCCGGCGCAAGCAGACCGGCGCTGCCTGGTGTGCGTGGAAAAAAAAACACGTAGACCAGGCAGCGCCGGCGTAGGGAGAAAATGGCGCTAGGGCGTCTTAAAATGGCGCAAGTCGGGTTGACGCTAAAAAATCGTCTTAACCCGATTTGCGCCATTTTTTCGACGCCCAGACGCCATTTAAATGACTCCTGTCTTAGTAAAGACAGGAGTCATGCCCCCTTGCCCAATGGCCCTGCCCAGGGGACTTCTGTCCCCTGGGCATGGTCATTGGGCATAGTGGCATGTAGGGGGGCACAAATAAGGCCCCCCTATGCCACCCAAAAAAAATTGAAAAATATAAAAAATTATACTTACGTGAACTTACCTGAATGTCCCTGGGGTGGGTCCCTCCATCCTTGGGTGTCCTCCTGGGGTGGGCAGGGGTGGCAGGGGGGGTCCCTGGGGGCAGGGGAGGGCACCTGTGGGCTCATTTTGAGCCCACAGGCCCCTTAACGCCTACCCTGACCCAGGCGTTAAAAAGTGGCGCAAATGCGGGGTTTTTTGACCCGCCACCTACCGGGCGTGATTTTTGCCCGGGAGTATAAATACGACGCATTTGCGTCGCCGTAATTTTTTTAGACGGGAACGCCTTCCTTGCATCTCATTAACGCAAGGAAGGCGTTCACGCTAAAAAATGACGCTCTTTCCCCATACTTTGGCGCTAGACGCGTCTAACGCCAAAGTATAAATATGGCGTTAGTTTTGCGCCGAATTGGCGTCGAAAAAAACGACGCTAATTCGGCGCAAACGGAGTATAAATATGCCCCTAAATTTAAATGAATGCGGGTGTCCAGCATGCCCCCCCTGCAGCCCTGAGGACCACTACCTCGCCCGGGCATAGATAACATAAAGTAGGGGGTCTGTCATGGACCCTTGGCCCCGGGGACTGCCTCTTCCAAGAAGCAATCAGTATAGTATAGTATATGGGGGAGACGTGTGGCCACCCCGCACTCCGGGGACTGCCACCTTCCCAGGGCTCAAATAAATTAATGAAGGAGGTCTGTCTCAGACCCTGAACATGGGGACCACCACCTTCCCAGAGCTAAAATGAACACTGGAGGAGGACCACATTGCCCCACTCATGGAGCTATAGATAGCCCTGGAGACCGGCACCCCCAGGGCCGGATCCTGCTACCTTTCGGAATCGCCAACCCTCGGCGGTAGCTGTTTGCTCCCACCAAGCAAAAGCAAAGGTAACTTTGCTTTTGGCAAGCGGCAGCTGTCAAACAGCTCCCGCTTGCAAAGGGAGATGTTTTTATCTGTGCATGCAAGCATATTTTCTGTAGACTCACACTTTCTCAGCCATATGAAAATGAAGTCTGACATTTTCAGTAAAGCAGGTTCTTCCAACAGGAGCAGCCTGTCAATTGATTGCCTTGTGTTCTACTTCAGCCTCTCAGAGTGTCCCAAAGAACAATTAGAGCACTAAGGGGGTCATTACAATCCTGGCGGTCGGTGTTAAACTGGCAGTAAGACCACCAACAGGCTGGCGGTCTTACTTTGTGGAATCATGACCATGGCGGTTCCCGCCATGGTCATCCGCCGGTTCTCCGTTCCGCCCGCCAGGGCGGAGACGACCGCTGGGCTGGAGACCTGGGTCTCCAGCCCAGCGGCCGTCACAATACCGCTGCCGGTATTTTGACCCGGCTTTCCGCCGTGGATTTCCAGCGGTAGGAACTGCCATGAAATCCATGGCGGTAAGCACTATCATTGCCAGGGAATTCCTTCCCTGGCACTGATAGGGGTCTCCCGCATCCCCCACCTCCACCCGACTCCCTCCCCTACACCCCCCACCATCCCCGCCACCCCCAAAGGTGGCAGGGCCCCCCTCCCCACCCGACCCCAGACATTACTTTACACATACACACCCGACACGCACGCAGGCACCACCAACACACATACACGCGCACACACCGACATACATGCCAACATCCACACACACAGTCAGACACGTACACCCACATTCACACATACACGCACACATCCATACAGACATACCCACAGACATACATGCACTCATTCCCAAAACACGCAAAACCCCCACAAGCATACAGGCACTCACACCCCCCCCCCTGCATACACAGACGCACACCCCCATGCACCCACACAACACACAACACTCCCCCACCCCTCGCCCCTAACGGATGATCGACTTACCTGTTCCGTCGATCCGCCGACACCAAACCGCCAACAGAACACCGCCGCGCAGAATCACAGGACGTGATTAGCTGGGCGGTGTTCTGTTGGTGTGGCGGTGGAGGTGGAGCAACCTCCACTTCCCCGCCACCCGCAAGGATGGCTGTTGGCGGCTCTCCATCAGAAAAACGACGGAGGGCAGCCAACGGTCATACTACTGGCGGTCTTCCGCACGGCGGTCCCTCAGCGGTCTTGTTAAAAGACCGCCGAGGTTGTAATGACCCCCTAACAGTCTTACTTATGACAATGTGTGGCACACCTGAAGCCGTCTTGATTGAATCAACCTGGCTAGTGCTGTAGAAAGAAAAATTAGGAAACGTTTTGAGAGAATTCTCAAATATCTTCCTCTTCTATTTCATTAAAACATTCTGACATGTAGAATGAAACAAGCACTCTCATAACCAGCAACAGACTGCCAGTTCACTCCCTGTTGATTAGCAGTTTATTAGAGTGTTCTAATGGGCCATTAGAGTACAAACATTCTGAATTTATCTTGTGGCACATCAGACCGCCATCTTGATAGAATCAAAGTGGAAAACTGAAAGAATTTTGAACTGAGGATACTGCAGTAAATGAGGTGATTAGTGAGCTTCATAACAAATAAGTCTCCCAGGATGGCCACCAGAGAAAAAAGAGCCCAAATGTAGCACAAATATTACCCACATGTAGCTCAAGTACAGCCCAGTAAAAGAAGTGTTTAAAACATTAAGGGGCATATTTACAAGCCCCTAGAACCGCCTTAGCATCATTTGTTTTCTGCTAAGTTGACGCTAACCAGCCCCTCACCCTGCACCATATTTATAAAGTGGCACAATGCAAGCATTGCACCACTTTGTAAACCCTTGTGCCATATTATACCCATGCCAGGTATAATGTATGCACTGGGGCGTTCCCCCACAAGGAGGCCCAAAAAAATGGCGCAGTGAGATTTACAAGATTTCACTGAGCCATTCTAGCATCATTTTTTAATGCCTGCTCAGGTCAGACATTAAAGTGGCGCTAGTGCATTAGCCTATGGGCCTCGCGGTGCTTTACTGGACTAGCACCAACATTTTGGGCGCTAGTCCAGCAAAGCACCACAATAGAGCAAAAAACTTTGAAACTATCGTCCTAACATGGACCATGGTGTGTTGTATTGTACATACATCACAACCATGGTGTCATTAGAGGGGAGCAGGAAAGTATTGGAGTGCTTTACATGAGCATCGGTTACATTGCACAATGAGACATTCCTTTAGGGCTTAAGGTATGATGAGATTAAGTGATTTGCCCAAAATCATGGGATGACGAGCTGACGCCAAAACTCAAACCTGGTTCCCAAGTGGCAAATGCTGCAGCTCTGGCTGTAATGCCACATTCGCTCCCTTAAGTGTAACATATAATCAAATGATCAACTGGGTAAAAAGAATCTAGATAGCAAATAATTTAAAAGTACATTGCTGCTATTTGAGAACTCAGACAAATTTCCTCATTTTAGTTTTTTTAGAGCCCTAACCATAATTTCTATGGTAATAAGACCCTCTCATTTTCATATTATAAAAAGGAAATGCTTTAGGTATTTGTAAGGTGAGGCGTCGGAAAATGGAGGAACCCGAACGTATTGTCACAAGAGTTTTATTGTGTGCTCATAAGTCAATGGTGGGTTTGATAAAAAATAAAAATAAAAAAAATAACCAAAACGTCTTTGACAGTCTCTTGTTTTCTTCCTTCTCTCTGTCTTCTCTTTGGGTTTTCACGCTTGTGCTCTTGTCTTTCTTTCGTTTCTCAGGGTCCACCCAGGACGAGCATGTAAAGGAAAGAAGAACACAGGTAAGTAGGCTCTCCTTAGTCTCTCTTTTTGCCTTCCCCTTTCTTTTTCCCCTGTTTTCTCTTTTCCTTCTGTTGTTTGTTGGACCCCTTTCTTCTCTTCTCTCCTCTTTTCTTTCCTGTTGCTAGTATCTCTTTCTTATTCTTTCTTCTTAATGTCCCTCTGCCCTTCTTGTATTTCTTCTTATCTTCTTCTCATCTTTTCTCTCTGTCTTCCTCTCTCGCTCTGTTTACAAGACTTTCTCCTCTTTTCTCTTAGAGATTTATCACAATGTGTCGCTTATTGTATCTAGAGGTTACTTGCATTTTTTAGAACAAAATAAAGGCGTTCTATACTACCTGATCTCAGACCTGTTGAATGGAGAATAAGTACCAATAATGTACCAGGCTTCCTTTCCAAGTAAGTCGAGTTCAGGGTATTGTCCCACCAATGAGTACTCAACAATAAAATAAGTGAAGTGAACGGAGAAAGAGGGAAAAAACAAAACAAAAGAAACAACAATTACATAACACTGTTGTAGCCTCAAAGAGCAAGCAAGGGGTTTGTGGGTGCTTGTTTAGTAATTAGAGTGCCATGCCCGAATCCCAAAGTTTTGATACAAAAGAACCCCCCCAAATGCTCTAAATAAAAAAATAACGAAACAGAAAACCTATCCCGTCCCAAACTTTCCTAAAATCTGCCCGCTTCCCTTACCTGGTATGGCCACCCTCTCCAGAGCGTGGCCGGCTTCAGTGCAGGCTTCCTCCTGGTTCCTGGCTCTCCGCATTCCCCACTGGTCACGATCCTCATCTTTATCGGAGTCTGCAGGTCTCCAGAAGATGTCGTCCTGGTCCGGTCATTGCCGTCCTGAATGACGGAGGGGTTCCATAAAAAACCCCAATGGCCAGAAGTCCGTTGTCCTGCCGGCCGTCATCAGAAGTACTTCTGGGTCGGCATGTTCAGCACTGGAAAGCTCCCCGGGGCCTCCCGCGCACAGATGTGTGCCCCCTGGGCACCAAGGGACAGCTTCAACAGAAGACGCCCCGTCACAGTGTTATAGTTTTGATTACATCAAGACGACGCCAGGCTTGTCACACTTTTGTTATAAACATAGAGTGTTTGCTATCTAGTTTTTCATTGGAATACTGTGGGGAAGCAGAGATCAGGTCATAGACTGAGGGCAGGGAGGAGGGTGCAGAGGCAACAGGTCAATGACACTTAGCAGGCCGGAGGGGAAGTGGCAGCACAATGGATCATAAAGGGCAGGGAAAGGTGGGGCAAGGGAAACAAACCAACCATGCAGGACAGGCAAGAGAGGTTGTGGCAATATAACAGACCACTGAGAGCAAAAGGAAGAGGCAGTGGCAATACAACCATTCATGCCAACAGATCTGTCTCCTGCCTAAAACTTCCTCTTTTTCAATGTAAGTCAATGGGGAAGTATGGTACATTGGATCACCGAGGGCATGAAGAATGGGGTAGGGACATGGACTCAGATAACAGGGCAGGAGAGAGATGGACAGGGGCACCAAACCGACTTTACAGGGCAGGCGTCAGGGGTTGCAACAGTACAATTTATCACACAGGGAAAGCAAGAAGTCAGTGTGGCACAAAAGACCATGGAAAGCAATAGGGAGGGGACAGGGTCATGCACATGGATAACAGAGAGCTGTGGGGAAAGAGGCAAAGGTAGCAAGCTGACCATACCGGACAGACATGAGGGACAGTTGTAGCACAACAGACCAGGAAGGGCAGGAGTGAGGAGGCAGGGGCATGGCAACACACCAGACAAGGCAGGAGGGAGGGGCTATGGCCTGCACATGTTAAATGGAGGGCATGGGCAAGGGGCAGGGCTGGAGCAGCAAGCTGACCATGGAGAGCAGGCAGGATGGGCACTGGAACCACAACACGCCATGGGGGGCAACAGTGAGACTATATTGGCATACACACAGACAATGGAGGGAAGGTGGTAGGGGGTCAGGAGCAGCAAGCTGACCACAGAGGGCAGGTGGGAGGGGCACTGGCAGCATAAAATTCCTTTCATGGTAATCAGGAGGGCTAGGGGGAAAGAGGGAGGAGGTAGGACCATGGAGGACAGAAGGGCTAGACACAGGCATGAGAGCAGAGAAAGAGCTTCACAACAGAGCATGCAGGGTACAAGGGAGGAGCAGTTGCAGCACAACCGAGCATGGAAGACAGAAGGGCGTAGCAGCAAACTGGACCATGGAGAACAGTAGGGAGGAAATAGGGGCGTGAAACTCAGACGGACAGGGTGGAGGTCGCAGGAATAGGTAGCAGTCATCTGAGCGTACTAGGAAAGGGGGAGAGGCAGCTCAACAGAACACTCAGAGTAGATAGTAGAGGCAGTGGAAGGTCCATGGAACATGGTGGGCAAAATGGAAGGAGCAGGGGCAAGCACACAGACATCAGAGGGCAAGGGGAAGGAGGGAAGGGGCAGCAAGCTAAGCACAGAGGCTAAGTAGGAGAGCACCAATGGGACATTGAATTGGTCAACAGAGGGCAGGATGAGTGGGCAGGGACATCATCCCAAATAGAGGGCAGCGGCAGCACATCGTGCCACACAGGGCAGGAGGGAAGAGGCTGGTGCATGGACTCGGACAGCAGCGGATAAGGACGAAGTGGACGGGGCAGCAAGCTGACTGTTCAGGGCAGGCACGATGGGCAGTGGCAGAACAACAGCCACACAGGGTGGTAATGAGGGAGCAGGGATATGACTTGGACTATGGATGGCAAGGAGGAGCAGCAAGCTTGTGTGGGGGCAGCACAATACACTGCGTCAAACTCCCCCACCACCATGCATTGTGATGGTCAGGCATTTAACCTAACATTGAAAAACCCTAGAAAAAATATGAAAAAAAAGGCTACAGGGACTTTATAGTTAGGAAATAGAATTTAAAATAACCTTGAAAATTCACAAAAAAAACAAATGTTACAGGTACATTATAGTTAGGTTCAGATTTTACAAGAACAAAACCATATAAATTCAGCTGTTAGAGTTATTTGAAGTAACTATGGACCTGATTTAGATCTCGGACGATGGGAATACTCTGTCACACAAGTGACGGATATCCCAGCCACTGTGTTACAGGATATCTCATCCACCGTATTACAATCCCATTATATCCTATGGAGATCGTGAGCCTGACTATACCGTCCCTATAACCTTTGTTTTTTTAATGAAATTATATAGTCATTAAATAAACCAAAGGTTACAAGGACGTTGCACTTAGGCTGACATTTTAATCGTACAAAACCCTAGAAATTCAGCAATTATTATTATACCTATAGCCATACTTATGTTAAGAAACTATAACTTGTTGTCCAAAATTACTAAGTATAACCTCCTTGAAACCTTTGCTTTTTTTTCAGTGACTTTCTATGTTTTTTTAACTAAAGTAATATCTAATTACAGCTTGTTAATACAACCACTGCCACTGGGGTTGGATGTAGTTGGCGTATTTTTTGTTTTGGAAAACAAATTGTATCTTTGTATCTTTTCCATGTTTACCCTGAGGGCTATACTGAGTCTGCGGTGGATCCAAGGATCTGCAGATTGGATGGAAAATAAATTTACCTTTTTTGCCTAGGAGGGGTCCCTTAGGACCCTCCATGTGTTCAATGGGGTCAGGATACCTATATCCTGACCCCTTATATGTTTTTACACTGTTTTTCCCCACTCCCATTCCATCTGGGAAGCAAAATGGTGGCCACAAGTGTTTTGTCAGGTTGTGGCCAGCCAGTAAGGGCCTTGATTTTCCTCCGAATTTGCAGAGGATGCAAGGAGGATCCAAAGAGGACCCACATCCTTAGATATATAACTTTTTTATCTCCTTTATTATTTTTAAAATACTGAACAGATTTACACCAATTACCAATAAGGGTGCTTTCTGGACCAAGATCTACCTTTCTGCCAAATTTGATGTAAATCTGTTCAGTGGTTCAGGCTGTAGCCGTGTCTAAAAATTGAAAAATCCCATAGACGTAAGATTGGGGAAAAAGGGTTTTGGGATTCCCCTTTTTCTCAGTCCCTACTTGACTAATCAACCCGAAACTTTCAAGATAGCAGTTGAACTGACTGTAGTATTAATTTTGAAAAATGTTTGATGCTTCGTCAAACATTTATTGGCAAAACAAAAAAAGCTCCATCTATGGAAAAGTTGGTCCTTACTAGAACTACTTACTGGCTATAGCAAGTAAGTAATATATTTGCATATATATATCCATATCTAGAAAGATAGATAGATAGCTAGATAGATAGATAGATAGATAGATAGATAGATAGATAGATAGATAGATAGATAGATAGATAGATAGATAGATAGATAGATAGATAGATAGATAGATAGATAGATAGATAGATAGATAGATAGATAGATAGATTGTGGAGGCACCTGCCTGTTTTCGATAGCTTTGGTGGGACTTGTAGAGTCATTATTTAAAGTCTGCCTGAACCGCATCTGCAGAAATTTATACCGTCGACCTGAGCATTCAAAGTTTAAGGATGTGCTGTAATTTTACTGGCACATGTGGCAGATCTGTTCATTGCAGCTGTAGTGAGGGGTGTTTCAATCAACAGGCACACTCGCAAACTAGTATGGGTGGCCTACTCATGCAGGGCAGATTATCTGGACTAACAAATATGTGAATATGTTGCTGCTGCTCAAAATGATGTAGTGTCTGGCTGTTTTGCATCCATCAGGGCGGAATGGGACATAAGGCATCTAATAACTGCAAAGCACTAGCACTACCAATGGCAGACATAAGGAAAATTACCATCTTGATATGACAGCTACAAAATTTAATTCAGGCAAGAATATATTAGTCTCTCTTCATTGCCACATATCTAACTAGGTAGTTATAGTTAGGGCCATGTTTCCATAGAAAAAGCATTTTTTGACTTGCCAATGTCTTTGGCACCATTTGACGAATCTTCACAAAATTTTCCAAAATAATTGCCCCGGTGATTCTAGTTGTGCGCAGAAAGTTTTGGGGTTATCAGTCGAGTGGGGGCCAAGAAAAAGGGGGGGTTAAAAAAGTTGTGTTTCCCAGGTTAATTCCCATAGGACCTTTAGTATGACTACAGCCCGAACCACTGGACAGATTCACACCAAACTTGGTAGAAAGCTAGCTGTTGGTACGCAGATTACAATTTCACTTATTTGGTGTAAATCCATTCAGTAGATTATGAGAAATTGAAGAAAATCAAAATTTGTATATCTCAGCTCACGAATATATCTCAAATATTTGCACATTTTCTCAAATGCGTGCACAAATAGATGTGCTGTAATTGACGCCCAACCTGAACAGAACGTTGCAGACGTCATTTGATGTTATGGGAGAGGGGCCCTGGGCCTGAGAAACAAAATGAAAAGTAGCACAAGGGGTCAGGGTGGAGGTACCCTGACCCCAGGAGTGTGATATAGGGGTGTTTGAGGGTCCAAATATGGGTTTAAAATTATGTTTCTTCACCATGTGCAATATTCGTTATTAATTGAGTTTAATCGAGATTAACTGAGATTAATCATGAATAAGCAAAAAAAATATAAAGAAAAATTCACAGACTTATTCATACGCTAATTAATTCACTCATACAATCACTTAGAGACTCATGCGCCCACTCACACATCCACTCAGACACTCAGGAACCCGCTTAGACCCACTCATAGACACCCATACCCACTTTCAAACCCACTCAAGACACTCATGCACCCACTCACAAACCCACTCTGACCCTTATGCATTCACTCACAGAGCAACTCACACACTGACACACCCACTCACAGACCCACTCACACATTGACGCACACACTCACAGACCCGCACAGACCCTCACACACCCAATCACAGACCCACTCAGACACTCATGCACTCACTCACAAACCCACTCCGACCCTCATGCACCAACTCACAAACCCACTCCGACACTCATTAACCCACTCACAGACTCACTCAGACCCTCATGCACTCACTCACAGACCCACGCAGACACTGGTGCACCCACTCACACACTTACTCAGACACTGACTTACCCACTCACAGACCCAATCAGACCCTCATGCACGCACTTACAGATCCACTCAGACTCTGACACACCCAGTCACAGACCCAATCAGACCCTTGCACAGCCACTCACAGACCACTCAGACCCTCATGCACCCACTCGGAGACCCACTCAGACCCTGACGTACCCACTAACAGACCCACTCAGACACTGATACACCTACTCACAGACCCACTCAGACACTGACACACCCACTCACAGACCAACTAAAACCCTCATGCACCCACTCTCAGACCCACTCACACTCTCACACACTCACTCACAGACCCACTGATTCACCCACTCATACACTGATGCTGCCTCTCACAGACCTACTCAGACCCTCATGCACCCACTCACAGAACCACTAAGACCCTGACACACCCACTTTCACACCTATACAGACACTTTCACACCCAGAGATACCCTCTCACACATATTCTCACATGAAGGGAGACAAACTATTTGCCTGTGCATGGTGTGGGTTTGGGTGGTTATCATGGGTTGGATGCATGACATGGCCACAGGCTAGGCAATGTGGGCAATCCTTGTTGCACACGACCAAAGGCCGTGCAGGGCAGTGGTTGGATTAAAGTATAGGAATAAAAATTTCTATACGTTAAAAAAACATAGAAATTCACTGAGAAGAACTGAGGTCAAAGGGGCATTATAACTAGGAAATAGAATTGAAAACAACAAAGGTTACAGGGACATTATAGTTAGGCTCACATTTGAAACAAACAAAACCATAGAAATTCACCTGTAGTGGCTGTGCATCCTCCCTCCCCTTATCAATTGGATTTAGTCCTGTGGGATGGGGTTCTGGAGCTTGTAAGCCTCAGGGAAGAGGGAAACACACCTCCTTCCCCTTTGATTAAAATATGGCCCCAAGGGATGGGGTCCCAGGGTCCATATGGGCTTTGGGAGGGGGGCCTCTTGCCCACTTCCCAAACAGTAAGGTATTTGGCTCCAGGGGATGAGGTCCTAGGTATCTCTTGAGACTTGAGAGGGGGTTCATGCACCCTCTCCCCTACAATTAAAGTACCGCACTCTGGAATGGGATCCCTGGGGCGAATATGTGCTGGGAGAAGGGAGTCAAATGTCCCATCCCCTAACGTTAATGTATTTGGCCTTGGAAAATGTTTTCCTCAGGCCCTCTACAGAATTGGGAATGAGAACCACACATCCCTCTCCTCGAATAATATTTTTTTTTACTCCTGTTGATGGGGTCCCTTAGTCAAGCAGTGGCTTGGGAATGGGCCTGCATGACCCCTTCTCCAGTAGGGAGCAAGGTGCTTGAGTGGGGTTGGACACAGCATCTGGCTAGGGGCCAGGCCCTGCACGAAACCCACACTGCGCACAGCTGAAAAGAATGTGCGATGTTGGGTTGCTTGACTTTGAAGATTTGGCTGCAGGGCCTAACAGCATATTACATCACTCATGATATGTTCTATGACATCATTTACGACATATCCAACTACAGGTGACTCACCAAACCTACATTGGCATATGAAGTGGATACACGCAGAAAAGTTAGTAATGTAAACAGTGTTTAGTCTACGGGGAGGGTTTTCTCTGTACCACAGCGTTTGCAGACAGTAAAACTCTCAAGAAATACAGAGCAGAATATTGAGAAAATATCTACTAAGAACAGTGTTCACTTTATGCAAAACTTGTTCAAAGAGACACTATTCAGCCTTCATATTGTGGTGTAAACTTTACTGATAGTCAGTCTTTTGAAGCTAGTCAACAGCATGTACCTCGGTTAGTTTCTGGCGCACATATTCTTCCACCTTGTTTGGAAATTGTCATGCTGAGACACTTCTGTCAAAATACTCAAGGCTACTTACAATACTTTTGGCCTAATTTAGATTTCAATTGACCGATTACTCCGTCATAACAGTGACGTATATCCCGTCCACGAAAATATATATCCCATAGGAAATAATGGGATTTATATTTTGGCGAACAGGATATCCATCAGCATTCTGACAGAGTAACCTGTCTGCCAGAATCTAAATCAGGCCCTTAGTATTACCAGGTGGAATCTTTGCCCTCTTAGAAACTTCTTCCGCAGACTCAAAACACTTGTGTCAAACATACTGGACAGAAGTCAACAACTGTCACCTGCACACAGAAATACTTCTAATACAATGATTTATAGCATGTTCAATACCTCTGCACAGCTATGATGCATTAGGAGCATATGTGTTTTGTAAATAATTACCCCCTAGCTGGACACAGGCTTTACAAAATTATGCAGAGAAGTGATAAAGGGCCTGATTACAACTTTGGAGGAGGTGTTAATCCATCCCAAAAGTGACGGTAAAGTGACGGATATACCACCAGCCGTATTACGAGTTCCATAGGATATAATAGACTCGTAATACGGCTGGTGGTATATCCGTCACTTTACCGTCACTTTTGGGACGGATTAACACCTCCTCCAAAGTTGTAATCAGGCGCATAGGGGGTCATTACAACATTGGCGGTAAAAGCCAATTACCGCCGTGCAGAAGACCGCCAATACACCGCTGCGGCCGCGGAAATCCACCACAGCTATTAAGACTCACATCTCGGAATCCGCTGAAATTCAGACACCCACACAAGTCCGCCACACCAAAGGTCAGTGATAAACTGGCGAAAACAAATCCTCCACCGTCACGCCAACAGAAACACGCCCATGCTATCACGACCCATGAATCCACGTGGCGGTCTTTCAACCACGGTATTCCATTGGCGGTACACACCGCCACGCTCAAAATACACACACATCTCCAAAACACCGCCACATTGGACAATTCAAAATACACACACCTGATACACATACAAACACCACTCCCACACACCCAACACAATATAAAACACACACCCACATCACCCACAAACCCCTACGACCACAAATTATTGACGAAGGCCAGAGAGACTGCACAGCATAGACAACCCCACCACAAAGAGGCACAACACCATCACCCACACAACATCCACGCACAAAACACCACACACCACTACACATCACCACACTCATCACCACATACACCACCCCACACATGACCTACACCACCCCATGGCACGGCAAAGACACCCAGGTTCTCCGAGGAGGAGCTCAGGGTCATGGTGGAGGAAATCGTATGGGTAGAGCCACAACTATTTGGAGCACAGGTGCAGCACACCTCAATTGCAAGGAAGATGGAGCTATGGCGAAGAATAGTCGACAGGGTCAACGCAGTGGGACAGCACCCAAGAAATCAGGAGGACACCAGGAAGAGGTGGAACGACCTACGGGGGAAGGTGCGTTCCGTGGTATCAAGAAACAACATCGCGATACAGCGGACTGGCGGCGTACCCCCACCTCCTCCCCCACAACTAACAACATGGGGAGAGCAGGTCTTGACCATTATGCATCCTGAGGGCCTCGGAGGAGTCGGTGAAGGAATGGACTCTGGTAAGTCAAATCTTAACTATCATATCCCCCACCCTACCTGCATGCTATCACAGACCCCCACCCTCACCCCCTCCCCTATCACTCCAACTCCTCACTAATGTACTAATAACACAAACCACACATCCCAACACCAAGCCCTGCATGACACAACAAAGCATGGACACCCCTCAAAAAAGCATGCCCACTGCACATACCCATAACACCCCCCCAACCATCATCACACAAGCCCCCACACAGGAATGCTAGCACTGGGGTACACACTCACCCACCCATTGCACACCATGACACACACAGATGCAATAATCATGCTTTTACACCCCTGCAGGACCACTACCCAACGTCATCAGACAGGAGGGTCCAGACATCTCTACCCCACCCACAGAAGAGGCCCACAGTGATGACAGCAGCTCTGGCTAACTGGATCCAGATGACCAGCCCGGACCATCGTGGGCCTCGGGACAGTCGGTTCCCCTCGCACAGGCACAGCCCAACACAGACCTTCCATCCTCTGGAAACACCAGTACAGCACCCACCCAGCGGGCCCATACCTCCGTACCCAGGACACGTCAATCAGCTGTGTATCCACCACTACAGGGAACCCAGGATAACCCACCACCGCAACAACAACAGGGACCTGGGGGCAGTGGTAGTGGGCACACAATCCAGGGGACGGAGGCACAGGAACACAGGGGAACTGGGAGGGCTGCTGTGCGACAGGGGGCGGACAGGCCAAGGGAACCCACTCTCCACGAGGCCCTCACCTCCATCATGGGAGCATACCACCACTACCAGTAGACGATGGCTACGGTCCTGGCCAAGTTTCAGGAGACCCAGCGCCTGCAGGAGGAACAGTATTTGGGGTTCAGGGAGGAACTCAGAACCATCAGCTCCACCCTGGGCACCATCGTAGGGGTGCTGAAGGACATACAGAACACCATGCGGGAGACCGTGGCACTCCAAGGGGCCCCTGACACTAGCATGGACGATGAACTGCCCACCACCTCCGCCGGCACTAGTGGTCAGGACGCCCCGCCACAGGACCACCACACCAGCACCCCACCCCCTGCAGAAGGAGAACCACCCGCAAGCGGTCCCTGAGATCCAGGAACAGGACAGAGCACAATGGCAAGACACCTGCCAAGAAATTAGACCACCCTGATTGTCATCCCACTGTCCCACTTTGTAACCCTGTCCATATTGGAACTGCCCCAGCTCCACTTCCTATGCCCATATGGGCAGTGCACATGTGAGACCAATAGACTGGACTCTGCCATGGACATTCCTCCACCATCACCCCTCGCCATTTTACCACCCCCTCCAATATTTAGCACTTCAATAAACACCCTTGAAGCACAAAACAATCTGGAGTCAGTCTGTGATTTTGAAAATGTGTATTAGCTATGACAGTGAAAAAATCCGTTCTCAAGTGTAATGTCAACATACCTATGTCACACTTCACAAGTCCATGAAAAATGCAAGCAGATGACACACATTGGTAACCACACCTGTGAAACCGTAATGGAAATGTACAACTCAGTTACCAAATACTGTTTGAAATTGACAGACAGGATAGAGGTAGAAGTGTGAAAGTACTTGTAGTAGGCTAGAAAGTGTTCTCACCTGTGTGTCACTGGAAATATTGTTGGATGACAGAGTCCCTGTTGTCAATGTCTTCTTCCTCTGCTTCCTCCTCATCACTGTCCACAGGCTCCACAGCTGCCACAACACCGTCATCTGGACCATCCTCCTGCAGAAAAGGCACCTGGCGTCGCAAAGCAAGATTGTGAAGCATACAGCAGGCGATGATGATCTGGCACACCTTCCTTGGTGAGTAGAATAGGGAACCACGTGTCATATGGAGGCACCTGAACCTGGCCTTCAGGAGGACGACGGTGCGTTCGATCACCCTCCTAGTCCGCCCATGGGCCTCATTGTAGCGTTCCTCTGCCCTGGTCCTGGGATTCCTCACTGGGGTCAGTAGCCATGACAGGTTGGGGTAACCAGAATCCCCTAATAGCCACACATGGTGCATCTGGAGTTGACCCATCACATAAGGGATGCTGCTATTCTGCAGGATGTAGGCGTCATGCACTGAGCCAGGGAACATAGCATTTACCTGGGAGATGTACTGGTCTGCCAAACATACCATCTGTACATTCATGGAATGATAATCTCCTGGTTCCTGTACACCTGTTCACTCCTGTGGGGGGGACCAAAGCCACATGGGTCCCATCAATGGCACCTATGATGTTAGGGATATGTCCAAGGGCATAGAAGTCACCTTTAACAGTAGCCAAATCCTCCACCTGAGGGAAAATGATGTAGCTCCTCATGTGTTTCAGCAGGGCAGATAACACTCTGGACAACACATTGGAAAACATAGGCTGGGACCTCCCTAATGCCATGGCCACTGTTGTTTGAAAAGACCCACTTGCTAGGAAATGGAGCACTGATAGCACCTGCACTTGAGGGGGGATCCCTGTGGGATGGCGGATAGCTGACATCAGGTCAGGCTCCAACTGGGTACACAGTTCATGGATTGTGGCACAGTCAAACCTGTAGGTGATGATTAAATGTCGCTCCTCCATTGTCAACAGGTCCACCAGCGGTCGGTACACCAGAGGATTTCGCCATCTCCTCACATGTCCCAGCTGATGGTGCCTAGGAAGGACAACAGCGACCACACAGTCAAGCAACTCAGAGGTATGTACCCACAGCTACACAGAACATGAAACATAATCCAAAAAGTTGTTTGTATGTGTGTTGAGTCCAGGCCTAGGTATGTGTGACGCAGTTGAAGATGAAGCCATGTGGGCCCCTGAAATGACGGCTGCCTAACCTCTAAACTGGGACAATGGGGTGTGAGGTAACTGCGCTGGCGTTGTACACCGTCGCGGTAGGCGGTTGAAGAGCGAGGCGCAATGCTGCATTGGTTAACATTGGACCCTATGGGTCCCAGGAGCCAATGACGAAGTGCGCCGGCGGTGATGATATGCACCGCTACGGACGTCAGCGCCGCGGACATAACCGCCATTTTCTATCTGTTGAATCACTCGATACCTGATCTTCGACAGGAGAGGACCTACACTGCAAGTGCTGCTGTGACCTCGGTCTGGAAGAGACAATGGCACGTGCGTCTGGGGAAAGTGCCCCTGCCTTCACTGCACAGGAGTTGGAGAAGCTCGTGGACGGGTCCTTCCCCAGTACACGCTACTCTCTACGGTCCTCCAGACCAACAGGTGAGTACACAGGGAGCAAGTTGTATGGGCTATGCCTGGGTGGAGAGGGCTGGTTGTAAGAAGGAAGGGGGCAGAGTTCTGCGAGCATGAAGGACTGTGAATGCATGTGCCACATGGCAAGGGTAGGGATGTGGGCCACTCACTTCGACTGTGCAGTTGGTAGTGACTTCTCTTCTCCCCCTGTACATGTCATGTAGGTCAGTGCCCACCAGAAGAAGGATATTTGGCGTGCCATCGCCAAGGACGTCCGGACCCTGGGGGTCCACCAGAGACGGAGCACCCACTGCCGTAAAAGATGGGAGGACATTCGCCGCTGGAGCAAGAAGACAGCGGAGGCTCAGCTGGGGATGGCCTCCCAACGTGGGAGGGGTGCCCCTCGCACCATGACCCCCCTGATGTTCCGGATCCTGGCGGTGGCCTACCCGGAGTTGAATGGGCGCTTGAGGGCATCACAGCAGACACAAGGGGGTGAGTACAACATCATTCTGCTGACTTTGCGCGCAGTGAAGGTGTCTGGGTGGGGGAGGAGGGCTGTGGGTTCCCCTAGGCCAGGGCGAGTTCCGTAGGCTAGGCCCCTCCGTAATGCAGGCCATGTGGCACTCCACCCCACCTCTGTAGAGTGACAAGTACAGGTATCCATGCCCCTGTGTCATCTATGTGTGCTGATCTCCACCATAGCCATGTAGGCCATATCCCAGGAACTGCATCTGTAGAGCCCAACAGTGCGGCGTAGTGCAGGGGGCTGCTGTGTCTGTAGTGTCCGCCAACGGTAGCGGTAAGCCATGCACTCAACCTGTCTTTCTTCTGTGCCCCCCCCCCTTTTTGTGCTCTCCCTGTTCTTTTGTGCATCAGCATCATCAGGCGGAGGTACAGTTGCACCGGAGCACGAGGGAGCTGCATCCCACATGGACATTCCCACTGTAGAGACTTGAGAGACTGTGGCTTTGCACTCCCCAGGATTGAACAGTGGGCAACCCACCCACTTGTGAGATTTGAGAGACTGTGGCTTTGCACTCCCCAGGATTGAACAGTGGGCAAACCACCCACTGTAGAGACTTGAGAGACTGTGGCTTTGCACTCCCCAGGAGGGTACGATGGGCAAACCACCCACTGTAGAGACTTGAGAGACTGTGGCTTTGCACTCCCCAGGATTGAACAGTGGGCAACCCACCCACTTGTGAGATTTGAGAGACTGTGGCTTTGCACTCCCCAGGATTGAACAGTGGGCAAACCACCCACTGTAGTGACTTGAGAGACTGTGGCTTTGCACTCCCCAGGATGGTACAGTGGGCAAACCACCCACTGTAGAGACTTGAGAGACTGTGGCTTTTCACTGCCCAGGATTGAACAGTGGGCAACCCACCTACTTGTGAGATTTGAGAGACTGTGGCTTTTCACTGCCCAGGATTGAACAGTGGGCAACCCACCTACTTGTGAGATTTGAGAGACTGTGCCTTTGCACTCCCCAGGATACATCAATGGGCATGGAGCCCCCTCGTGGATCTGGCGTGGTGCACTCATCCGGCTGAGGTGCCCCCCTCTACTCTTCCCCCTGAGGTGCCTGTTGTATTCCTATCTGATGCCCCAGCAGTGTTCTCTCCGTTTTGATCAGGTATCTTGTGTGGGCCTCGCCCATGCATTTTGGGCCCGGTGGTCCACGGACAATGAATGGTGCATTACCTGCACTACTAATCGTGGTGTATATTTTGTTGATAGTGTATATATGTATATATTTGCTTACTGTATTTTGATATATTACAATGGTTCAACTCATTTCCTTTTGTGTTTGCATTCTTCCGGGGGGGTTGCAGGGTGTTTCTGTAATGTATGGATATGCATTGGTGTGTGTGTTGTAGTGGGTGAGGGTCGGGATGGGGGTTGGGATGTTGGTTGTGTGTGTCCCTGTGTTTTTGCCTCCCCCTCCCCTATGTCGTAGGTGCAGTACTCACCGTGCTCTTTGCTGCCGGCGTTGATGATCCTCGTATAGGAGCAGGAAGACTATCGCTGGAAGAATATGGAGTTCCGGCTCCATGGTGACCCTCTTCCTCGTGGGGTGTGTAGAGGTGAGAGTTTTACCTTTGAAATGGCTGTTTCTGCCGTGTTTTTATCTGCAGTGAATCCGCCCCGGAAAAGGTGGCGGATCGGTAGGTTGTGATACTGTGCGTGGTACATTGTCCTCCACGCTGTTTTCTGTACCGCCGTGGCGGTCAGAGTGTTAAAGTGGCTGTCTTTGTTGGCGGTTCCCGCCACAGTCATAATTGCAATTTTTTTACTGCCGGCCTGTTGGCAGTTTTACCGCCGCTTTAACACTGCTGACGCCATTAACTCCTTGAAACCTGCCAAAGCTCCAGGACCAGATAAAATTCCCGGTGATCTTTATAGATCTGAGCCATCTATATGGACCTGGTATATCAACTCATTGTCAAATAAAATCACAGAAGGAGGACAGATTCCCAGGTCGTGGAATGGTGCCGAAATTATCCCCATCTACAAAAAGGGTAACGCAAATCTCCCATCCAACTATAGACCGATTAGCTTAATTGATAACCTGCAAAAAATCTTTGCCAAACAGCTCCTAGATAGACTATAGAGTTGGGTTACGGAACAGCAGATTCTTTCTCCGCTACATGCGGGGTTCCGGCCAAGAATAAGTACAGTAGATCAGGCCTTTAGGTTGGCGGTGCTACACTGGAAATATGTAGTCCTGGCAAAGCAAACCTTATATGTTGCCTTTGTTGATTTGCGATCCGCCTTTGATTTGGTCCCAAGAGAAATACTGTGGGAAGTGCTAGACAAAATAGGGATACCAGCTAATATAACCCTTCTATTGAAACTCATGCACAAAGATACATACGCACAAGTGAGGTGGGGCAACCATGGCGAGTTGACCGACAAATTCCCCATTAAAAGGGGTGTCCGTCAGGGTAGTGTACTAGCACCACTCCTGTTCTCTTTATTCATCAATGAGGTGGTGCAAGAACTAAGGGCATGCTAGAATGATGCTCCTACTCTAATCTATCAGAAAATTCCTATTCTTCTCTTTGCGGATGACTCCTTAGTCATCTCAAAAATCCCTATGGGTTTGCACATTCTTGTGGATAAATTTAATCTATTCTGTCGGAATTCTGGTCTTGAGTTGAATTTGAAAAAAACTAAATTGATAATGCTCTGCTCTGGTACTCGGAAGAAATGCACTATAAGATTGGACGCTGTTATTTTGGATCAGGATAGTTCCATCGACTACTTGGGCATGAGGCTTACAGATTCGCTCCATTGGGAGGAACAGGTTAGCAAGAGTGCTGGGCTCTTGCAACATCGGGCAGCACCCATACTGCGTCTCTACAGGAGTACGATGGCCAAAGCTGTATCTCCAGCATTAAAGATCTATGTGGCCAAGGCGCAGGGTGCTGCTGCCTATGGTGCAGAGATCTGGGGTACCTCTGATGGTAGTAGGATAACTAAAATTGATAACAGTTTTGCAAGGGCTCTATGCGCTTGTCCCACTAGCACCCCTTAATCCCCCTGTTTTTAGATCTAGGGCTAAAACGAATGGCCGACATAATTGCTCTATGTCCTCTTTTGTATTGGGTGAGGCTATGGATAGTCCCTGAATTGGTTGCATACAAGTCCTCACTGCTAGAATTGTTCAAATGTTCTAATGCCACTTCCATCCCCTGGATTAAACACGTAACTAATTGGCTTTCTGCATTGGGATTGAGAGACTTATGGGAGAACCCCCATCAACTTGAGAAGTCCCATGTAAAAGTGTTGAAGGGTGCTTATTGGTCCTATATACGGAACAATTATATTTCCCATAAATCCAATGGTCGTCTAACCAATTTTTTTATTGATTTTAAATGGTACCCAGAGTTTGAACCATATTTGGATATAATACCTGACTTATTAGGTAAAGGACTGTATGCTAGATTCCATTTTGGGACACCACCATTGATGACCCTAACGAGCAGATGGGGACCCAATACCACTTCTGAAATTTGCCCTGTGTGTGACAAATCTCCAGAAACAGTTGAACATTTTATGTTCTTTTGTCCTGCTTACCTAGTCCCAAGGTCCAAATGGATCTGAAGAATCTGCTGGGAGCTGAAGATAAGGAAATGTGCCTTAGATTTGAGGATCCTAAAAAGTCACAATTCAAAGTCACAATTCAAAAAGCAGCAAGTAAGTATTTAGGGGCATATTTATACTCCGTTTGCGCCGGAATTGCGTCGTTTTTTTTAACGCAATTTCGAAGCAAAACGAACTCCAGATTTATACTTTGGCGTTAGACGCGTCTAGCGCCAAAGTCCATGGAATTAGCGTCATTTTTTACCGTGGACACCTACTTTGCGTTAATGAGATGCAAGGTAGGCGTTCCCGTATAAAAAATCGACTCCGAGGCATGTGCGTCGGATTTATACTCCCGGGCAAAAATCACTCCCGGGAGTGGGTGGGTCAAAAAAAATTACGTACGGCCGCTTTTGCGCCGTTTTTTAGCGCCTGCAAAAGGCAGGCGTTAAGGGACCTGTGGGCTCGGAAGGAGCCCAGAGGTGCCCTCCCATGCCCCCAGGGACCCACCCTGTCACCCTTGCCCACCCCAGGAGGACACCCAAGGCTGGAGGGACCCATCCCAGGGACATTAAGGTAAGTTCAGGTAAGTTTTTTTTTTTTTTTTTTTGTGGCATAGGGGGGCCTGATTTATGCCCCCCTACATGCCACTATGCCCAATGACCATGCCCAGGGGACAGAAGTCCCCTGGGCATGGCCACTGGGCAAGGGGGCATGACTCCTGTCTTTGCTAAGACAGGAGTCATTTCTATGGGGGTTGGGAGTGAAAAAAAAATGGCGCAAATCGGGTTGAGGCGCAAAAATTGCCTCAACCTGACTTGCCCCATTTCTTGACGCCCAAGCTCCATTTCCCCTACGCCGGCGCTGCCTGGTGTACGTTGTTTTTTTTAACGCACACCAGACGGCGCCGGCGGCTAACGCCGGCTAACGTCATTCAATAAATACGGCGCCCGCATGGTGCTTCAGAATGGCGTTAGCCGGCGCTAATTTTTTTGACGCAAAACTGCGTTAGCGCAGTTTTGCGTCAAAAAGTCTAAATATGGGCCTTAGTTGCTGCATGGCGTATACGTAATTTTTATATAAATAATGTTCTTAACTGATTTTAAGCTTGTGTAACCAGGGATTTTATTCATTTCACTTATTTATTCATTTTATTTTCTGGTTTTTGGTAGATCTGTATTGCTTTCTTATTTTTTCTCTCATGATGATAATTTATCTTTGTATTGTATTGCTTTGATGGCCTGCTGGCCGAATAAAGCATATTATTATTATTATTAACACCGTCCGCCAGGGTTGTAATGACCACCTAAGTGTCCTGCAAAATCCAGCACACTTACAATGTATAAGCAATGTTGAGAAAAGGAGAAAGATAAAGATATTTCTCCTCGTTGCGCCTCCCCTAGAAAGGCACAGCATTTTGACACATTCACAGGTTTACCCGTCTTGGTAAATCTGAGAATGAGCTAAGACCCATGGGTGGGTGCTTGGGAACACCCATGCTCTACTCATGGAACACCATCACAGGGCAGACTAATGCAAGACAGCAACTTGAGCTGCTTTGTATTACTCCTGATTTACCAAGCAATGCATGGCCACACAAGGTGCCTTGTGTTACTTGGTAAATCTGAGTTAGGGATTGCGTTGCCCTTGCAACACACTGGGTGACACAAAGGTACCACAATCTCTTGATAAAGCAAGCCCATGGAGATTACTTTGCCTCCCAAGTTCACAACACATACATCTGTCATTCCCTCTTGGGCTCCAATGCACATACTTCTCAGCCTTCATCACGCAGGACTCCAAGCCAAACATAGTTTGCATTTCCTCCTAAGCTATGAATATATTTTTGACATTGTATAATGTTGTTTTTGGAGCTCATCAGAAGTGTACTACTGGATCCTTTACATCAGAACGTCCTTCAACAGTGTTTAATTTTTTCTTAGGAAACTGTCAATGCAGAGATTTCACACAACAAACTCATTGTTAAAATAATTTGCTAAGGATGCGCAGAAACATTTTTGGTACTTAGGAATTTGTTTATGTTAGAAAATGGGTGTACCATATGGTAGGTTGGGGCCTTAACATGAAGTACACTCACATTTGCCTCCCCGGTCAAGTCAGAGTTATTTTAACAACCTTTAGTAGCTATGTCACAGAGCAGCAAGGCTTATCAAAGGACCAATGTGTAAATCATTTAACAGCACCAAACAATGAATTAGGAAAGTCAACAAACAAGAAAGAGACACGACAACAATTTATAAAAATAAAACATATTTTCATAAACTTTTAGAGTCCCTGATTACTGAAATCCACTGGAGGGTTCAGGAGGTATGATTTTTTAAAAACATTTAAAAACCTCAGCATCAAACACAAACAATTTTTGAAAACTTGTAACACTGAGTTTGGCGACTCCGAGCGAGGGTGGGCAACCAAATCCACTAGGATAGTAAGTAAACTCTGGATAGTTACAAGGCCACCAGAGAGTCTTAGAATCAAGTTCCAAACTTTACAGGATAATCGCCATTGACTTCTATGGGGTGTTACTGATTCTCAATGGAAACTCCAGATGCTGTGTGGTCCACGGGGGTAAAGTAAGGTCAAGTCTTCTGTTCACAGGTGATTGAGGTGACTTTGTCTAAGGATATTAGGGTTGCATAAGATCCTCTAAGGGCTCCTCAAAGGGTTGCCAATGCAGACCTTTCATTTTTGCAACACAGTAGTTCCGGTACAAAGCTTTGGAGAGGGCTACTGTTCTTGTAATCCAACAAATCTAGTGCCTTACAGCTCTACCAGATCTAGCAGACTGGGGACTTTGACTATCTCAGATTTGTTAGTTGGTGAGCCCTGGGACTGGTAGCAGCAAAACTTCTGCGGGGGCTACCATTTTGTCATTTTGGGCTCTTTCCACTCTTGTGTCCCTGGACTGGGTTCAACCACTGGATCCTTGGAGCCTCTGCAGTGGCTTGGTACCAGAAATCAATTTTTCCCAGGGCCAGCCATGCAGGACAGGGTCCAGAATCCACTAGCCCAGTGTGGAGGAGGGTGATTCACTCTGGTGCTGCAGCCTTGCTTCATGCAATTCAAAAGGGTGCAGAGTGGTCTTCTTGTCCTTGTCTTATTCTAGCAAGTACTAACTTCTCCTGTGCCAGGGGTGCCCATTATGTCCCAGTAAAGTGTCCTAAGGGGGCAATGCAGTCACTAGCCAAAGGGCTGGTAGGTCCCCTCCTACTTGGCAACACAATGTGTGGCACCTGCCTATCCCAGAGTGCACTTTGCATGCCACAACCAACATCACTGAGGTCTTCCTTGAGTGTGAGGACCTTGGTAGCCCGCTCCTGGGGGTGTGCCTACCACAGGCAACACACCCATGAAAACTGGTTCTAAAAATGGTTTTCCCTCATTTGGCTCTGGCTCTACCCTCTCTAGGGGAAACAAAGGGCTTCCTGCTCAGCTACGTTGTCACAACGGCCCTTTAAATGCGGCATCAACTTTTGATGCCGGGCTTTTGGTCTAACACTATTTGCAGCCCATCCTGTAGATGGCGGGGTTGCACCTCCAGTGCTTCAATAGCCTTTGTTCTCAGCCTGGGAGTCTGTGGCTTACTTTAAAAATTAGCCCTGTATCATGCTCGGCTTGGACGCATCTCCTACGGGACCGGCAGAGCCTCGGCAACATGAGGCGTCCTCACCTCGCTACCTAGATGGCAAGCATATTCATTGCTCTTAGGCTCGTTTTTGGCATCATTTTCTACATTTAGGATATATTTCTTATTGCCCATCGCCATGGTATGCCTTGCAACCCCCGTGTTTCTGGAGAAGGCTGGCATTAAGATTTATCAAATACTTCGGTTTCACTAACACAATCGCCTAAAGTGTAACCGCATCTATTCTCGCAAAAACAATATATATTTAATTATCTAAATTTTCCTTTGTTCTTACTCACTTTGCCCACTGGGCCTGTTTATTGTTATATATGCATTCTTATTAATTACTCTACCGTACTGTAACAAAATGAGCTGAATACTTCACAGCGTTTTATGGGGCACTTTACTTTACCATTGCCTTATTATTACAAGGCTTTTTTCTTTTCTGTGTTCTTTACATTTGTTTGTCCATCTAATACTTACCACTCTTCCCTGTGACATGTTAGGTTTGATCTTGTGTAGCTTTTCTCTTCATTGTTTGTTTGCTACTCTTGCATTACGTTTTGGTGGCATCAATGACCTCAATAATCAGCATGAGAGATGATATCAATTATTACTTATACATAATGTAGGAGCTTTTTGATTCATATTCTCTCTGAACAATTCACTTATAGCATCAAATTAAAAGTCCCTTATTACACCAGGCTTCAACAATATTAACTTTTAGATATGTTCTTATTTATAATTGGTGGTATCTACACATGGTGGTATTATGTTTTGGACCGTCTACAATTGTTATCAACATTGGTTTAAAAGCAAACATTCATCTGTTTATATTACGCCTCATCTCTAGGCATGATTCTTTGGCAAGCGTCGCCGGCTCTTTTTGTTTGGACACCTCTTTTTGACTTCTTTATTCTTTTGTGGCTGTTACATATGTACGTAGTGTAATTTATGTTTATTCATTCTATTTGTGCATTATTTGTATCAACCTCTCGTTAATTTATTACATTGTTTATTTTATTTTGTTATTTATATATATTCCTTAAGTGCATTTCTGTTTCGAACTTCAGTTCAATAATCCAGATCGCTCATACTGTTTATGTATATTTTTTCTTCTTTTCACTTTAAATTCAGCACATTCCGTTTTGGTTGTCCCTTGTCTGCATGTTTCATAAATTAATCAAAAGTTTTAGTCATGCTTTTAATGTGCACTCTATATTTGTAAGTAGCTTCCACACCATGTATGTATCTTTGTAAATATAGTTAGGATATTTTCTCTATCATATTTCATCCCTGAAGAAGTCCTTTGTTAAGGACGAAACGCGTTGGCTGATGTGTTTTTATGTGCAAGGAAAACTAAATAAAAATAAGATGAACATGTGACGATATGGACTAACTGGACTTTATTGTTCTACTTCAAGTGGTGCACTATCAAAATATCTATTACTGTATCTCTCTTAAGTTAGAAACTTGGCAGCTGGTGCTGTGATTTGTGCACACATTGATTCACAAATACTTGCTTTTTGTTTCTTTACAAGGCTTATATCCAAGTAGGGGATAGGGATAGTTGAATTTTCATTTTGAACTCTCTGCCAATCCTATCAATAGTTTCCTCAGCCTGGAAGTCATTCACATGTCTCCCCAGGTGGGCAGAAACCCTTCTTAGTCCCTGTGCCTCCATGAAGCCACTGGACTAGCTGGGTCAAAGTATGACTACTTTTGCAAAAGTGGCCAGTATTAAAGTGGACCTAAATGCCGACTGCACCACTGAGTCAGATTTGATGTCCCCTTTAATTTGATACCTTATATGACAGGGTTAGGTAGCCTCTTTCAGAAGTTAGACACATTGATGTGCCAAAATGTAACTCTGTAATTACCTCATATGACCACTTAACCATTTTCAGGAAACATAAACATTTTAGGCCTTTGCTGCATAGACCTATCTGAAAATATATATCTATCTTAACAGTATACAGCTCCTTGCCATAGGGCTCCATAGACCTACCTTAGAGGAGACTTACAAATACAGTTAAGGGACGTAAGGTGGCTTTGACATTAGTGGTAATGGCAAAGTTGTGTGTGCAGTGCATACACAGCCTCTTCAGCCTGCAATGGCAACTGAAAGTCATGTTTTCACTTTGTCACAAACAGAGTGGCACAACCGGTTCTGCAGCTCTTGCATGGACAACCATCCTTACATTCCCTTGATACTTGGGTACAATACAATTGGGTCTTATAAGTAAGTCAGCACATGGCAATTGGGGGTATCCTATTCAACATATACTTTTGAAAAGGGAAAGAGCAATTGCATTGAGATCTGGACAGCAGGCCTCAGTACACTCTCAAAGTCGAAACCCAGTAGCAAGTAGTCCAAAATGAGCAAAATAAAAAGTTGGGGGAAGCCTGCTAAAAGCCTGTTTTCATACAGTTTATGTTTTATCCCCACTTATCCTTCTATTAACAAAGAGCACACCAATAAATGAATTATTGAATGAATGGTGATACTTGTATTACATGGCTCTGCAATCTCACTCATTCTAAGGTGCTTTTCTCACTGGGAGACTTAATCGAGGGAAAAAAACAACGTTTTTTGTTTAATTGATGTACTGTTTACCTTTTTTTTCTATAGCCAATGCACACTAATTACACCAAATGAAATAACATCACTTAGCTTATCATTACTCTAAGGTTGCAAATTGATTAGCATGTGCATATTTTTTAGCACACAGCACACTCATGTGTCACATAATTTTTTAACTTTCTTTATCCCTAAATCTAACTTTTACTGAGAGCAGAGTTGTTTTAGCAGAAATGTCTTACAGCAAATGTGTACCTAGATGACTGCAATGTGAGCTGTGCTACCACACAGTTGCCTTTTGGTACACCATGAGTCATGAAAAGTGATGTTCTGGCATGTTTCGACAGAATTCATAGATGTAATCTAGCCCTCAAACGTAGATGATGATCTTCTGGAGGAATGAAGAGTTGGGCCGGTCAGGAAGCAGGCAGAATTAGTGGAGGGGTGTCATCTAATGTGAGAATTAGCTATATGCACAGAGTCCAACGTGGGTCTCTTTTAAGATTAATATTGGAAACCCACTGGATGTCCGAGGGCAGTTCATGTGCTTCAGGAGTCTCAGGAAACAGCCAATTATTGACATGCCATACTTGATCAGTCACGCTCTAAATTGTGCTAGGGTTTATGCACATGTAAAGGCAGAACATTTTTGTGTAGAACCAGGGAGCATTTATGGTGTTTCTTGTTTATATTTTATGCATCTATGCACGCACTTGAGCACTGTGTCGTCTGCACCTTTGGGATATTTCTTATATTGTGATTTGTATGTATATTTGAGGAGAACATAGAACATCAACAAAAACGTTCTCAGTCTCACGACGTGAACATACCACTAGGTTGGTTAGGTACATTGTTGCTTTTCCCAGATAGATCCCCAGGGGGACCCACTTTTTCAAAAAAGCCCACTTTGGACTCTGTGCATATTGCTAATCCTGACTCTGGTCCTCGTGGTCATATCGAGTTGTCTTTGTGATACAATACACACATTTTAGGGCATATTTATGAGCCCCAAGCACCACCGGGGCTTCACTTTTCATGACGCTCTGGTGGCGCACTGCCCTGCACTGTATTTACAAGGTGGCATTAAGCCACTTTTTGTGGTTTAACGCCACCTTGTAAATACTGCTCCTTCACATGCAGCCCTTTGCGTGCATGGGGCGTGCAATGGGTGTCACTGTGGGCATGCCACAGCAACACCCGTTGCATTTTGATGCTGCCTCAGATTTACGATTTTACCTAAACCTGAGGCAGTGCTAAAATCTAACACCACCCCACGTGTGGCGTTAGCAAGGTGCAACGAGGAGGAACACTTTTATTACTCCTCGTTTTTTGCTTTTTCTATTTGTGCTGCATTCTGCAGCATGCATAGAAAGAGCAAAATCCCAGACATGTTTGTTTATGTGCAGGAAGGTGTTTCTTCCTGCACATAAACAATCATTTCAAAATGAGGCTTTGGCACTTCTGTGTGTGCTTCTTTCTGTCCTGGTGAAGTGCGGGTTTTGCATTTCCTTGCATTAATATGTGAGGGGGAAACCCTCGGAAGACCCGCTGTGTTTAAGAAAAAATCAAGTCTCTGAAAACAAACTCTTCTTGAAAGAACAAAAGAACGAAGATGTCCGGTTCTCCTTGGCAGATCCTTAGAAGCTTTCTTCGGAGGTAGAAGGACTTGCCGCACTGAGAAATTTAAATGCCATCTTCCGGGAGTACCCATCTCAGCAGTTCACGCAATTCTATGATATATTAAACTTTATTCAGGGCAATGGCCTTTCTGCTCAAGGGCACATATTTCTGACTGGCGAAGACGGAAAAAGACTGTTGATACTAGTGAGAGAGGAGCATTGGGGGTGGGGGCACGAGAGCTGACACATCACACACGCCACATTAGAACCTTTATTTCTGAGAGTTGTTTTGAACAATTGATTTTGGTGCAGAGCTTACATTAGAGCCCAGAACCAAGCTGCCAGAGCCTGAATTATTAATGGCGGTGAATTGACAGGCTGTCTGGATCAGAGCTGGAGAGCTGCGGTGGGCAGGAGGGAACACTTCCTGTCACTCTTACAAGTGGATTTGTATTTCACAGTAAAATTACTCGAAGCACTGCCTTATTGGATGGCCTTTCTGGGAACATGTTGTTGAGTGCTTGACCGCTACGCCAAAAAGCCACTAGAGGCCACTCCTGCACAGATGTGTTATCTCGGAAGTCTAGAACGAGGGTGGGTGGTGGGGGTCGAGGGTCGAGTTCACGAGTTTGCATTAAGGGGCAACGCAGCGACATATCCACAGGACCAGGAGCGATTCTGCTGGTCATTAGCTACTGCCCCCTTGTGATAGCCTTGAATTGAAGATACCAACAAATATGCAATAACGTTTGCCAACAAGGCATTAACCTCTGATCATGTCTGTCTTACCATGCGTCCGTTGGCTGCTCAGTACGTGTATGTCCACACGTCAGCAGCTCACTTTCCCCTTTCACTGGCAAACGCCTAACACCTTTCTCCTAACAGCAACCCAGATCTACCAGCAGCTCACTATCTCCCGCTTTCCAGATGTATCTACTTGCAACTCACTCCGAATATATTCCCCTTACTGCAACTCATTCTCAGAATTTTCTCCTGCCAACATCCCTCTTCCTCCACATTCCTCTGTCATCAGCTCCCTCACTGTTTCCTCCCAATCCTTAAATGTTTTTCTACTCTTGGCTCTCAAACTTCCTGCCTGCCACTCCTTTGTTCTACAGTAGGTGTATTTTCTAAATTGTGAACTAATCCAGCAGCAGATTACTGTGGTGGTTGCTTTCTCTAAGGTGTTCTCTGTCCCTTGGAGCACAGAGATAATGCGTTTGTGTTCCCTAACCGTTGGGGGAATGTATAATTGATCCCTCCATGCCCTGTAGTATTCCCTGCTGTAGAGGATATGGAGGTTGTTTCTTCTGCATTGTTCGAATTCCCATTATTGCAGAGAGCTTTGGATGATGTCTTCTCTTTGAAGGAGAGAATCTATTTATGTATTCTTTCATGGGTAGTATCTCTGGCAGTTGTGCTGTAGCTATATTCTTTCATGGGCAGTATCTCCGGCAGCCGTGCACTGCGGCTTTGTTTACTCTGTGCTGGGTGGCAATTATTGCAGCATGAGTTACAGGGATTTTTCACTCCATGACGGGCAGTATCTCTTGCAGCCCTTCTCTGTGCGATGTGTATACTATATGCTGTGTGGTATCTCTTGCACCAAGGGTTATTGGGATTGTTTCTCTTGCAGACGTTCGTGCTTTGTGTACTATGCTGGATGATATCTCTTGCTGCGCACCATATAGGAATTGTTTACTGTATGTTGGGCAGTATGTCTTGTAGTGGGGCTTTGTGGGCGTTGTTTACTTTATGGTTGGCTGTATCTCATGCAGAAGGGGTTACTGAGATTTGTTGTGTTGGCTTTCATTGTACCAATGAGGCTGCTGAATCTGGGTGGCAGCATCACCTGAATTGTGGGGAACTGAGTCCAATCCCACATCACGTGACAACTGTCAGCCTTATCCGTTTCCAGCCAGCTAGCAGTGCCTCATCTCTGCCCAAGAGCAGAGACAATTTGTGGCAAGCGGGCGCATGACATTATGCCTTCTCAGGGAAATCGTGGTGGATCAGATCTCATCCTTGTCTCTTAGTTACATTATTCTCACACATGCAAAGATGCAATAATTAGAACAATGAAACATACTAGAAGCAAAATGGTGACAGGGAAAGTGAAACACAGGAAAAATGCCCGACCATACTGTAACTATGGACAATATATGCAATTCTTACCTAAGCTATGTTGGAGCACAGCAGGATAAGCCCTAATCCACCATTCAAGATCCCCCCCCCCAAGAAGACTTCATCCCCCATACCTGAATATGACAGTAATGGAGAAGCCTGTTATCTATAGAGACTTCATCCCAATAGAGGCTATGGAACCGGTAGTCTCAGCGAGCAGCTGTAATTAAGTCAGACAGCATGCGGTCATGGCCATCTGGCTGGAACCTCCCTCTAACGTGTATGGGACAAGAAAATGTTGTTATAATAAAACAACTTATGTCCTGAGAAAGTGTCCCCACGTAAAAATGTGTGTGTTTCCATGACTGTTCGAGTCGCAGTGTACCACTTGTGCTGACAATCCTATCTCGCTGCAGCCTTTAGGAAAGCACAGAGTGAAAGATCGTTGTGCTGAGAAATGTAATGCTTTCCTAGGTGACAGGTCAACAAGATAAAGAAAATAAAAACACCACCACGAATGTGGTAGATTCTAAAAGAATAAAATGAAATAAAATAAATTGTTACTTGGCTAAAGGGCACAAGTAGAAGGCCTAGTTGCGAAAATAACATGCTCAGAGACACCACAAAAATGGCTCTACAACACCCTCCCCTTGTTGGTTCAGAAGTTGTAAAGCAGCCTAGCTCCTAAGTTAAAAACAACTAAAATGCAATGCTTTAAAACATATATACAGAAACGTCAATTGTGACAAGTTAAAACACACTTGAGCATGTGAATATAAAAGACATTTTGGAAGAGGTCAATGTACAAACTTATCAGTGGTGCCAATGAAACTGAATTAAAAAGTCAGTGTCATTTTGAAAATCCCCAGTTGCAGCCGGGACGAATGAAGTAAGGAAATGTTCCACTTCAACAGGTGGTAACGACACCAAATCGATGTCAAGAAAGACCAAAGGGCACTCATGTTCTAAAGCCTGAGCTCCAGTTGAGGCAGCAGCGTTCCGTGTTGTGCCCGATGTTGAGTCAAGAGCTGCATAATCCGCAAAGGGCAGCTCATAGATGGCTTCTAGTAGCAAACGCACCCTAACACGCACGTCTGGTAATGAACCATCAGTGAGAACATCAACAGATCAGCATCCAATGAAAGTAAGTGCCGCTTAGAAAGACAAACTTTTAGTGCACATACAAAAAGGCACCGCAGGCATTGAAACACAGGCTGCACACATTCCAAAACTGGTCTGAATGACAGAGACCACTTTCACTCCAGTACTTCCAGGAGTGGTCCTCCGAAATACTGCAACGTGCATTCACGAAAAGATGTCCAGGTGGAAGCGCCATCAGTCTCCCTTGTTGTGATGGTATAGCCATTGCGTATAAAGAACAGCAAGATGCCACCTTCCATAGCAAAGCAATTGGAAATCACCCAAAAATACTCGAAAATATAGAGTTTATTGCTGAAGGTATTACGCCAAATACAAAGGAGAAGGTGTTAATCAAACCAGAACCAACAGCCCTAAAGGAAAGTATAATCCCTGTAGTACTAGACGTGTTAAAAATTCGTCCCACAAGTTCATCAAAGTGTCTTGGAAAGTTTGTATTCAAAAGGGACAGTATTTCTGCAGATGACCTCTCCACTTGGAGTGCATAGGTCTTGCGTGCAGATGTCAGCACTGCATGTTTTTGAAACAATAAAGACTTTAATCTGCTCAACTTGTCAAAATTTGCATTTGAAGTCACAATGTAGAGCCAAATATCTGCTACTTTTGTCTGTTGCATAGGGGGTAAAATGACGTTACTACAACTGGTGATGATTTGGGAGACAAAATGAAAAAATCAATTCCAGCTTGTACTCCACAGCAGCTCTATCTGTTAAGAAGCACATAGCTTCCATTAGAGAGCAATTGGAACCGTGTCTGATCAAGAGGACTGGAACACCCTTCAGATAGCAAGCTAAATTCACTGCCGAAGCGTTACACACCCTGTGCAAGGACAGCTGCCTATAAACCATCAAATGGCTCACAGAAGTCTTGCCTTCACTGCCGCTAAGAAAGACCTCTTTCATGCCATTGAGACATTTGTGAGAAAAACGAAAGCTCCCACACCTCATTAATGTAACTTTCCCCAAGCTTTCACATCTGCCCACTGGAATGTGCTTCAAGCAGGACGTGAATTGCAGAGTCGAAATAGACAGATTGATAACCCCATGTAATAATGATTCAGTGGATAGTATTTCAGCCACAGTAAAAGGCAACTTTTCGAATTTCTGGATGTTTAACATAAGCCGCTTCCTTCTTAGTCATTATTTGTTGCTGCTGCATCAAATTAAATGGTGAACAAATGTCACTCATGCTGACATGTTACCAGGGAACACAACCCGATTTTAGTATTTGCAGTGTCCAACCCAGCTGCATAATGGACCTTAGCTGGCTCTGTCCATGTTGTAAAAATGACATGTCACTTTGTACAACGTCTATTGCAGATGAAACGATGTTGTTTAAAGTGTATATGTGGTCGGACAAGGTGTTAATCCCATTATCTACAACAGCTAATGATTTCTGTAAATTTTCCTGATCTATTGTCCGTAACCAGGCAGCAGCTTCTTGTTGGGAAAGTTTCCAAATTTCATTATAAGCTTCATATAAGAAGTGTTTTTTACGTTGTCTTGCAAGTCTGTGTTATTAGACAGGAGACAGGTGTTTCTTAACAACATCTAGCGAGGAACTTTTTTACTATTTCTGGCATAATTTGGCATAGTTTTCCCTACACTTTATGTTGTTACTATACCTGAAAGCTCTGATGACACATAGCGAGGATCTGGTCTATTCGTTCTAAAACCCAGTGGAGTTTACAAAACCCGCAAGACAACCATGTGTGTACACTGGCCACAATAACCACCCACCAGGGCGTGAAAGTGATGTGCTAAATTTTCCATTTTGGACCCATCCATCGAACTGATTTTCAGTTGCATTCATAGATTTTTGCCATTTATAAAATTTAGCAGGTGCAGAGATACTGGATGTATTCAATTCTGTAATCTTTGCCAAGCCTAAACAGCTAGTCTGTTGTACAGTTTCATTTAAAAATATCACTTGAACAGGTGTCAGGCATGCTCTAAATAAAGCTTTCTTTCCCCTTATTTGCCAGTTTTTAGTTCTCCATACACTTTTCAAATCATTCGACTTTTAGCCAATATTCATCGACTTCTACAGCCAACCGAGAAACAAAGGGATCAGAATGAATCAAGTTTGTATCAGTTAATAAAATGCGGTGCATTTCCATTATTGGAAATTTAAAATAATAATACAATTCGGCATTTTTAAAATTGTGCCAGAAAAATATGTAAAATGTTCAGAGTATGTTTTAGAACTCCCCATTGGTGGAGTCGGACAATGTTCCCATTGTGTGTTATTAAAAATAGTCTTGGGGTACTTGTCTATGAATGTAATGATGTCCATAGTAGTTGTAACAGAACATATCTCCATAATTTTCTTTCGATTGATAAACATCTTCACTTTTAAATGCAGTGAAATGTTCTAATTCAGATAACAGAGAATCAACCATTTTTACATCCCAATCATCAGAAATAACTCCAGTTGTATTCACATTATTCATTGAAAGTTTGAATACATATGGAATTTGAATAACTTCCGTCAGGCCATTTATATCAAAAGCTACTTTGTCCCAAACAATCCCATCAGGAATTGGTATAGCTGAAATGTTCACTAGGGACATGTTTCTGCAGACCTAATGGGAGGAAAAATGTGGTTTTAGGACCTCATCCACGAGTTCAACCGTAGAGTGTTCAGGAAGGTAATGACCATGTATTATTAAGAAAAAGATGATGACAAACCCAATACAAAGAAGTAAGGCAAATACAGTTTATAAGAGTCACAAATAGATCCATGGGAGAATGAAATAGTTAATTTTGAGCCAATTTATCAGCTTACGTGTTGTTGGCAGTCATGTTGCAGAAAAGGCAGATGAGTCAGTGAAAGAGTCATTGACATTGTCAAAATATCTAGAAGCAGTTTGTGCAAAAATTAGAGACGTGTTTGGAAGAGGAGAACTAGTAGAAGTCTCCCCCGGAGGTTTTTCGTAAAATATTCCATCCGTTTGAGTTGAATTTGAGTAAAATCACTCAATATTGTTGACATTGCTTGTCACAGAAGAGGTCAGTTGAACTAATGAAAGATCATTCTCCACCCTCCCCAAGTTTGGAGAGGTGTCAGCGTTGCTGCTCAAAACCCGGTGACGAACATCCTGGCCTGTAACAAGAGGGATTCACGGACTACCCAGGAGTCCTCTAGGTCTGCTGTGCAGGAATGGCCACATGGTGTAGCTTGGCATTATCAAAAGAGACAAAGCGGTTTTCTTTAGAACCAGACAGCAGTGGTAAAATAACCGTTCTGGTACCATGTATTCCCAGGACTGGAACCGGTACACCAGAAGAAGGACCGAACACCTTTTTAACAGCAATCCTTTCATGCACCAGATCCCTAAGTTTTGGAATCCAGCCGGTAGGTGTTATTAGTGCATCCCTTATTCCCAAGGAGGAGGCACTGGCAGATGCGTTGTCTTCACTGAACTATTGTAAGTCCTGCAGGAATGTGACACACTCGTTCATGTCAAAAGGTGTATCTGCCACCTCCATGCCTTTGACTATCAAGATCTGGAACATACATTTGTGTTCATTCATATGGGGTATGCCCTCCCGGGGACCTTCTGGGCAGATTATTAAGAGCTCTTTGGACTCCATTCAGGTGATTAAGCCAACTCCAACCTGTGCCTAATACTCTAGCTGTAAAGGATTGCTTTAAGTCCCGGTGTCTTCGCTACACAAGGACTTTTTACCTGAGGATGATACGAAGACAAATAATACAGTTAGACCCCTAACAAAGCCATGGTGTCCCTGAATGCCCTTGAGGTGAAAGCAGGGCCCTGGTCTGAGAGGAAACCCGCAACTGCATATGTGCTGATAAAGACCTGAAAATCTTTAATAACAATTTGAGGGTCGGATGAGCATTGTGGCCATACCCATAAAAATCTGGAGCATGAGTTGACAGTGACTAGGATTGTCTGCGGTGGGCGTTTGATGGTGGACCCTTTTATTTGCTGACAGATGTCACAACAAAGGACTAACTGCTTGATCTGTTTGTATAAACCTGGCCACAAGTAACATGCTTGTAATAGTGAACTAGTAGCCTCCACACCAGCATGGGCAAAAGCAACTCCTGTATGAGCTGCTTCAATCAACTCAGGTGTCTGATGTTTGTTGGGGATCACACGATCACCCACCCCTGGTATTGTTACTAGGGAAGTATTTAGGCTTGATATGTGGTAGGAATACTTGGCAGGATATGCCTTTGGCATGGGCTTGCTTTCATCCGAAGCTTTTACAGCAGCCAATGCTTCATCATCCACCCTCATCCGTGAATTAGTTATTGGAGCAACAGAAGCTGTGGCTACTGCTGACTTGACCGCTTCATCAGCCAAGGTATTGCCTTTAACATGTATTACAACATGCTAGTGTCCCAACGTATGAACTACATGGACAATTGGTAGCGTTTCTTTCACATCCACTACTTTCCCCCACAGGAGTCTGTGTTTGATGGTAATGCCTTTTGAATTTCTGAACCCATTCTGGCACCAGTAATGCAGGTATTCATTGACGAACTGAACACAGTAGTACGAATCACAGACGATTAATGTTAACTGTCCTGTATCTGTGTGTTCCAGTGCTATCAACAGAGCCTTGAGCTCTGCTAATTTTGCAGTGCAGTCCCCTAGGGTCTGCTTGTAGGAGAGTTGTGGATGGAATTCACTATCCTCCATGTAGCCACTCACAACCGCACAGGCGGGGGAATAGTAATGTTTGGTTCCTACTGCTGGTTGAGCCATCAATGTACATAATTATTTGGTATTATTTGATAGGCAGTGTTTTCTGGAACTGGGTATTCTAGTTCATATTGGAGTAATTCTTGAGTTTGTAATTTAGGGTCAAAAATAATAATTAGCATCAGTGGTCATCAGAGAAAATGCCTATTGAATCCAACGTGGATGTAGTGCCTTGGCATTAGGAACGCTGGGTTTGGTGACAGCCTCAAGGACTGGGATGGGAGATATGACAATAATGTGTTTCCCCTAGGCCAGAGGTCTCTCTTTAATGAAAGCCATCTGAACAGCAGTTGGAATTTTTTGTGTTGTTGCAAAGCGTTGTTCAGCTGTGGAATACAGATGTGATTTGAATGTGATAGAAGGGGTATCACCCTCATTGAACATTACATAAGTGAAACCAATGGCCCCAGCAATGTGTTTTGTTGTCTTGTGTGTAGGTGTTTAGCTGCAAGCATGTCTTGTTAACAGTGCTCTGAGAATGAGTGTGTGTTTGACTGTCAAATATTTGCTTGAAAAGTCGGGACGTATTAAGTCATATAATGGTTTAACGCGTTGTGCATAATCTGGAATGTAAGTTCTGCAAAAGTTTAGAAGGCCCAACAATGACTGGAGCTTTTTGATGCTGTTTGATGGTTGCCATTGTGTGCATTTTTCAAAATATTGGGGCGCTAGGCTCTTGCCTCCTTCCAAAAATTTGTATCCCAAAAATAGGAGACTAAGGAAGGTTATTTTTGTTTTTTTAATTAAATTTATAGCCTATTTCGGCAAATTCCAAAACAATGAGGCTCACCCATCGTATATATTGTACAAGATCATCATCCATGAGATTTATATCATCTATAGGAAAATGCCTCAGGGTCAATGTTGTGTAACATTGAAGTAACACAAGCTGAAAGCAATAATAGACTGTTGTTATACCCCTGAGCGAGTAGGCAAAACATTTTCTGTGAGCCTAAAGCACTAAACCTTGTTAAATCCTTACTTTCAGGAGATATATTTTGTCAGAAAAAACAATGAAAATATCCAAGGTTGTTTTGTATTTTTTGCGCACTATATTATTAATAAGTGCTGTACTGTGTGCATTTTGAATAGCAAATGTGCATGCGTGACTATTTAAATGTCTGTAATCTTAGACAGTTCTATATGAATGGTCTGGTTTAGCTACGGGGAACAATGGTTTGTTCATTTGTGAGACACAGAGTTCAATTACACCCTGGTATTCTAGTTGCGTGAGGATTTCTCTCATGGGACCCTAACTTAATGCTTTATTGGATATTGAGGTTGTGGTTGTGGTTGGGATCTAATTGATATTATATGGTAGGTAGAATCTTTATCCCACCCTACATGGTTACGATATAATGCAAGTGCCTGGGTCAATGCCCAATCAATGGCGCAAACCTCCCTGAGCTCTCTTGGAACAAGGGGCAAGAAAGAGGGTTCAATTACCTCTTCCCCAAATGGGACATAATGGACAAATTCTGGTGGCCAATCTTTTTCAGCCAATAAAATATCATAAGTAGCAGTTACGCAATCCCAAAAGATAGTGTCAATTGTGCGCTCAAAGTCTCCTAATAGTATTTTTAGTTTATACACCCTACAGGGTTTGGAAATGTGCATGTCTGCAGTCTCAACTTGTAAAAAGTCATTAGTTGCTTTCACCTCCAGATGCTCTTGAAGATTCTAGCAAACTATTGTGACCTCTGCCACACTGTATAGCATGGCCAGTGCCCACTTACTGTTCTTCAGTAAAGCTCTAATCCTGAGTGGCATTTTGTATAGAAATCGCTGCCACCTGTTTTTTTTTTATTGAGTTTTTTTGTTGGGGAAGTTTCTCTTTTTTCATAACAGAAACTTCTGATGAGCCTTGTGACTCCTTTCTTGGTTTCACGTACTCAGGCCTGATTTATGAAAAGTTTGCTCTGCCTTTGCATTATTTTTTGATGCAAAAGCGGTGCAAACTTACAAAATACAATTATATTTTGTAAATTTGCCCCTCTTTTGCGTCAAAAAATGGCGTAAAGGTGGCGTAAACTTTTCATAAGTCAGGCCCTCAGTTCACTCTTCTGACAGCTCACTTCTCACTGCATTTATCCGGTGAGTCCTGAAAGGAACAAGATTGGCGTGTATCAGTATATTGATAACTGTCAGGAGTTTTTACATTATCTCTATTTCTAAGATTACAGTGGTTTTGAGGGGTCTCCAAATGCGGAGATTCTCCCCATTCTTTTTTAGGTCTTTGTTTTTGTTTATCCCTGCATTTTTTTAGAACCCTCAGTTGCTTTCTTGGTAGAATCCTTATTGGATTTACCCTGTAATTGTGATTTACTAGGTCTGGCTCACATAACTAATGCTACGGTAGGTCTCAGCGATAATTTTTGGCATCTCTTGTTCTTGATCTGGTACAGGAATGCCCCAGAGTTGCATGCACACCGCCAGTGGTACTGCTTCCACTTTAATATTTATTAATATTATTGAAGATACAGTGATAAAATGGCTATTAATTGCATCCCCAAATCCAGGGCCGGGATGCATATAAGAAGTGAACCTTAGCTACCGCCAAGGTGCCTGCATCAGGATGCAGTTTTTTTGTGGCCAATAAAGGCCAGGTAGGGCCATCATTGCTCAGAGGACCTAACCTAACGTGTAGTATTGTATGGGCAGGGCTTCTCAAGCCAGTTATTATGGTCTTGAAAAGATAGAGGTATATCTAAGTAAGCATATGCTATATATTGTGCAAGTATATTAGCAGGTATGTAATAATGAAATGTATTAGTGTTCCTATCAACTGCTGGAAAGTTGACCTACGATTAAAATGTTTCTGTTCTATAGGCTGGATGAACCTCAACTACAAATGTTATAGGACCCTCCTGGGCTGTAAGACCATTAGCGAACACATGAGCAGTGAGGGGAGGTTGCATGTTTACTACAATTATCACCGGTTGCAGGTTCACCGTGGTAGATATACCTGTTCAGAGATAAGGGCACCAAATGGGGATCGCTTCTCGTAAGGTTCAAGCTTGAGCCTTGAGGAGGAAATCCTCAATACCATGGATGTCCTCGTATATAGTAATGAGGTGCCTTTAGCAAGTAGTGAGCCAGAGATACTCAGGAAAATCCAAAAATCAGAGCTTGACCAAATGTTGGTGGCACCATGTCGCATTGGCTTTTATTGTACCAATGAGGCTGCTGGATTTGGGCAGTAGCATTACCTGAATTGTGAGGAACTGAGACCAATCCCACACCATGTGACAATTTTCAGCTGATCCGTTTCCAGCCAGCTTGCAGCGCCTCATCTCTGCCCCAGAGCAGGGACAATTTGTGGCAACAGGGGGCATTACATTATACATTTTCAGAGAAATTGTGGTGGACCAGATCTCACCCTTTTCTCCCAGTTACATTAGTCTCACACAGGCAAACACAAACAGAGGCAGGAAACGGTTCAATAAGATATACTGAATCAGCTGTGTCTTAGATAAAATAACAAGAAATGCAATAATTAAAATGATGAAACATATTAGAAGCAAAACGGTGACAAGGAAATTGAAACACAAGAAAAGTGCCGTCATACTGCCACTATGCTCAATATATGCAACTCCTACCTAAGCTATGTTAGAGCACAGCAGGATAAGCCCTAATCCACCTTTCAGGATTCCCCTCTGGGAAGACATCATCCCCCGTACCTGAGTATGACAGTAGTCGAGAAGCCTGTTATCTATAGAGACACCATCCCCATGCAGGTCAGAGAACTGATAGTCTCAGCGAGCAGCTGTAACAAAGTCAGACAGCATGCTGTCGTGGTCATCTGGCTGGAACGTCCCTCTAACATGCATGGGACAAAGAAATGTTTTTATAATAAAACAATAGATGTTCTGAGAAAGTGTCCCCATGTAAAAAAATGTGTGTTTCTGTGAATGTTCCGGACGCAGTGTACCACTTGTGCTGACAATCCTATCTTGCTGCAGCCTTGAGGAAAGCACAGAGTGAAATAATTTTGTGTTAAGAAATGTAATACTTTCCTAGGTGAAAGGATGACAAGATAAAGAAAATAAAACACCACCATGAATGTGGCCGATTCTAAAAGAACAAATTGAAACAAAATAAAACATTACTAGGCTAAAGTGCACAAACAGCAGGCCTAATTGCTAAAATAATGCGCCCAGAGATATCACTAAAATATCTCTACAACAGATTGCTTACTGTACACTACTTGGGCCCATATTTATACTTCAATTGCGCCAAATTTGTGTCATCTTTTTATGCAAATTCAGCGCAAACCTAACCTCATATCTATATTTTGATGCTGGACATGTCTAGCGTCAAAATATTGGAGTTGGCGTTTCCATCTAAAAAATGGTGCTAACCCCATAGCCCCATATTTATCCCCCATGCTCAAATGACACAGGTGGGAGGAGGGTCTAAATAATGGTTCAAAGCTTGCTTTGCACCATTATTTAACGCCTTGGTCAGACCAGGTGTTAGGGGACCTGGGAACCCATTTCCATGGTTAAACATCATGGAACGGGCCCACAGGTGCCCACCCAAGCCTCAGGAACACCCCTACCCACACCAGAGGGACACCAGAGGATGGGGGACCCCATCCCAGGTAAGTAGGGTAAGTATTTCAAAACAAAGTTTTAAGTACCATTGGGGGCCCTGACATAGGCACCACTGCATTGCACTGGGTGCAATGGGCATTCCCAGGGGACCCTGGTCCCCTGTGCTGGCCTGGGAGGGTGGGCACGACTCCTATCTTTTATAGGATGCGAGTCATTTGGTATTGATGGGTTTGCATCAGGAAATGATGCTAGGCTGGTTAGAGGCATTTTTTTGCCTCTAACCAACCTAGCGTCATTTTTGAGGCAAAACTCCCTTCACCCGTACCACCACCCCCACCCGGCTAGCATCATGTTTGTTGACGCTAGTCCAATCTTAGCACCGGCTTGAGCAATTCCATAAGTATGGCAAGCCAGTGTTAAACTTTTTGATGCAAAACTGCTTTAGTGCAGTTTTGCAGCAAAAAGTATAAATATGCCCCTTGGTATCTCTTGCAGCAATGCGCTGTGGCTATATTATTTCATGAGAAGTATCTCTTGCAGCCATGTGCTGTGAGCTTTATTTACTTTATGCTGGTGTGTATCTCTTGCATAAGTGATCTAGGGATTTTTTATCTATGCTGGACAGCATCTGTTGTACCGTGTGCTGTTGGCATTGTTTTACTCGAGGGTAGGTGGTATCTCTACCAGAACAAATTATTGGGATTGTGTACTCTATGCCGGGCATAATCTCTTGCAACTGTGCACTTTGGGCATTGTTTACTCTATGGGGGGGGCTATGGGCCTCATTATGACCCTGGCGGTAGAGAACCGCCAGGGCCAACGGGGGCGGGAGCACCGCCGACAGGCCGGCGGTGCTCCCTTGGGCATTCTGACCGCGGCGCTTTGGCCGCGGTCAGAACGGGAAAACCGGCGGTCTCCCGCCGGTTTTCCACTGCCCGTAAGAATCCTCCAAGGCGGCGCAGCTCGCTGCGCCGCCGAGGGGATTCTGACAATCCCTACCGCCATCCTGTTCCTGGCGGCTCGCCCGCCAGGAACAGGATGGCGGTAGGGATTGTCGTGGGGCCCCTGGGGGCCCCTGCAGTGCCCATGCCAATGGCATGGGCACTGCAGGGGCCCCCGTAAAAGGGCCCCGCTAGTATTTCACTGTCTGAAAGTAGCACCCGTCGCACCTTCCCACTTCGCCGGCTCGATTACGAGCCGGCATCCTCGTGGGAAGGGAGTTTTTCCCTGGGCTGGCGGGCGGTCTTTTGGAGACCGCCCGCCAGCCCAGGGAAAAACTCATAATACCCTCCGTGGTCTTCTGACCGCGGAGCGGTATTATGGAGGGCGGCATCCTGGCGAGCGGCCTCCGCCGCCCGCCAGGGTCATAATGAGGCCCTAAGTCTCTTGCAGCAGGGGTTACCGAGATAGTTTACACTAGGTAGGTTCTCTTGGAGCCATGAACTTTGGCCTTTGTATAATCTATTGGATGCAGTATCAGTTGCAGCTAGGGGAATACAGATTTTTTACTCTGCGTTGGGTGGTATCTCTTGCAGCCTTAAGCTGTGGTCTTTACCTACTCTATGCTGGAAGGCATCATTTGAGGCAAAGAGCATAGGGATTGTTTAGTCCATACTAGTTGGTATCTCTTGCAGCTTGCAAAATAGGGTTTTTTCCACCTACGCTGGGCGGTATCTCTTGAAGGATTGCACTGTGAGTTTCTTTACTGTACGCTGGGTGGTATCACTTGCAGCAGGGAGCATAGTGATTGTTGAGTCTATGCTAGGCAGTATTTCTAGCAGCTGTGCACTGTGCGCTTTGCTTACTCTCTGCTGGGTAGTATGCTTTGCAGAAGATGGCTGAAAGCTTTGTTTAGCTTTATGCTAGGTAGTATTTATTCCATAGTAGGGCTATGGGGATTGGTAATTCTAAACTCAGTACTGTTTCTTGCAACAAAAGGCTACAGGAGTTGTTCGGCAGCACAGGTTGATGATTTTCTTTCATCTACCCTGAGGAGTATCTCTTGTAGCAGAGTGGTAATGGTTTAGTTTATTCTATGCTCGGGAATGTATCTTGCAGCAGAAGGCTACTGGGGTTGTTTACCTTATACCGGGCAGTATTGTGTGCACTGCAGGGCTAAGGGGTTATTCACTCTGGCAGTATTTCTTGCATGAGAGAGGTGTGGGGCTTGTATTCTCTATGCCAGGCCCAATATCTTGCAGGAGAAGGCTACACATTTGTTTGACCTATACTGCTGGACAGTATCTTCTGCAGCAAAAGGCTAGGGAAGGCATGGGAAGCTTGAGTCTGCTATGCCAGGCAGCATCTCCTAAAGTGGAGGGCTACAGTTCTTTTTAAGCTAAGTGTGGAGAATTGCATTAAGCCCTGCTGCCATTACAGACATTTTGAAAGCTTCAGGAATCCCATTTTTTGTTTCAGAGGTTTTCTGTTTGTGTCTGAATTTGATATGAGACCTGACAATTGTTCTATCTCTTTTGCAGACGGATGCTTTTTCACAGATATCGGAAGTCAAAGTTGCTAGGACGGCGGGTGACAGGGTAATAGTTCTGTTGATCCTTTGTTGTATTTGATAGGGCGGTCCTTTTGCACGTCCTTCACGTGTTTGAGAAGCAGCAAGAGCCATTATCCTGTCACAAGTTTTTCTTTTCTTCGTATTAATAATGACTGAGGATCCTACCATTATCATAGCACAGGCTCTTGAAGAATATGCAGAAAATCTCTGCTCTGCAGGGGGTATGCAGATTCCACACCCTGGCTTGTTACAGTCCTGTGTTGCCCAACATGTCAAGGAGCCACTGGAAGCAGCGACGAAAACACATGATATATTTATAGAGCAGACTGAGAGCCTGTTGTGAGTTTTTTTTATCCATGTTATTGCTTTTAACATCAAGTTGTTTGCACACCAAGGGGCATATTTATAATCTGTTTGTGCTGAATTTGCGTCATTTTATTTGACCCTAATTCAGCACAAACTCAACTTCATATTTATATTTTGACGCTAGACCCCTGTAGCGTCAAAATATTGGTGTTAACGTAATTTTGTGGATACGTGAAACCTCCTTGCATCAATGAGATGCAAGGTGGGCGTCCCTCTCCAAAAAATTACTCTAACCCCCTAGCGCCATATTTATCCAGCCAGGCAAAAAAGATGCACAGGTGGGAAGCGGACCCAAAAAATGACGTTAAATCCAATTTTCTTCAAGGTTTAACACCTGAGTCAGGGCAGGCGTTAAAATGAGGCAAACTCCACCACTTAAGGAAAACACACAGAATTAACATTACCAACCAACAGAAGAAGATGGAGGTGATACTGATTCAGTTTGTGAGACAATGCAGAGGACAGCAACAACTACAGCAATCACCACCACCACAACGTGGCCCACAAAGGCAATGCAGAAGGCAGGAGAGGGTCTTTAGAACCAGGGCAACCCTCCTTGGCCTCAGGGACCAGGAGATCATAAGGACATACAGACTGTACCGGCAAGCCATACTACACCTGCTGCACCACACTGAGCCACAAATCACAGCCAGCGTGCAGACCCCACACAACATACCACCTGTGACAAAGCTGATAGCTGTCCTCCACATGCTGGCAAGTGGCTCATTCCAAACAACGGGTGCCCTGGTTGCTGGTTTCTCAGAGCCGTCATTCTCTGCGTTCCTGCCAAAGGTGTTAGATGATAAAATCTCCCTGACAGCCACATCAGCTTCCCCAACACCCACCAAAAGCAGCAGAAGAGAAAACAGGGGTTCTACCAAATCCATGGCTTCCTGCATGTGCTCGGTTCAATTGACTGCACCCATGTCCGGCTCCTACCACCTGCAGCAACAGAGCACTTATACCGGAATCACAAGCACACGCACTCCATTAATGTGCAGGGCATATTGGACCACCTGGGAGCATTCATAACCATTTTGGCCAAGTATCCTGGGAGTGTCCATGATGCTTTCGTATTCCAGCTCAGCAGGATCAGTGAACAATTCCAGGATGGACAATATGGAAATGGCCTACTTGTGGGTAAGTCAACAAACCTAGCAATATACACACAACACACCAACCCTATAGGACACACAAGACATACACCTCTACATTAACACATGGCCAGGGTAATACTGATGTGAAGGTAACAACACATATGCACCATGCTGTGGTACAGCACAATCAGTGCACACCACAAACACATACACCCACATGTATCTAACACACCCACAACTTGACAGGCACACAACGTGAAGGACAGCTGCAGATATGTACCCCTTGCTAACAGAAGAACTACACAGACCAATACAAGTGCCCACAGGTTGCCTACTACGTACACTTCACACACAGCATACCAAACAAAGAATAGCACAGCCATGTCAATGGCATACACCATGCTCATGTTACGTAAGTCTCACATAGGCCAAGATCCCTCAATTCATGCTGTGCAGGTCACTGCCAGAACAAACATCAAATGCCAGACAACTGCTGCCAATACCAACTACATCTCATCAACACATACCTGACTTACCTGCAGTGTGCATAGACATCTGCCTGACACATTAGCTCACACACATAGGAATACAAGATCAATGCCCATCACATACCATGTGCCAGATTTGTGCGAAGTGACACCACACCTACTGTAGTGCAACCTCACATGCACCACTTACTGACCCACAACACCATCATGTCTATACCATAAACAATAAATGGCCCATCATGGGGCAGAGTCACTGTCAGACAGTGCAGATAATAAATGCCATAATGGGACTCTGTAGGAGAATACAGGATATCACTGACCTCACTTGCACTGTGCCAAGGGACACATTTACTAAGTAGCTGAGCCCCATCCCATAGCCTGCACTGTGCACATGTTGACAGTATAAATGCTGAATCATGTGTTGGAAGATACGAGAGACACTGGTAGTTATGTTGATCATCCTGAAACAATGGGATGCACATCCTTGGACACCTGATGGCTGCCACAAACATTAGCTACCACTCAGGATCACCAAGGAACCTATGTAAAAGCATACAGTCCCATTGTCATGGCCTGCACTGAATGTACAACTTGGCAGATGACAATTTTTTATGACTTGCAGCCACATTGTAAATCGGCCACCCTTCCATGCAGTATGTAGCGTGGAAGGGGCATGCAATGTGTGGTGCTGCAGGTCAGTCACCTCAAGATACATAGCATGACGAAGCTGACTCACATGTAGGTGACACCTAAAACCTAAGGAAGTTCCAGCATCAGAAACACAACCCCAGGAGTGTTGTTTGCAGGTTGCAATAAGGAAGTAGATTGCGCTTTGAACTCATGTGAATGTACCACCAATGCATGCTGCATACTGCTGCACACACACAGAAAGAGCCAATTGTCCATCAAAACAGCATATGTATAGGGCGGTGTCCCTTCCTGCACAGATATATCCACCTCCACAGGGCAGCTAGCCAAGTACTCTGGTGCAAGGTTGGTAGTGTAGGTGCACGGCTGCATATTAGCTACTGGTGCATGGGACAATAAAGGGTTGCCTAGTAACATGTCACACATGGGCCATTTTTTCATAGTCAAAATGTTGCAGGACATTGATACCAATGTTGAAGACGTGTTGTGCATTGTCACTTACTCATTTCAATGAGCCTAAGTCTTGTGCATCATCTGTAATGACACATGTCAAAATTGATGTGATGTCCAGGCTCTGTAGTGCTACCATGTTGCCACCACAGCTGACCCCGTTGTGTTGCGAGGATGTGCCATGTCCCCTCTAGTGATAGCACACTGATACAAAGGTGCACTACACAATGCATGGTACATACATACTGACCATCAGTTAGGAATCCAAACCATAAATCACAGGTCCTTGAGCCAAACTCAAAATTGTCATGTCCAACAACCCAGTGCTGAGAAGACCTTACACAAGGCCAGGAACTCACACCATACCACAAACACATGTGAGTCACAATCAACTCAAAATAACAACTGCCAAGCTACATGACAAACCTGTTGCAAGCCTTCACAACAACTTACTCCTTTAATCTTTTGCAGCAGATCAGGGTTATGGCATACAGCAATTGATAATGACCCCATTTCCCAACCCAAGCACAGCAGCAGAGAGTGCATTTAATGAGGGACATCGAAGACACAGAATATTGTGGAGAGGACATTTGGCATCCTGAAGTCAAGATTCAGGTGACAGGACATCACAGGAGGCAGCCTCCTATATGCCCCACACATCGTATTCAAGACGATAATGACATGTGCTATCCTGCACAACATATGTGTGCGGATGAACGTCCCCTTGTATGAGCAGGTTGATGACCTGCATGAGGAGGAGGAGGAGGATAGTGGTGAAGAAAATGAGGGGGAACAGCACAACATAGCTGCTGGGATACGCCTCAGACAGCACATAGTTGATAACTTCTTCACTTAAAGATCACTTAATTCACCTTGTACATTTTGTCAATAAACACCTCACTCATTCAAACAATCCTGCTTTGATCTTTTCATATATTTTAGGATTGTGAGTCTAACCTCAGGGAGCATGTTACAAATAATAATCTGAAAAGTACTGTTGTAACATCACATGTGATGCGTAAGATTGTACTGCTACAATCACACACATCACAAATAGCTTCATCACTTGAATGTGACAACTGAAGGACACAATCTGTGGACCACACCATATGAGTTACATCCACATTGCCAACTTGTCCATCAATAGCTCATCACACACACCTACAACATGTCCAAATAGGAGGTAAACAAGGGGCCCACACATGAAGCAGTGGATGTCAAAAATTAGCAAGACAGTAATGTTGAAACGGAGCACTATCACAACTCAGTGTGAGGGTTGCAATGGCTGCATGGACCATGTGTGACAGGGATGGGACATTAATGGTAACAATGGTCATCATGATTAGACCAGGTATGACAAGCAATGGAAGAAATTGGGCCTGCGCAGTACATCCATGGTAATCAGTCCTGCCACTGCCATGGGGCCCAATCCTGACACAGGATACACATAACCTCACACTTTGCAGAGGCATGTCTGTGGAATGCACATCAGTATGGATGAGAACATATGCAACTTGGGCTGCAGGTCCACCACACAAAAACAACAACCATTGCTAAATGTAATGAGTTTATTCAAACATTTGTGGTCAAATGATAATCTGGGTGTGTCAATCACAGTATGTATCAAAGATGTACACATGTCAGACATATGTGTAGTCCACACACAAGTCACCATCAACTCCAAATCTATATACGGACACAGTTGTCGGGTAACATTTCCTAGGTAGCATTGTTCAGCCATCGTCAACAATGCCTGAGCTGTGTATGTTGTCTTAAATGTTATGCTCTGTAAGACAAATACACACATCACATAAGTAAACACAATTTACAATCACAAACTAGAACTATTGCATTGTACTGACTGCCATGCATATGTGGATACACTTTTGTCACAGATGCCTTTATATGCATGACGTGCAACTATTTGCATGCTGTTGACTCTGTAACACACACATCGGTGTAACAGACCAATCACGCCCTCATCACATTGTTGCATGGTCTACCACATTTGGCCATAAACAATATGCCACACTGCAGCACAGCCCATGTCATTTGTATGCTGATACAGGGTGCATCAATAGACAATGGAACAAAATCAGGCAGTCAGCAATTGAGTCAAACAAATTTACGCAAATGCATCTAAAACATCTGCAAACGCAAAGTATATGACACATGGGCCCTTAGCGTGAATTCCACCTTTGCATTCTTCTCAATGCTGATTTTCAGTGAATTTGACGCATAAAGGTAACACGTCAATAAAAAAGATGCACGTACGTCATGCGTCTAAACTACCCATGCAAATATTACATGCGTCATATAAATACACATATAACAGAAAACGTGATGCACGGGGACAGGAAGTGATGTATTAGGAAATCTGGTTTACAAGCATGGTACTGTGGGTGTACTTTCACTTTCTCTTAACAGTCTGTGCCTCTTTTGACTGTGTGGTTGTGTTCTGGAGTGGTCTGATTTTCCTGAGTTTTGTATCTTGTCGTGTCCCTCCTGCTGTGTTTTTTCTATTTTTGTCTGTACTTTGTCCCAGTGTCTGAAATTTGTGTGTTTTTTTGTGTATAATTTTACTTGTACTGTGGGGTGTCTGTCCGGGATAGTTGTTAAGTTGGGTTAGTTGGGATTAGTTATTGGGTCTTAAGTTTCCTTTATATTCATTTTATTTTTTTACTTAAATACTTGTCGTCAACCTATACTGTGATAATATGTCTGGTAGGGGGAGGTTGACCAGGATGGGAGAGGAGGAGTTGGGTGGCTTTGTGTGGCTGGTAGTCCGTTACCTGCCGTTGATGTTGGAGATGGGGGGCGCAGGGTAATACTAGGTTACTGGACCAAGGCGAGGCAGCTGTGGTGGGACAAGGTGCTCCACCACCTGAAGAGGGTATTTCGGAGCACCAGGAATGAGCACCAGCTGAAACATCGCTGGGCACATCTGGTGGCCAGGGAGCAGGATCTCCTTGATCATCTTGGTGTGGAGATCGGTGGCCCTGGTGGTGAGTCTCCCATTGGCATGCTATTTACTGTTCACCGCTCTTGAATGACAGTAGCAGATGTGTTGTAGTGCTGCATGCAATGTTTGTGGACAGGTTGCATGCAACCAGAATGAAGTGCAACTGCGCCAGTCTAGACATGGAGTTCACATGTCCTACCATTATACCAATACAGGTCAGATGTCTGGTGAGTCATGCACAACCATCTCACTTAGTCACACATTTCAGGGGCTATGATGACACCTGTGCCCTGGCATAGTGTCATGTATGATACGCCAAGACACTGCCAGCCTACAATATTTACCTGGATTGTGTCAACGAAGTAGGGCAATGCATGTATAGAGCTACATTGTCATCATTTCACACACATTATCCCTGCCATCATGTTAGCAAAGGGGGCTTACCTGCCTTACAGGGCAATGTAAATGGGGCATTTGATACCATCAGACAACTTTGCCACATCAGTCGTGGATTATGCAACGCATGATCATTGCAGACTAGTAATTGAGTCGCATGTCTATCACAAAGTGCCTCTCGGTGCCTTGCAGGGCCAGCTTGAATACCTAGTCAATTGTCTTGCAAAGCACCAGGGTAGTGTCATGTATTTGTCACACAACTCCCCCTCATACCATGGAGTTCTGTTTTCTATGGATTGGCCACACATTGTTGTTGCAGAGTGTAGCACTAAATGAGTCTCAGGCCCAGTGTAAGTGTGCAGATGTGTGGCTCTCACTCACCTGAGTGTGAGTGCCATTGTGAGTTTGTAGTGGTATGTCTGTTGCACTGTTTTACACCAGGACAACTAGCTCACTGCTCTAAAATGGTACACACTGTAATTTGCGGTCCACAAGTAGTGACAGTGAAATTATACTAAGCATGGTTTTCCATCCATATCTTACAGATGGACCTGCCTCCTCCACCATCGGCGAAGTGGCAAGATTTGAGTACCCACATGTATCCAGTAAGTGTGATAATGTGCGTCCTATGAAGTAATCTAGAGTTTGGTGTGAGTGAGTCATGTGTGTTGCACACAATGCTAGATGTGATAGGCTATCAAATCATCATATATCAAAGTAGGCTGAATGATGAAATTGTCCCCCAATTTAAAGTTTCCCCATGCACGATCACAGGGTCATATTTTGTGAAGATTGTGGTGCTCAATGGGCAGGATCATGTAAACAAGGAGATGACAAGCCACATGTAGGGCCTTATGTGACTAAGAAGCGCAACGCTATGAGAATATTGGCACTGGGGCACTCAGTCATTCTCACAACACAGAGATGCACCATTTTTAACCCAATTTTGTGCAACCCGGTATTATAATGTATATGTAGGACTGGGTGGGAAATTGTCCGTGGAATGTAATAGGCGTGCATGCAAGGCAAGGCCAGAGCTGTGTTGGCATGGACATGGGTATATAAGGAATTGGATTGGCAGATCATGTATTGAAGGGTGTCAACACCTGGACATATGAATGTAGATGTGATAGACCTATGGATTCCAGTTTCCTAGTTGGCAACCCTCCTAACATATGGTCCACTCCTTGACTCCATGAATGAGTGGGAATGCCTTGGTGGATGACCAGGACAGTTGAGATGATGGATTGCATGGCCATCCCCCCTTAGGCACAGGGGGAGAGGAACACCAAATTTGTCGGTAGATGGGATGCTAACAGTGTAGATAACAGTCATATTGATCAGGCTTGCATGTGTACCAATCAACACTGAGCGCTTATGGTTTCCAACTGCATCCCATACTCCCAATAACATATTCAAGTTACTAGTGATATATGGTTGAAGCTTGACACAGATGATGAGGAATTTTAGGCCTGATCCGTGTGAAGTTTACGCTGCCTTTGCATTATTATATTTAGCACAAAATCAATGAACACTTAATTTTGTTTGGTTCCTAATCTTGTTGTGCATCACTTTGTTGTCAATGAATTGATGCTAAGGCAGCATTGTCGTTGCATTTATCAGGGCCATTGTCTTTTCCGGAATGTGAGTTGGAGTGCGAGTGCAATTAGATGTAGAATGTAAGCCACTAATCTGTACATACTCCACACAATGCTGACACTGATGGTTGCCTGTCTCAATTTAACAGCTGCCAACGTGAGCAATGAGGAATTGCAAGCATTCCAGAAGAGGGCAGTCCGCTATAGACACATCCTGGCAGTGGAATCTTGGTTCCAGAGGATGGCACACTGCTATCGCACAGAGAGATCCACCAGGGAATGGTGGGCATTCACCCAAGGGGGCCCCACACTGGCAGTGGCCACACAGAGGAGACCAAGCTCCACAGCTGTGCAGGGGGGCACAGCTGACACCACCACTACAGCCCCAGCTGCAACACCATCCACATCTGTTCCACAGCCCACACCACCTGCTGCAATTGACCAGAAAATGATCCATGATCTCCAGCGGGATGTGACACTGGTACTGAAAAGGTTGGACAGTTTGGAGAAGGAGGTGGCAGCAAATACTAAAAGACTGAAGTTCATCAAAAAAAAACTAAAGAGGGCAAAGCTGTGTGTCAAGGAGAGCAGATCCTCAAGGCTTGCGCATGTTCCCAACATGTCCACCTCTTGGCAGCTCCAAACTCCACTAGATATTATATCACAGTGTTAAAGAATGGCCAAGTGGGGGAATGGGTTTTGGGTTGGGAACAGTGGGGAAGGAGACCTGTGGAAGCAAGAGTTAAACAACACAATTGCAAGATTTAACACAATGACTTTCAATAAGCTTTGTTTTCAAATAACATTATACTGAGAACTTCAATGGCCTAGAGTTTCACTATAACTAGGCCTCAGAAATCTGGGTACCTGGAAATCAAGAAGGATTATGCAAACTGTCATGAGAGCATTCCAGAGTTAACATCTCACACTTTGAATATTAAACACTCTCTGGTTCTTAGAATAGTCACTACATTATAACAAAGATCATAGAACACATGGTTTTTCCTTCATGAATGAACAGTACTACAATCATGAATAACACTACAACGTCACTCTCTGTCTAAGAGTCTTAAGTTTCAATTGTTCAGGAATTATTATGCACATTAATAATCAAACTGTACATCAACGATTTCAAGATCTAGAAATGATCGAGCACTCTGCCGATCTGTACTTCAAGAGTTAAATGCCAGGAATGAATCGCGCACACTGTTGCGGATTCAAGTGTCAATATTCAAAAGCCATGAAATGATTGCACAACCTTCCGATCTGAATGCCAGGGTTTTCAATGTTAGGAATGAATTGCGCACACTGTTGCCGATTCGAACATCAAGATGCAAATGTCATGAAATTATCGTGCACACTGCTGATCTGAATGCCAAGAGTTTTAATGTCTGGAATGAATTCCGCACACTGTTGCCGATTCGAACATCACGATACAAATGCCACGAAATGATCGTGCACACTGCCGACCTGAATGTCAAGAGTTTATTGCCAGGAATGAATCACGCACACTGTTGCCGATTCGAACATCACAATGCAAATGCTATGAAATTATCGCGCACACTGCCGACCTGAAAGCCAAGAGTTTAATGCCAGGAATGAATCACGCACACTGCTGCCGATTCGAACATCACAATGCAAATGCCATGAAATGATCGTGCACACTGCTGACCTGAAGGCCAAGGTTAAATGCTAGGAAAAACAATCGCACACACAATTTCAGAATTAGGCCCAAAACTCGAATGTCACTGAAAATGGAGTCGGGGGCTAACGCGACCTCCGCCTTACCGCCCTGCTTGAGGATCACCAAGGAAATGAGGGCAGGCCTAGAAATGCCTGGGTAGGCCTCCGGAACAGGAGCTCAGGAAAATGCTGCTGCTCTGCACGGAACCTCTGAATAGTGAGCACGTGGAGCTGGGCTGGCTCCCTTAAATAGAGCCAAGCCCCACCCGCGAGCCACGCCCCGCCATGCTGCAGAAAAGGCTTCTAGAAAGTCTTAGAATAGGGACCACTCTCTAACCACACCCTGTAAGCCTGTAGCAAAGCCTTGCAAATTAACAATACATTACAAACAGCATTAATGGCTTTTCAAGGCAAAAGTTCTGCAATGCAAAAGGTTAACATACTGCATAGAAACACACTGCATGAATTATGACCCTGCATAAGAACTGGGTTTTTGCATTTACGTCGCCCGTAGAGCGTGCACTGTCCTGATGTTGACACTGTGATTGGCTTTGTAACTCGCACTCCCAGTTCTGTCCTCTCTCTCATCATTTGTTTTCAATTTTTATAGTGGGTTTTAGGGGGTTAGTGTCAGGTTAGAGTAGGTTAGTAGTGTATTTAGGATAAGTGGGTTTGGGGGTGGGTTTTCTACTTTTTAAATATTACTTTGTGGGTGGGTGGGGGGTAATATTGGGGCATATCTGTGCTGATAAAAATAAAACAAATAAAAAATAAAAAATACCCCCCAAAACATATTTGTTTAAATATAGTTAGTATATGTGTAGTTTAGTATATGTTGTCCTGCACATGCCTCGTAATATAGGTGTGGTGGGGCGCCAATGTTTAGAGTGTGTTGTTAAATGTGTTAGGTAAGTTTAGCATAGGGTATTTAGGGTCAGTTGTTGGTTAAGTATAGTTAGGATAGGTTAGGTTGGGTTAGGTTAGTATAGGTTTTCTTCATTCTTATTAGTTTAGTTTCATTCATATAAAAAATCTTTGGGTACTCCCTTCATGTGTCATATGCTTGTGTCTCAGGGTCTTCCTATGAGTGAACAGTGAAAATTGTGTGTAGGCTTAGGGATTCTGTCCTGCCTCCAAATCCCTCTCCTGTTCATCACCTGTTTACAACTCAGCTGTCACATTGGCAGCTACAACTCATCTACTTGTCTATGCATCTGCCATCCTGTGTGCCCACCACTCAAGGTGACTATGTTAACTTCGTATTGGACAGGTAGGTGTAGTAATTCAACTGTCATTGTTTGGGTCCTGTGTAGCAATGTTTGGCACTGTAGGACATCTGGCAACGTCCTACATTTTATTTCTATCATGCTAAACTGACCAGTGGCAATTACAGATGAGGTTACGTACCTCTGATTCACACCAATGTGTTCTTCTGGTACTCCCAGCTGACGATATTGCTCGAGAACGGTTTCACAGCCATTCCTGGTGTATGTAGTGGATGAAGCATACATATGTTCAACATTTTTGACATACTCAGTGAATTGCTTGTAGGGGATGATACCACATTGTTGTTCATCATGTAGGAACCTTGGGCGTAGATATGTGCCCCCATATTCCTGCACTCTTGTGCTGACGCTCTGTGACTAAAGACATGTTACACACATCACAATTCCTAAACGTAGCAGATGTGTCACAATACACAAAAACATGCTGGTTGTGTAGGTGGTGTTTATTTACAAGTGTCATAGTGCAATATTTACAATGTCCAGGTCTGTGACCCCATTAGTGAAATCCATACAATTGTGACACAACACAAGTCCAGGGCTGGGGACATGTCATGGGGTAAAGTGTCGTTCAGTGCAGGGGAACATGAATTGTCAATTGAAAAATGAGAGACAATTGCAGTCCATAGCAGAAAGGTCAACAGTGTGTTGGTGAAGAGTGGATACCTCCAACTGTGCTAACACTGGCATACTGTCAAGCACAGGACAAAGGAACACACTGCCCATGTGGAATGGGCTGGTGCTACTGGGAACTCCTACGGGTGAAGATGATCTGTTACATATCTTCATCCTTCGCTGTGTGTGGTGTCTCCTCTGCCCTTGGTGGTGGCGGGGAGGTAGAGGGGGCCACACACACTTCAGTGGTTGGAGATGTGGACTCCCAATTCCCAGCAGCTGCTATCGGTGGAACTACACATGCATCACTGCAGCAAGGAGGAGCTGCTGATTTTTGAGGACAGCAGCAACATCCCTGTGGAAAGCAGCCATGTCTGCCCTGAGGGAGGCCACTTCCCAGTGCACGGAGTCCAGTTTGTCATCAATCCTGCTGCTGCGAGTTTTGGGAGAGCAGTTGTTGTGGCCTTCCCCGCATGGCAGCAGCTATGTCCCTCAGACAGTGCTGGAATCCATGCATTGGGGAGTGTGTGCTTCATTTGGCTGCTGTTTAGTGGCCGTAATGATGCACGTGCGCATACCCTCTAGACTGGCTCCCATAGTTTGCATCCCCACCCACACCTCCTTGGCACCTCCTTGGCCAGCACCTGCTGGACTCCTACCACTGTCCTCTCAAAGCTGGTCCCTGGGTCCTCGGAGTCCTCAGCTGTGTAGGTGCTGTCAGATCATACTTTTGGCCTGGGTCCTCGGAGTCCTCAGCTGTGTCGGTGCTGTCAGATCATACTATTGGGGTGTTGGGTGGGGCCTCTGGGATGGCTGCTACATTAATACTCCTACTTGCAACTGGAGGTGGTGTCTGGAGGGATGCGAAGACTTCTTGCAGAGTCTCTTGGCTGATGGTTGTCAGCTGGTCATCCAGGTCATCGGGGTACTCCAGGACAAGCAGATCAGCAGGAGAGCCATCATCCTCTGCAATGAGATTATGTAAAATAAGTCCATCTGTGTTGTGGCAGTTAATATGTCACGTCACTGACTTGCTATTGGAGACTCATTGTCATCTTAGTTCCCAAACGTTTTTCCTGTACATCATGGTTGCAGTCTATCAGCCATTTGGTCCACCTGCAAGTCACATGAAGGGTAGCCCAGTTTGCTTAATTGGCTGTGTCATATCTTCTAGGTGCGATGTATATCCTTTTTGTGGCTTGACACCATCTTGTCCTTGTCAACTCTCCCTATGCATCCATTTACATTGTGAGGCCTTGCAATGGGTGTTGCTGTGCTCATGCCACAGCACCACCCATGGCTTCACACACACCCATGCAGTGCTGAGAACTTGCACCACCCATGGATGGCATTGCCAGGACACTATGCTTTTGTTACCATTGATAGCTCCTCATGTTGATGTTTGTGTATGTGTGCTACATCGCAGAGCACTCATGGGCCTAGCAGAGTTCAATTTAATCTCCTGTCTGAGTAGGTGGGTTTGCCTTCCTACACACCTATGTCCTCCCCTTCAATGCAGCTCTCCTAGCACCATGACACATGAGATGCAGCATGGTGGCAGTGCAGCTAATTTAACACAGGCACAGGGGTAGACCCAGGGATGGCCAGCATGGGTATAAGATTTCTGCTGTGTACATCATTATGTTTGTGACAGTGCCTGATGGTAAATGAGTCTATGGACATAGCAAGTTAACAGGAGTTGAATTTAGGTCAGGGCCTGAAGCTAGTTTGATCGTGATTCTGCAGGTAGTCATACTGGTCCCTCATTTCAAGTGCATCAGTCCTATGGACACATGACTGCCATTGTCTATTTGACCATCCCCAACAGCACAGGTGGTACTGGCAACAGTTGTCAATGGGGAATGCCTCATGGGCCAATGGCCTGGCACTGGCTGGTTTCCAGCAGCTTACAGACTGGCAATGCCAGCTGTCCTGTGACACCAGACCAGTATTACATTCAACGCTACCCTCCAGGTCTGTTTCCGCATTTCAGCCAGCCTTTGCATGGCAGTGAAACCCCCATGCAAAGGTTGGTGGTGATGTGGTGTGGTGTGCCCATGGGTGTCACTGCACAGCCCATGCACCTGGCATGGGCAGTGCAGGGGATCCCATGTCCTGGCCCTTTGCCCTTTCCACTGCCTTATTTGCAGGGCTAAGTGTGCCATGTCCTGTTACACCCAATGCATCCTAAAACTGGCACTGACTCTATTTGATCCATCAACAATGTTGTACTAAGTGCCCCACAGAGCTACCATGAGCAGACAGATTTCCACCCGCTATCCCAACGTGTGACTCATAAAGGGTACACTGCACTGGCAGTCTTACCAACAGCAGACTTGCCCATGCACTGTCCCTCGCCCGTCAATGTAGAATTATACGCCATTAGATTCACAGTCATACCCCATTTGTTGTATGTGTGAGTTTATTTCCCCATTCATATATGTCCCATATGGTTGTGTCTGAGTAGTTGTGGGCTCAGCCTGTGACTGTTGTGACCTACTGTTTGCTATCAGTGGGACATATTTTCTGTAGTGGCACATTTCTGTTCAGCATCAAGATGTGTGGTCCAACACTACACCAGTTTAGTTGGTCTGGGTAGTTGCATGTTACCATTGATACAGGACCAGCCTGCTATTCCCCTAGCGCCTGTTTCGTTCATTGTTCTCTGCACCCAGGGGGCATCCTGACTTCATGATGGAGTGGTGGCTGCCTTATGTGGATGTGTTGTCAATGTGCAGGGTGGTGGTGCTACCAGCACATGTCTGGGTATTGTTGGGACAGTTGCAATAATTTGTGTGCTGTGGGATGCAGCACACATGTTTGGGCAATGAGGGAAGGCAGTTGCAAGGTGTTATTGCAAAAGAACACCACCATTGCCCAGGGAATGGTATTGACTGACTTCCTAGTCTCTGAAGTCTTGGTTGTGTTGGTAGGGTTGATATGACTATATACAAGGGGTGTTGTGATGACACAACCAGAGGCACAGTGATTATACATGCCATCCATCCCATGTGCTGCGTATGTACATGTAGGTATTTTTGGCCTGGTGATCGACATATGTCCAGTTTGTGTATGTGTTATGGCGCATGGCACTACCAAGACGTAGGTACATATTTAGGTCAGCATGGTGCAACTTGCTTAATGTGCAATGTGTCCCTCTGTGTTCCTTTGACATGCATTGTGTGAGTCCTATGTGCCTCCCCCTTCTTGCACTTCACATTTTAGCATTAATTTCCCCCATGCAACTTACCCTGCATTTGTGGGGTTTCCTGGTAGTCTGTGCTGTCCTGTCCTGTGAGTCCTGTGACGAGTTCCTCCGGGATGACCCCTGCAACCATCTCCTCCATCTGTCCAAGTCCTCTTGTGGTGCTGGACTCCCACATCCAGTTTACAGTGCTGCCTTCCTGTTCCCTGCCATTTTTTCCTTCACTTGCAGTCATGCCAGCGCTTCTTGCACTCTGTTACGGTTCTCCTGACCTCTGCCACACTGTTAATCTTGTCTGCCATCTGCTGCCAAATTGCCGCTCTCCTGCCAATTGGCAATTTCGAGGTGATGAAGAGTTGATGTTGATGCTCTGTCACCTCTCTCACCAGTATTTCATGATCCTCCGCACTGAAACAACACTTTCTCTTTTTCTTCTCCCTCCCCTGGGTATTGTTTGTGTCCTCCTGGCTGGTTCCTGGTTGACTGGTGACTCCTTGGGGTCTCTCCTGGCTTTCTGACTCCATTTTTCCTCTCCTTTGCACTGTTTTCTCCGTTAGCATCTGTATTTGACGCTATTGCGGGCAAAAACTGTGCATTTCCATTTAGCAACATGTTTACTTGTCGTAAAACGGGTTAGAGTCATTTTTCTGGCCTTAACGTCATTTTGCTTTACGTCAAGGCACAATGGTTAATGTCGAGAAAAATTACACTAAACTATTTTTAGTGCCACCCAGCATCATAGTATAAATATGATGCCCGGGTGGCGTTAAATAATGGCGCTAGTCAGTGCTAAACTTTTTGACGCAAAACTTTGTTAGCGCAGTTTAGCACTAAAATGTATAAATCAGGGCCCAAATGGTCCTCTTTGGCATGCAGCAATTCTTGATCTGCTGTTCGGTGAGGAACAAATACCCTACAGGTGACGGTCACCTATGCACCAATACTATGGTCCCCGGCCACTTTAATTAAAAAAGACAAAAACCCGAAAAACTCTGATATTTGAACGCATATTTTTTGTTTCAAAATCAAGAATATTTAATTGTTTACTAATGAAAACACTAATTAGTTTGAGCCCGTTGTCTACAGGCCAGGGAGCCACAAAACAACTGAAGAAATGTCCAAAGAATAAACATGCACCTCAAAAGGGACTAATGAAGAGTCCATTTGGTAAGGGGGGGGTGCCCTGATTGGGCACCCATAATATTCCAGTAAAAAGAGATACTCTGGTGTAGTCATGAAACTTGGTTAAATGTTAGGTTTTCTCATGGATGCTGTCTGACAGCGCCTCCAACAGAAACACTACAATCACCTTGGCCTCTAGGGATCAGCGAATCATGCCCTTTCTCTTCTCATTTAATTCGCTGTTTGACTGGTTCCACTAATTCCGTACGTTCACCTTTGACAAAGAAACACTATT